>NC_089864.1:29999703-30614703 GCF_036373705.1 Amia ocellicauda | reverse complement strand
AGGCCCTAGTACTGATCCCTGTGGAACTCCACTAACAACCTCACAGCAACTCCTCTAATTGACACCCTCTGTTTCCTATACATCAACCAGTTCATAATCCATATACTTACATTACACTGAATACCTACAGCTTCCAATTTGAGGATCAGTCTTTGGTGTGGAACCTTATCAAAAGCTTTTTGAAGATCTAAGTATATCATATCATATGCTTTCATATGTTGTGATCTACAGCTGCAGTTGCATGTTCAAAAAAATTGAATAAATTAGTAAGACATCTGCCTTGTCCAAACCCATGCTCCAAGAATATGGTTTTCATTAAGATGCTCCTCTATTTTCTGTCAAATAATTTTTTCCAACATTTTACAAGTAATGCAGGTGAGACTGATTGGTCTGCAATTTCCTGGCTCAGTTTTGTCCCCTTGTGGATTGGTATGACATTTGCTGTCTTCCAGTCAGTTGGCACATCCCCTGTTCTAAGTGTCATTTGGAATATTTGTGTTAGCGGCCTATAAATAATTTCCTTCATTTCTTTAAGTACTGTTGGAAATATACCATCTGGCCCAGGTGATTTGTTGGTTTTTAATTCTGCTAGTCCCTTTAGTACTTCCTCCTCATTTATCCTGATCTCTCTTAGGGATTGACTGGACTGATTGTTAACCTGTGGCATGTCATCTGTTTTTTCTTTTGTAAAAACCTCTGTGAAATACTCATTTAGAACATTTGCCACATCTTGTTCATTTTCCGAGATACCTCAATTTTTGCCATTTATCTGTTTCACTTCCTCCTTTATTGACCACTTGCTGTTGTAATATTGAAAAAATCTCTTTGCATTGGTTTTAGCTCCAAGAGCTATGTTTCTTTCTATTTCCCTCTTTGCTTTCCTGATCCCTTTCTTAAGATCTCTTTGCAGCTCAACATATTCTATGTATTTTGTTTCGTCTCCATCCCTTTTGTATGCGCTATACAACATTTTCTTCCTCTTTATATTTTTTTGCATACCTCTATTAAACCATTTTGGCCAGTGTTTTTAGGTCCAAATTGCTCCTGAGCCTCAAGTAGTATATTCTTAAAATATACTCATCCATTTTCAACTGACTCTGTATCCAATGTGCTCCAGTCTTCCTCTTCTCATACCTTCAAGGTTTGCTTTTCTAAAATTGTAGACCATTGTTTTAGACTTGGACCTTGTCTTTTGAAAGAATGCCTCAAAGCTAACCATATTGTGATCACAATTTACCATTGGTTCTCTAACTACTGTCCCCCTGACTCTATCTTGGTCATTTGAAAAGATCAAGTCAATACATGCACTCTCTCTGGTTGGTTCTCTGACAAATTGAGTTAGAAAGCAGTCATTTACCATCTCAACCATTTCTATTTCTGCTTCTGTAGTCCCCACTGGGCTTTCCCAGTCTAAGTTTGGGAAATTGAAATCCCCCATTATAACAGCCACATCCTTGCTACATGCAGTCCTGTACTGTACAATGCAGCATCTTCCTGAATATCTGAGTTTGGTGGCCTGTAACACACTCCTACCACTAATCCTCCAGATCTCTTGTCCAAAAGTTTCACCCACAAAGATTCTGTTTCATTACTGGGATCTAATACGAGTTCTTCTGCCTCAATGTCATTTTTCACATATAATGTTACCCCACCCCCTCTTCGATTTTGCCTGTCTCTCCTAAACTGTGTGTATCCTTCCAACTTGTATTCATCCCCATTCATTTTCTGTAAGCCATGTTTCTGTCACTCCTACAACATCATAGTCACATGCTAGCACTGTGGCTTCCAAGTCTAACATCTTGTTCCTTATACATTGAGGTACAAACATTTCAGGACTCTCCTACTAGCAGTTTCCCTTGGTTTTCTTTCCATCTCCCATTGTCAGAGCTCCCTGCCCCCCTGGTTCCTAGTTTCAATTATTCTAAATTTCACTGCACATATGCTCTCCCAATGCATTAGCCCCCCTTCTGTTTAGATGTAGACCGTCTGGTTTGTACAGGTCCCATCTATCCCAGAAGAAAGACCAATGCTCCATAAACCTAAACCTCTCTTCCCTACACCAAGCTTTCAACCACGTGTTAAACTTTCTAATCTCAGCCTGTCTCCCTGGGCATGCACATGGTACTGGGAGTATTTCAGAGAAAACTACCGTGGAGGTTCTGCTCTTTAGTTTTGTTCCTAACTCTTTAAATTTGTCTTGCAGAACCTCTGTCCTATCTTTTCCTATGTCATTGGTTCCAATGTGGACCATGACTAGTGGATTCCCCCCGGCTTTGGCCAGTAGCCCGTCTACTAGTTTAGGGAGATCTGCAACCTGAGCACCAGGCAGGCAAGATACCATGCGGGTCTCCTTGTCACTAGAACACACTGTGTGATCTACACCTCTAAGAATTGAGTCTCCTACTTTAACTACCTCCCTCTTCTGGGGGGGAGTGGGCACCATGGTGCTCTGGTACTCAACTGCCCCCCCCATCACCCTCTGAGCTGTCACTGTCCAACTCGGTGTCCAGCAGTTGGAACCTGTTCGGCAATTCTATCTCTTGGGGTGTCTCTAGGGGTTGTGCATGCCCTTTTCTGCGGTTACTACTGTAACCCAGCAGTTCTCTACACTGTCCTGCTCTAAGGTCTCAACTCTCCTAGGTTTTGGCGTGCACACCATCTCTCTCATGGGCTGATTGACCAATTCTTCTATATCCCTAATACAGCGCAGATCGACAAGCTGAGCCTCAAGATCACAAATCTTGATCTCTAGGATTTCAACCTGTTGACAATGTTCACAAATGAAGCCTTCTTGGATGAGTTCATCCAGGAAGGCAATCATTCTGCAAACCTTACACTGTAGTGGCCACATGCTTCTAGATGTTAGTTTATTTTTTTATTGTAGGTCTCTTGGTTCCTGCTGCCTAGTCAACTGCCTAACTTTTGTCAACGAGAAACAGCGCAGCTCTTTCTCATGTAGTGGGAAAATTTACTGTTATTTACTTTATATTCTTTATCTTATTAATTGTTTCAGTTTTGTCTATGAAGCAATCATTTGTTTGTATTTGCTCCTTTTTGCGGGCTACTTTAATTAAGTTTGTTAAAGAATTTTTATCTGTAGTTTCGTACAAAAGGCCAAATGCTAAAGAAATCTACAAAAAGCATGTTACCCTGTCTTAAGGTTCATCGTTTCTTGAAATGTATACAGCCATTATCTTCTGAATACTTGAGTCAATTGCTGCCTGAGAGGGCATGTTATCTAACCAACCAGTCTTTTGCATTTTCAATCTCCTGGACACTTAATCAACGACTGTATTATTATGTATGTGGCAAACTGAAAACCTGTACAGCTTTTTTTAATGGATTTTAATGAGATCACTTCCAATAGAAAAAATGGTAACCTATTGTTCATCACAAGATACAGAAAGGCTTCTTTCAACTCTCAGCGCTAGTTCTTTTCTTTCACTTCACCTGAGAGGAGAGCTCCAGGTTAACCTGTATTTATGCTTTCTGTAATAAACTTGTTACTTCTTCATCAGTGTTTCCTGGGATTTACTGAAACCAATACACTAAGGTCTACACCACTAAACCACAGCTGCTTTAAGTAGCTTTTGTCTACCTGACCCCAATTCACACCTAACTGGCCGCACCTGGCTGCTACTACAACAGAATTCCTTGCTAGTCATTGACTAAATCACCTTTCACCAACTCAGCAGCTGAACTGAATTTACTTCAATTAAGGCAAACTACAGACAATACTAACTTCAATTAAGGCAAACTTAAAACAAAATGAGGAATGCTAAAACTGGTCTGAAACTAGTCAAACAACAAGATGGCTGCCTCTCACCTGTACTCTCCCTGTGTCTGTCTGTGGCAGCTTGTAAATACTTCTTGAGACACTTCTTCACACAGTTTTCACAGTCTGGAACAAATTCCCCAGCGATGTGGTTGAAGCTGAAAATTTGGGAACATTTAAAAATAGACTATAGACTAGGCTATTATCCTTGGAGGGTGGCATGGTGGTTAGCACTGCTGCCTTATAGCTCCAGGGGTCCTGGGTTTGAGTCTTGGCTCAGGGTGTCTGTCTGTGTGGAGTTTGCATGTTCTCCCTGTGTCTGTGTGGGTTTCCTCCCACCATCCAAAGACATGCTGGTTAGGTTGATTGGCCACACTAAATTGTCGTGTGCGTGTGCCCAGTGATGGACTGGCTTCCCATCCTGGGTGTATTCCTGCCTTGTGCCCTATGCTTACCGGGATTGGCTCCAGTGTCCCCCGCAACCCACATGGATAAGTGGTTTTGAAAATGGATGCATGGATGGATGGATGTTCCTTGGATCACCTAGTTATTAATGGACACCAAACAAGAACAATGGGTTGAATGGCCTCCTCTCATTTGTAAACTTTCTTATGTTCTATCGTTTATCAATAACTGCTTCAGCCAGTACAAGGTGGTGGTTAACCCGGACAGCCAGGCAGGTTACATCCTGGAACAGAGTCCTGCCTAGGTCTGATTTTAACTACTAATTTCCACCCTGATCCCAAAATAACAGCAATGGACCCGCTACCGGAACCTGCAACCAGAGTTACTTCTGTCTGCAACCTGACCGGACCTACAGTTAGGTCCATAAATATTTGGACAGTGACACAATTGTCAAAATTTTGTCTCTATACGCCACCACGATGGATTTGAAAGGAAACAATCAATATGCGCTTTAAGTGTAGACTTTCATCTTTAATTTGAGGGTAGTTACATCCAAATTGGGTGAACGGTGTAGGAATTACACACATTTGTATATGTGTTCCCCCAAATATAGGGGCTCAAAAGTAACTGGACAAACTAAAATAATCATGAATTAAATTGTGAGTTTCAATACTTGGTTGCAAATCCTTTGCAGTCAATGACTGCCTGAAGTCTGGAATCCATAGACATCACCAGATACTGGGTTTCTTCCCTGGTGATGCTCTGCCAAGTCTATACTGCAGCTGTCTTTAGTTCCTGCTTGTTCTTGGGGCGTTTTGACTTCAGTTTTGCCTTAGAAATCAAAACAAACCAATCAGAGAGATAGCAAAAACATTAGGTGTGGCCAAATCAACTATTTGGTACATTCTTAAAAAGAAAGAACGCACTGGTGAGCTCAGGAACACCAAAAGGCTGGAAGACCACACTTTGCCACACTGTAATGTATGTGACTATTTATGACAGCTACAGTGAGGGGGAAAAGTATCTGATCCCCTGCTGATTTTGTACATTTGCCCACTGACAAAGAAATGATCAGTCTATAATTTTAATGGTACGTATATTTTAACAGAGACAGAATAACAACACATATCAATCAGCAAGATTTCTGGCTCCCAGGTGTCTTTTATACAGGTAACGAGCTGAGATTAGGAGCACTCTCTTAAAGGGAGTGCTCCTAATCTCAGCTCGTTGCCTGTATAAAACAGGTCCACAGAAGCAATCAATCAATCAGATTCCAAACTCTCCACCATGGCCAAGACCAAAGAGCTGTCCAAGGATGTCAGGGACAAGATTGTAGACCTACACAAGGCTGGAATGGGCTACAAGACCATTGCCAAACAGCTTGGTGAGAAGGTGACTACAGTTGGTGCGATTATTCGCAAATGGAAGAAACACAAAATAACTGTCAGTCTCCCTCGGTCTGGGGCTCCAAGCAAGATCTCACCTCGTGGAGTTTCAATGATCATGAGAACGGTGAGGAATCGGCCCAGAACTACACGGGAGGATCTTGTTAATGATCTCAAGGCAGCTGGGACCATAGTCACCAAGAAAACAATTGGTAACACACTACGCCGTGAAGGACTGAAATCCTGCAGCGTCCACAAGGTTCCCCTGCTCAAGAAAGCACATGTTCAGGCCCGTCTGAAGTTTGCCAATGAACATCTGAATGATTCAGAGAACTGGGTGAAAGTCTTGTGGTCAGATGAGACCAAAATCAAGCTCTTTGGCATCAACACAACTCGATGTGTTTGGAGGAGGAGGAATGACCCCAAGAACACCATCCCCATCCCCGTCAAACATGAAGGTGGAAACATTATGCTTTGGGGGTGTTTTTCTGCTAAGGGGAAAGGACAACTGCACCGCATCAAAGGGACGATGGACGGGGCCATGTACCGTCAAATCTTGGGTAAGAACCTCCTTCTCTCAGCCAGGGCATTGAAAATGGGTCGTGGATGGGTATTCCAGCATGACAATGACCCAAAACACACAGCCAAGGCAACAAAGGAGTGGCTCAAGAAGAAGCACATTAAGGTCCTGGAGTGGCCTAGCCAGTCTCCAGACCTTAATCCCATAGACAATCTGTGGAAGGAGCTGAAGGTTCGAGTTGCAAAACGTCAGCCTTGAAACCTTAATGACTTGGAGAGGATCTGCAAAGAGGAGAGGGACAAAATCCCTCCTGAGATGTGTGCAAACCTGGTTGCCAACTACAAGAAACGTCTGACCTCTGTGATTGCCAACAAGGGTTTTGCCACCAAGTACTAAGTTGAAGGGGTCAAATACTTATTTCACTCATTAACATGCAAATCAATTTATAACTTTTTTGAAATGCATTTTTCTGGATTTTTTTGTTGTTATTCTGTCTCTGTTAAGATACACCTACCATTAAAATTATAGACTGATAATTTCTTTGTCAGTGGGCAAATGTACAAAATCAGCAGGGGATCAAATACTTTTTTTCCCTCACTGTACGTTACAAACATGATGATTCAATAGCTGTATTGCGCTTATATTTTGTAAGTCGCCCTGGATAAGGGTGTCTGCTAATAAATAAATAAATAAATAAATATAATAACTAGAAGTTGCATGCAACTTTTAAGGCTTCCAGGGTGTATCAGTAGGTTTCAAATTTGAGCAGGCATTTGTAGTGCTTGTGTTATTAAATGTGTAATTTTCAATGTCAATCCATTGTAGTATACATTTGAGATTTTCAATCTTTTGTCATTTGTAGTGCATATTTCAGTGTCACTGGACTATAATCTTAATTTCCTGTTTGTATGCATCAACTATGTAAGGTTTCATTGTATTTTTCACTTAATTCCAGCACATATGTGAAGTTTTCATTCTTGTGTCATTTAAGATGCAGACTTCAATTTCCAAACTTGTCCACATGATGGAGGTAGAGGTCTACATACAGTGAGGGAAAAAAGTATTCGATCCCCTGCTGATTTTGTACGTTTGCCCACTGACAAAGAAATGATCAGTCTATAATTTTAATGGTAGGTGTATTTTAACAGTGAGAGACGGAATAACAACAAAAAAATCCAGAAAAACTAATTTCAAAAAAGTTATAAATTGGTTTGCATGTTAATGAGTGAAATAAGTATTTGACCCCTTCGACTTAGTACTTGGTGGCAAAACCCTTGTTGGCAATCACAGAGGTCAGACGTTTCTTGTAGTTGGCCACCAGGTTTGCACACATCTCAGGAAGGATTTTGTCCCACTCTTCTTTGCAGATCCTCTCCAAGTCATTAAGGTTTCGAGGCTGACGTTTGGCAACTCAAACCTTCAGCTCCCTCCACAGATTTTCTATGGGATTAAGGTCTGGAGTAGCACACTGCCTGTCCCTTTCTTTGTGACTCCTCACTTATGTCTCCTGCTAAAGTGTAGTAAAAATAATGTACCCAATAATTTGAACCTATAGGCTTCACCGTAATTACCAAAGAACACATTTCTCTGTGGTAATTACCCTACATTGTTTGAATGAGATCAGGTCAGTTTTGTGTTAAACAGCACAGTAACATAATGCTAATCATATTTTGGGCACAGTGGGTAGTACCTGCTCTTCCTCTCTCATCTCTATCATCTTCTTTTTATTTTTTTCTCAGTCTCATCTCGTTGTTCCCTGTTGCTTCCCTTCCCAAAGCTGAGCTTTAATTGATATAGTCTTTTCATTTTCGTCTGTGTCAGTAAAGAAAGCAAATGTTACCGGCCTCAGCTAGGATAATCTTGCAATGAAAATAAAAATATATAGTAGTACCTCATCATTTTAACATGCATTTCAACCCTACACAAACTGATATGAAAGAAAAGCATATCATAATTAGTCCGTCACTGGATGGATGTAGTTAATGGTAGCTGGTAGCTAGTTTACTCATGATGGACGGCCACTGTTTAACGAAGCGCGACCGCGCACTGGAGCTATTTGTCAGATGATGTGTGACTGGGTGGGGATGAATCATGGCAATGAACTACAAGCAGACGACTAGTACAATTCTCCAGTTACCTCATAACGCTTGGGCGGATTAAGGTGTCTGCCTGCCCGGTGTGTTGACACATAGTCATAGTCGATAGAAATCTCCATCTCTACGTGCACACTGCCCGCTCGCAGGGGGCGGGTCTTATTTTTAAACTAGCGAGTAGAAAGAGAAGGCACTTCAATATGCAGAGCACATCTGCCTCCCATTGGTTGTCGCCGAACTCCATTACTGCGCGCTCGCTGCTAATTTGCATAAAGTTGAACATGCACAACTCTGCACTGTCGCCGGGATGCTGCTCTCCTTGTAGATGAATGGGAGCGAATCGCTCTGTCGCGCTAGCGGGCAGGCAGTGTGACGCACCTTGACCCTGCACAGTGCAGCGCAAAGCCCGCTCCCCGGCCCATTTCATTGGTCAACTCATGCAAGCAGTAATTTGAGAAGGTTGGTTATCTTTGTGTTGTACGAAGTGAGATCTTGCATGGAGCCCCAGACCGAGGGAGACCGATAGTTATTTTGTGTTTCTTCCATTTGGGAATAATCGCACCAACTGTTGTCACCTTCTCAACAAGCTGCTTGGCGATGGTCTTGCAATGGCCCATTCCAGCCTTGTGTAGGTCTACAGTCTTGTCCCTGACAACCTTGGACAGCTCTTTGGTCTTGGTCGTGGTGGAGAGTTTGGAATCTGATTGATTTATTGCTTCTGTGGACAGGTGTCTTTTATACAGGTAACGAGCTGAGATTAGGAGCACTCTCTTAAAGGGAGTGCTCCTAATCTCAGCTCGTTACCTGTATAAAAGACACCTGGGAGCCAGAAATCTTGCTGATTGATAGGGGATCAAATACTTATTTCACGCATTAACATACAAATCAATTTATAACTTTTTTGAAATGCGTTTTTCTGGATTTTGTTGTTTTTATTCTGTCTCTCACTGTTAAAATACACCTACCATTAAAATTATAGACTGATTCACGACATGCATACTTTGCAGAGTCTGCGCATACTTTTCGCATACTCTGCGATTAAACTGTCCAAGTTACCCGTCTGCATGAACTCAGCTGGAATACACGTCACAATGCGACGCATCCACAGGCTGCAAAGTCTGCACAGCCGTGCAGCTTCTCAAGAGGTAGTGCGCTGGTGCAGCCGCGGCTTCAAAACAACAAACGAGCGCTGTGTGACAAAGACGTGTCAATCAGAGACAGAGCTCACTAGTCAGTGGGTGTGAATCACCCTTGAGTCATGTCATGAAGGATCTTCTTAATTTCATGCTAGATATGGCAAAATACAACAGAAATATAATATTTTAAAGATTGACAGTTCAACAATAAAAGAATATGCATGTGTAGTGGTTGCCGTATACATTATAACCTAATTTCCACGTATTATGTGAATTTGTAAGTTGCACACCTGGCAAGGAAATCCATAATAATACATACAAAATATTGTACATGTGTATTTCTCTGAATGCACAGGTTTAATGTAGATTCAAAACCAGTCGATATATAATATTGTATACACACAAACAAAATCTGTTGTAGTTAATTTGATCAGTATGTGAGTATATAACCCTTAAGTGTCCCAACAATGAGTAGGAATAAAGATTTCTACTAATTAAAGATTATTAACGGATCCTAAAGCTACTTAATCTGATATGAACTGATTAAATGGCCCATTTTCTGATTACACTGTAAAGTGTGAAGCTGGTGCAGCACAAAGGGAACTTTGATTGCATTAACTTCTGTGAATAGAACTGATTTCTCTCAACACCAACTCCATGTTTATTCTGCTGGAGTCTGCAGCTCTAGTGCCAAAGCTGTCCACGCTCCGTCTGCACAGACCGTGGCGTCACACTCCCGTCTGCAATCTAACCGGCACAAAAGTGTCGAGAACGTAGCCAGAGACAGAGAGAGAGAGCGCAAGAGAGAAAGATACAGCAGTTAACAGAGCACAACAGGTGGCCGCCGAGTCCACACAAAACACGACAAAGTCAGCACAGTTTCAAAATCAACCCTATTATCTAAAATATATTCAAACTCACCATTTACATTTTCAAAGGAGCACAATCTTTGAGCACAAAGTTGTTGTGGTTGGATCGATCCATAATAATGTTAGCAATGTTACAATTTCCCAAATTACTTAGCTAGCTAGCGGTAGCTAACGTTAACTAATTTGGCTCAGACTACACTGCGTGCTAATGCCCGCCAATTTCACGCAGCAAATGACGCAGTGACGCAAATGGAACTGGCTGGCGCTTATTCTGCTCAGTGATATTCTTGGTTGTTCCATGGTGGGGCTAAGTTGGGGCTAACACGATTCTTGTTGGGGCTGTAGCCCAACCAAGCCATACCCTGCCGCCGCCCCTGATTAAGTGACATATGCATGTGTCAGTTGGTTTTGGAGAAGAAGATTTTTGTAGCATTTCACAATTTTGCCGCTAATCGCAATATGGTGGCAGCACCGTGTGACTGGTGCGTGTAGTTTTCATTGCATTTGTAGGTGGAAGTGGTGTCTGCAAGCCACGTCGTGCATGGAAGCCTAATAATTAGATATTTGTGTATAAACAAACATAACCGAACATAAGTGACAGACAGGACAACATTTATCTTTTTACATACTCAGCATTTTATTTATCTAATATTTCTCATACAACAATACACATGCAGAAAACATTTCTCAAGCAGTGTTTACATCTCTCTAATGGTTTTCTAATGATTGTGCTGTATGCTTTGCTGGTAACTGTCACTGTTTCATTCCACACATCCACAATTCCCAGGTTCACCACCAGAGGTCAGCATCACCAGAATTCTAACCCTGGCTCATTCTCATTCCTCAACCAGTCCTGCAATTACCCAATCAGCATTCCTCAACACCATGTGCACTTGCTCAATCATCCTCAGCTCCCACTGGACCAGCACTCTTCTTCACTGCCCTCTGCTCCCCTCTAGACATATAACCCCCCCTTGACTCCCTATCACTGCTAAGTCTTGTCTTCTGCCTTAGTTGCAATTCTAAGTGTTCCCTGTTACCATTGATTATGTATTCTGACCATTGATTCCCAAATTCTCCCTACTAGTCTTTAGCTTGGTCACTGACCTCCTGCTTGCCTTATCGGCTACACCAGGGTGTAACAATTTCCCGGAAACACTATCGACTATCAACATGAAAGGGTAAGATTATTAAAAGTTAAGACACTTAACCCAATAAACTGCCAGCAAAATAAGGAACACCAGATTCACTTAAAATGGATTGCTTCGTCTTTTATTAAAGTATAGAATGTGAGAATCATGGGATTAACCAGAGGAAAAATTAAAGGTAGTAAAAAATAATGAATAGCGAGGTAGGACACTGCAAACGTTCATCCATAAGATTAAGAAAAAAACAATCCAAATAGAACGTGCACGCAATAAAGATAATCAACATAAAAGTCTCGAAACACAAAGGCTCACTGTAATCCAAGGAAAAAATTAAGTAAAGTCAGATGAGCGTATTCCATATAAAAGAATAACGCAAAAAATCTAAAAAACAATCCCAAAAAATCTAAAAATTAAACAAAGTATTCTCACCCACCAGGACGCACTTCAGGCTTGTATGCAGTTTTGTTTTGCCATGTCCAATGTTGCTGAGTTCCCTTGAACTTGAAGTAGTGGGAAAATAACCAGGGTCCCGGCGTTCCACACTTTCAAAGGCAGCTCCAAACAATAGGGTTAGAGAAATGATGACCATGAAACCACACACGGCCATCCCAAACAGCCGTCAACAGGAAGTAAACATAGCCAGAGGCTAGGCCATGTGACACCTTGCCTGTCATTTCCTGTGTAGACTGTATTCCCCCTTAAAGAGACAACATCCCTTTACTGCAGCTAAGGAAACTTTGTGTCAAAGGAAAGGAAAGCTATAACAATTATAGTTAAATGAAAGAATGGAGTCCTGGCCAGGCTACTGAAGCTTATTAAGTCTGCAGATGGGGAATGTAAGCCTCCACTTTATGTGGTGTAGTCACATGGTCGTCGTCCCCCAGACCGAAGGTGCGAGGGTTCAAACCAAAATAAGTTTTGAGATTAACGACATTGATTACATCCTCTTTTTGACGAAGAGATTGAACCTTGTAGTTAATTGGGCCTAGTTTCCTCTCCATGGAATATGGACCAGCCCACCGTGGTGCTAACTTTGCTGAAAATCTGTTGGCAGCATCGTGGAGTGGATGTGTTCTTATCTATACCAGATGTCCTACTTGGAAGTTCACTATCTGCTGCTTTAAATTATAATATTTTGCCTGTTTCTGTTGTGCTTTTCCAACATTACTTGCTACCTGCTCTGCTATTTGCCTCTGTCTTTCTAAAACTGCATATCTTGAAGAACATGGTGTGGGTGCAGCAGTCAGCAACCAGTCGAAGGGCCTCTTCAGGGTCCTACCTAATGCTAATTCTGCTGGAGAAAACCCTGTCAACTCCTGGAATGAAGAGTTGATGGTATACCTAAACTCATGAACCCACCTATCCCAATTCTCGTGGCGATCCCCCACATATAAGGCAATCATGGTTTTTAGAGTCCTATTGACCCTCTCTTTAAGGTTAGTTTGAGGGTGGTAACTGGTACTTAATTTTCTCACAACTCCACATATTTTACACACGTCTCTCAGGAGTTGGCTGGTAAACTGACTTCCCCTGTCTGACACAATGCTGCAAGGAGTTCCCCACTGGGTAAAGATGCCATTGACTAGGATGTTAACAATACGAAATGTCTTACCGTCACACAAAGGGAACAACTCCACCCATTTGGTATAGTAATCCACCACCACCATCAGCATTGTATTGCCAGATTTACTCTGCGGAAACGGTCCCATTAGATCAACCCCCAACGTTTGTCCAGGTTCGGAGACCTGAGTGGATTGTAGCATGCCAGCTGGCGTGGTGTTAGATGGTTTGTACTTCTGACAAACAGAACATGGTTTGATATAGGACCAGGTGTGTTTTCTGATCTCTGGCCACCAAACGACTTCTAACATTCTGATCAATGTTTTCAGGCGCCCCCAAATGCCCTGCAAGAGGATTGTCATAGTAATAGTGGAGAAAAGACAGAGTTAATTATGCTGGAATCACAATTTGGAATTTATGACCATCATTTGGTATAGGCGATATAAAACACCCTGCTTCTGTGTAAAGACTATATGGTCAGTTCTGACCAAATCAGCTGAGGACTGATTAACAACGAGGTCCTGTATAGTCTTATCTCTCAACTGGGCTGCTGCAATCTCATCAAGGGATACCGGCAGGTCAGAATTAGAAGATGAAGTTATGTGCATTCTTGACAATGCATCAGGGACTGCATTTAAGCTACCTTTCCAATAAAGAACAGTGAAGTCAAACTGCTGGAGTCTTAAAGTCCACCTAGTCAGCCGTGAAGTGGCTTTGGGGGCATTGAAAGCCTAGGCCAGAGCAGCATGGTCAGTCACCACCTCAAATGGCACTTCTTCAAGAAAGTGATGCCACTTCTCTACTGCCCAAACAACGGCCAAACACTCTTTTTGAGATACTGTGTAATTAATTTCCGCACCAGTGAGGATCCTGGAGGCATAAGCAATCACTTGCTCTACACCTTCATAACTCTGGACCAATACTGTGCCCAGCCTCACCTCACTGGCGTCAGTATAGACACGGAAAGACTTGGAGAGATCAGGATGACCTAAGACCGGAGGAGAGAGCAGAGCTTCTTTAAGTGCTGTCAAACTCTGCTGACATGCAGGAGTCCAATTCCAGCACACATTTTTCTTCTTCAGGTTATTCAAAGGAGCCGCAATGTCAGAGAAGCCTGGAATAAATCTGTGATACCAACCCACTAAGCAAAGAAAGCATTGTAACTCTTTTGCATTAGTGAGAACTGGATATTCCTGAATTGCTTTCAGTTTATCTGGATCAGCAGCTATCCCTTGTTTTGACACCTGGTGTCCCAAGAAGGTCAATGTATACTTGAAAAAGTTACACTTGAGATTCAATGTCAAATGTGCTTCATGCAGTTTTTTAACACAGTACCAAGATCCTTCAAGTGTTGCTCCTCACTTCTGGAGTACACTATGATATCATCGATATACACAAAATAACATTGCCCTCGTGTTCTTCTAGCAAATTCTCCATTAATCTTTGAAAGGTGGCCGAAGCACTTTTCAAACCAAAGGGCATGACATTAAACTGAAACAAACCAAAAGGGGTGTTGAAAGCAGTTCTCTCTTTACAAGCAGAATCCATAGCCACCTGCCAATAACCAGATTTTAGGTCAAGAGAACTGAAAATACTTGCTCCTTTAAAAGATTCAAGGATTTCATGTATTAATAGCATGGGATATGCATCAAAGTGGTAGTTCACACAGAAACGCCAAGTACCATCTGGTTTTGGTACCAGAACAACAGGTGCAGCCCAGGCCGATTCTGATGGCTCTATTATGCCATCTTTTTGCATTTGCTGTAGATGTTCCTGTATAATGGCCTTCTTCTTGGGACTTACTCGATAAGTCCCACATCGCACAGGCAATTCATCGGTTGTATGTATTACATGTTTGTTAACTGATGTTTTCCCAGGCTTTGTTGAACACACTGTAGACCACTGCCTCATTAAGCCAACCAAATCAGGTCGGAAACTTGTTCCTGAAATGGCTCTGAAACCAGGCTGTCATGCTCAAAGCTATTCTCACTGTTTTTTACTGGGAGGGCATAATACAGGTGAACCCCAGGACACCAAGTATGTCCCCAGTCTGCCTGATCTAAGAATGGGAAAAATGTGTACTGATCACTTCCACACACCCCATACTGCCTTTCAGCTAAATTGATCTTAGTTTTTGTTTTTACCAGAAAAACCAATCCAAGAATAACTGGAAATGCCAAGTCTGCATCGAATAAAACAAATATAGGCATTGACCAGTAGTTACAATGGAGGTCATCTGTAAGCTGTGCTTGGCCTTGTGCCTTGTGCCTTGTCCCATTGGCAAGAAAATATATTTGCCCTTCACATTGCACCAACGTTTTGCCCTGCCGTTTTACCTTATCCCATAGCTGTTTCTGCATCAAGGAAAATGTGCTCCCTGTGTCAAGTAAAGCGGGGCGCTGGACTCCCCTCAGCTGGATATTCAAAACAATAGAGAGAGAGAGATTCCTGGTTCTGTTTTTTCATGGCTTTATTCTCCATTGACTTTATGACACTCACTTCAGCTGGCTTTTTTGGTTTGCGAGGGAGCTTTTGCTCTGGAGGATTTATATGGTTTACTTTGGCCCAATATGCTTTCAGGCTGGCCCAGTCCCTCTCAATCATTGTTCCCACCTTTACCAGTTCTGCCACCATACGAATAGCACCATGCATACCACTGGCAACTTTGGGTTCACATTATTTAGGATTTTCCAAACAACCTCATATTCCTCAATCTCAGGCCTCCACTTTATACAAAGAACTCTATAGTCATATGCAAAGTCTTGAAAAAACTCCTGAGGTGACTGTACCCGGTCAAGTAAGCGATTCTCAATCTCTGTCTGGAAATCAGAGGACAGGAAAGCTTTCAAAAAGGCAGATTTAAAACAAGCCCATGAATCAATATTATGCCACAATCCACCAACGTTTTGCAGAACCCTTCAATACAGATGACAGAGTGGCCATTATTTCCAGTTCAGATAAGGGTCTAATCACTAGGAACTCCTCATATAACTCAATAAACCCCATGGGATCTCCAACTTTATCTTCAGCTCCAAACTCAGGGAAATGTATTTGAATTGGCAATGCTGAAGATCTTTTCTCACCTATTATTGTGTCAAAGGAAAGGAAAGCTATAACAATTATAGTTAAATGAAAGAATGGACTCCTGGCCAGGCTACTGCAGCTTATTAATTCTGCAGATAGGGAATTTATGCCTCCACTTTATGTGGTGTAGTTCATTATTAGTTTTTTTCAGGGTCCAGATTTCTTGGTCAAGGTATTGTCAAGGTCCAGACTCCAGAGGGGGAAAAAAATTACACCTCCAAATGCCCCTTTCCAACAGTGGCGTGCACAGACAATTTGGGGGACATGTGCTCAAGCCCAAAAAAGGGCACTGCCACTGAAGTGCGTTCCGGGGGGGAGCCACCGAAGTGCGGCCTGGGGGGCAGGTGCTCGGGAAAAAGGGCACTTTGGAAATCTTACGGAAAAATGGCATGTGCAGTTTGAGCCTTAACTGTGCACATGCCTGCTTTCCAACACACACACAATTCTGTGAATTAGTAATATACCCCTTTGCTTATCTTTAGTACATTCATTTGTTTTAATTTGTTAAAGATTATTGCAGGCATATAGATATACATAATATAAACTTTCAAGCATCTTATTGGATTTAAGTCTTTACCACTTCACTTTATCACTATCCACTGTTAAAAATTTATGTTGCAAAATTAAAGCAAAGAGGATTGAGGAATTTCCGGCATGGGGTCTGGGGGTCCTCCCCCAGGAGATTATTGAAGAGTCGCAGAAATCCAGAGAGAGATGTACCTCCAATCAAAAGGTTTTTATTACAAGCAGCTGCAAGGAAGAGGTTCAAGAGGCAATCTCAAGAACAGTCTTAGAGAAGTTACAAACTACAGGTACATTTATAAAGACCAGACAGGAGAGAAAGATAATAGGTCCCACATGTCTGTCCCGTGATGAGTGTAAGTTCAGTTTCTGCCTGACAATTGCTCAGGAAGACCCATATATAGTCAAACCAGGGAGAATTAAGGCAATGTTTAATATAAGGGTGTTTGTACGATGTATCAAGCCCAGATTGCTGGTGAAAACTGGTTCTTATTAGACTCTGTTCTCCTAGGTATCAGGGTTGAACTATAGCACAGTACCATAGCACAGTGAGACAGTGACCTTGTTTACACAGACACACATCTAAAGAAATAATTTCATAACTGAAGAACTGAAATGAACAATTCTGAGTCATTTCGAAGTCGAAAAACTTAGCTCAAAATCTCAATGAAATCCATTAAATCAGGCAGATTTGGACTTAAACATATCTTTGCTTCATGACCACATATCACCAGCGATCACATCACATATCAACTGAGATTATACATGCAAACTAAACGCAGTTTCGAGTGCTTGTCAATCACAGAGATCTATTTCAGAGGAGCACTGTAACAGGTGAGGATGCACAATTTTCAATCAACAACTTACGTGAACACGAGCTCTATATAGGACATCCCATATTAATACATAACATCCTATTGGCTAATAACCAGGAAGAGCTGCTACTAGGTTCCACATTATAACAAGCACTGAGTGCAACAAACCTCCATAACAATACATAAAAAAAACAAAACAAAACAAAAAAACAATCTTGATAATAAGTTAATTAAAATTATTCTCGCTGTCCATTCAAAAGCGTCTGGTGGTCCGGATTTGGCCTGCAGTCTGCCTATTGACTACCCCTGGACTACACCTTCTGGATTCTCCTGGACATTACTGTTTGCTGGCATTGACCCCAGCCTGTTCCTGACTACCTCTCTCTCCGCACCTGGGTTCCCCTACATTGTAGTGCTATGTTACAGTAACATCATTGTAAGTAGTAGCAACCATAAGTGCTTCAGAAACAATTCATGTTAACTAGAGAGGTATTACTGCACTTTAAAACAATAAACAGTGGGTTTTCCATAGCCATGTTGTGCTAAGAGCGTTAATATAAAGAAATCATTAATATACATTTTTTTGTATTAAGAATTGAAATGTTGCCTCTAAGTTAGGTGCAGAGCATTATATCTATTTTAGTTTTTATAATCCACCCATGTCATTTTATAATCCACCCCAGAGATAAAATCTATGTGGTTTCAGGGTTTGTTGCGTTAAGTGTTGTAAGTTAATATGACGCTGAAAACTCCAACCCCCATACAAACTTAAGAATTTAGTGATAAGACAAGTCATAATATAATCCTTGCAATACAGTATTCACAGATCTTTCTAGTGTTTCATTCTTACGCTTCCAACAAAATACGTTTATAATTAAACAATGAGCATAGACAGGCTTAGCAAATGCTTCTGTCTCATCTTGAATAAATGAAAACCAAAGGACCATGTGATTATCACTCCACCTAAGTTCTCAAATACCTAATTTAACCAATAATTTTCTCCACTTACCTAATCCCTTTTCATTTGATGAAAAAAAACACCTTGACTTGGTCCCATTTAAATTTGTGTTGAGACTGTCTGGGCCTAGGACAGGCTAATACTGATCCAGATTAAATCAAATCTGCCAATCACAGTGCAGTATTAATTAATTGTAATTTATGACTGTTTTGAAAAATATTTCTAAAGCAATTATCTATAAACTAATATAATATATGTACTTCCTTGAAGCTCATAGTACAGAATGGCATATTACTAAATGTGGAAAATGATGGTTCCAAACTGACATGATCTTAATGATAAACAGTTTTTAAATATTCAGCATTGTTACACAACTTGAATGCTTTCTTCAGATGTGGAATCAGAAGAAAACATAAAATGTTAATCATGACTGCCATGTTTATTTTTGCAACAATCAAATGTGAGAGGATGATTAAGTGCACCTTGCTGAAGTGACATTGATACTTATATAAATCAATTTCAAACAAATTATATCAGTATAGTCCATAGAAGATCTTTATTTTTTCAAGTAATCTATAAAGATATTTATTTCTCAGCAGATGCCCTTATCCTGGGAGACTTATAGTTGTCACACAATATCAATCAATCAATTCAATTTTTTTTTATTTGTATAGCGCCCTTCGCAGGGTAGCCACAGAGCGCTTTACAGACTAGTAAACATATAACAAATGTACAGCAAAATAAAATATATAAATAATAGAATAAAGTAAAAATAGAAATAGACCATTAACAGTTTAAGTAATCTAAAATAATGTAAATAAGAATTTAAATAAATAAATAAACCACTAGGCACAGAGGCGAGAATGTAGGAGAAAATAAATCTCTGGGGGTTTCATAGCTTAAGGCCTAGGCCTAATGGTTGCCTCCCCTCCAGGCAGTATAGTTGTTACAGCAGCAAGGAGATCAGAAAGTTCTTAATCGGTGCTGCTGGCTGTGGTTTTCCCTCCGGAGGGGGCCTCTTTGCAAGCCCTCAGGGGTGGGGGGGGTTGTACCATCAACGGCCGTTGGGTGGCGATAGCTCATCAGACCTTGGAGTGTGGGTGCCTTGTTAGCATCCCATAGTGGGGTGCCTCTGGGGTGGGTTGTGCCTCGTCGAGCTTGCCTCATCGGACCCTCAGAGGGGGCTGTTGCTGGAAGACAAAGACAATTGTGTTCAGATACTTGTCATGGAATGCAGGACATCTCCAAAAACAGTTATGCATTGCATGTCCAATGCACACTGGTGGCACTATGTGCTAGAAAAACAGAGACTAAACAGATGAGTCTTCAGGCATGATATAAAGGCTGAGGGGGCATCTCTTACAGAGGCTGGAAAATCGTTCCACAGTTTTGAGGCCCTATAACTAAATGCTCTACCACTTGCGGTTTTCTTGTGTATTTTAGGGACCACTAAGTAACCACCGGCTTCCTGGGATCTCAATGGCCAACCTGGAGTGTATTCGATAAGGCGATCTTTAAAATTGGGAGGTGCCAGTTCCTTTACTGCTTTAAATGCTAGTAAGTCTATCCTATAGCGCACGGGCACACATGTCAAATACATATGTATTTTTCATCAAGATTCATTCTATTTTATTTAGCTTTTTCCTTTTCTTGTACACCTAAAGACAATACAATTTTCATTTATAGGCCCTTATTTTCACCATGTTGTAGGTTGATAAAATGGAAAGATAGATTATACTAGACATAAATGCTTTAAATAGTTTGTACAAAAGCCTGTTAAAACTTTGATGAGTAGCAATACAAGTTCCTCCCCATGGCATTGAACATGAATCATTGCTTCTCTTATAATTACTTTAGACGTCAAAAATCATTCAAATATTTATAGCTGTGGAAAAGTATGAATAAAAAATGAGTTACAATAAAGAATGTATAATGTTAACAACAGGTTATTTTAATTACAACTTGCATAAATAAATTCTGAATGTGCTTATGGAGTGTTAACTAAATGGACAACAAGGACAGAAAACATCTTAACTGTTACTTCCAAAATAAATGAATTAGATCTGAAAGCTTTGAAGAAGAGAAAACCTTTCTAATTTTCTTCCATAAAATTAATAAATAATTTAGGTTTAAGGATATTATTATAGGTGTACATAAAAAGGCCAAAATGTTTTTGGGCAGCACTGACGAAAATTCAGAACTAGAGCTAGAGATTTCAGAACTAGAGAGAGAAAAACATCCTATGCAAGAAATTTCTTATGAGGTTTAAAATCTACGCTACATGGCCAAAAGTACGTGGACACCTGCTCTGAACATCTCATTCCAAAAGCATGGGCATTAATATGGAGTCGGTTCCCCCTTTGCTGCTATAACAGCCTCCACTCTTCTGGGAAGGCTTTCCACTAGATATTGGAACATTGCTGTGGGGATTTGCTTCCAGTCAGCCCCAAGAGCATTAATGAGGTCGGGCATTGATGTTGGGCATTTAGGCCTGGTTCACAGTTGGCGTTCCAATTCATCCCAAAGGTGTTCGATGGGGTTGAGGTCAGGGCTCTGTGCAGGCCAGTCAAGTTCTTCCACAACACTCTCAACAAACCATTTCTGTATGGACCATATTTGTGCACGGGGGCATTGTTATGCTGAAACAGGAAAGGGCCTTCCCCAAACTGTTGCCACAAAGTTGGAAGTGCAAAAACTGTATGCTGTAGCATTAAGATTTCCCCTCAGTGTAACTAAGGGGCCTAGCCTGCACCATGAAAAACAGTAACATATATTCATCAGAACATAAGAAAGTTTACAAACGAGAGGAGGCCATTCAACCCATCGTTCTCGTTTGGTGTCCATTAATAACTAAGTGATCCAAGGATACTATCCAGTCTATTTTCAAACGTTCCCACATTTTCAGCTTCAACCACATCGCTGGGGAGTTTGTTCCAGATTGTGACAACTCTCTGTGTGAGGAAGTGTCTCCTGTTTTCCATCTTGAATGCCTTGAAGCCCAATTTCCATTTGTGTCCCTGCTGATCTGGAAAAGCTCCTGGTTTGATGAGGTTGATGCCTTTCATGATTTTGAAGACTTGAATCAAGTCCCCACGTAGTCTCCTCTGTTACTGGGTGAAAAGGTTCAGTTCCCTCAGTCTCTCCAAGTAGGACATTCCCTTCAAACCTGGAATAAGTCTGGTTGCTCTCCTCTGAAATGCCTTTAGAGCAGCAATATCTTTCTTGAAGTGTAGTGCCCAGAACTGTACACAGTATTCCAGATGAGGTCTAACTAGTGCATTGTACAGTCTTAACATTACTGCCCTTGTTTTAAATTCTACACTTTTGACAATATACCCTAACATTCTGTTTGCCTTTTTTATTGCTTCCTCACAATGTTTGGATGGAGAAGATGAGGAGTCCATGCAGACTCCTAGGTCTTTCTCATGCGATACTTCATCTAGTTCTATTCCTCCCATAGTGTAATTATAGTGGATTTTTTTGTTACCTGCATGTAATACCATGCACTTGTCCACATTGAATTTCATCTGCCAGGTGTCGGCCCACAACTGAATATTATCTAAGTCCCTTTGAATAGCCTGTGCTGCCGAGATGGTATCTGCTGAGCCACCTATTTTAGTATCATTTGCAAATTTGACAAGTTTGCTAACTATCCCAGAGTCCAGATTATTAATATAGATTAGAAAAAGCAAAGGCGCTAGTACTTGATCCCTGTGGAACTCCACTAACAACCTCACTCCAGTTAGAAGCAACTCCTCTTATCGACACCCTCTGTTTCCTAGACATCAACCAGTTCATAATCCATCTACTTACATTAACCTGAATGCCTACAGCTTCCAATTAGAGGATCAGTCTTTGGTGTGGAACCTTATCAAAAGCTTTTTGAAAATCTAAGTATATCATATCATATGCTTTCATGTGATCTGCAGTTGCATGTTCAAAGAACTGTAATAAATTTGTAAGACATGATCTGCCTTGTCGAAACCCGTTGACTATCTCCAAGAATATGGTTTTCATTAAGATGCTCTTCTATTTTCTGTCTAATCATTTTTTCCAACATTTTACAAGTAATGCAGGTGAGACTGATTGGTCTGTAATTTCCTGGCTCAGTTTTGTCCCCTTTCTTGAGGATTGGTATGACATTTGCCATCTTCCAAGGTGTCTTTTGGAATATTTGAGTTAGTGGCCTATGAATAAATACCTAATTTCTTTAAGTACGGTTGGAAATATACCATCTGGCCCAGGTGATTTGTGTATTTCTAATTCTGCTAATCCCTTTAGTACCTCCTCCTCATTTATTCTGATCTCTCTTAGGGTTTCACTGGACTGATTGTTAACCTGTAGCATGTTATCAGTTTTTTTCTTTTGTAAAACCCTCTGTGAAATACTAATTTAGAACATTTGCCCCATCTTGTTCATTTTCCAAGATACTTCCATTTTTGCCCTTTATTTGTTTCACTTCCTCCTTTATTGATCTCTTGCTGTTAAAAAGTATTAAAAAAAGCTCTGCATTAGTTTTAGCTCCAAGGGCTGTATCTTTCTATTTCCATCTTTGCTTTCCTGATCCCTTTCTTAAAATATCTTTGCAGTTCAACATATTCTTTGTATTTTGATTAGTCTCTACCCCTAGTATATTCTTAAAATATAACCATCCATTTTTAAAAGAAAGACAGAACAATAATCAAAAACATGAAGAAAAATTAATAGAAGAATTAGTAGACTAAACAGATAAGACAATTATGCAAACAGATAAGTCATATGAACAGACATATGTAAAAACAGAAGAAAAATAATAACTTAAAAATATAAACAATCAGAATTGAAAAAAAAAAAAGATTTTTTGTTAATATACATTGCCTTTTCTCTCTGTGCATGGCCAATACTTATGTGTCATCATTTGTTGTAAGCATTCTATATTTTTACACACAAGGAGGCATGGATGTGTCTAAGTAATGCTTTTATTTAATGTCCATTGTGCTTTGATTGTCTGTTGCTTTTAGAAAACTTTGAAGAGCTGTAAGAACATTATCAGGTTGTCTCTTGTAGGTCCGTTTTTGGTTTAATTGTTGTGCAAAAGAACAGCAGTGAGAAGATAATCTCACACAAAAAATCTGTTTTGATATAATACCAAGAACATTAAGTTTCAGGACAATAATTTACTTACTTCTGATAATGCATCTACAAACAATTTGCAGAGGGAACATTACATAATTGAATCCAGTCAGGTTTTGCAGAAATGTAACTGCAAATGTTTCTCATTAATACCATGCCAATGCTCACAATTATAGCTTGATATATTCTAATCCAGACATAAATTTAGATTAGATTAGATTTAGACACACAGCCCTGACTATATCTCACAGTCTACAGTCAACCTTCTTAACTTCAAACTCCCCTCTCATCCGACATCTACAAAATAAAATGGCAATACCAAAAGCAGTGTTAAAGAGGAAGGCTCTTCCTTATTGTACTTCATTAACAGAGTAATCATGATTGCATTGGAACTGCTAATTTAGTTCAATATATTAAAATGATGTGGTAAAATTATTTTCATTATGCAAACCATCCAGTGGAGACTGCTTGACATGAGCAGACTACAGCTATATTTCATTCCAGATTAATGTAATGGGTGGAAATATCAACTGGAAAATGTTTAAAGAAAGGAAAGTAATTTAAAAATACACCAAAGGTAAACCAACATGATTTTCGTAATTGTTCATTTGTTTCCAACATCAAAGTAAAACAAACAAACAAACAAAAAAACATTTTCACCAGACAAATGCAAAGGGTGAAAGCAGCTTGTATACATTTAAAAAGGAATTGGAAACCGTTGGCATGTATACGTTATTTGAGGAATCAACAATTATTTCCTCCCAGAAGTCTAATTTTACTACTGTTGTTGGAAACACGATTCCTTTGAACGTGAATGCAAACTTTCTTGAGCCTTCTCCAAGATTTGTAGTCATCTTCTATGTATCATATTTCAAGGCGTGTTTTGCTCCACTACACAATCATTATAAGAGAACAAGAACACCATTACCACCACCAATAATATATATATATATATATATATATATATATATATATATATATATATATATATATATATATATATATATATATATAATTGTCTTAATAATACAGGAAACTACTACTACTGCTTCGACTACTACTACTACTACTACTAATGGTAATATCAGTATAAATTCCACAGTAGTAGTACCCGATGCAGCGGTTTTCTCGGTCTCCAATTGTCATCGAATATTTGTGCGGTGACCAACGTGTCTGATTCAAACTGCAAAGGGCAAGGTTCCAGTGCGCAGCCCATCAAAGCCATCTGGCTCGCCTGGTTGGTTGTAGTCGAGCAGATTACGACTGGGAAACACACACACACACACACTGTTCGTGTGTGTGAGAGAGATATCAATCCGCACAGTTTACACGTTACACTCACTGTTGAAGCACGCACTGCAGTTTTAATTGGGAACTTTTAAACCAACCTTCACAAAATTATTACCTTCATGTCGTCTCTGCTGGATAACTCTAAACTGATGCTATGGTTACCTTTATTACGGTAAGTTTCGTTTTGGATATACTTTCCCTCCACTTGAATTTGAGTTATTTGGGAATTTAACTTACCCAGCTCTTTTATGAAGAAAAAGTACATGCATGTATGTGCCCTACATATGTATACTATCTACAGTGGAAGTAGTGCAGGAAAATATATAGTGAAATGGTATTATTATTATTATTACGTAGTAGTAGCTGAATAAGTAATGCGAGGTGTCGAGTTTGTTAACGAGACCATCTATGTTTTTTTTTCTTATTAAAAAGAAAAAAAAACATTACCACTAAAAACTGATCGTAACGCTCTTTTTATTTTTAAACGATTTTCTTTTGTAAATTCCGAAAACATAGATGCAATGAGTGGTCAGTCTTGACTTCTAAAGACTCCAGACTTAAATTGTTTGGATTAAGGTCTGCTAGGAATGTAGAACCAGCTTTTCAGTCTGCGCAGTGCCCGGGGGTAAAGTTAAAACCAGTACGGGCGCAGTTGAGTTTAATCGCACACCTCAATTTAGGTAGTGAACAAAACTATAACCTGATTTTATTAGAATTATACTTTAATGCTTTGCCTTCATTTTATTTTTATTGTAGTTTTTATTATTTTTTAAGATGATTCTATCACACTAATGTTTTTCCCCAGTGTTTAAATAAAATCATGTAGCATTGCCGTTTTCATTTTCAAAGAAAAAACTTAAAAACACGTGCAAGAAATTATACAATAGAATACAAACATAGATAGTTAAATTCATAGATAGCAATACATAGCCTATACTAAAATACATACACATAACTTTGTCATTCTAACAACATTTTTTAATTACATGTTGCAAAAGTGTGTTGTTATGATGATGATGATGATGATGATGATGATGATGATGATGATTGTAGTTTTGGTGGAAGGACACAACAACCTTCACAGCCCTCTTTTTAGGAACGATTGTATGTTAATGTACAATGATGGAAATGCATGATTCCTGCTGTTTCCAAACATAATCAGATGAAAATATGTATACATAAACACCATCATCTTTCATTAATTTATCTTTGACGTGTATTGATGTACTGTTTTAGCTTAAGCATTGCCAGGGATAGTCAGACAATCCTTAAAATGGATAATCCATATAAAGCTTTAGTGCAGAAGGGATTGCCAGACGATTTCAATAGCGCAGTGGGATAACAGTGGCTTTCAAATGTGTATGTCCAGTACATTGATTTATTTTTTAAAGTTATCGCGTGTTACTGTTCTTGCGGTGTTGATTCGTGTATAGGCTTGATCTTTACAGAAAGATACTTAATGGATTTTACCCCAGAAGGTAAATGCTCCTGCTTAGGAGACACATAAATCAAGCTTTTCGACTTAAATACATACACACATAAACAAAAAGAACTATATTTATACATGTAACCATTTTGTTAATTGTTACATAAAATAATATATTTGTTCCCATTTGTTCAGTTTTTGGCGACTTAAAATAGAAGTCCCACACACAAGACAAATCGAAAATTAAGAACCAACAATTGAAGGCGGCTTTTTGCTTGACAGGCTTAGTGCTTTAACCCAATTGAAACCTACATTCTAATAATGGGGTTGCTATTTTATGTTTAGATAAAACGCCTTCAACAATAGTACTCTGTGGACTTTCCAAGTTGGGTAAATTTCAGATATATATGTATGATACAATCTTAAGTAGAACTCCCTAAATATATTATTCATTATATAAATGGATATTACTCAAAAAGTTTAACAAATATAAGTATTATTATTTGGAGTACATTCTTCATTATGTGCTATTTGTCTCATTCAGAGGCATTGTTGGATATGAAACAAGGCTCTGCATGAAACATGGAATAAGTTATATTGCAAAAACAGACCAATTAAAATATGTGTTTTATTTTGATTAAATAAGTGAACAGAGCTGTGTGCTGAGATTACATGAGTGGCAGACATTTCTGTTTTATTTCTGTAATCTTGAGTGTGATTCCTCCTGATAAGGTTAACAGTGGTTGTTTATTGTTCATCACACTGATCAACATGTGATCAGCTGCTTAATGTGTTTAACGTCCAGCAGTGTCTTTATTATCAGCATTTAACTGGTGATGACCAACATGTTCTTTGTATGGCAGCTCGAAAAGCCATTTAATGACGTATGTGGTCACTTTATGTATGTAGATGAGTAGAATATGTATGCATTAGGCACACATACTTACAGTGAGGGAAAAAAGGATTTGATCCCCTGCTGATTTTGTATGTTTGCCTACTGACAAAGAAATGATCAGTCTATAATTTTAATGGTAGGTGGATTTTAACAGTGAGAGACAGAATAACAGCAAAAAAATCCAGAAAAACGCATTTCAAAAAAGTTATAAATTGATTTGCATGTTAATGAGGGAAATAAGTATTTGACCCCTTCGACTTATTACTTGGTGGCAAAACCCTTGTTGGCAATCACAGAGGTCAGACATTTCTTGTAGTTGGCCACCAGGTTTGTACACATCTCAGGAGGGATTTTGTCCCTCTCCTCTTTGCAGATCCTCTCCAAGTCATTAAGGTTTCGAGGCTGACGTTTGACAACTCGAACCTTCAGCTCCCTCCACAGATTTTCTATGGGATTAAGGTCTGGAGACTGGCTAGGCCACTCCAGGACCTTAATGTGCTTCTTCTTGAGCCACTCCTTTGTTGCCTTGGCTGTGTGTTTTGGGTCATTATCATGCTGGAATACCCATCCACGACCCATTTTCAATGCCCTGGCTGAGGGAAGGAGGTTCTCACCCAAGATTTGATGGTACATGGCCCCATCCATTGTCCCTTTGATGCGGTGCAGTTGTCCTGTCCCCTTAGCAGGAAAACACCCCCAAAGCATAATGTTTCCACCTCCATGTTTGACAGTGGGGATGGTGTTCTTGGGGTCATTCCTCCTCCTCCAAACATGGCGAGTTGAGTTGATGCCAAAGAGCTCGATTTTGGTCTCATCTGACCACAACACTTTCACCCAGTTCTCCTCTGAATCATTCAGATGTTCATTGGCAAACTTCAGACGGGCCTGTACATGTGCTTTCTTGAGCAGGGGGACCTTGCGGGTGCTGCAGGATTTCAGTCCTTCAAGGCGTAGTGTGTTACCAATTGTTTTCTTGTGACTATGGTCCCAGCTTCCTTGAGATCATTAACAAGATCCTCCCGTGTAGTTCTGGGCTGATTCCTCACCGTTCTCATGATCATTGAAACTCCAAGAGGTGAGATCTTGCATGGAGCCCCAGACTGAGGGAGACTGACAGTTATTTTGTGTTTCTTCCATTTGCGAATAATCGCACCAACTGTTGTCACCTTCTCACCAAGCTGCTTGGCGATGGTCTTGTAGCCCATTCCAGCCTTGTGTAGGTCTACAATCTTGTCCCTGACATGCTTGGACAGCTCTTTGGTCTTGGCCATGGTGGAGAGTTTGGAATCTGATTGATTGATTGCTTCTGTGGACAGGTGTCTTTTAGACAGGTAACGAGCTGAGATTAGGAACACTCCCTTTAAGAGTATAAAAGACACCTGAGAGCCAGAAATCTTGCTGATTGATAGGGGATCAAATACTTATTTCCCTCATTAACATGCAAATCAATGTATAACTTTTTTGAAATGCGTTTTTCTGGATTTTTTTGTTATTCTGTCTCTCACTGTTAAAATCCACCTACCATTAAAATTATAGACTGATCATTTCTTTGTCAGTGGGTAAACATACAAAATCAGCAGGGGATCAAATACTTTTTTCCCTCACTGTATACTTACTTTGCATACTTTGGATATTTTCACATTCTGTTAGTAATAATCCTGCATTGTGCTGTTCATGCACCACCTAAGGCATTCCAATCTTTTGTGGGGAAGCTGAAGCTAGGCAGTTCTTATGTGGGCCTTCACCAAGTTCTAACTTTGTGACATAGGAGGGATTACAAATATGTTGCAAATCTTATAAAAATCTAAAAAAAAATAACAATTCACGTTAAAAAAAGTACTGCAACAGTAAACATACATAGAAGGTATACAACAGGATACCACCAACAGTAATTTGCTATTTTAAGTTATAATACTGGAGTCAATCAATTTTTCAATTACAAAACCAGTGTTTTAATTGCATTTAATGAATCATGCAGACACCAAATGTTTATCATTAAAACAATATAGGATATGCAACAATTCACAGTTTCTGTTCAATCAAACATTATATAATTAAACAGTACAAAAAAAAAAAAAAAACCTGCACAGATTTTCTCTGTGTAACACTAACACATAACACTGGCAGAGTTTGTTACATGTTTGTTAAAATACTTGCAACGTTTTGATACAAAGAAAAAAATGACCATATCCCTCATGGGTTACGTAGGTTGTATTTATTTTTCTTGGAAAGAGCTGCTGTTATCCTCATATCATGCAAATGAAGCAGACAGGATGGCATTTATATGCAAATTAGCAATGTCTACAGGTCTCCTGCTGTTGTAGTGGGAAAATAGTTGTCATGTGACATTTTATTTCTCTGCCATCATGGAAAATATGGTAGAAAATGCTCCCTGCTCTTTTGAACTCATTGAGATCATTCACATTTGGACATAATTTTGCGATCGAGTCTTACCTTGTAGTTGCTCTTTATGACATGATTCTCCTTAGATTTCGAAATGGGCATGCATATCATCAATTATTTAATCAAAAACAGTGCAAATAAACTCTACCTATCATTAATTGACAATTAATAAGCACAAGTAGACAATGGGCGAGTTTATATGTGTGTTTTTACTTTACTCAAGACGATGTGCTTGAGTCAAAGATTAAATTACCCTATCTCTCTTGGTGTTTACATGGTCTTCGCACTCAGGGCAAGCAGCTGTTAATCTGACTTCATGCAAAGGAGAGTGAGTTAAAAATTACCTATACAGACAGCACTTGTGCTGTTTTTGCAGGAAAATACCATGGAGAACAATATTCAAAACACTTACATCACGGAATCCATTGTTGTCATGTGACAACTTGTTAAAATTAAACAGTGTACAGCTGTGGCCTGTGCCTTGTGCCTTGCGTCTAGTTGTTTAATACTTTGTTTTACTGATCTTTTTTCACGTAACCTTTTTTCAGATTTTCAGAACCTTCCCTAGAATTCAAATAATGCTTCCACCATTGTGAGTAAAGAGAGATTACTCTTGTCCCTTGGCAGCTCTGAGGGCTGTACTACGAAGTGAGGTAACTGGCTTATACAGGTAAGTTCAGGAGTAACTTTGCGAGGTCAGGTGTAACTTCCCATTAACCCGTACTACGAAAGGTGGATAAGTTTTACCCGAAGTATGTTGTCATAGCAATATACGTGGCATCTCTAAACTGCTCCAAGCAGGTTATGTTCGTGGTTAACTCGGTGTTACCCTATGTAAGCACCGCCCCTCCGCCCACAGTCTTGTCGGGACCCAGTTGACATTGGGCATGGGTTGAGAGAGGCTCACTCCGCAGGGCGAGGGTGTTTAGCTCACCCCGATGATGCTCTCTATGAAATATATCGATTCTCATCTGAGGGAATTCAGTGTCTTTGCCGGCTTCTAGGGCCAGACGTCTCAGTGCCACTCGCCGGAGTGATGGTGGCGGTGCTTACATAGGGTAACCGCGGAGGGGCGGTGCTTACATAGGGTAACACCGAGTTAACCACGAACCATGATTGGTGCGATTGACTGTACTCACATCCCTAATAGAGCACCCCTAGGAGAACATGAGGGGGATTAAGTGAATAGGAAGTCATTTCACAGCATCAGTGTTCAGGTATTTGATCATATCATATTTGATCTGACATGTAGGTTAGCCTACATTATTTTGTCCTTAAAACGTATACTTATATTCAAGACAACTAAAGACACATTAGGTGGTGAGCCACGACCAAGAGTGGATTCCCGAAATATGCGTGAATCATGCCCTCCTCCAGTTTTCACTATCTCTGCCATTTTTCTGTTTGCTGTGAACACATGAATATGCTATTATAAGTGTAGGCTACACACCACATCTGTACTGTGTATTAATGATGAGTATTATTAATACACACCACCTGATAGAATATTTTTATATTTCATCCGGACTTGTTGCAGGTGTGCTTTTCACTGGGGCTGCAGCTGAAATGATTTTTAGAATTAAGTTATTCTTAACACAATAGCATTACATTCATACAGGCAGCCCCACAGCCTAGGTGCTTTAAGGAGATCTTAATTCATTAACAGTGAGTAACGGGTCAATTTCAGAGATGTAGCCCATGTGTAGGCTATAATTGAATTATCCTAATTGTTGTCACATCTCAATCATATTACAAATAAAAGAAGAATCTGTAAGACAAAATAGAGAACATATGACAAGAATACTGTTCTTACGAATTGACTCTGTCGGCATTGTGCTGCCAGCAAGCCTCCCTGGCTTTGTTGGCCGCCACATTGTTAGATTTAGCCTCTAACCTTTCTTTAAACCCTCATATCCTGACATTATCAGCTGCATTATTCTGGGAACATTCCAGTGCACAGACACTGCGCACACACTGAGCATGGCGCACCCACTTCACGCGAACACGCACTAACTCCAGTTAAGTTAACACCGAGTCAACTAACCGACATCTTAGCCACCGTCACAGTAACGGTCAACACCAGTTTAGGCAATCAGAGTTTGTCAACCCTGACTTTCCTTGATAACCCCGAGTTAAATCTTAGTAGGTTAAACTCCCTTCGTAATACACCCCTCTGGTCTTCACTGTGTAAAAAGAAACTAAACAAAACCACCAGTCTAAACAAAACAACACATAACACTGGGCAGGTTTCCTCCCACACCCAACACTCTATCCCTTCTCCTTAATGGCAGGCTGAGGCCTCCTTATATAGCAGGTGGCTAGGGTTGATTTAACCTTAATTGATCAATCACCCCAGCCACCTGCAGTCCATGCACAGGCATGGCAATTAACCCCCTCCCTGCCACAGGGGGGTTTGTACGATGTATCAAGCCCAATTGCTGGTGAAAACTGGTTCTTATCAGACTCTGTTCTTCTAGGTATCAGGGTTGAACTATAGCACAGTACCGTAGCTCAGTGAGACAGTGACCTTGTTTACACAGACACACAGGGAAAGAAATGCAGTTCTTCAATACATTTTACAAATTCCAATTTACACAAGTGTATACAAAATATACAGTAAACAATACATAAGGTTTTGCATCCTAGATTGTAAAAGCTGATAAGTGCAGACAAGTCACAGTCAAGGGCTAAGGGAAAAGGGGAAATCAAAATAATTTGAGTACTAGTAATGCAAGGCAAGTAGTATCATGAAACATTGTAAAGTGCTATCTTACAGGAGAGTAAATGACTAAATTACAAGTACTGTCTGAAAAGGAGGACAAGGACTCTGCTGTTTTGACTTCAGTGGGAAGGTCGTTCCACCACTTAGGGGACAGAGATGAGAAGGAGTGGGCCTGGAGGAAGGGGAGTGGAGAGGAGGCAGAGTTAGTCTTTTGGCACCGGAAGACCGCAGTGGTCTGGAGGGGATGTATGGGGAGACGGTGGTCTGAATGTAGCTTGGTGCAGTGTGGTAGGTGAGGGTCATTGTCTTGAATTGAATGCGTGCCGGTATCGGGAGCCAGTGGAGGGAGCGGAGCAGTGGAGTAGCGTGTGCAAATCGGGGCAGAGAGAATACCAGACGAGCCGCAGAGTTCTGGATGAGCTGGAGTGGGCGGGTAGTAGTTGCCGGCAGGCCGGCCAGGAGATATATATCGGTATTCATTTACGGACCGGTTTGGACTTTTACTATACCTTCATATCGGTATTTTAAAGTTTTTAATAATTTACTATTTACTGTGTCATTGAGTCATAGCATTCAGCTACCAATAAACTGGATCATATTCGCGTATGCCACAACTTGCTGCGCCGGCTGCTTGAGACTGCACTGTCTGACGCATCTGATAAAAAAAAAGTGTTTGTGTAACGCAAATTTCCACTGATCTGCGCAGATCTGCACAGCTCCACCAGTGGGACCTACGCAGAACTGCGCACATCTGCGCTACAAGAACGCGACCACTTTTCTTCACAAACCGTGCAGAAATCAATGTAATTGGAAGGTTTATTATTTTTATATTTTAGTTATTTTAAAAAATAGAATTGCCAGTCATTTAAGTAACAACTTAATTATTGTGCATCATAGATTTACATTCAATTTTTAAAAATAATTGATGTAATTATTTAATAAAGCATTGACAAGTGTTGATCTAGAATTCTATATCCATGGTTTTGACAGTGCTGTTCACAGCTTCATTGTATAATGAAAGTTGACATTCGCCTGCGGTAACAAGGGGACTGTAGTAGTTTTGATTCAACTTAACACGTCCCTCTTGATTTCTGCATAATCTTTTGTCTGACAGCCACAGCTCGCTTCCTGCAGCAGCTTCTCAGAGCTGTGCTGGGCTGCGCGATTCTGTACATATTTCTGTCGCTGGGTCTTAGTGGCGTCACACAGAAACACTGCAGTAACACGCATCTCTGAGTCTCTGTGCAGAACTGCGCTTCTCGAACGCGACCCTTGTTCTGGAATTAATGCGCCTCAGCCAGATATCGAAAATAAATTCCATGTGTATTGCGTGTTGACAAACAAACAAACGTGATCAATGCACAAACAATGAAGACGAGATAGAGGAGAGACCTGAAACCTAAGAGCAAAGTGGTGACCCCCATGAATCTGTCCCGAATAAAGGTGCGTCGTCGATAGTGTGGACATGATTTGGTTTCAAGACAACTGACACAGAACAGGAAATGTAATTCAATGTCAAATGGCCATTAAAAATACCGTCATACCATCATGAATGTGAAAAATACCGCGCTATTGTATTTTGGCCATATCGCCCAGCCCTAATCTCTATTATATTTAACTTGAGAATCTGGGTTCTGTCTTTGAATTGTCCTTGCTTTTTTCACAAAAAACATTTTACTCCTGATAATTGCATATTTCTGCCCATTAAAGTTCAAACTTCAATCAAATAGTTTTTCATACTTAGTAAAACAAATCAATAGAACGTTTACCAGCTACACACTTTATTTTCATTTACCATGGAGTAGTTTTCATTTTAATTGTAACTCATTATTTCCTTTACTTTTGTTTTCTATGAAGATGTGAGCTAGCGACATTCATCAGTACATTTGAGGACATATAGCTAGAGAGATATGACAAAGTAAAATTACAACAATTTGGAGAAAACAGTGTTTGTTTTGTGAAATTGTCTACGCTTTTTTTTTGTAGGCTGAAATTTATTTTGCATTGGCAAGAAGTGGCGTTTACTTTGAATCAGGACATTATTCTGTACTATGTACCAAGTTGATTTATTGAGCTTGCTTTAACTATAATAAACTATTTCCATACTTATTTCTGACTATTTTTGTTCTTCTGGTACTGATACTGATTTATAAGTTTAGGCTTTTGTCACAATAGCTGAAGCCCACTGTGCTTTGTACTAGTGATGAATCTGATTTATACCAGTCACATAGGCACATGTGCTCATATACTATATTGTCATTGTATTATATTTTATGAACTTGCTCCGGATTAATGCATACTCAGGTTAAGTGCATAACGTCATGGCGATCCCAAGTCTATGCTTCAATTATCTGGAGTCAAATGTACGTTCACTTTTTATAGACAATTTTTCCCCAACTTGTCTTATCAAAATAGTTTTTGAAGGATCCATTCTTGAGACTCATAACATCATTTAAAATGATTGACATTTACATTCTTTTTTTGGCTCTTGGTCTAACAGCATGGGTGCTAGTTATTTTTTTACCCATGAGAAAATTCTATAAAAATTTATAGAAACCCAGCCAGCACTGTAAATGCTAGTTTATGAGAGTTACAAACAGTATTGGTGGTCAAAGTTTTTTTATGCAAGATATACCAGATGTTCTGTATCTTGTATACTCTAATAATATGTAGTTTCCATTTAAAAAAAATAAAAAAAATATATATATATATAGACGGGTGACAAATTAAAGGAAAAACCTGAATAAATGAGTGGAGGAACACAATGAAATCAGATGCCTCCAAACAGGTGTACTGCATGATACAATTAAGCAATTAACATCGTATCATTCTCTGTGGCATGTGTAAAAATGCTGACCAGGCCCAGCTGACTTCGATTTTGAATCAAGATGGTAAGAGGAAAGGATCTAAGTGACTTTGAAATAGGGGTCATTAGTGGGGCACAAATGGCAGGAGCGTCTGTCACAAAGACTGCTCAACTGGGTAGTGTTTCAATAGGAACAGTGACTAAAGTTACATCTGCATTTAGATCTATGGGAAAGACATCAGTAGGGTTGGAAATTTTGGTCGAAAGCACATATTTGATAACCGTGATTTTCTTGCATTACTGCGATATATAAGAAAAAACAGAAGAGCAACTCTTTCCCAGGTGACTGAGAATGTCAATGCAGTATGTGATCAGACTGTGTCAGCATGAACAGTCCATTGAGAACTACACAGAGAGGGATATTATAGTAGGGTTGCAGTGCATGAACCCCTCATTACAAAGACAGATGCACATTTGAGGTACGCACTGGTCTACAGAGATGTGGAAAAAAGTTATATGGTCAGATGAGTCATCTTTCACCATATTCTCGACAAGTGGGCGAGTGCATGTGTACACCAAGAGAACGTTACAGGCCTGACTGCTTGACCCCTACAGTGCGGAGTTATGCTGTGGGGGGCATTTCCCTGGCATGGTTTGAGTCCACTTGTCCCCTTAGAGGGAAGGGTCACTGCAAATCATTACAAAGTTATTCTGAGTGATCACCTTTATCCTCTGGTGAAACATTTCTATCCTGATGGGAGTGTTTCTTCCAGGATGACAATGCCCCCAGCCACAGGGCACGAGGTGTCACTGAATGGTTTGATGAGTATGAAAATTATGTGAATCATATGCTATGGCCTTTGCTGTCACCATATCTCAACCTAATTGAACACCTATGGGAGATTTTGGATTGATGTGTTAGACAGCTTTCCACCACCATCATCAAAACACCAAATGATGGAATATGTTTTGGAAGAATGGTGTTCCATCCCTCCAATAGAGTTCCAAAGACTCATAAAATCAATGCCAAGGCACATTGAAGCTGTTCTGGCGGCTCTTGGTGGCGCAACACCTTACCTTGAGACACTTTATGTTGGTTTTTCCTTTAATTTGTCACCCGTCTGTGTATATGTTTTTTTCAGTAGTAGTACATTTCAAGAATGTCAAGTATTCCCTATGAGATATGATACTCCAATAGGTATTGCTAAGTGCACTGTGAAATTTGAAAATAAATAAATTACAAAACTACTCATTTTCAGAACATTCTTTCAAGGTTAGTTTATCGCTAATGCATAGCTCTCATAAAATTATATTATTAATAAAACAAAAATATAGCACCTTTCCAACTATGGTAAGAATCTGCCATCTCAGCTGTACGTACATAATCTGTGCATACTGTTAAGTTCCAGTAAATCCAAAATACAAGTGTTTTTATTTTATTTTTTTATTTTATGTAGGTGTCATTAATATCATATGTGCCTTATACAGACAATACTTTTCCATCATGAGTTTGGTCCGTCTTATGAATTCTTATAAATTCCGTCTTAACTTTTTCTCTTAAAAAAGATAAAGAAAAAATGCCTGAGAACTGAAAATAGTTGATGGACTGGGAATGCTATAGGAGCATGGATTCCAGAGTATCAGTATCATTACTCACATACTTTAAAGAGCACACTTGAAAAATGGGAGTTCATTTTAGTTGTATTTGAGCTGAAAGGAAGAAAGGGCAGTGTAGTTAGGCTGACATTTCAGCTATTGTGTATCTTATTCTGGTTAATTCAATTAGCTGGCCGTTCAATCTCACAATGCTGCAATTTCTTCATATATGCATGAGAATAGAATAGCCTTCCATACCTTTTAAGCCAGTCAGTTCCTTGCCACTCCTGCTGAATTTAGCTAAAGTAAACTGTTCGCAACATTTTGTTTGCTTTATTTAAAGTGGGCGAAGGATTATTACCAAATTCCCCAGACCTTCTAAGCACAATTGCTTCAAATACAGTTGTTGGTTACCAATTTCCCTTCAGGTTACTACTGTGTTATTTCTTTTTGCTACTTGGACCAGTACACTTTGAAACAGGAAAGATTATTTTTAATTCCGCTTTAAATGATAAAAAATATATAACACTGAGCATTAAATCCATGATAAAATTTCTTAATTAGTGAAATGTGGCATAACAACAATATAAACTGACCAAACATGCATACTTTCCTCCTTTCTTACCTCAATTTGAAATCAGAAATAACTGAACTCAGATCACAAGTTCTGTGCTGCTTCAGGTGGAATTAGAATCAATGAGTTATTTGATATGCATGCTATGAAATCCAATTATAAATCTTCAATTTGTAAGCCCAGACTGCCTATAAGTGCATTTATCAATCAGCACATACCCCATAAACACAATCAGAGGATTTTGATGGAGATTGAACAGCTAATTCTCTTAACTGTACACAGAATAGTGTCCTTGCTAGCCAACTTCCACTCACCCTTCCCACCACAGTGCTCTTATCCAGTTGTGTACTCTACCCTGGGAAATAGAAGCCAAAGCTGGCAATGCCATAGGCTGGATCTCAACCTATTTTTTAGAGAAGGCACACCCGGACACTTGAATAATTTCTGATCTGGGCTGACAATTAAACATGCACACAACACAATCTAATTGAGCGAAAGCCCTAATTCAACTGATTATACACATTTTTGCAGGGCACATTCATCCAATAATTGCGAGTGCGTAGGCAGTTTAGCGAGGCACCGTGCAATATTCCAATGATTGAATATCTCTCTTTTTGTGCCAAATATATATATTTTTTTTTTCATATTTTGAAAAAAATGTTTGAGTTTTGAATATTGGGGCTTTAGTATATAAAACATTTTTTTAAGATAATATAAACCCTATGAAATTCATTTTATAATTTTGAATTTTCAGATGTTTTTTTTCATATATATGACAAGAGAGGGTGGAGGGGTGGTAGAGAGGGAAAAAAGCTTGTGCTTTAATATATTAGCGAGATATTTTTATACTATTAGGGAGCCCTGTGTATCTTAAGAACATAAGAAAGTTTACAAACGAGAGGAGGCCATTTGACCCATTGTGCTCATTTGGTGTCCATTAATAACTAAGTGATCCTATCCAGTCTATTTGTTTTAACGTTCACAAGTTTTCAGCTTCAACCACATCGCTGCGGAGTTTGAAGAAGTGTGAAGTTGTGAAAGCCTTGAAGCCCAATTTCCATTTGTGCCCCCGGGTCACTGTGTCCCTGCAGATCTGGAAATGATACTCTGGTTTGATGTGGTCAATGCCCTTCATGATTTTGAACACTTTATTATTATTATTTTTTATTTCTTGGCAGACGCCCTTATCCAGGGCGACTTACAACTTAAGTGCAATACAAAGTGCAACAATACAGTTAAGTATTAAGGCATCAAACATTACAAATTCAATTTACATTAAACATAGCAATTCAAAATATTATACATTTTACAACTTCCACTTTACACAGGCAAGTACAGTAAGTGAGGTCATACATCCTGGACAGTAAAAGCTAAGTGCTGTCAAGATGTAGAGTCACAGTCAAGGGCTATGGGAAAGGGAGCAAGGAGGAAAACAATCAAAAAGGCAAGAAGCATAATAAAACTATGTGAAGTGCTATCTAACGGGGATTAAAAGGATTAATATTACAAGTACTGTCTGAAAAGATGTGTCTTGAGTCGGAAGGAGGTCAAGGACTCTGCTGTTTTGACTTCAGTGGGAAGGTCGTTCAACCATTTAGGGGCCAGACACTTGAATCAAATCCCTATGTAGTATTCTCTGTTCCAGGGTGAAAAGGTTCAATTTCCTCAGTCTCTCCGAGTAGGACATTCCCTTCAAACCTGGAATAAGTCTGATTGCTCGCTTGCTCACCAGAACTGTACACAGTATTCCAGATGAGGTCTAACTAGTGCATTGTACAGCCTTAACATTACTTCCCTTGTTTTAAATTCAGTGTGATTCTCACAAAATCTTGGTTGCAAAGATTTCAAACATGACATTTAAAAAAAGACTTGCATCAACAAATTTCAACAAAGTTTGTGAGTGTTAATTAAAAAACATTTACTGACAATTTAACACCTTTTTGAACATATTTTCCAAAACAAGTCTTTAAAAATCTCATTACTGCAACGGTCTGAAAACGTCTAGACCACTAGGAAGCTAATACATTTTCACATTTTAAAAAAATTGATTATTAACAGTCATGAGTTGAAACTCTGAAATAATATATATATATATATATATATATATATATATTTTTGATTTTGACTGATTTCTCTCATTACCGCAATGATTTCGATCAATTACGGTCAATTCATTAGTTGATTAATAGACCTGATTAATCGATTAATCAAAGCAGCCCTAGTAAAAAATAATGTGATATCTTGTAACAATTGTAAGTCACCCTGGATAAGGGTGTCTGCTAAGAAATTGAGTAGTAGTAGTAGTAACATTAGAACATATGCTAAAAAAACGTAAACCATTTTACCACGGCACTGAAAAATTACCGACCACCTAGGGCAAGTACCATATTTTGATTTGTCAGTACTTGTCACATGGGGGTACATTAATTCTGAACAACCATGCAGATGTGTAGAATTTGCGCACAGCTAAAATGTCAAACAAATATAAATGCATATATCATAGTGTGCACACCATATACTTCTAATTAATGGAAGTTGTCCAGAGATAGATAACTCAAGTATGGAGGTCCACCAGCTTTTCAATGAAGGTATGCCTCAAGAAACACATTCCTCACTTCTCTTCAGTGGACCCATCTTTGCATTTCTTTGTTATTGGTACAGATTTAGTGACCCACTCCTCCCATACGATGATGTTTCCTTTCGTTGAAGGATCCAGTGTGAAATGTCTTATGCTTGCAATTGTTGCATGTCCTGTACATGCAGGACATGTCACCATCACTACACACACTGGCCTGTACAGTGTCCCTTGAGGATGATGTTTCTGTGACCCCAAGCTGGTGCAGCTTCTTTATCTTCAAGCCAAAGTTTTCATGCGTTTTGCAAGCACATGTTTCTCTGTCTGTGATTCTTCGCTGGCCAATCCAAAATGGCTTCTCTCTACCGCAACTGGCCTTAAATTGCAGCGGTAAGTGAGAATGGTGTTGCGGAGGATGAGGAACCTTAGCATGTTTTGCTAACAACAGAGAAGCCATGATGACTAAGCAAATTTGTACTTAATGTACATAATTAGACATTAATGAAGTATATTTTCATAGAACATTTTAAATCTAATGTTTTTCGAAATGAGGAAAACTACCTGTATTGGTAATGGTAATCAATACTGTCATGTACGCAGTCTGACAAGAGAATGTTTAACTTTTAACTGGAGAAATATAAAGAGATCTGCTTACCTGGTAGCCATCTTGAAGGTACTGGCAGATGTGGTGCTTCATTCAAAATCAAACTTTATTTAAAATTCTCTGTGTGTCTGTAAACAGTCCTTCAAAAATGTTGCGGAGGATGAGAACATCAGTCATGGACACTTAATTTTTCCACTTTTTTATTATTATTATTATTATTATTATTATTATTATTATTATTATTATTATTATTATTATTATTATTATACATGAACATTCAGTTAATACTTGTTCTGTCATTTGAAAACATGTAGTAGAACATCCATTTATTTTTTTCAGAATATTTTCATTTTACTCAATTCATTTCATTTTACTAAATTACATGTTTTATATTTAAAATCATTACTGCCATGGTATTTGAATGACCATTCTACACTTTTGACAATATATCCTAGCATTTTGTTTGTCTTTTTAATTGCTTCCGCAGTTTGTTTGGATGGGGAAAGTTAGGAGTCCACATAAACTCCTAGGTCTTTCTCAAGTGTTACTTTATCCAGTTCTATTCCTCCCATAGTGTAATTATAGTGGACATTTGTATTACCTGCATGTAATACCTTGCACTTGTCCAAACACATTGTGGAACCTTATCGAAAGCTTTCTGAAAATGTAATCTTCCAGAAAATCTTCTTAACACAAAACCACACAGTGTTTGCTGCTGATGTCATTAAATCTTATTTCAGAGCATAAAAACAGTACTCAGTCGTAATTTTATATATTATTATATGAATACCAAGAAGAGATAAAAGATCACAGGCAATCTTTGGCTTAAACCCACTTGGTCAAGGTGATGACTACATATCTTTCTGTTAACAAATAGTATTGCTGGCAAGGTGTGGTCCGCAGGAAGGCAGATGCATGAATGGAGTGCGGTGTGGGGGAGGGGAATGCTGGCGAGGTGTGGCAGTTTGTTTTGTAAGTAAATTTTGGCCATTCTCTCGCAACCCCATTTGCATATCAGGTGACCTCCACATGGGGTGGCAACCACAAGTTTGAGAATCACTGCCTTAAAGGGTTTCCACATGAGCAAGAAATATGCTTGAAAGTGTTTTCTTACGGTTTAATTAGCTAAAATGGGTGGAGTTTCAAAATGCTATTTTCAGCTCACATTTATGTGTGCTATTCAAAAGTGCAATTAAGTCATGATCACAGGTGTGTTTTATTAGTGTATCATGACACCTCATAGAAAAAGCAGGGGAAGTAATAAAAAAATATGAAAAAGTTGAAGATTTATGTAATTTTTACATCTTGACATAGAGCAAAGGATAAGAAGCCAGGGATACCTTCTCAATATGGTTTATAAGTAAAAGGTCAGTTTTCTGTCACTAAAAGACCTTTCACCACTTGCATTTGTGATGGGTAAAGTCAAATATATTCTGAGTGCAATATCCACATTAGGGTAAACCACATGGAGTCCTTATCCTTAAGTAAAATAAACATATTCTGTGGTGTCTGAGCAGTGCTGGTGTTTGCAGAAAAATGCACACATTGAAGGAGTTCATCAGGATATTTTTCAACTAGATCATTGTTATACTTCCTTTGCAAATTGCATACTACTTTGTGTATTTCATCCTTAGAAAGTGACCCAAGTTGGCTTAGAAAAACAGTCTTTGCTGCAAAGCACCGATCAATGGGTCTGTCATTATCAGAATCACCTCCACTTTGAATTTCTCTCCTCAATAGAGAATGTGGTTGGGTGTTTCAGATTCGTCTAGCCTAGACTTGCGCTTTCCCAGGTGTCACTGGTCACTGATATTTCCTTTGCTCCAGCTTCAAATTCTTAAAATGTATCATGCAAATCCACAACAAAGTCTTTAAGTGAGGTAATTAACCCCACCACTGTTACCAGGTCCAAATCCACATTTTGGAGGGCTGTGCTGATTGACTGAAATCGTTGAAGGACTGCATTCCAAAATATGCATAAAAATGACAATTCCAGTTGTTCCAGTTTATTAACCAAAGAGCCTGCTTCGTTGCGTGTAGCCACATTCTGTGTTTCATCCTCAGCTATTTTTGTTAAATATAAATTAAATATAAAATAAATGATTTGTGCAATTTAGGTAAAGTGCCTTAGTGGCCTGTGAATGGTTTGACTATTTTGTGTCTGATAGACTTTTTCATGTCTCTGGTTATTTTTGTTTGTTTCAAGCCCATCTGTGACCATTTTCCAGCGCCTGGGAGAATTAGAGCAAAAGTTGAAGATTGATTGGACCAATCTGAAAAAAACTTGGTCTCAGTAGAGCAGTCCACACTACACATCCCCACAAGATTAAGTGAATGTGCTGCACATGGAATCCACTCAGTAAGAGGGTTATCTTCTGTAATGCGTGAGCACAATCCCTTATACACTCCATTCATGTTACTGGCATATCGTAGCATTGCCCCCTGCAGTATTGATGTCAAGATTCATATTTGTAAGCACATCTGTAACAGATTTAAAGAGGGACTTTCCCGTATGGCTAAATTTGGGTTAAAAATTTAATTTCAAACCCTCCTGTGATACACAAGGAATGACAAAAGTAAGCTGGTCAATGTGTGTTAGATCAGAGGTAGAATCAACCAAATCAAGAGAAAATATTTTGCCTATTTCTGCAATATAATTTCTGCTTGAACATGCTTGTCCCATTTAAACAATACATTCCTCACATACAGTGGAAGATAAGTATGACACGGTGTTCCTCTGCCCCTATTTCCATATTTCTTGAGTGAGAAATGGATCAAACTTGCTGAGCAACTCCCTAGATATAATTGCAATTGTGGGGGGAGGTGACAGTCAATGCCATGAACCTCGTTGCGAACCAGGTGAGAGTCGCATTACGATGTGCTTGACCAGTTTCATGTACCTTGTTCCTCAAAGCGATGTGATGCATTTGTCCAGTCAGAAAACCCCAAATCAGTAAAAGCCGACTTCACCTCACTAAACAACCAACAAAAAAAACAGTAGACTTTCCCAACTGATGGGGAATAAACTACCCAATCTCTGTCCGATTTCTTTCCATTTCTAGAGAGAATGTAAAGACATGGCTTTGCTGAAGCATTGTCGTTGGTTCTTGTAAACTCGTTCTGATACAGAAAATGACACATTTGTATTATTACACAATAATGATGCCTTCACACCCTTGCTCACCCAATATGAGCGTAATTCCTCCGTAATGGCCCCTCAGCATGCTACATCGGATGAACTTCATTTTCTCAGCCTGGCCAAGTGCTTTGGATAGACCTATTCCAGTGGTTCTCAAACTGTTCTGGACCAAGGTGTTTCACCACTAAAAAACTAATAATGGCGTTTTTTTCTACATTTCGCATAAATAGTTTAAGTTAATAAATAGAATGTTTTCAATTTTACATTTTCCGTACATTTTTCTAAAACTTACATCGCCTGTCTCCGTTTGTTCAGTAGAGAGTGCTGAACTATGTGCTAGCAGACAACATAGAAGGAGACTTAAAAAAAAAACCTCAGCAACAGACGATCATTGTTAGTTTGATAGCTGGATTTGTATTTCATGCACACGTGTCCTCGTGGTCGTGAATCCATATTGTTTAACGTTGTGCAAATTAAATTACATTTAAAGTAATCTGAAACTTATACATCAAATACTTAAATTAATAATGATGTGATAATCCAATCTTAATGGATCGTTGGCTGAAAAGTAGCTCACTGAAAGGAGTTTGGAGTGTTCCTACTACCTTGACCTCCAATAACCTGCAACAACAAGATGGCGATGTTGACTACGTAACAACTGACACAGGAGATGAGGCAGAAAATTCTCCATCCACAAGTGTTAAGGTTAGTCATCATGTAATTCAAAGTGTTGGAAATGAATTACCAGTGCCAAATGAGCCATTAAACATACCCGAAGGCAGCAGACAAGCTGTTAAAAGAAAGTATGATGAAAGCTATCTCTCTTTCAGCTTTGCATGGACAGGGCCTGAGGTTGTATGCAAGAAAATCTTGCAAAACAGCTCGCTTGTGCCAGCCAAAATAATGAGACACCTTGAGAGTCAACATCCAGATTTGGTTGATAAGGATGTGACATTCTTTGCTGATAAGCTTGAAGAGCTGAACAAAATGCAAGGATTAATGCAATCGAGAGCTACAGTAAATGATAAGTTACTAGTAGTATCTTATCTAGTCCGCAAGAGAATAGTGATGGCAGGTGAAGCTCACACCATTGCAGAAAATCTGATCAAGCCCTGCATTCTGGATGTTGTGAGTGTAGTGTTGAATGAAACAGCTGCACAAAAAATCAAATTCCTTTGTACAACAGCACAGTAGGTCATCGTATTAATGATATGGCAAACGATATAAAATCGGTGTTATGTTCCCGATTTAAAAAATTGTGATTTCTTTTGCCTTCACCTTCATGAATCAACGGACGTAGATGGGCTTGCAGTACTTTTAGCATTTGTGTGCTATTTGCATAATGGCGAAGTTCAAGAGGATTTGCTTTTATGCAAGTTGCTGCCATCTTTTACAACTGGTGAGGAAATGTTTAATATTTTGGATTCTTTTTTTATTGAAAATTCAATCTCATGGCAGAAATGTACAGACGTGCACAGACAGGGCAAAAAGCATGACTGGTTCGGTGAAGGGCGTCATAGCGCGAATAAAGCAGAAAAATCCACAGTGTACTAGCTACCACTGTGTTATTCACCACCAGCAACTTGCAACGAAGAGAATCCCTCAAAGTTTGACTGATGTATTGAATGAAGTTGTTAAGATAAGATAGTCAATTTTATCAAATCCAAACCTCTGAAAGACTTTTCACTATCATTTGTGATGATATGGGAAGCTTCCATACTTCATTACTGATGCACAAGGCTGTTCGCTGGTTGAGCCGAGGCAAATTACATGTTTTTTTGAGACTCACACTTTTAATTTGTCTTATGTGGCTGCAAAGTCTGACAAACAATGAATGAGTTAATCCTGAGCCTTCAAGGAAAATACATTACTGTTTTCTCCGCTTGGGACAAAATCGCAGCCACAGAAAGTAAACTTGAATTCTGGACAACTTCCTCTCAGAAAGAAATCTCAAGATTGATGGTGCAGTGAGTGATATTATATTGCACATACGTGGACTCCAAACTACATTCAATTAGTATTTTCCTATTGAAATTGAAAATTGTGACTGGATTCACAATCCATTTAACAGCACAGCCCCTGAATTCACAAATAAAGAAATGGAGCAGTATATTGAACTCACATGTAATGGAGATTTAAAGTTGGAATTTTCCAGTAACAATCTGATCAAATTCTGGGCGAAAGTACAGGGTGATTTCCCAGATATTGCAACACAAGCTCTCCTTAAAATCCTGCCTTTCACTACCACCTTCCTATGTGAAGCTGGATTTTCCAGCTAAGTGTCCACAAAAACAAAATACAGAAACATACTGAATGCAGAGCCAGAAATGTACATGCAGTTGTCAACACCTGATTTCAAGCGTCTTTGCTCGGCCTTTCAGGCTCATCCATCACATTCAATTTGGTAAGTAGACTTATGTATTTTTATTGCTAACGATAACTGGCTGGGCCACCGACCCCCCAGCTGATAACACCGCTGTAACGTTAGCATAGTCTAGCTGTCTCATTAGTGTCAGCAGGTCGGTGTGTAAAGTACGTTGTCATTTCATTTTCTGACAACCTTCAATTGTGTGTTTTTTAGTTTTTGACTCCCACTCTCATGTTTACAGCATGGATTTGACATTTTTGTAGACCAAACAGATTCTGTGAGAAATGATAGTAGTTATTTTTTTTCATGATGGCACAATAGGTATGGGTACACTTGCAGTACAAAAGCTCAGAGAACCACGATTACTAAAACAATCAAAATTATAATAAACATTTGTACATCCCTTGCTGAGGCCCCCTAATGGAGCCTCCCTAGGCTGCAGCCTATGTAACCTGTGTGGTTAACACAACCCAGCTCACAGGTATTGACTGTGATAAATGATGGTCATGTCCAAATACATATACCTTCTGAAAATATAGTAAATTACATTAACCGTAAAGGATTTCCTTCTTTAGATGTTCTGGTAGTATATATGGTAGAAATATATGACACCTGTTCTTAGGCCACAAACAGTGGGTGAAAACACATATAATGACGAACTTTAGGTGTTCAGGAGCAGGGTTGGGAGGGTTACTTTTAAAAAGTATTCCGTTACAGAATTCTGATTACCTTGTTTTGAAAATAATCTGTAACCTATTCAAATACATTACTTCAAGTCAATAAAGTAATCAGAATAATTTTAGATTACTTTTGGAATCCTTTTTTCCCCTTTATTAAAAAACAAATGCAGCTGAGTTCAAATCAGACAAAATGTACTAAACATTCTAATATGGATGATGGATTGTGAAACTGCATCTTGATACCTTTTACATTTTTACAAACCGACATAAATCAGACATCAATAATGTGTTAATGTCAATGAAGATGTATCACGTTCACCGTCATTTTAATGCAGGAGTTGCTTTCAGTTTTCTGGTAATCACTGATATCGTGAAACCTATTTTCTTGAAAATTTAAATAGTCTTGTCTGTAAAGTGTAAGTAAGTTTAATGCTTATAAAGACTACAGTTTATTTTGTTCTATCTGTGAAGATACATGGATCAAACAACTTGCTATAATAAAGGGGATTTAAATGCCATGCATTCTTATCCATCTTATTGTTATCACCGGTTTCAATTCACCCAGTACCAAAAACACAGTTTGAAATCAGTGCAATTTGGGCTTTATTTTATATCGATAACATTTTTGGTTATACTATGTCTGTGTTGCCGTTTTGCTTATTATTATGCTTTTATCAAAATATTTAATTATTAAATTTGATTATATTTTTTATTAAAATGTATAATTTCTACTCGCATGTCAGGCATAATTGTATTACTGCTGCAGACATTTAAAAAATAAAATAAGATTTTTTTTTAGATTTGAAGTTGAGTCCTTGGAAGCAGACAGTACATTGTCCCACGTAAGCACATCTTGTATTGCACTTTAATATTTGTTCCATTTTCTTTCTTTGAAAGTTAACAATTGCCTGTACTTCCGGGAGTTAAATCCCTGCTAACACACAATCTTACTACAGTGGCTTGGTTTGCAATACAATAATAACTTTAAGAACATAAGAACATAAGAAAGTTTACAAACGAGAGGAGGCCATTTGACCCATCGTGCTTGTTTGGTGTCCATTAATAACTACATGATCCAAGGATCCTTTCCAGTCTATTTTTAAATGTTCCCAAATTTTCAGCTTAAACCACATTGCTGGGGAGTTTGTTCCAGATTGTAACAACTCTCTGTGTGAAGAAGTGTCTCCTGTTTTCTGTCTTGAATGCCTCAAAGCCCAGTTTCCATTTGTGTCCCGGGGTGCGTGTGTCCCTGCTGATCTGGAAAAGCTCCTCTGGTTTGATGTGGTCGATGCCTTTCATGATTTTGAAAACTTGAAATAAGTCCCCACATAGTCTCCTCTGTTCCAGGGTGAAAAGGTTCAGTTCCTTCAGTCTCTCTGAGTAGGATATTCCCTTCAAACCTGGAATAAGTCTGGTTGCTCTCCTCTGAACTGCCTCTAGAGCAGCGATATCTTTCTTGAAGTGTGGAGCCCAGAACTGTCTTAACTTTACTTCCCTTGTTTTAAATTCTACACTTTTGACAATATACCCTAACATTTTTTTTGCCTTTTTTAGTCTCCTGGGTTTTTTCTCATGTGTTACTTAAACTGGTTCTGTTCCTCCCATAGTGTAATTATAGTGTAGTGTAGTGTAGTTAATACTCTTGCAATATACTACAATCAGTATGTAGCCTATGTCATGTGGTATTAGTAGCTATATAGTCACTTTAAACATAATTTAGTCCATACAGGTTGAGATGCCATGTTTAATAATGTTATATTCAGAGTTGGGGGTAACATGTTAGTAACGTAACGAGCTACTGTAATAATATTACTTGTCTTAATAACACGTTAATATAATGCATTACAGTTTTAATTGGAGTAATATTAGTTACTTTCCATATAAAATAAATGGCAGGCTTCTCGCTATATTCATCAAAATGATGTGGTGTTTAAATTGGAAGCAAGTAGCAATACATTCCACAAGACTTATTTACTGATGTGCGCCATATCTAAAACACAACAACTGCCCACACGGCATATAATGTCTATCCAGCGGCACCACTCGGACTGTTTGGTAATTAAAATAGCTTCCTGGTATTGAGAAAAGAATCCCATGCCTTGCACACACACGTGCTTGTGTACATGCTGCTGTTGTCAGACATACAGAGCTGAACTGTAAGGTAGGCATTATTATGAAACCCAGACTGTATTTGAAACTGCATACTACCCATACTACAAATACTACATACCAACATTTAAACATTACTGAAGTGTTGGTATGTAGTATGTACAGAATGGGTAGAATGCGGTTCCGAGTACAGGCCCAATCTTTCTCCTTGCAAGCCATGCCCACACACGCTGGCATTGGTCATTGGAGTAACTGTCAATCATTGTGTATGCAGCCAATCACTTTTCAGGACATTCTTGTCAATCATTTTTTTTAACACAGCCAGTCACTTGCAGAAGACACTTGTCAGTGTTTTAATGCGGCCAGTCGCCTTCATTTATAACAGTAAGTCGGAATTCAAAAACAAGATTCATGTAGTTTAATACAGAATAGCCTTTATAAGCCTTTGCCAAGTTTTCTGCTGTTTTATTTCCTGGTATGGGTTAGAAATGTAACTAAAAATGTCTGCGTTGATTTATATTGAAAGGTTATCTCAATTAAATGATTTAAGTGCTTGTTGGTTTTGCAAATGGTTATAATGAAGCTAGTAAATTGAAATATGCATTTGATTTGACAGTGTTGTCAAGTGCACAGCGGAGCTCCCCTTGATTTATAGTGAATGTTTTAATTGTTACCCAGTTTATATCAGACTACCGGTAGATAGGGCTGGGCGATATGAATAATATCTCAATATTTTTGAGTTTGAGCTATACGATATATATCTCGATATTTCTTGGTTTTATCCAATCAAGCTACAAGTATTTTGTTAATCATTAAATATGCAAAACTAACAAATACCACATGCAGGCTGTCATGGTAAATATATGCAGAATGCAACATTACAGCGCAAGTGTTTTGTGGTTAGTATTACGTGTGTTATGTTGTTATGGGATATATATATATATACACTCACCTAAAGGATTATTAGGAACACCTGTTCAATTTCTCATTAATGCAATTATCTAACCAACCAATCACATGGCAGTTGCTTCAATGCATTTAGGGGTGTGGTCCTGGTCAAGACAATCTCCTGAACTCCAAACTGAATGTCTGAATGGGAAAGAAAGGTGATTTAAGCAATTTTGAGCGTGGCATGGTTGTTGGTGCCAGACGGGCCGGTCTGAGTATTTCACAATCTGCTCAGTTACTGGGATTTTCACGCACAACCATTTCTAGGGTTTACAAAGAATGGTGTGAAAAGGGAAAAATATCCAGTATGCGGCAGTCCTGTGGGCAAAAATGCCTTGTTGATGCTAGAGGTCAGAGGAGAATGGGCCGACTGATTCAAGCTGATAGAAGAGCAACTTTGACTGAAATAAGCACTCATTACAACCGAGGTATGCAGCAAAGCATTTGTGAAGCCACAACACGTACAACCTTGAGGCGGATGGGCTACAACAGCAGAAGACCCCACCGGGTACCAGTCATCTCCACTACAAATAGGAAAAAGAGGCTACAATTTGCACAAGCTCACCAAAATTGGACAGTTGAAGACTGGAAAAATGTTGCCTGGTCTGATGAGTCTCGATTTCTGTTGAGACATTCAGATGGTAGAGTCAGAATTTGGTGTAAACAGAATGAGAACATGGATCCATCATGCCTTGTTACCACTGTGCAGGCTGGTGGTGGTGGTGTAATGGTGTGGGGGATGTTTTCTTGGCACACTTTAGGCCCCTTAGTGCCAATTGGGCATTGTTTAAATGCCACGGCCTACCTGAGCATTGTTTCTGACCATGTCCATCCCTTTATGACCATGTACCCATCCTCTGATGACTACTTCCAGCAGGATAATGCACCATGTCACAAAGGTCGAATGGTTTCTTGAACATGACAATGAGTTCACTGTACTAAACTGGCCCCCACAGTCACCAGATCTCAACCCAATAGAGCATCTTTGGGATGTGGTGGAACGGGAGCTTCGTGCCCTGGATGTGCATCCCACAAATCTCCATCAACTGCAAGATGCTATCCTATCAATATGGGCCAACATTTCTAAAGAATGCTTTCAGCACCTTGTTGAATCAATGCCACGTAGGATTAAGGCAGTTCTGAAGGCGAAAGGGGGTCAAACACAGTATAAGTATGGTGTTCCTAATAATCCTTTAGGTGAGTGTATATATATATATATACAGTGAGGGAAAAAAGTATTTGATCCCCTGCTGATTTTGTACGTTTGCCCACTGACAAAGAAATGATCAGTCTATAATTTTAATGGTAGGTGTATTTTAACAGTGACAGACAGAAGAACAACAAAACAATCCAGAAAAACGCATTTCAAAAAAGTTATAAATTGATTTGCATGTTAATGAGTGATATAAGTATTTGACCCCTTCAACTTACTACTTGGTGGCAAAACCCTTGTTGGCAATCACAGAGGTCAGACGTTTCTTGTAGTTGGCCACCAGGTTTGCACACATCTCAGGAGGGATTTTGTCCCACTCCTCTTTGCAGATCCTCTCCAAGTCATTAAGGTTTCGAGGCTGACGTTTGGCAACTCGAACCTTCAGCTCCCTCCACAGATTTTCTATGGGATTAAGGTCTGGAGACTGGCTAGGCTACTCCAGGACCTTAATGTGCTTCTTCTTGAGCCACTCCTTTGTTGCCTTGGCTGTGTGTTTTGGGTCATTGTCATGCTGGAATACCCATTCATGACCCATTTTCAATGCCCTGGCTGAGGGAAGGAGGTTCTCACCCAAGATTTGACGGTACATGGCCTCGTCCATCATCCCTTTGATGTGGTGCAGTTGTCCTGTCCTCTTAGCAGCAAAACACCCCCAAAGCATAATGTTTCCACCTCCATGTTTGACGGTGAGGATGGTGTTCTTGGGGTCAGAGGCAGCATTCCTCCTCCTCCAAACACGGCGAGTTGAGTTGATGCCAAAGAGCTCGATTTTGGTCTCATCTGACCACAACACTTTCACCCAGTTCTCCTCTGAATCATTCAGATGTTCATTGGCAAACTTCAGATGGGCCTGTACATGTGCTTTCTTGAGCAGGGGGACCTTGCGGGCGCTGCAGGATTTCAGTCCTTCACAGCGTAGTGTGTTACCAATTGTTTTCTTGGTGACTATGGTCCCAGCTGCCTTGAGATCATTAACAAGATACTCCTGTGTAGTTCTGGGCTGATTCCTCACCGTTCTCATGATCATTGAAACTCCACAAGGTGAGATCTTGCATGGAGCCCCAGACCGAGGGAGACTGATAGTTATTTTGTGTTTTTTCCATTTGCGAATAATCGCACCAACTGTTGTCACCTTCTCACCAAGCTGCTTGGCGATGGTCTTGTAGCCCATTCCAGCCTTGTGTAGGTCTACAATCTTGTCCCTGACATCCTTGGACAGCTCTTTGGTCTTGGCCAAGGTGGAGAGTCTGATTGATTGATTGCTTCTGTGGACCTGTTTTATACAGGCAACGAGCTGAGATTAGGAGCACTCCCTTTAAGAGAGTGCTCCTAATCTCAGCTCGTTACCTATATAAAAGACACCTGGGAGCCAGAAATCTTGCTGATTGATAGGGGATCAAATACTTATTTCCCTCATTAACATGCAAATCAATTTATAACTTTTGAAATGCGTTTTTCTGGATTTTTTTGTTATTATTCTGTCTCTGTTAATATACTTTTTCCTATCAGAAAGTAATTTGTTCTATATTTGCAAAAGGGTTGCAGATATTTATTAATTATAATTTTATTATTTGCATTACCTGCCTTTTTGGTTCCGTTTTTCTTATAATTATATTCAAAGGACATACACCATCTGTCCAAGGCTGTATAATTTAAAATCGCATAATAGCTAAATAGAACCTCAGTAAGTCATATGATTCATAAAAAAGGTGCTTCATAATACATTTTGATTATGATTATGATGAGACACATCTGCCACTCATATGCCTCAGCAGTAAATATTTAGCAGCACTCAATTTTTAACCTTCTTTTGATTTCTTCCATAATATCTGCACTGATTTGTTCTCCAAAGTAGACATAACTTTTAACTTATTTTAGTATCTACTACATTAATCTACTTCAGTTTTCTTCATTATTTTCTGAATTATTTTATTACTTTCTGAATTAAAGTCTAGACAGTTCCCTTGAAGTTATACGTGGATTTGTCCTATATAAAACACAGATGGCCAGTAGCTATTTTATATACACTGGATTGCATAAGTATTCATCCCCCAAGGACTTTTTCACATTTTGCTAGCCTATTTTCATTACACCAATTCTATATCCGACAATTACATTTTTTTTTTAATAAATAAAAGGAAAAAATTAAATTTTAAAAAAGCAAGATTAATGAAAAATGATCCACTCATGCAAAGCATATTCATAATAAACTGTATGCGTGGTGACGATTGCATGTTAACTTTAATTGTATTTTACTCAATACAGAAAAATAAGAAAATCTGAAATAGTGAATCGGTTTAAAATCCTTCATGAATATACCCCAGTGTTTCTACCTGTGGACAATTACCTAAATTGTAATAGGAATAGGAAGGATAAATAGTGTTAAATTTATGATGTTTTATGTATATTTTATGATTATGAATAAGAATCTAAAATTAATCTAGCATTTTCATTCCATGTAGCACCTTAACTTCCTTGTAATGTAGGAATGAGGAGGAAACATTATATTTTGTCAAATTATACATAAATAAAAGTCAGCTTAGCATATCTGTATAGTTTCCATTTCGCTTCTGCTTGTCTACATGTAATCTCATGTTATTTTGTTTTTCCATATTCTAACCTAAACTGTGGTGAAAATTTGCTAAAAGTTTTTCCTAGGATTATATCCTACTCCCAGCTAAAAGTAGGTGTAAGAGACGTTATGACTAACTTCTACCTCTTACTCTGAGTAAGGAGTAATTTTACTCCTAAACTAACTTTTAGTGTGATTACTAGGAGTAATTCTGAGATGTTTTATGCATACGGGCCCTTTGCCATATCTTTGCTGGGTCTTTCACATACCTTATGGGATACTCCAAATGGGATTTGATGTGACAGATTTTCAGCAGTGGCTTTCTTCATGCCACTCTTCCATATAGCCCAGCTTTGTGGAGCACCCAGGTAATAGTTGACAACCCAGCTCCTTCAGAGTTACCATTGGCCTGTTTGTGGCTTCTTGTACCACTAACTCTTTGCCCCGGTCACACGGCACACTCTAGGAAGAGTTGTGGTTGTGCCATATACTTTATTTTTTTTTATTATGGACTTAACTGTAATCTGGGGGATGTTCAGAGTTTGGGATATTGTTTTTTTAATTGCCCACCCCTGACTGGTGCTTTTCCAGAACTTTCTCTTGTTTTGAAAGCTGATTGGTCTTCATGGGGTGGTTGTTTGGATATGCTCTCTGACATACTGTGGGGCCTTCCAGAAACCGGTGTATTTAATGAGATCATTTGACACAGGTGGACTCTATTCAACTAATTATGTGACTTTTGAAGTTAATTGGCTGCACCACAGCTTATTTAAGTATGTCATATGTGGAAAAAAGATAATAGATTTTGTTTCCGACATCAACATTATGTAATACTTTTTGTAGATCAGTGACAGAAAATTCAAAATAAATCCACTTTAGTTCCGGATTGTAACACTACAAAATGTCCAAAAGTCCTTGGAGGGTGAATACTTATGCAATCTACTGTTGAATTAATAAGGTCTGTTATGTAAAAAGAGGAAAGTGGTTTGGATTTGGTATCAGCCTGTACTGGAGTAGTACAGTGGCTCTCAAAAGTATTCACCCCCCTTGGACTTTTCCACATTTCATTATGTTACAACATGAAATCAGAATGGATTTAATCAGGAGTTTTTGCCACTGATCAACACAGAAAATGTCAGCAATGCTGCAAATTGTTCTAAATTATTTCCAAATACGAAACAGAAAATAATTGAATAAGTAATCACCCCTTCAGTCAATATTTGGTAGAGGCACCTTTGGCAGCAATTACAGCCATAAGTCTATGCGGACCAGTCTCTACCAGTTGGACACAGCAATGTTTGCCCAAGCTCTCTAACATTGGATGGGCACCATTGGTTAACAGCAATTTTCAACTCTTTCCACATATCCTCAATTTGATTGAGGTCTGGGCTTTGACTGGGCCACTCCAGTACATTGACCTTTCTGTTTTTAAGCCACTCCAGTATGGTTTTGGCTGTATGTTTGGGGTCAGTGAGCTGGATGATGAATCTTCTCCCAGGTTTTATTCCAGGATGTCTCTTTACTTTGCTGCATGTAATTCCAGCCAATCACTGCAACAATAGCAATTATTGGAATTACTCCAGCAAGTCCACTTTTACTGTAACTTAATGCTAATTGGGATTATTAATTTAATAAAGTAAAAAAGACTGAAATGTTTTGTAAACAATAAACAAGCTATGATTGTAAGAAATACCTGTTTCATTATTATAGTTTGTTTTTTGGGCATACATTGTGCATGGGAAATATGCTTATAAAAGCCTATTTACGAAATATGTAAGAGCATACATATTCAAAATTAAAATACAAAATAATGTCACAATGCAATGATCCCCAGCATATGAACACTATTTTAAAATGCATGGATGCTTCATAAAATAAATTTGATGTATTACAGCCCAAAATGCTTTGAATGCTTGCTGATATTTTGGAACTGCTTCACATCCAACTCTCCCCCCAAACATAGTAGTATATGCTTTTGTGTGAGGTCTATTTGTTTTTCTTAGAATGCTTTATCAGGACGTAATTAAAATTTTCCAACAGTTAAGGAATGTCAATTTATTATATACTATCTATTAAAATCTGTGATATAAATTATCAACACGTTTATACATAAACACAGTCAGGATAAGATTAATTGATGCCATTAAATCAAAAGTAACCAGATACTAACATAACCTTTTAATTGCATTATACATTAATGAATTTCCATGATTACAATAACATAAAAACAATGTTTGAGTAGTAGTTATTTTTCTAACTCTGCCTATTATTACTTGAATAAGTTTCATAGAAGCAGTCATTTCTGTATGTATTAAAAAAAATATCTATGTGATAATATCAGTAACAGGGTGGCATGGTGGTGTGGTGGTTAGCGCTGCTGCCTCAGAGCTCTGGGGGCCTGTCTGTGTGGAGTTTGCATGCTCTCCCCGTGTCCACGTGGGTTTTGTCCGGGCACTCTGGTTTCCTCCCACCAACCAAAGACATGCAGGTTAGGTTGATTGGTCTCTCTAAATTGCCCTCTGTGTCTGTCTGTGTGTGTTGCCCAGCGATGGACTGGTGTTCCGTCCTGGGTGTATTCCTCCCTAGTGCCCTGTGCCTGCCAGGATCAGCTCCGGCTTCCCTGCAAACCTGGTGGTTTTGAAAATGGATGGAATATCAGTAACACATAAACCTTACAAATATTAAATATTGGCCTGTTTACCCATTAAGCTTAGATTTAAGATAGTTTAATATTTTCTTATACAAATATCAGTGGTAACTTTCACTCCAATTAATTTATATAAATATCCCATCTTTATTAAGAATTTAATTTGTATAAATATTTAGTGGACTGTCTGTTATTTTTAATTGTGGAAATTGTCTTTAGTTGTACTTATTTGTGCTTATTTTCCACTGCAGAAAAAAACAATACATCAGCTAAAGACCCACCACATCCCTCAATACAATTAAAACTTAAAGTAGGGATGCACCGAAATGAATATTCTTGGCTGAAGCCGAAACCGAATATAATGAAACACTTGGCCGAAGGCTGAGTACTGAGTACCGAATACCGAATGCGGTTTTTCGCATTTATTTCCATTTATTTTGCCAATTTTTTCACCATTGCATGAATTAGTCTATCTTATCTTGCTTTTCAAAGACAAAATCAATTACAAAACTAGAATTTAAAAATATGTATTTAACACAGAAGATTAAACACTATGCCAACAAAGCACAATATAACTTAAAATAAATAAATTAGTAAAATACAAATATTTTTATTTGGCCATCTTTGAGCCTCCCTTCTTGAATAGCCTATATTAGGCCTATAACTGACTGAGGGTGCATAAATGTGTGGTGAACATGTTAAAACGTGGCAATTATTCAGGTAATTAATCAATCACTATAACATAAGATAATTACACACCTGTATAGACTAGAGAGGTATATGAGGGAAAAGGATCCGGATAGAAAAAACATGTTCCCACACCGTTTCTACTTGCAAGTGTTATAAGGTCTTTGACCAAAACACTGCATTCTGTTGAATTTTAACACTTACTAGTAGAGACTGTGCGGGAGCATCGTTTTCAAATTAATCAATCACATAGGCAATAACATGGCAGCTAATGGGGATCTGTGTAAACACATGAGAAGGGGTGTTATATGGTGACACATTAATGCTCTTCATACTCCTCTTCAGTGCTACTCGCTTCTCTGGGTCTCTGCACATCATTAAAAGGATTTAATTGGATTGGCTAGATATTCATAGAGTCACTCTGTGGTTGGGTAAAAAATATATAATCTGTAGGAATGATGATAGACAGTAACGTCCTTTCCATTGCTCAGTACCATACATGCCAGCAAAGACGCAATGTGGCAATGTTTTCCGGTCACAACAGCGAAATACAAAATGTATAAGACCTATCAAGCTAATTTATACAATCTACTTGACTAAACGATTGGCTTTTCGTCTCCACACCACACTCAGACTGCCGCTCTGCGTTCAGAAACATAACTGTGCATTCGAGTTACAGCGAATACAGAATAAACAGCAATAGCTGATTGCTATTTGATCGCGTCCTCAAAAACGTCATTGTTCGGTAAAATTTATTCAGTCTTTTCACTTATTCGGCCGAATAATTTTGGTTACCGAACATTCGGTGCATTCCTAATTTAAAGATGGCTATACAACAGAGAGATGTAGAATAGGAAACATCTGCACAACTACCATAAGAATATAAGAAGGAGACCATTCAACCATACGTGCTCGTTTGGTATCCATTAATAACTAATTCATGAAGTGATCCAAGCAGTTTTTCCTACAGGATTCTGTGGTTGCAGCGGGGGCACCGATTGTTCTAGGATGGTCCAGGGGCATTGTGAGCATATATATATATATATTTTTTTAAGTGTGGTGCCCAGAACTGTACACAGTAGGGCTGTGCGATATGACAATATATATCGTATGACGATAGAAAAACGTCTATCGTTTCATATTATGCTCTATCGTTTATATCGTGGTGTGTCATGGTGTCTCTTTACGGCAGTATTTTTCATCATTAGGATGGTTTGCGTCCTCCCCAGTTCTTCCACACGTGCCGGATGCGGCAAGAAATGTGCATCAGAAACACAAACACACATGGAGGAGAGTGAACTGACACAGAACAACCAACATAACCAAAAGATACTTTAATGCACAAGCGCACACGGTCCGCCCCGCTCTTGTCGCCGGGCTAAACTCGATCTGCAAGCAGCACCCCCGATAATACAATATCGCACCCCCACCCCCGCTAATTTAGACGGATATAATTTGTATAAAATTAAAGAATAATAGTTTGTTTGCATTTTAGTAAATTGGAAAGCAATGCAAACAGATGCAGAAAGAAAGTTTCATTAGATGGTGAAATAAGTATTTGACCCCTTCGACTTAGTACTTGGTGGCAAAACCCTTGTTGGCAATCACAGAGGTCAGACGTTTCTTGTAGTTGGCCACCAGGTTTGCACACATCTCAGGAGGGATTTTGTCCCACTCCTCTTTGCAGATCCTCTCCAAGTCATTAAGGTTTCGAGGCTGACGTTTGGCAACTCGAACCTTCAGCTCCCTCCACAGATTTTCTATGGGATTAAGGTCTGGAGACTGGCTAGGCCACCCCAGGACCTTAATGTGCTTCTTCTTGAGCCACTCCTTTGTTGCCTTGGTTGTGTGTTTTGGGTCATTGTCATGCTGGAATACCCATTCATGACCCATTTTCAATGCCCTGGCTGAGGGAAGGAGGTTCTCACCCAAGATTTGACGGTACATGGCCCCGTCCATCATCCCTTTGATGCGGTGCAGTTGCCCTGTCCCCTTAGCAGAAAAACACCCCCAAAGCATAATGTTTCCACCTCCATGTTTGACGGTGGGGATGGTGTTCTTGTGGTCATAGGCAGCATTCCTCCTCCTCCAAACACGGCGAGTTGAGTTGATGCCAAAGAGCTCGATTTTGGTCTCATCTGACCACAACACTTTCACCCAGTTCTCCTCTGAATCATTCAGATGTTCATTGGCAAACTTCAGATGGGCCTGTACATGTGCTTTCTTGAGCAGGGGGACCTTGCGGGCGCTGCAGGATTTCAGTCCTTCACAGCGTAGTGTGTTACCAATTGTTTTCTTGGTGACTATGGTCCCAGCTGCCTTGAGATCATTAACAAGATACTCCTGTGTAGTTCTGGGCTGATTCCTCACCGTTCTCATGATCATTGAAACTCCACAAGGTGAGATCTTGCATGGAGCCCCAGACCGAGGGAGACTGATAGTTATTTTGTGTTTTTTCCATTTGCGAATAATCGCACCAACTGTTGTCACCTTCTCACCAAGCTGCTTGGCGATGGTCTTGTAGCCCATTCCAGCCTTGTGTAGGTGTACAATCTTGTCCCTGACATCCTTGGACAGCTCTTTGGTCTTGGCCAAGGTGGAGAGTCTGATTGATTGATTGCTTCTGTGGACCTGTTTTATACAGGCAACGAGCTGAGATTAGGAGCACTCCCTTTAAGAGAGTGCTCCTAATCTCAGCTCGTTACCTATATAAAAGACACCTGGGAGCCAGAAATCTTGCTGATTGATAGGGGATCAAATACTTATTTCCCTCATTAACATGCAAATCAATTTATAACTTTTTTGAAATGCATTTTTCTGGATTTTTTTGTTGTTATTCTGTCTCTCACTGTTAAAATACACCTACCGTTAAAATTATAGACTGATCATTTCTTTGTCAGTGGGCAAACGTACAAAATCAGCAGGGGATCAAATACTTTTTTCCCTCACTGTATATCCCATAACATAACACACGTAATAGTAATCACACACCACTTGTGCTGTTATATGTTGCATTCTGCATATATTTACCATGACAGCCTGCATGTAGTATTTGCTAGTTTTTCATATTTAATTATTAAATAAAGACTTGTTGTTTAAATGTCTTTGGTCTTATTTTGTAGCTCGATTGGATAAAAACAAGGCATGTCGAGGTGTATATCGTGTATCGGCCAAACTTCAAAAAAATAATAATAATAATTAAAAAAAAAATATCGAGATATAATTTTTAAGTCATATCGCCCAGCCCTAGTACACAGTATTCCAGATGGGGTCTAACTAGTGCATTGTACAGTCTTAATATTATTTCTCATATTTTAAATTCTACACTTTTGACAATATAACAGCATTTTGTTTGCTTTTTGTATTGCTTCCCCACATTGTTTGAATGGGGAAAGTGAGGAGTCCACGTAGACTCCCAGGTCTTTCTCATGCTTTACTTCTTCTACCCCAGATAGCACAGCAGCATTGGGCCAATGTCGGCCTGACTGAACATGAATGGTTGCACCGACGTTGGCTATTGATGTCGACGGCGGCCCATCCTTGTTTTTACTTGCGAAATGTTAATTCACAAAAAGTATCCTTTGCTCTTATCCTGTATCCAGTGTTGCTCTTTCCTTTGCTGTCCTTGCCCTGTACCCCTCAGTGTTGTCAGAAACCAGTCTTGATCTTGTAGAAATATATTGCAGAAGAGCAGAACTTATTGCACACTTTTTCAATGCTTCGTTTTCCATCTCCCTAGTGAGGTACTGTGGTGGAAAAAAGCTTTGGAGTCGGGAGTTCTAATCAGAATGTATTACGTGCACAGGAGGAACAGCGCAACACAGAACTCAAAGGATTTTAGGCTAGAATGACACTGTTCCCCAAATGTTTTAAGATAGAACAAAGCTTTTATACCCTCTCTGGGACATACCCCCAAGGGGCCTTAACATATAATAATCAGTGTCTGAATGGTAATTTCTAATAACTAGCAGTGATTTCATTGGCATTCTCAACTAAGCCTTCCCATCTCAGCAATATTATAATCAATACTCATGAATAATAATCATTAACCTCTACATTGCCAGTTGCATTGGAAGGAAATATGCAGATAATACATTGCAATAAAGGAATGTGAATTGCTGATAACCAAGTTAGGAGTAACAGCACACCAAGGACAAACGCAGGATAGGATTTCTATATTTTCCCCCACAGTACGAATGGGGGAAACTTGTTAGTGTATTTCTAAAATTAGTATTATCCAATACACATAGTTATAAGCTGACATCTTATACAGGCTGAATAGAAAGCCTAATGAAATAATGAATTTAATATTTAATATGTAAACGTGCAGTAGCCACTTGGAGAATTACAGATCACAACACAACAGTACATTACGTTTCCCACACTGGTAAGACATGTAAGATCATATATTCAAATCACTCAGCCGAGGCATTATTAAGGAATAACAAGCACCATTTTTATTCACAAATAGTAGATGAAACATTTAAAAGAATAAATGACAAATGTCTGATTTGCTTCTCAGTGTCTTAATGGCGGGAATCTCCTCTGGACACGTCTTGGATCAATTCGAAACAGAAAAACAAAAAAATAACTAAACTACAAGGTATTCAATAAGTACAAACCTTAATTAATTATTATAACTGTAATCTTAATTGTCAGTATTGACCACTTTTTAAATGGTTATAAGTTCCCTTCTGTCCTGTAGCCATTAAAGGTAGGGTATGCAATCTTTTCCAGAAACATTTTTTGTTATACTGGTTGAAAGTCTCTTCACATCCTGATAGCAATTAATAATTTAAGTAGTCTAAATGTAAAATATATATATATATATATCTTCTGTGGAAGGGACAGGACTAAATAAGGATCGCCCAATCATTGCATTCAGTTCGAATGTAATGATAGGATGTCCTTCCTGTCTGTCAATCTATATTTGCATATCACCGCGCAACTTGTTCGCGCATACAATCACACATCATCAGCGCGGGAACCTTGACGCTGTGCAGAGCGAGCACGAGAATGGAAGGCGAGCCGCAGCTATTTTTAAAAACATAATAACCGTAAATAAGTTGTTTACGTTCATTATTATTGTAATGTCTAACCTGTGAATGAGACATGAGGTAATCTGAAAGCATTGCGATCGATTCCACCAACACATCTCTCATCCTGGCGCTAAGACTCTGCTCTGTGTGTGTGTTCATGTGTGATAGAGGGGGCGTGGCTTTGGAGACGCTTCTGAAGCGAGGGCGGGCACTATGCTTTCAAAACAAGCTTGCTAACTGCTGGCCTCTCAAGACTGCATACCCTAACTTTAAGTTACATTTGTGGCTAATTCAGTGTCCTCTTAGAAATACATAAACAAAAACTTGTTTCTGTATCATCTTCACACTACGCCTATACTTAAGAATAAAACCAGCTCATAGAAGAAAAATAGAATGCAAAGAAAATGTGAACACTATTCTGTTTTTCACTTCTGACAAATTAGTTACATATTTAAATACATTTGCTACATAATGAAGTAACCAACTGGCAATATATTGCCATTTAAATTAACTTTAAACCATTCCGCGATACAGAAAATAAAAAGACTATCAGTGATATTTAAAAAAATATATTTTGAAAACAACCACAGTAAATGGGTCATACATACAACCTGGTACTTCAGACAGTTCAATATTCTACTTTTCAGTACATTTAAACAACATTAAATTTAAATATTTTAATAATAGTTGAAGGTGAACTTACCATACACACACAGGGTTTCCAGCAGGCCCTTCAGTCTGAGGTCATCTGAGGACATCTGAGGAGACGCCCTTTCTCAGTATGGTCTTGAGGAAGAGCTCAGTTTTGTCCCCTTTCTTGTGGATAGGTATAAAATTTGCAGTTGTCCAATCAGTTGGCACATTCTGTGTTCTAAGTGTCAATTTGAATTTTTTAGATAGCGGCCTGTAAATAATTTACCTAATTTTGGTAAAATACCATCTGGCCCAGGTGATTTGTGTGATTTAGTTCTGCTAGTCCATTTAGTACATCCTCTTCATTTATCCTGATCTGTCTTAAAGTTTGACTGGACTGATTGTTAACCTGTGGCATGTGATCTGTTTTTTATTTTGTAAAAACCTCTGTAAAATACTAATTTAGAACATTTGCCACATATTGTTCATTTACTAAAGTACTTCAATTTTTAGCCTTTAGCTGTGTCACCTCCTCCTTTATTGACCTCTTTGTGTTATATTATTGAAAAATGCTCTTTGCATTAGTTTTAGGTACAAGAGCTACATTTCTTTCTATTTCCCTTCTTTGCTTTCCTGATCCCTCTCTTAACATCTCTTTTCAGTTATATATATTCTTTGTATTTTGTTTTGTCTCTATCCCTTTTGTATGGACTATACCAGTGGTTTTCAACCTGTGTACCATGAGGACTCCCCAAGATTTGTATCCCCTCAAAATATTATGTAATTTTTTTTTTGTCAACTTCATAAATCGTTTATCAAATCAGATTTATTCAAAGTCATTAAAATGTAACATTTAAACATCTACTGTAGATGTTTTTAAATGACATATCTAACTGAAGTCGATTTCTAAACAGAAAGGAAGGGAGAACTGTGGCAGTTGCTTCGTGCCGGTTGTGACTGAATGCTGGTTGTGACTGAATGCACACCTGCGCTGAGTTGCAGTGCTATCAGTGGTACTGAAACGCAATTGATTAAATGGACAGAGGTTGAATTCGTTTTTATCTTGCACTCTACTTGTCCTATTTCTAGGTTGGACTTGTGGATGAAATAGATTTTATAAATATTATTTAATATGTTTGTCCTTGCCCTTTTGGTAGGCTTATTTATTTGATATGAAACTACTTAAATTTACTGTGCATATATTTTTATCGTGCTCAGCTCAGGTGTGCATTCAGTCCGCAAACAAAACATTTCACTTTTGTGGACTGAATGCAAAGGATAGCATGTTTGACTGAATACAAAGGATAGCATGTTTGATCCATGTGCTATTGTTTTTCAACAATTGTAATGCCCTTTGTTATGTTTAACCACTTAGTTGAATTCACTTGTTATAAGATACTGTGAACTGAACATATTTTGCTGTTAATTTGTATTTACTGCAAATAGTTTTTAGTGTCTAGTCTTGGTCTGCCTGCACTAAATACATTATTTGTATTAAGTAATTATTTAGTATGGCTGTCTACTTTTTTACCATACTACTAAAGACCACTCCTTGCACTTCACTTTTTTCATGTTGGTGAGCCACGAAGAAGAGAAGCTAATACTGAAGTGATGTGTTCATGTTTTTTTGTTTTAGTTAGGATTCTTGCAGCAGCATTTTGATCTAAGTGATGTGCAGAAATAGCTCTGTTTGTGCTACCTGACAGAATGGCATTACAGTAATCCAATCTAGATGCAGCAAATGCATGTATCACTTTCTCAGTGTCATGTCTTAATTTAGCAATGTTTCTAAGCTGGAAGAAGGAAGATCTCGACACATTCTGAATGTGTGATTCAAAGGATAGATTATGTTCACAGATGTAACCAAGGTTTCGTGCCATCTCCTTAGGGGTGCAATTAAAGTTATTACTCAGTTTTGTCAGTGTGTGATGCACAGTTAGAATTTTGGCCCCTTAAATTAGAAAAAGAAACTTCAATACGCTTCCATACACACACACAGGGTTTCCCGCAGCACTATTCAAGCTCAGCGCCCCCCCTGGCCAAACGTGTATGAGGGGGAAAAAAATAATAACAAGAAACTTTAAAGCACAAGCACACATGTTCTGCCCCACTCTCAATCACTGTGGCTAAACCTAATCTTCGAGCACCCCCAACAATGCACGATAGCATCCCTCACCCCCCACTAATTTACATATAGATATAATTTGTATAAAATTAAAGAAAAATACAGTTTGTTTGCATTTTTATAAATTGGAAAGCAATGTAAAATAAAGCAGAATGTTTGATTTTCTTCTTAGTAAGATGGTGAAATGGTACAACCCAGTTTTGTTTTGTATTATAATAATAACACAAATCGAAACTCTACCGTCATGGTGAAGAAATGTATCAAGAACAGATGTTAAATGCACCACTATAAACCAAGATGTGGTAAATCTTCTTGAATCTATACTATTTTACAGCGCATGTGTTGCGTGATTATGATTAATTGTTATGTGATAGTAAATAATACTTTGTTTGTGTATATCACATAACAACAACACACGTAAGTAATCACGCAACACATGCACTTGTGACGGTCTCACTAAGTTGGGCGCCAGGTGTGATAAAAGCACACCAGAAAAGACAGATAGTACAGTGTAAGTAAGAAATCGTGGAACGTCACCAGGACACAGGTATAGTGAAATTTAGGAAACAGGAAGCGAGAGTAAGAAAAGACAAAGAAAGAAAGATCACATGACCTGTACCCTGTGCTGACAGGGTCAATGACTACACAACAGATTTAAACTTTTCAGTTGGTAAGTATTGTAAATAAAGAAAACAAAGGAAAATACAATTACAAAAGTCAAAGTTGAATTCAACAGTTTCACTAAACAACACAGTCCCGGTCAAACTAAACAAAGAAGTTCAATGAGGGTTGGAGGAGAATCAAAATCAATATTAACACAAAACAAAACAAAACAAAACATTCAATGTCACTTTCCAAATACAGTATGATGTATTATTAATTTCCCCCCCCTGATTGAGCTCAACCTAAGTTTAAGGCACAAATAGGGAATGAGAGAGAGAGAGAGAGAGAGAGAGAGAGAGAGAGAGAGAGAGATGTATGATAGTGTGTGTGTGTGTGTGTGTGTGAGAGACAGCACAAGTGCACCTGCAGAAAATTGACAATTACAAGAACAGCGAACTCCAGAGAACAGTGGGGTGAAGATAGCAGACCAAGCCTATAATGTGTAGGCCCTATAACAAACACACACACACACACACACACACAAAGCAGAAACATCCACACACAGACAGGACGTACCAGAGAATAACAAACTACAGATATAGTATTAATGTAAAGTATAATAGGGAAATAAGCCTAATAAAAGAAGAAAATTAAGAATTAAACTTCTAAATAGAGATATGAGAAAGTTTTGATCCGTGGAGTTCAAAGGAAAAGTTCGGCAGTGTTAGGCCTAGAAAATACAAGGACAGAAAAGAAGAACGAACATGGCAAAGAATAACTGATAATGATAATAATAATAATAATAATAATAATAATAATAATAATAATAATAATAATAAGAGTAGAAAGGCGCAGGGAATAGTAGCGGCAGTTCAGGGAAGAAAATATAGAAACAGAGTCAAACCAGATGCCAAGTAGAGAGTGCCAGTCCATGATCCAGTCCGCTCCCGATTAGCAGAGGTCCTCTTCAAAAGACTCGGAGCCGGGATACGCAGACAGTGTAATATGTTGCATTCTGCGGGTTTCATGAAGTCTATTCTGCAGGCTTGAGTGTATTCCATGCTTTTTAGTCAAAATGTAGTTTCACAGCCAGTACTTGTTATTTTGCGCATTGTTTTGACAGGAATACTAGAAGCATTTTTCTATTGTTATTTTTTATTTATTTAATATACTCAGGTTTTTAACGTAAGTCAGGTGTTGAAGCTATTTGATGTAGCAAAGCCTTTAAACTCTGAATTTAATGTGTTCTTTCTTTCTTTCTGTTTAATTATTTATTAAAACATTTTAGCACCTTTCAAACTGAAGAATAAAACAGCATTGTGTTTTGAGAACAATGTAAAGACTGTTGCTGTATGTACTTAGTAAAATCCATAATTTTTTGTAAGTTTTTTAATTTGTTTTATAACTGCCATCTCAAGTTGTTTTAAAGAGTGCATTATGCAAGATGAGGAAAAACTCAAAACATTTTTTTTTTTAAATAAAACACTTGCATTTAATGCTGGAATCGATTGTTATTGTATCTAATAATTTAACTAGTAATCGACAGATTAAACGAGTATCAAAATAGTCAATTGTTGCAGCCCTAGTGCCTACCTTGTAATTGAGCACATGCCAGGGCTGCTGATTGTCACTGCAGGGTGCTTCCTTCTATCCAGTGGCAGGTCATCCCAAAGTAGCTTATATTGTGAGATGTCCAAATGTCTGCTCTGATTGGATGGTCTTTAGTTTTGTAGTAAGCATTTCTTTCATAAACTGGAATGCCCTTTCAATCTACCTGTTCTACCAGACTGAAGTCTTTCAATGAGCTTACGGAAGGCAGGCTGGTCTAACACTGACCTGCACATCTTCAATAATTAAGTTGATTCATTTTCTTATAGGGAGATGATCTGATTGAGCTTTGAAGCTTTGCTTGTTTTAGTGGTCTCTCTTCAAATCAGCTCTCTGTGGAATTATCGGGGAAAGGTTTCGCCATTTTCATATGGTCCTTGGACATTTGCTTGAAGAACTCTTTGAAAGATGATTGGCATAGTTTGTGAGATGCTTTCTCTAAAATACAATTACAACAATTACTTAAGAGCTTGAACAGATTTATTGTAGAGTTCAGCAATAAAAATAACATCACTGGCAAATATACTTAATATTATACAAATATGTAAACACAAACTTATGATTGTTATTTATTCAAACACATTTAAAAGCACAGATACAAATAATTTAAACCCTCATTATAAATCAGTTGGACTAAGAAAAATGTACATATATACATTACTGCAGTTTTGTAATGCTTAAATTGAATCTAATAATTGACATTACAAATAATCTCTTCCTTTAAATGTTAGCATTATAATCTCTGACACTATGAAATACTCAACCAGTCAACCAGGCCAGATGTTTATAATATAACAACTGTAAAACTTTCGTGTTTAATTTAAAATTTTTGGTTTTATTTTGATAAAATCTGGTTATCTGATAAATAAAGCATTACCCAAAGTGGGAGGGGTTATGCTTGTTTCCATAGAAACCTGAAACACTTTTCTTTCAATTTTGGTAGCAGTTTTCTCAAAACTTTTCTAAATAGGCTACGTTCTTTCAAATGCACATTATTCCTTCATTTCTATTCTATTTTCACCCAACAACTTCTACAAATGTCAATCTGAGTGTTATTTCAACATAAAAATGTCATATCAAGATATCCCATAAAGTTTAATGGAGGAAAAAGATAAAGTTCACAATTTCACATTTTTGTTTTTGTGAAAAAACTTGGTAGTACTGTAATATAGTTTTTCTAATCATTATATTATCAACTATGCAGAATATGATTGTCTACTTTCATTTCATAGGTGTCACATACCTGTACTCCTTAAAATGTCCATATTAAACACTTGCATATCTAAGAGTGTGCCAGTTTGCATTGAAAGATGGAGTAATCCTGCATCAGAAGCTAAACTATTTTACTTTATTTTGGTGAAACTAAATCTGTAATATAACATTTTACCCTTGTTTACAAAACACACAAAAAGGTATATGATTTTCCAAGCTGCACAGCATGAATTTTGATGGACAGAAACATTTAACATCAGACATTATTTATTATTATTTATTTATTTCACAAGAAACTGATTTCAACCACAATATTAAAAAGTCTCTGTGTATTAATATTTGTTTTATCTGAACATTACGACAATCATGTGGTGCTGCACTACAACCATTATTTTATTAATCTTAAAATGTAGGGCTGGGCGATATGACTTAAAAGTAATATCTCGATATTTTTAGAAGTTCGGGCGATACACAATATATATCTCGATATTTCTTGGTTTTATCCAATCAAGCTACAAAATAACACCAAAGACATTCAAACTACAAGTATTTCATTAATCATTAAATATGCAAAATGAACAAATACTACATGCAGGCTGCAGAATGCAACATATTATAGCGCAAGTGGTGTGTGATTACTATTAAGTGTGTTATGTTATGGGATATATATATATATATATATATATATATATATATATATATATATATATATATATAGACACACATACATACATACATACATACATACATATACACATGATTTACTGTCACATAACAACAACACAAGTAATAGTAATCCCGCAAGACATGCGCTTTAAAATGGTATAGATTCAGGCAGATTTACCACAGTGGTGTGTGGCGCATTTAACATCTGCTACACATCGACATTTCTTCTCTGACTGTCATGTCTCGATTCTACTTACCAGTACAGCACGTGTTAATGCAAAACAGTTATAATAATAATAATAATAATAATAATAATAAGCTGTTGCACCACTTCAACATCTAATGAAACTATTATTCTTTAATTTTTATACAAATTATATCTGTCTAATTTAGCAGGGGTGGGGGGAGCAATCAGGGGTGCTTGCAGATCGAGTTAAGCCCGGCAACGTGAGCGGGGCGGAACGTGTGCACTTGCGCATTAAAGTTTCTTTTGTCTATTTTTGTTAGTCTGTGTCAGTTCACTCTCCTCCATGTCTGTTTGTGTTTCTGATGCACATTTCTTGCCGCATCCGACATGTGTGGAAAAACCGGGAAGAACGCAAAGCATCCTAATGACGAAAAATATTGCCGTAAAGAGTGGGATTTGCCACACTACGATATAAACGATATCGTTTCATTATGAATATGAAACGATAGACATTTTTCTATCATTATACGATATTTATCGTCATATCACACAGCCCTATTAAAATGTATTGGTTTGGGGAATGTTCATCCAGGGATAACTGTTTTTGGATGTCTTGGAAATCAGTAAAATCAGGTTGTGGAGTGGAGAGGGGGTCCAGAGTGCACTCTGAGTTACTCTTACTATATTTATTTTCTGTGCTTTTATGCCGAGAAAAGAAGTAGTTTACAGTACATTTTACTAAATTAAATGGGACAATAAAAATACAACTAGAAACTGTGCCAATTTTTTTGTAATGCCTTATAAATCACAATATATTAATATATTAGATGATATCAGATGAGGAAAAAAAAATAAAGCTTATTCTGAGTTGGGAAAATATGGGAAGGGAGAAATGACAATTGAGTTTGTAACAGCATGACATATTTAGCAGAAAAGACTGCATACAGTATACTGCCGTACTTGCTATTTGGAAGAGGCAGGGACAGCTTTTTCCCTTCCGTCTTCAAATATTTTCTCACAGTGGCCCTTGGGAAAAATAATTCAATATCAGAAAGTTGGCAAGGGTGCATTCCAGATCTTTTCAGGGACTGAATTATACTTTTGAGGTCAACCAAGGGATTAAGTTTTTTTGTGTGTTTTATTTTTATATATAAAAATGAAAGAATTGAATTAGCGATAGCTTTGAGTAACCAGCTGTGAATAAATGTTAGGGGCAGGATTTTGAAACAAGTGCTAAGGGAATGTGTGTATATGAATCAAATAATATGTATTTGTATAGCGCCCTTCACAGGGTAGCCACAGAGCACTTCACAGAATCATAACCATACAACAAAATAAACCATTAGGCATGGAGTAGAGAGAACCAAATCAATGGCTTTAACTGCTCTGTATATTATATACACCACTTTCAAATATCAGTATCCACCTTTATGAATTAATAACACCAAGCTTATAATGCAAAGTGCTAGAACAGCTTTTAAACAAGATAACATTTTACTGTATGTGCGCACACTAGCTCCTTAGTAGAGTGCCCACATGTGTTTGTGCACTTTTCTTCCTCAATGGGAGAACAAAACATGTATATTACTTTCTCCGATTATCATAACTTGCTATGAAATCAATCATACATGACAGATACATCAATATACTCAATGTCTGTGTCAATAAAATTACTACTGAAAAGATTTAATATAACATTTGAAACGTGTCTGCAGTAGCCACAATTTCGGTCGCACCCCTCCTTTAAGGGAAAATGTTCTTATGTTCTTAAGAAGTATGATTTCACAGATAAACTGCATATCAATTTAAAGTAGAGGGTTTCACCAATATGGGTCTGAATGTGCTATAGAAAGGGCACAATATAAATAAATAAACTTAAATTTATTCCCTTTACCTCATGTTTAAAAAGGTAAATCAATCAGCGCATATCTGACACTTACATGACACTTACACTTACTCCTACAGTGCCTGTCTGTACTGTAGTTGTTTTTGGCAAATCGGTTGGGACTTGGCAGTTCTGAACGTGAAAATAAGAGGCACGCTGGTCAATTATTTTACCAAGTCAGTCTGTTTACACAGGGATTCCAATGCAGAGATGCTGCACCACACGGCTGAGCCCATCCCCCACACAGCACTGCTACCGGGTCAAAAGTGTCAAAACTAGTTTCAATTCAGAGTACTGTACATGTAGAGAGTTTAATATACTGTGTTTTTATTCAAAACACATGTGTGTTCAATACAATAATAATTGATCTGATAAGAAACAATGAAAATTAATTCAGATTAAGCCAAAACAACGTATTCCACACGATAAAATGATTTAAAACTAAAATACAAAGCTGATTAATTTGCTGATACATGTTTGCGTATTGCTTTATATAATATATATTATTAATATATAATGTGTGTTACTGAAATGTAACTCGAAACCTTGTAAACAAAGCGGTACATTATTGTGGCGCAGATCTGCAGAATCCCACCGATCCCATTGGTGGAGCAGCTTACATATATGCCAAAAACGAATGTGACCAGCTGTGCTTGCGTAAGGGGCGTGACATACAGCAACGCCCCCACCGGTGCCACCTCTTCCCATTGAGCCAATGGGGGCTGCCCGGAAGAAAACACGTGTTGTGACGAAAAAGCCATCTTTGTAAGGATCTGACGCAATTTTTGAAAAAAAATGTAATGTAGAAAATTAAGTTAGGTAAATATCTTTATAATAAACAATTCAGAATGTTTATTTCATTACAATTTTAAAACTGATTGGCGATCTCTATCCTTAGATTACTAGCTAGTAAGGCGCCGTTTGTTTTCTTACTTCACTCTCAATTCAATCAAAAAACTCAAGTTTCATAAGGTATATAAAAATATCTTGACTGGTTTTAACATATGAATTCACTCACAGTACATCAAATAATCTACATTGAACAATAACCAGATAACGGTGGAGAGCAAAACCTACCGAGATTCTTAAGTGTATAACTTATTTTTGGTAGAAAAACAAAGGGGAAAAAATTATTATTTTAGCAAAATTAAAATACCACTTTTCCACAGATAATTAACTGTGGAAACTTTAGTAGCTAGTTACAATTAATCTGTTAATAATAATAATTTCTTCTCAGTCAATTAACGACAGTCATGTATTCACCACTCAAGTAGAGAAAAAACTAAAATGGCTGATCAAAGAAAAACGACACTGCACCCTCAAGGGCCACCAATAAATTCCCTCGAAACTCCCCTCGAAAAGTGTTAAGGGATTCTTAATAAGGGACTATCTAAATTTTTTTTTTAAATAACCTGGGTTACACTAGCATGTTCCTTGTACACCGGTGGCACTATCATTTATACTGGCTAGAAAAACAGAGTCTTCAGCCGTGATTTAAAAACTGTTTATTTAGTTATTTACATTTTCAAATCGAATAAAAACATCCCAATTTTAATACTTGTGATTAAATCATTAAATAAATCATTATCTCAACAAGAACAAAAACAAGTGAATCAGTGCATTAATATAAACAATATATAACTAAATCAAGTGTCAATTAACATCCAAAAGAATCAGTTCAAAACAATCGGATGCATTGTAATTAACAGTAAATGCATTAAACAAAGCAAAACCAAAACGCCACCAACAAAACAAAAACAAAACAATAATGCATTTCCTTTTTGTTTTTAAAGATGGTCAATGCATCAGACAAATCATCAAAATAACAAACTCATCAAACAATCAAATCAAAGAGTCAGGTGCATTTAAAAACGGGGACAATTATATAATAAAATCTATTTTTGTTCTATAAAAAAACTAATACTTCAGCAAATAATTTCTGCAGAGGAAGTTCTCACAGGTGGAGATGTTCTACCTATGCTTCCTAGTGCTTCTGGTTCTCTCCAGACTGGTTCCTGTCACTGATGCACTGACTCCCCTCTCTGCAGGCTGTGGTCCACCTTGCTGGCTTCATCACAGTGTGCGGATGTTCTCCAGGCGCCAGCGTCTCGGCGTCCTCACAAACCTGCATAGAGAGAGAGAGACAGAGAGACAGTCCAGGTGCACATGGGAATCTTCATTCAAATTTCTGTACTACTGACCAGTGTGTCTAGGCCAGGCCTTGCAACTCAGGTGGCAAGAGGAGGCACCTTTCTGTTGTGCTGGCGGTTGGGCAGTTCTCCCCTTGGCAGACTCCTGTGCAGCAGCATTGATGTTTCTAGCCTTAGCTTCCCTCTCAATTCGAGCCAGCACCTGATCTAGTTCACCCTCCAGCTGCAATGGCTCCGGGACTCTCTCTCACCACCGTCCCGTTGCAGCCGGAGGGGGGCTGGCTCTCATCTGCGAGACGGTCTCAGCTACGTTGTCCTTTGACCTGGCTCCCGAGGCTCTGCTCTCCCCTCTCGCAGGGGCTGGCAAGGCGGGTCTATTTTAAGGGGGCCGGGCCACCATGGTGGGGCCTGATTTTCCGGACTCTGCAACCCCTGCTTTCGCTGTAGGGAGTGTGGCTTCTGCCCTGGCTCCAGCGAGGGGGGGGGGGCAGATCGGACTGGGTGCTTGGCTGTCTTGGGTTTCCTCCTTAGAGGAGACAATGGTCTGTTTCTTTGCAATTTTCTCCTCTCTGTCCACCACTTTTCTATTTTCACCCAACCAATCCCTTCTAGATGTTCTCCCTTTTCCCTAGTGGTTCTTTTGGGGTAGGGGGAGGTTCTGGAGCCAAGGCATATACCTAGTCTTCTTCTCCTCCTCCCTCCTCCTTCCCCACCGGGTCGCCCTCCTGTTCCCGATCAGGCTCTGGGACTCGGATTACTCAGTTGTGAGAAGGGAGACCCGACTCTATTTGCATAGGAAGGGGGCAGTTCTTACAAGTGTGGCCTTCCCATCCGCAGAGGTTGCAGTGTTTCTTTCCTCTGCAGGCTTGTGTCAGGTGCCCTCCATTACACTTGCTACAGACCACCACTGTGCACTGAGCAACAACGTGGTTTCGGGCTTGACACCGCCTGCAGAGTTTTGGCATTCTGTCATAGTTGGCCAGGCCCCTGGCATCCCCTATCTGTATCGTACTGGGGAGGTGGCAGACGTTCTCCGGGTTCTCAATACTACGTCTCAACCGGATCCGGCATTGCGTCCTTGTCCAGCACCCTCAATATTCTTGTTGAGAGCTCGCTGAACCTTGCGAGCCAGATCTCAACGTCCTTGCCAGAGACTGCAAAAACTGCATGGTAACATTCCTATAACAGATGTCTGACAAGATAATCCTGACAAATTCCGCTAGCACTCCCATTTCCCTTTCCTATACATGCAGTAACAGTCCTCTAGCAGGTCATTCTCCACCACCAGCTGTAAAAGTTAACATTTTCACACAATAATTTCACCTAAAGGGAGCATATATAATAAAAAAGTATAGGTCTGAGGACTGATCCCTGTTTCTATGGCAAGCCAAATTATCATTTAGAGATATCTCTAAATCATTTAAAGATATCCGCAAATATTTAAAGATATCTCTAAATCATTTAAAGATATCTGCAAATCATTTAAAGATATCTTCAAATCATTTAGAGATATATCTAAATGTACTTTTAAATGAGATATCTTGAAATGATTTGCAGATATCTCTAACTGATTTGCAGATATCTTTAAATGATTTAGAGATATCTGCAAATCATTTAGAGATATCTTCAAATAACTTCCTGTTCATTTAGAGGTATCTGCAAATCATTTAGAGATATCTTCAACTGACTTCCTGTATGTAGCCCAAGATTATCAATTCCTGTTAACTTTTCTATGTAACACATAATCTCAGCCAAAGTACAGGAAGTCATTTGAAGATATCTTGAAATGATTTGCAGATATCTCTAAATGAACAGGATGTCAAATCATTTATAGAGATATCTTTAAAAAGCACCTTATTTAGATATCTCTAAATCTTTTGCAGATATCTCTAAATCATGTATAGATATTTTTAAATTATTTAGAGATATCTTTAAATATTTGAAGATATCTCTAAATGATAATTTGGCTTGCCATAGGTTTCATGCCATCTCCTTAGGGATGAAATTAAAGTTATCATTACTCAGTTCTGTCAGTGCATGATGAACATTTACATTTATATCTCCTAAAATTAGTAATTCTGTCTTATCAGAGTTAAGCATAAGGAAAGTTTTAAATCTTGCACACACAGGATTTTATTGTTGGAATGGATATGATATATTGCTCAGATTTACTGACATTGTCGCCTGTAAAGCTGTAAAAGTTAACATTGTCACCAAATAATATCACCTAAAGGGAGCATATATAATAAAAAAGTATAGGTCTGAGGACTGATCCCTGTGGTACTTAACCTCAGTTTTCATTAATTTGTACATATTGGAGTCTGTTTGTCAGACATGATTTAAACCAGGACAGAACATAGTGAAATAGGGCAACAAGGTTTTCTAATTGGTGTATCAAGATTTGGTGGTCTGTTATGTCAAAGGCCATATTTAAGACATGCCCTAAACTTTTATTGGGGGAAGAGACCACTTAACATAGATTTCTGAACTTGGAGTGGTCTCTTAATTTTTTCCAGAGCTGTATATATAGTTTATTGATTGTAATTAATGTTTCTGGGAGATTTGTGAGATCTTCTGATTTACAGATAAAAACATTACTGTGAGCTTTATTCTGAATGCAGTGAATGTGTTGTAAGAGAGGGAAAATATATATGCTGTTAGAATCTGCTGTATCATAATCCAAATACTTCGGACTGGGAAGAAAGAGTTGCTTAAAGAGCAGTTAAACAGAGATTATTTGTATAAATTACGATATGCCGATGACTTTGTCATATTTGCAAAAACACCTGAAGACCTGCAGCTTCAATTTCAAGAACTCTCAGATGCAAGCAAGAAAACTGGACTTAAAATGTTCCAGAGTAAAACAAAATTAATGCTTAACAGCTTTGCTACATATAATAAAATGTAACGGATACTCAAAGAAGTCAAAAGCTATTTCTACCTTGAACACTGAATCAGCGCAGACAGATATTATGGAAGAAATAAAAAGAAGAGTAAAAATGGGTGCTTTGGGATGAAATTGAATGCTGCTGAACAGAAATCTACCTTCTTGCCTCAAGAGAAAAGTATTTGATTAATGCATACTAACAGTGCTCAAATCTGGTCACTTAATGCAAAAATGATACAGAAACTGTGGACAACACTAAAGAGCATGGAAATATGTATGCTTGAAATAACAAGAAGAGATTCAAGAACAAACTGATATATGTGACATAATTAAAAGAGTATACATTTTAAAATAACAATGGGCTGGACACATTGCAAGAAGAACATGGATAAATATGGATAAAGAATATGGATTAAGGAAGTTATTGAATGGAACCCAAGAGATTAAAAAAGAAGACACATAGAAAATGGGAAGACGAAATCATACACTTCGCAGGTGTGACTTCGCAGTTGCCTTGCCGTGCTGTGCTGGATGCGTCCGTCCTCAGATGTGTTCCAGAGCTTTTTTTAAACCTGACCATTAGAACATAAGAACATAAGAAAGTTAACAAATGAGAGGAGGACATTTGACCCATCATGCTCGTTTAGTGTCCATTAATAACTGAAACCACATTGACACTGAAACAATTGCTGGCAATTTTCCGGCAAGGGTCAAAGTCAATTTGCTGGCAACGTGTCTGTGTGAATGTAGCCAGAATGTGATTGCCGGTAAATTCAGCGTCAAGTCCTTGAATGTCGATGCAGTGCGTTAGCTAACTGCCGTAACCAATCAGAATAGGGGCGCATTTTTGCGACCACAGCACGACAAGGTTAATCCACCTTTGAACAAGACTCTGTTGTTATAAATGGCAGAGCTTGAAAATAGTATAGTCGCAGCAATTCCGAGTGTTATTGATGAACCAACAGGTTATCGTATTGTAATGCTAACTATTGTCACACGTCAGAAGTTATGTACCAATAAATCATACAAAATATATTATCTCTAAACAGGCAAACGTGTTACCCCCTCAAACTGCATTCGTTTCAAACGAAATTGGTTCAGTTCGTTTGCTTTGAAACAATGTATCAGTCACTGCGCTGCTGTTCAGTTGCCTTGTGTACAAACGCGCTCAGTTCGTAACTCAGGCTCGTTTTCGTGATTCACTTCCGTGTTTTCTCAGGACTCAGATCATATTGCAATAATAAAGTGAGCTCAGTTACTTTGTATTAATTAAACACAGGATATTTACATTTTACGTGATTAGTGCATATAAGAAATGGCAGCATAACGCATACAATAACATACATATGACTACATTATATTGTTTACTGTATATTTCCTATACACGTGTGTAAATTTGATTTTGTAAATTGCATTATGCTTTGAGCTGTACTGTAGTTTTGCACTTTGTATTGCTCTTATCGCCCTGGATAAGGGCATCTGCCAAAAAATAAATAATAATAAAAACGCAATACTACATGTAGTCTAACACATTTGACTACTTCTGATACAACCAAATAATACATGGGTGTGTTCTGAGATCTGAGCAACAAAGCGATTCATTTTCATAATCGCGTGACAACAGTCTGAATAGTGACGCATCCATTTAAACACACTGTATGCAGTTATACAGAGCACAACAATAGGCTACTATATTTGTGAATATTATAATCAACGTTGTGCTGCCGAATGTTGATTGTTTTGCCTATATAAAAATATACAATTACACAGTAGTGTGATGTCTCCTAAATATCCATCTCAGAGTATTTTACTGCTTCTGCCTACATTACTACACTTCCCCTTTAAACGGGGAAATGATCGCACGTCCAGAGTGCCGGTCTGGGTCTGCTCTCCGGATCCACGGGCTTCTGTGGCGTCTTGTCCCCAGGGCCACAGCGCTCTTGTCGGCAATCTCTGTTTTCTGTGTGAATTAATCCTTGCCGGCAATTTTCCTGGATTCAAACCCAGTGTGAATGGGGGGCAACGGGAAAAAAGCAGACAAACGTTGCCGGCAATTTTCTGGTATTTCAGTGTGAATCCAAGGATCCTATCCAGTCTATTTTTAAATGTTCCCAAATCTTCAGCTTCAACCACATCGCTGGGTAGTTTGTTCCAGATTGTGACAACTCTCTGTTTGAAGAAAGTGTCTCCTGTTTTCCGTCTTGAATGCCTTGAAGCCCAATTTCCATTTGTGTCCCCGGGACCGTGTGTCCATGCAGATCTGGAAAAGCTCTATCTCCTGTTGTGGGTTTATTTTGTGTTTTGTTTTAAAAACAAAGACAGAGAAGAACACTATGAGCAATAGAGCCTGACGTGGAAAGGATTTTTGTGGTTATTTTATTCTTTCTGCTTTAAATGATTGTAAAAAGCGTAACAAATACACTCCAAAATTTCACAGTGCTGACTTCAATTGGAATTTTGTAAAGTCTCTGTGGAGTCTCTGTGCATGGCAGCCATCTGGCTGATTCCTGCTGTGACTTGTGAAGGACAGCATGGAAGTGTTATCTGCCGTGCTTACATGAGTGCAGGCCTGTATTGTAAAACCAGAGCTGCAAAGCTGTCTCCTGTCATAGACAACTTCTTTACCACAAGCCTAAATTTACGAATTAGGAAGGTATATAAATGTATCTTATATATTTGCCAAAATAAGGTTGTATGATTTACACATCCCACCAAGCTGCCTCTAGGCCATGGTAGAGATACAGAATGAATATGTAGAACACTATGTGTGTGGGCTAAAATAAGAAAAATACACTGAAAGAAACTATACAAATATATCGATATTAAAACCCATTGCGGGAAATTAAAATATCTAAAAGAAGAATAAAAGCAATCTGATTGCACATACTCCTCTAAGATACTGTTAACACATACATTCTGGCATTCTGTCACAGAGAGTGTACTATACTAATCATTGTAAAACAAATACAAATATTTACCTCGGGTCATGATATACAGTGAATCCTGGAGGTCAATTAAAACCCGAGGCTCACTGTACAATACCAAAATATTTGTTAACGATTAAAAGCACAAAGATTTAAAACAAGACATTTGCTCTGGGTAAAAACATGTGATGTGACCAGCTTACCCTGACATAAAGTGGATTGTGCTCAGGGAGTTGCTTGCGTGTAGACAGACTCTTGTCTGTCTTTCTGCAAAACAAAGCCTTGTTGCTGCATCTTTATGGAGTGCTGCAATTATGTGCTAATGCAGAGCACTTAGCAGATTGGTCTCACCTGCTACACTAGCAATTTCTGTAATTTGAATGCACTGCTCCTGAAAATGAGTGAAGAATGTACAACTATTTTGTCAGCTCCCTTCAGAAGGCTGTAGTGTTCTGAACAAATTCTGTAAATATTTTGTTAACTTTTGGAACTGGATTCCAATGTTTTGTTGCTACAACATACATCTCTACAAGGCAAATTGATATTTGTTCATTCTGTAGACTGTCTTAACTTTTTGAGTATTTAGTGTTGGCTTTGATGTCATAATTTGTCAATATTGAAAACTGGCCTCTATTTCTGAACAGGCTGTTTTTCTTAGACCTAAGGACCTCTTTACATACTATATAGCTTTGCCACCTGATGATAAAGAATGCAACATCTCAGGAGAAAAAGCTAAATTAATTGACCTGTAAAAGAGGAATGGAGAAGGTGAAAGATAATATAGGGTGTTAGACATGCTTCGTTAAAATACTAAGTTCCCTTATTTAATAGGGGCAGCAATAGGAAACCAGTGTATAGTACAAATCTAAGAGTATTATGAGAAGTGTGGCTGAGAGAATATAAGGAGCAAAAGAAACACAGAGATGTATTAAAATCTAAATGAAATGCAGGTGAGTGACATATAATAAATTAAATAGCTTTTTCTTCTCATATCAAGTAAGAATCAGAAGTTAATCTGCCATTTTAATTTATTAGGCCACCCTCACACCCACCTGCCACTTTTCTCTCTTGTCTCTCTCTATACTATTTCTTTAGAATGCAAGCCTTGCTTACCACCAGTGACATTTTCATATTCAATTTCATGCAGTTCAGTTTAGCAGGAAAATGTTCTGTAATGGTTGCCCTGAAGCAGTCTTTAGTAGTGAAATTATATAGCAGGAACATGTGTTGCTTTGAAGCCAATTTAATTTTAACCCCAGCAATTTAAAAAAGAGCAGTAAGCATGTTCTAGATTATAATAAATTGGAAAGGAAGTAATAACAAGTAGAGGTGACAGTTTTAGAATTAATAGATTATGTGTCTAATATTTTCATTTATGGTGTTGAACTCCAGATAAACAGCAAAGCGACCTAGTATAAGTAGAGCTGATATTCAAGGCCTCCACTTTCATTTTTATATGCCATAGTTGTAAATCATGAAGAGGAATATACATATGGTTAAAAGATGTTCTGTGAAATGTTATGAAACAAAAACTAGCAATCATTAAAGGTCCTGCATATCCTCATTGTATTGGTATGATGTATTATTATTATTATTATTATTATTAATAATAATAATAATATTACATTTATAAAGTGCTTTTCTAAAAACTCAAAGCACTGTACAATCAAATATGAAACAAAGATGAATAAATTGAAAATGGACACTACAAATAAATAACATTAATATACATATATAATAGTATAATACAATAGCTAAAACATGTACTTAAAATGGAATTAATGAAAAAACAGATGTGCTTACTACTGAATGTTTTTGCAGCACAAAGATGGTCTTGAAGTCTGAAAGTTATACAATCAAAACCCTAGACATGTTTCTACACAAGACACTTAATACCTTTGCTGACATGATAAACACATTTTACATTTTACTGAATTTATTACTGCCGTTTACAATCAACCAGATTAACTTTTTTTTTTTTGGCTTCAATAACCTTTCCTTTTTTGTTCTACAGATCTTACAGGTGAATCTAGTGATGTCCATCCTTCTTTATGTAATTTTTCTTGCATACCTTTGTGGTATCCAAGCTACATCAATGGACAAGAGGAAATCATCACAAGACCCAGTGAATTCACTGATAATTAAACTTCTTCAGGTTGACATCATGAAAAGCAAAGAGAAAGGAGATATTCACTACAAATTACAAGACACCAAACTAGTGGAGGACATCCAAGAGGATACAGAATTCTTGGAAAAGAAACCATCCATCTATCAACCAGTGTTTAACATAGACACAGAGTTGTTAAGACAACATAAGCGATACAATTCACCTAGGGTGCTTCTTAGCGATCGACCCCCTTTGCAACCACCTCCATTGTACTTAATGGATGATTATGTGGGGAATTCAGATGTAGGCAACAAAACGAGAAAGAAGCGGAATGCAGAGCACAAGAGCTACAGGGGAGAGTATTCTGTGTGTGATAGTGTAAGCACATGGGTTACAGATAAATCCATTGCTGTGGATATCAGAGGTCAGCAGGTGACTGTTCTGGGAGTTATCAAAACAGGTGGAAGAGACGTTAAGCAGTACTTTTATGAAACCAAGTGTCAGAATGCCAAGCCTTTCAAAAGGGGCTGCAGGGGCATTGATGACAAACACTGGAACTCCCAGTGCAAAACCTCACAGACATATGTGCGAGCATTGACGTCAGAGAAAACATCTGTTGGTTGGCGATGGATACGAATTGACACCTCATGTGTTTGTGCTCTCTCACGGAAAATGAGGAAAACGTAACCATGACACTTTCTTTGGGATGTAAATATAAATTATTAATTTTAAGTTATATGAATTGCATGTAGCATATACATGTTTATATATTTGTATTATTTATTAAGTCTTAAAAGGAAAAAAAGACAACAAAAAAGAAACACGCAAAGCCACCAAAAGAAACATCTTTGGAAAGACAATGTGCCTTGCTTAAGCATTTAACAGAGATCAGTTTTAACATATACCAAGACCAGTGGGTCAGAAAAATCAGTATTTCACAATAGTGTGAATTTTGTTAATTCTGTAATAACATCACTCAACCAGTTACTACATACATATTACACTGTATTTTACCTATTGAAAAAGCAAGTTATGTATTAACTATTTGAGTTTTCAAAATCAAGTTAATGTGGTTAACAAGATTCATGGTTTATGGCCAGGCAAATTAATCATATATTTGACTCATACATTAGAAAACAAATAAACAAAGGAAACACAAAGAAACAGGGTTATAATAACTTAGGTGTAAAGAGTTGAAGTTTCTTCTGGTTTTCATTTTTATTGACATAATTTGTCTAATTGTTTGCTTAATGCACAGATGTAGACCTTTTTTTTTATAAGTCTTAAACTGCTGATAATCTAAAAAGCTATAAATCTGCTGAATTGTCTACATCTGAACAAGAGCTAATGTAATTTTTTTTGATATTGCTCTAAAGTGCCAGTCTTACTGGAAGAAGTTGGTTATATAATTTCCTAGCACCATGTGAAATCATATGCTGATCATATTTTTAGCTTTCAAAAGCAATACAGAATTGCAGACAATGAAGGTTTTGTTCAGATCCAAATTTTTGCATCCAAGACAAAATCTCTGTGTAGATCAAAAGTAATTTATAATTGTACCATTATAATACATCTATAACCTTATCATTTTTTTAATAAAAATATATTATGCAGGTACATAAATTACACATATGTCTCAACACATATTTTCCTATAACACCTGACACATCTATCTGCATTCTAGGCACAAACTTTTGAAGAAATGTGAATACTGTACCCCAATTTACATACACCTGCTCTTGAATTTGCCTTGAGCTTGAAGTTGTACAATTGTATCAGAAGTTGTACAATTCAGGTCTGAAAGGGTCTTGAAGAATGCTTTTAATACAAATGTACAAATACAGGGTCTTCAAGAATTATTCAGGTTTCTTGAAATCATATTTTAGACATGTATTTTAGATAATGTAAACTGAAAAAGTTAATGTGTTATATAATATGCAAGCAACAGTTTAATAACATGTTAACGTTTTTTGTACAAACATTTATTATGCATAAAGACATTCCATTCACAAGTGAATTAGAACAACCTGATGACCAGGTTTGAATCTAGAAACCTATTAAGAAGTACTGAATTTAAGTACCTTAAATACTGGGTTATTATGAACCATACTCTAAATGAAACAGATCAATGACTTTGGTTGCTCAAAAGATATCCTTTATTTGTATACGTTTAAAGCAGTCTCACTTCAGAACAAATGTAATAGGGAAAGCAATATGAGGGGAGAAATGTAACGGAATATGAATTCTTGAATGCAATAAAATGTGACAAAATTCAGATGCTAAATACATGTTCAAATGTTTTATTCTGAATAACAGTGGAAACAGAGCTTGCAAAGATCATTGCTTTAATTAGGCATATTATTAGAGAAGATTAATTTACTTTACAGGTTGCCTAGATATATACTTAATACAAACAAGTAGCATTTTGTAATAAGCTATGCAACACACCCATTAAATGTTTTTATTATTTTTTTGTTTTGTTTAATATACGTTTGAAAGTAGTCAACATATTTTATATATTTGGACATAATTAACTTAATATTAGGTTTTAATACCAATCAAACAACACAAAAATAATTGTACACTAAACACCTAAACCCAGCTACATTAAGAATCTGTTTGGCTATTGTTATTTTATATTGTTAGCAAAGAATACGCTATGAACACTGAATTTGGTCATCATATTCATATTCACAGCATTAAACATGTGCATTGAGCAATTGTGTGAAACGGAGCCAAAGTATTTTAAAGTTATACGAGTACAAAAATGCAGATATTAGATGATTGTAGTCACAATTGCTAAAGGTCATATTAGAAAACTAAATATTATAAAATGCAAATATATAGTTCACATTAAACAAGTGCATTTTTGTATAACTATTGTTTTGCGATTTAAAGATATTTATTGGGTTTCATTTCTAGGTGAAAGAAATATGTTCTTTTAAAATACCAGTAGTTAAATAATTACCCATAGTGTGGAGAAATTGTTGTCCCTCAGAACAACAATGTTAAAAGTAGTAGTATTCCAAATTACAATAAATACATGTTTTTTTTCAATATAATATAATGTTCTATATAAACCATGCACTTTTGAAATTCTAAGAAATATAATTTGATATTTATATTATTTGTAACCAGGATCCCATAAAACCCAGTACACAGCATCAAAGCAGTTGTCTTATAAAAAGAGTTTAGATTAAATTTGATTAAAGCTTTTTTCAAAGTTTGCCCTGGCGTTACTATACAACAAACCTATTTTCTCCCTCCCATTCTAAAGTCTATCACATATAACAAGTATGCACTTGAAGGGATATTCTTTCAGAGATGAACACAAAAGCCTTACCATCCATTTTAGCACTTCCAGTAAATTGCAAAAGCAGGACATTACCAGAAACAAACTAAAAAGCAAGAGCAATATGCATTGGCTTTATATACACAACTGCAGAGTAGTAGTCTTATTGTGGAAAAGCTGCTTTAAGAATCTATACACACATGCAGAGCTGGGATTTGAACACATAATCTCCTGATTAAGAGGACTTACAACATGCCGGTCTGATCTTTTGAAGTAAGCATTTTACCAGTGCTTGAGATTAAAAAAAGGTCTGTAAACTGTGTCAGTTTAAGCATAAAACAAGATACACAAAAACCCAAAAAATCCACTGGCTTTGTTTGTGTTTTAGTAAACAATAATCAAAAAACAAATACATATAGAGTTTGGCTCAATGTGTGTGTCAATAATCATAAATAAAAATCATGTATTATGGATCAGCAAAATTAACTTTGTTTAATGAGCTCTTTTTTCTGTACATAGTGTAATGGTTAGACATTGTCATGTACAGTTTCAACCATTTTCTAAGATGGATAAATATCTTATGTATGGGAGCAAAGGTCAAGTTAAGCTGTTATGTGTTTCTGCTGTCAGTTCTAAATACAAATTAACTGTCACCATCTACACAAAATCAGAAACATAAATACATTATACAATGTAGAAAATGTACCTGTAAAAGCATTACTACTGAAAACAATTGAAATATTGAATGCTTCAATGCGTGACCTCATATTTTCTTTCACTGAACTGAGCTGAAGTTCTGTATATAATGTTTTTTTTTTTGTACTTGTTTAAAATAAAATTACTAGACAAGAAACAAAATTGTCACATATTGTGAACTGAAACCAATAGAGTTCTTTTTGTTGATGGTTAAAACTCAGTCTTAGTCAAATACAAATTTGAGCTCTCACAGATTCAAAACATGATGATTGGCAGGTTTGCAAGCAGGGCAAATCTTGTCAAATTAAAAAGCCACCATCAAGTATCATATGTGTACTTTATTAAGTTAATGGGTGTATGGTATGTAGAAATAGGACTGTATACTTCGAATGTTTATCTCTGTTGTCACTACCTGTTTTAAAGTCATATCGCCAAAAACCATTGCCGCTTGGCCAAACAAATAAAACTGCAAAATAATACTTTAAAAACAAAAGTGCTCATGCTCCGCCACCAACTATATGGGAAACCCTGGTCAGTTTCTTATCATATCATTCTTTTACTAAATATACTTAGCAAGTGCAAATGTCATTAGGTGAATTGTTTTTATATTGAAAAATAACAAGATTTGATCAATATTCTATATTGGTCTATATTCACTGGAAAGATTACACAATTGTACACTGACTAATTAATAACTCTAATGTGCATTATGTTTGCCATTTAAGGAGTGTAATTGTAATGGAAAGTTAATAAATATGTGGTTTCATTTGTGAATTAATTTAAGAAACTGACAGCATTAATTACAGATTCATAGGAAGTTAGTGACAGCAGAAATATACATAGAAAGTCTTATGTCTAGAAATACTGTTGGTATGGTCATCAGCATATGTTTTCAGTCATGGTTTAAGACATTAGCCATATGAATCTAATATGTACTGGGGTTAATGATATGTAAAGATGAATGAACCACTATCCCAAAACCATGTTCTGGCACATACAGCACAGAAAAGCAAATTGGTCAACAAAACATGAAAAGGACATCAATAAGTATTGAAATTGGAGATTTTCATTAGGAAACTTTTTGATAATGATTGGGTTTGATAAGCATCAAGTATTGGAAGAAAAAAAAAGTCAAAAATGTCAACAAAACAGAAAGGGGATCAAGCAAATAACTAAAATGTATCTTTCTGTTGTCTGTAGAGATTTACCTCTACACAAGAAATTCTATTGTTTAAAAATGTATTTAATCATTGTTCAACATTATATATGCAAATGTATAAATTCTGTTATGAAATGTTTATTTATGTATTTATTTATTTTTTATAAAAATGGTGGTTTGTGTTGCTGATGGTGGAGTATTTCTTGTCTGTTTTGCCCATAGCTTTTTTATGAATTGTTATTGGTACCATTGTATGGCATGTCTACAAAAGCCATATAATTACAGTACTCTCTTTTTCACTGTTATAGAATACAATGTTGGGGTTAAAATGCAGAACAGACAAAAACAACAAAACCAGTGTTAAATAAAAAGGCTGTTTAAATCTGGGCTGTGTAAGGGTCTTCATCCTCATAATCAAATTATTCTGCATTTAACTTGAGTTCTGTGCAGGCCATGTGGGTTGTTAAAGTTGCCATTATTGATAAAAAAAAAGTGCACAAAAAGGGTTTCAGGGTTTCTGTATTCACCCTCCTTTGGACTTTTTCACATTTTGTTGTGTTATTATGGAGGGTAATCCGTGCCGAAATTTAAATATAAATAAATAAATAAAATAATAGGAAATAAATAAAATACGAAATAAATTATATATATTATTTTTATTTCTTGGTAGACGCCCTTATCCAGGGCGACTTACAACATAAGTGCAATACAAAGTGCAAGAATACACTTAAGTACGGGGCATCAAACATTAAAAATTTACATTAAAACAAAGCAATTCAAGATATAATACAGTTTACAACTTCCAATTTATACAGTTAAGTACAGTAAGTGCGGACATACATCCTGGAAAGTAAAGCTAAGTGCCTTCAAGATGTAAGGTACAGTCAAGGGTTACAGGAAAGGGAGCAAGGAGGAAATCAATCAGTAATGCAAGAAGCATGATAAAATGCTATGAAGTGCTATCTAACGGGGATTAAAATATTACAAGTACTGTCTGAAAAGTGGTGTCTTGAGAAAACGCCGGAAGGAGGTCAAGGACTCTGCTGTATATATATATATATATATATATATATATATATATATATATATATATATATATATATATATATATATTTATTTCCTTTTTTAATTTTGGCACAATCTTTTCATTATTGCATTACTTCCTATAGTGTCAATCATTCACAGAGGGCGGCACAAGACGTGGACCGACGATCTACTAACTTTGCCTGGTGTTGGAGCGGAGAGCCGCCCATCATACAGGAGCATTTCAAACCCAGACTGCATTCGTGTTATAGAGCCATAAAACATAATAATAATAATAATAATAATAATAATAATAATAATAATAATAATAATAATAATAATATCTTACTGAATCCATTTCAGACTAACTCCAGTAGTTATACAGTCTATCGTTATATATTCGTTACAATATTTTATTTATTTATTTATATCTTAGCAGACGCCTTTGTCCAGGGTGACTTACAAAATATAAGAGCAATACATAGTGCAATAATGCAGTACAGTTCAAGGCTTAATACATTTTACAAATTCCAATTTATACAAGTGTTTACGAGAAATACAGTAAACAATATATTATTTCCTGGAGTTGAATCAGAGTAGATCAAAGATCAAGATGATCAATAACGCTTTTACAAAGCTTCTAATTAGCAGGTTTGTAAAACTACTACTACTACTACTACTACTACTAATAATAATAATAATAATAATTGAGTCTTACCGCTATTTTCTTGTCAATTTACACGAGTAAGCTATTCAATCAAAATAATACAGCCCACTGGGCACACAACGTAATTATAGCGTTTTTGGGTTGTATTTGAGTCGCGACGTCGGGCAACCAAAATATAACCAACTCACAACGTCTTATTGCTGACGCCGAGGCTGTTTTAGACGTTTTTAAGTGGTTGTATTTGAGTCACGACGTCTGGCAACCAAAATATAACCAACCTACAACGTCTGTTTTAGACGTAATTTATTGATTATATTTTAGTCGGTACTTTAGAAGAAATAACCAATACACAATCATGGAGGTGTCTGTGTTAGTCTTTAGTACAGCTGTAAGCCTATTCTGACATATTATTTCCCAGTTTTACACCCTGTGTCATAATTATTTAACAATTGCTATTACTTTAACCCAAAACGGCTAACTTTTAATGTTTTTGATTGGCTAATTTTCCAATAATAAACTGCCAATTTAGACAATCAGAACTCGGCGGTTTCAAGCGAGTAGCCATGACTACAGAAGGCAAAGAAGTAAAAAAGGTCAGTAAACGTGATAAATTACGTACAAAAATGCAAAATAAAACACTGTAATATTAAAATTAGTGACAGGAATTTTATTCTTGACATTTAGCTTGTATCGTTTGTTATTAACATGTGTGTGGTTTGGGGGGGGGGGGTATCGCAAACAATAACTAATAAGACAGGCAACATATAAATAGTAAATATAGAAGCAATGTAGAGTTCACACGGGTGACATTTAATAATGTTGAATATTAAAAGTCGGTGATTTTAGATTGTACTGCCTGTCTGTGTTACATACTGTGTGAACTTGAATTAGTACGAGTTGTGTGAGTGAGGGTTACTGGTTTATCTGGTGGGCCTCCCCCAGGTTTCGCAAACATCGCATCGCGTGGAGTTCAGTTCAATAATACAGCAGGGATCCGCAGCCTCTACACTCAAGCCAGTCCCAAAAGTCCCCATATACCTTCTGAGCATTACTTTTACCCCATCTTTTCAAAATAACAACAGCATCCTGCTATTGGTCACAATGCTCCAAAGTTAAAGATCTTTTGGCTCATCACAATAACAATACTCACGGCTTGTATAGGCTAATTATTTGTAATCTTGACCGAGATACAACTGTAGAATATTGGATTTGTTGTTGTGTTGAAAATATCCAGTTTCACATTGTCCGGTGAACACTTTTTTCTCCAAAGATGAAGAATATAATTCAATTGTCCGTTTAAGAAAATAATCTTAATAATAATAAAGGATTTGTTTTTTTCAATGCATTTTTTTATCCCTTTTATAAACGGGACCAACTAGGAGACGGTTGCACTATGGCAAGCCAAATTATCATTTAGACATATCTCTAAATGCATTTAAAGATATCTTCAAATATTTAAAGATAGCTCTAAATCATTTAAAGATATCTGCAAATCAATTATATATATCTGCAAATCATTGAAAGATATCATTTAAAAGTACATTTAGAGATATCTCTAAATGATTTGCAGATATCTCTAAATGATTTGCAGATATCTTTAAATGATTTAGAGATATCTGCAAATCATTTAGAGATATATCTAAATGTACTTTTAAATGAGATATATTTAAATGATTTGCAGATATCTCTAATTGATTTGCAGATATCTTTAAATTATTTAGAGATATCTTGAAATATTTGCAGATATCTTTAAATGGTTTAGAGATATCTTTAAATATTTGAAGATATATTTAAATGCATTTAGAGATATCTCTAAATGATAATTTGGCTTGCCATAGTTGCACACTTAACTCCCAAGCAGGATTTTAAATCCACTCCAAAACTACATTCAAGTTAAAGCATGATGGGGAAATGTCGTTTTGAAGTCGATTTTAACACTTTCATTGGAGTATGACTTTTAAAATTGTATAGGCCTATATCTTATGAAATGTTCCAATTCAAGTTTCTTATAACATTATGCTTAACTTGAAAATTATTGGAAGGCTTGGATTAGGCATTGATAACCACTGGCCTAGCTAAATGACATGTTTTTATTTAGTTTTTATTGTTAATTTTACTGTTAATGCAAAATTGTATAAAATAAAGTATGACTTGAATTCAGCTTCTTTCTACAAAAGCCTGGTGTTATTTCAATTATATACTGCAAGTGGTGTACTAATAGCATTGTTTAATTTAGGAACTTAAAGTCAGACTTGTAATATTGGTATGATTGATATAATAATGTTTTACAGAAGTCAGAATCTGACGTCAGATTTTGGTCATATACTGGTTGTAGGTGAAAGTTGGAATGACGTCAGATACTGACGTTGTAACAACGACATTATTCCAGTGTCAATCCAACTTTCATATACAACCATCATATGACCAAAATCTGACGTCAGATTCTGACTTCCCACTAACTGTGCCAGCTGGGTTATGTTGAAACGGGTGGCTTAACACTGTACTTATATATTCGGAGAGTTATGTCACTTGTAATATGCTCATATTACAAGTGATGTTCAGTGAACTAAAACAACTCGAAAAATATTTGTGCTCCACTGTGACAGAAGAAATACTTAATGGGCTCGCGCACCTATACATAAGGACCTCACACTAATGTATGTTAATGTCACCAATACACATAACCCATAATTCATGTTGTCACAACATTGTGGCAATGTTGTCTGTCAGCTGGGAAGTGGACGCTGAATATAATATTTACATTGAGTTGTTATGTTTTCTACTCATATTTGTAACCGCTACTAAGTATAGGCTTGTAGTTTTGTGTCAGCAGGGAGATTAATGCTGTCAATTTACAGCATGGAACAAAAAAACGATGTGTTTATGTGCTTTATTGACCCATTGCTGATTCTCGCAGGACCGTCTTGCTCTTCCGCCCCTCAGTTTCTCTTCAGTTTCAAACACTGTGGTGCCTCTTGCGCTGACATAGCAATGACATAGGAAAAGGTAGAGCAGAGTTTCTGCAAAACAAATTTAGACTTAGGAAAGAAACTAAAGAGCAGAACCTCCATTGTAGTTTTCTCTTAAATACTTCCGGTACCACATGCATGGCCAGGGAGACAGGCAGAGATTAGAAAGTTTAATGTGGTTGAAATCTTGGTGTAGGAGTATTTATTATTAATATTTAAATAAATAAATTAAATTAAAATGGAGTGGCCAAGACCTGTTTTGCTCATATTGTTTAGTATAATGGCCCAGCTCCCCCTGTCAATGATCTAGCACCCCCAGCACCCGCAAGATAAATTCTCTGGTGCCACCCCTGCTCGAGACGCATCTTTTCAGAGTCTACTTGTAATTTAGTCAATATTCTCCTGTTATTTTGTCATACTACTGCCTTAGCATTACTTGCACTTGAATTGTTTATTTTGATATCTCCTACGCTCCCTTTCCCTTAGCTCTTAACTTTGACTTAACATCGACTTAACATCTTGTCTGCACTTATCAGCTTTTTCATTCTAGGATGTAAGACCTTATATTGTTTACTGTATATCTCGTATACATGTGTGTAAATTGTGAATTTGTAAAATGTATTATGCCTTGAATTGCTTTGTATTATTGCACTTTATATTGTGCTTATATTTTGTAAGTCACCCTGGACATGGGCGTCTGCTAAGAAATAAATAATAATAATACAAATGGAAATTGGGCTTCAAGGCATTCAAGATGGAAAACAGGAGACACTTCTTCACACAGAGAATAGTCACAATCTGGAACAAACTACCCAGCAATGTGGTTGTAGCTGAAAATTTGGGAACATTTAAAAATAGACGGGATAGAATCCTTGGATCACTTAGTTATTAATGGACACCAAAAGGGCACAATGGGTCAAATGGCCTCCTCTCATTTGTAAACTCCATGTTCTTATGTTTTCATAGATCTCGCGCTGCTAAACTTTTGTGGTATTAAATCTAACACAATTTGCGCCACAAAAATACCTTCTCGCAGCTCCTTTCCTTGCACAACGCGAGAGAATAAAACACAACTTTCACACACCCGCTACTAGGAAACTACACAACTGTACTGTTACACTTTTATGTTTAGTTAGATGCTACTTTCTTCAATTTTTTTTATGTAAATCCCATGATGTACAGATGTACTTTGCTATTTGCGGCTTGTTAAAGTTGTATTTAATCCCACCCAACAATACAGTGGGAGTGGTCCCATGTTCGCTGTATTAAATCAAGGAAATATCGGTGATAAGACAACCTGAAAATGCTCTCGCAGGTCCTCTAGTATTAGACAACTTCAAAGTTATTTAAAGCCTCTTGCGGTTGTGGCAACGTGTAAAGAAAGCCTGTTTGCATAGGTGCTGCTCCGTAGGTTTATTCATGCACCTTCTCAGCTCTGTGTGTCCAGTGTAAATAACTGTTTATTGCTGCAATACAGGTGTACAGTGCGGTAACAAATTACATGTTCCGCCCAACATCCACACATATTAAATGTTGCCTATTATTCGTGCACAGAGCAAAAAGTTTAAGTTTAAGTCCACCCTGCAGGTTGTCAAGCTTGCATGTGTGCATGCTCAGCGCCTGTGGGAGGGTTTGCCCCGCAGGCAGTCACCTTGTTTCCAGTGTTTTCCAGCTCAAAGAGGGTAAGCCAGGTATCCAGATATATTTCCCTTCATGCACAATGGCTTGTAAAATGTCACAATATATTTTCTACTTAACTAGAGCTAGGTTTGGAAGTTGGAAAACTGCCTGACAGTTCTAGTTATTAGTCTTCTACTGTGTTATTCTTTCAAAAACAGACTATTTGGATCCTTGGATCACTTAATTATTTGGACACCAAACGAGGACGATGGGTCGAATGACCTCCTCTCGTTTGTAAACTTTCTAATGTTCTTATGTTATTGTAAGGACTTTTAAAACTATTATAATTCTATTTTGTTTCACAAAATATTCACAAGCATTTTTCAATTAAATACATGAATGGTCCTGGAAAAAACTAAGAATTTCACAGAGTGTTACGGTAACATCAAAATGACAAAAAAACACATTTTGATGTAAGTTACTTCATATTTCTTATAAGTCACTAACATTATCATCCCCAAAGCATAGGCATGTTCAGAGCTGAAACATTGTAACGTCCCTGAAAGCTCCAAATTAAATTTGTAACATTGGAAGTTGCAATCAAAACCTTATTTTCAAATGTTTTGAACAGTTGCTGGAGAAAAAATATATAACTTAAAAGGCTACACTTTGGATGCACTAGTAAAATAAATGAAAAATGTAATGCTAACACTGTCAGCATTGGCATTACATAAAAATGAAAATAACAATTCAGCAGCATGTTTCAATGTCTTGTTTTGTGCTGTGCAATTGTAATTGAAGCTGGGGATTACATCAGAGTGGCATTATCATGGCACCTGTCAGTGGGATATATTAGGCAGCAAGTGAACATTTTGTCCTCAAAGTTGATGTGTTAGAAGCAGGAAAAATGGGCAAGCGTAAGGACTTTGACAAGGGCCAAATAGTGATGGCTAGACGACTGCGTCAGAGCATCTCCAAAACTGCAGCTCTTCCCGGTCTGCAGTGGTCAGTACCTATCAAAAGTGGTCCAATGAAGGGAAAGCGGTGAACCGGTGACAGTGTCATGGGCGGCCAAGGCTCATTGATACATGTGGGGAGTGAAGGCTGGCCCGTGTGGTCCAATCCAACAGACGAGCTACTGTAGCTCAAATTGCTGAAAAAGTTAATGCTGGTTCTGATAGAAAGGTGTCAGAACACACAGTGCATCGCAGTTTGTTGCGTATGGGACTGCGTAGCCACAGACCAGTCAGGGTGCCTATGCTGACCCCTGTCCACTGCCAAAAGCACCTACAATGGACACGTGAGCATCAGAACTGGACCACAGAGCAATGGAAGAAAGTGGCCTGGTCTGATGGATCACGAGTTCAAGGTGTTGACTTGGCCTCCAAATTCCCCAGATCTCAATCCAATCGAGCATCTGTGGGATGTGCTGGACAAACAAGTCCAATAAATGGAGGCCCCACCTCGCAACTTACAGGACTTAAAGGATCTGCTGCTAATGTCTTGGTGCTAGATACCACAGCACACCTTCAGAGGTCTAGTGGAGTCCATGCCTCAACGGGTCAGGGCTGTTTTGGGAACTACACAATATTAGGTCATTAGGTCATAATGTTATGGCTGATCGGTGTATGCTCTCTCAATGCGTTAGCCCCCCTTCTGTTTAGATGTAGACCGTCCTGTTTGTACATGTCCCATCTATCCCAAAAGAAAGACGAATGCCCCATACATCTAAAGCCCTTTTACCTACACCAGAATTTCAACCACATGCTGAACTTTCTAATCTCTGTCTATCTCCCTGGCCTGGCACTGGTAACCTTGTATTATTTCGGAGAAAACTAGCCCTTGGGTGTGTGTACGCCCTTTTCTGCAGTTACAACCTACTGTAACCCAGCTGTTCTCTACACTTTCCTGCTCTAAGGTCTCTCCCTTCCTAGGTGCATACCACCTCTCTAATGGGCTGATTGACCAATTATTCCATATCACTAATACAGTGCAGATCAGCAAGCAGAGCCTCAAGATCATGGACCTCAACATGCCAACAACATTCACAGATTAAATCTTTCTGGATGAGTTCATCCAGGAAGGCAATCATTCTTCACACCTCACACTGTAGTGGCCACATGTTTCTAAATTTAGCAAGTTGTTGATGCCCTAAACATTGTCTCTTGTTTATTGTCCCTAAGTCAACTGCTTGAATTTGTTGTTAACGAGAAACAGCACAGCTGATTCTCAACAGCAGTTTATGTACCTTTTAGGTAACTGCCACCTATTGACACTTACAGTGAGGGAAAAAAGTATTTGATCCCCTGCTGATTTTGTACGTTTGCCCACTGACAAAGAAATGATCAGTCTATAATTTTAATGGTAGGTGTATTTTAACAGTGAGAGACAGAATAACAACAAAATAATCCAGAAAAATGCATTTCAAAAAAGTTATACATTGATTTGCATGTTAGTGAGGGAAATAAGTATTTGAGCCCCTATCAATCAGCAAGATTTCTGGCTCCCAGGTGTCTTTTATACAGGTAACGAGCTGAGATTAGCAGCACTCTCTTAAAGGGAGTGCTCCTAATCTCAGCTCGTTACCTGTATAAAAGACACCTGTCCACAGAAGCAATCAATCAATCAGATTCCAAACTCTCCACCATGGCCAAGACCAAAGAGCTGTCCAAGGATGTCAGGGACAACATTGTAGACCTACACAAGGCTGGAATGGGCTGCAAGACCATCGCCAAGCAGCTTGGTGAGAAGGTTACAACAGTTGGTGCGATTATTCGCAAATGGAAGAAACACAAAATAACTGTCAGTCTCCCTCAGTCTGGGACTCCATGCAAGATCTCACCTTGTGGAGTTTCAATGATCATGAGAACAGTGAGGAATCAGCCCAGAACTACACGGGAGGATCTTGTTAATGATCTCAAGGCAGCTGGGACCATAGTCACCAAGAAAACAATTGGTAAAACACTATGCTGTGAAGGACTGAAATCCTGCAGCGCCCGCAAGCTCCCCATGCTCAAGAAAGCACATGTACAGGCCCGTCTGAAGTTTGCCAATGAACATCTGAATGATTCAGAGGAGAACTAGGTGAAAGTGTTGTGGTTAGATGAGACCAAAATCAAGCTCTTTGGCATCAACTCAACTCGCCATGTTTGGAGGAGGAGGAATGCTGCCTATGACACCAAGAACACCATCCCCACCGTCAAACATGGAGGTGGAAACATTATGCTTTGGGGGTGTTTTTCTGCTAAGGGGACAGGACAACTGCACCGCATCAAAGGGATGATGGACGGGGCCATGTACCATCAAATATTGGGTGAGAACCTCCTTCCCTCAGCCAGGGCATTGAAAATGGGTCGTGGATGGGTATTCCAGCATGACAATGACCCAAAACACACAGCCAAGGCAACAAAGGAGTGGCTTAAGAAGAAGCACATTAAGGTCCTGGAGTGGCCTAGCCAGTCGCCAGACCTTAATCCCATAGAAAATCTGTGGAGGGAGCTGAAGGTTCGAGTTGCCTCGAAACCTTAATGAATTGGAGAGGATCTGCAAAGAGTGGATCTGATCGTGGTTCACCAAGGTGGATCTGAAAGACTTTCCCCATCATGCAGGCGCACAGGCTCCTCTTCGGCCTGTAGCTAGCTCCTTACACTTTCTCAAAGTACATGGATGTTTTTTGTTGCCAGGGGGTCCACGTTCTCAATTATCTAGACAACTGACTGTTCTGTTCTCACTCTAGGGAGCAGGTTCAGAGCCACACGAACCTGTTTCTCGGCTGTATCCACAAATTGGGCCTTCGAGAGAAAAGCCGCCTGATGCCAACTCAACAAGCACAGTTCCTCGGATTGCGCCTCGATTCCACTGCCATGCTTACCATGCTGGTGCCAGAGAGAGTTGCTTCCATACAAGTGTGTCTCTCCCTCTTCCAGTTGAGAGCCCGTGTCAGGGTGGCCCTCCACATCAATGTCCTGGAGTTACAGGCTGTGCTCCTTGGCCTGTCTTTTTCTGCCAGTCCTACAGGACAGACACGTGCTGGTCCAGACAGACAACACAGCGGTGGACAACAGCCAAGGAGGTCTCTGACTATACTGTCTAGCACGCTGTCTGCTTCTATGGGTGCAGCCATCAGATCAATTCACCTCCCTGGCCCGTCCAACACGGCGGCGGATCTCCTCTTGCGGGGAGGCCCCTCGGTTTCGAAATGGCGCCTCCACCCACTGCTGAGCCAACAACTTTGGAACAAACACGGCATAGCAGAAGTGGATCTCTTTGCCTCAGCAGAGTCCACCCACTGCCCACTATGGTTCTCCATCTGAGACCGCTCAGGAACCCTAGGGATCAACGTGCCAGATCACACATGGCCACGCTGTCTTCTCTGTGCATTCCCACCATTCCCCCTTCTCCCAGTGGTCCTGGAGAAGATCAGGTGAGAACAAGTGACAGTTCTGCTGATAGCGTCCCAGTGGCATCACAGATTCTGGTTCACAGACCTGACCTCCCTCCTGAATGGAGAGCCCTGGCAGCTCCTACTATGATCGGACTTGTTGTCCCAGGTGCAGGACATGCTCTGGCACCACCCTAACCCGGGCCTGCTCCAGCTTTGGGTCTGGCCTCTGAGCGGGATCGTTTGATGGCCTGGTGTCTGTCCGATACGTTAGTGGCCACAATCCAATCGGTGAGAGCTCCCTCTATGAGGTTGCAGTATTCCTACCGCTGGTGGACGTTTAGCACCTGGTGCCAAGATGGAGGTCATGACCCAGTCACTTGCCCTACCAGGGTCATGAGTATTGAGCTGATTGAAGAATGACAGGAGTATTTGTCAGAAGTTTTAATTTAAAAGATACAAATGTAACATACAGAGAGCCATATACATTTTTTTTCAATGTCTAAACACAAACCATAAATAAATCAAATACTTACAGACATATATTTGACCAGAGCATGGTAAGAAAATATCACGTTCACACTTATTGGATGAATGTGCTGTGGAAATATCACACAAAAACTCAAATTCAATAGTGCTATGCGCATGTTTAATGTCAGCCCAGAAAACATTTGCATCTCATGTTTCCAATTACTGAGTCATTACCATATGTTAATAAGCCACGGCATTAAAGGAACAGGACTCTGCAGGTGAATGAATGAAGGCAGTATCAGAGGCAAGTTAATACTCTTTCCCCTGACCTACTGGTTCTCTTAATATGTCTCCAAATATCTTTCATTACCTCCGGTTTGTGAAACATTTATATAGGATTTGATTTGACGTTAGTGAAGATGCTATTTTTGTGGAGTAGTACTCCAATTCTGGTAACAAGTGGCATCTCTAAAAGTAATAAAGCTAAAATACTCCTCAAGAAACCAACCCTTGATGCCACCTCTCCTCAGAACTACCGCTCTGTCTCACTACTCCCCTTCCTCTCAAAGACTCTCGAGCAGGCGGTCCACCGTCATCTCTCTGACTTTCTGTCCCAACACTCATTTCTTGATCCTCTGCAATTCGGCTTCTGCACAGCTCACTCCACTGAGACTGCTCTCCTGGCAGTCACTGATTCCCTCAGCTGTGCTCGGGCAGCCTCCCTCTCCTCAGTCCTAATCCTCCATGACCTCTCTGCAGCATTTGACACCGTTGACCACTCCATCCTCCTCTCCTGCCTCGCTGACCTTGGAATCTCTGGGACTGCTCTCACCTGGTTCTCCTCCTACCTCAGTGACTGGTCCTACCAAGTGACATTGGGAGGTTCCTCATCCACTCCGCAACCTCTCCCCACAGGCGTACCCCAAGGCTCTGTCCTGGGCCTGCTCCTGTTCTCTCTCTACACTCGCTCCCTGGGCCCCCTCATCGCATCCCATGGCTTCTCCTACCACTATCTATGCTGATGATGCCCAGATCTTCCCGTCTTTTCCCTCTTCTGACCCTCTCATCCCCTCTCACATCTCTTCCTGCTTGTCTGCTATCTCCGCCTGGATACACTCACACCACCTCCATCTCAACCTCTCCAAATCGGATCTCCTGTTTTTCCCCCACTCTTCCTCATCTTCTGCTGACCTCCCCATCTCGATCCCTTTGGAATCCACCACACTCTCTCCTTCTTCTTCTGCTAAAAATCTAGGAGTCACCATCGATCCTGCGCTCTCCTACACCCAGCACATCACCATGCTGACACGCACCTGCAGATTCTTCCTGAGCAACATACGCCAAATCTGTCCCTTCCTCACCAACTACTCGACTCGTCCAGTCACTGGTCCTCTCCCGCCTGGACTACTAGAACTCCCTCCTGGCCGGCCTGCCTGCAACTACTACCCGCCCGCTCCAGCTCATCCAGAACTCTGCGGCTTATCTGGTATTCTCTCTGCACGCATCCAGTTCAAGACATTGACCCCCACCTACCGCTGTCTCAACCACACTGCACCAAGCTACCTTCAGACACTCGTCTCTCCATACAGTGCATCCGGAAAGTATTCACAGCGCTTCACTTTTTCCACATTTTGTTATGTTACAGCCTTATTCCAAAATGGATTAAATTCATTATTTTCCTCAAAATTCTACAAACAATACCCCATAAAGACAACATGAAAGAAGTTTGTTTGAAATCTTTGCAAATTTATTAAAAATAAAAAACAAAAAAAGCACATGTACATAAGTATTCACGCTTGGTGACACAGGCAAAACTGACAACACTTCACCCTGAGTGAGCGCAGTGAGGGGTTTATAAAGGGAAGCAGAAACTAGAAAGGCAGGAGCAGGACCAATGAGAGCAGAGGAAAGGAACAGAAGTGCACAAGGGTGTGGAGGAATGTTAATTGAAAGATTGACAAAGGAAAGCAGTGAAGGGAGAAGAAAAAGGCAAGGGAACATTGGCAGCCTCTAGTGGGGAAAGAGGGTAAGGGCTTGGAACCATGACACACAGATTGTTATTATGCTTCTTGCGTTTTTTAATATATTTCCTCCTTGCTCCCTTTCCTGTAGCCCCTGACTGTGACCCTACATCTTGACAGCACTTAGCTTTTACCGTCCAGGATGTAGGACCTCACTTACTGTACTTGCCTGTGTAAATTGGAAGTTGTAAAATGTATTATATTTTGAATTGCTATGTTTTATGTACATTTAATTTGTAATGATTGATGCCTTTATTGAACTGTATTTTTGCACTTTGTTTTGCACTTATGTTGTAAGTTGCCCTGGATAAGGGCGTCTGCCAAGAAATAATAATAATAATAATAATAATAATAATAATAATAATAATAATAATAATAATTAATAATAGTGAAGATGCTATTTTTGTGGAGTAGTACTCCAATTCTGGTAACAAGTGGCATCTCTAAAAGTAATAAAGCTAAAATGTTATACAGATGTGGCCAAATGTATTGGTACCCTTGCATTTTATTCAAATAATGCACCATTCGCCCTGAAAAGTGTTGAAATTAAAAGATCTTTTGTCATCCATACATGCATGTCTTTGGTTTGCAGTGGAACAAAGCAAAAAAACTGAAAAGAACTGAATTCTTGCTTATTCTATAAAGACATTCTAAAATGGCCTGGACAATATTATTGATACCCTTTAGAAGTTATATGAAATAATTGTATTGTAGTGATACCTCAAGCAGACCATTCTCTTTTAATTAGTATCACAGGTGTTTTCACATTATCACTCATTCAGCCAGTTTAAATGGAGAACAGTACTCACTCTGCTGTTTTGTGTCACTGTGTATATCACACTGAACATGGAAAAGAGAAGGAAAACCAGAGAGTTGTCTGAGGAGGTTAGAAAGAAGGTTATAGCCAAACATGGTCCTACAAGACCATCTCTAAAGATATTGATGTTCCTGTGAGCACTGTTGCCAATATTTTTAAGAAGTTTAAGCCCCATGGGACTGTAGCCAACATGCCTGGACGTGGCCGCAAGAGGAAAATTGACCCAAGAATGAAGATAAGGATTGTTCGAATGGTGGAGAAAGAACCAAGGAAAACCTCATAACAGAACCAAGCCGACGTTCAATCTCAAGCAGCAGCCATCGCTGTCTGAATGAAAATGGGCTCCATGGTTGAAGACCTCTCTCTAAGAGAGAAACACAAAAAAGCCCAGCTGGAGTTTGCCAAAATGCATGTCGACAAGCCACAGTCCTTCTGGGAGAATGTCCTTTGGACAGACGAAACAAAAGTAGAGTTTTTTGGTAAATCACAACAATGTTTACAAGAAAAATAATGAAGCTTTCAAAGAAAAGAACACCATCCCTACCATGAAACACGGAGGAGGCCACATATTTCTGCCACATCTGGCCACATATTTGTGTGGTAGTGGAAATTTGTACTTGGCACATCACAATATAAGCACTTTTACAAATTGTTTTAAATTGCTTTATTAAAGTTAATTCATTTATTATTACTTGTTTTAGTTAAGATCTTTATTAGATCTTTAGAGTGTTGATTCCCAATCTGTGGGCCATGAAAATATTCTCAAAAAATGCTTTTAAAATTGGAATATTGTTTTTGGTAAAAAAAAATTACAAATAAGTATTCACACACACACACACACACACACAAAAACATAATTCACAGGTCACTTAGCAACCACAACATCATTGGCCAGCTATAGCTGGCTTGATCGAAAATCCAAAATGGATAGGTGGTTGGAATCAGGATCGCTAAAACGAAAGAGACCACATCAAAACTTAATGATCCTCCAAAACCAGAAGAAATTGTTAACAAAAAATGCAAAATGAAAAGAAAATACAACAGTGAGTACTTAGCGCTGGGCTTTACTTACACGGGTAGAGAAGACGATCCTTTGCCGTTATGTGTGGTCTGCAATGATATTTTATCAAATGAAGCCTTGAAGCCGACTAAGGTTCGCCTTAACCTTGACACTAAACATGGGGAATATGCATTGAAGCCACTTTACTTTTTTGAAAACAAGTTCACAGAGTACAAGAATAAAACAAAAGTCATGGAGTCTGTATCCTGGGTAAGCGATAACGCAAAAGCAGTGGAGGCATCATACAGGGTACCTCGACTGATAGCAAAGCAAGGGAAGCTGCACACAATCGGTAAGGATCTGATTTTTCCCACCACTAAAGAACTGGTGGATATGATGTTCGGAGAGAAGGCCTGCAAGAAAATAAAACTGGTTTCCTTGTCAGATAACATGATGATATGGTCCGTGACGTGACGAGGCAGCTAATAATGAGGATACAAGAGAGTCCTTTTTTTGCACTTCAACTGGATGAATCAAATGACATTATGAGTCCTTCAAACATGATGGCTTATGTTAGGTTTGAACACAACAGAGAGATACAGGAGGACTTTCTGTTTTGTAAATCTATGTCCACTCATTCAACAGCAGAGGACATTTTTGACATTCTTAACAGCTTCACTGTCTCATTGGTCAAAATGTGTGGGTGTGAGCACTGATGGTGCTTCTGCAATGATGGGGCGACACAGAGGGGTTGTCACACGTGTGAAAGCAGTGGCTCTGCTCACAAAATCTGTGCACTGCATGATACATAAGTGCCAGCAGATCGTTTCGGACGAGGCAGTCAAAATAGTAAATTTTATCAAGAGCCGTCCACTGCAGTCACATTTATTTACAGCTTCATGTGATGAGATGGGCAGTGACCATCATAATCTTCTTTTGCACACCGAGGTAAGGTGGCTGTCACGGGGAAAGGTTCTCATTCGCCTTTTTGAGTTACTGTACGTGATGAAGTGAGAATCTTTTTGTTGGACTCAAAGTGTGAACTCTCAGATCGCCTTACTGACTTTGGGTGGCTTTCCAAACTGGCATACTTGGTAGATATATTCAATCACTTAAATGCGCTCAATCTTGGGCTCCAAGGGAAAGCTGTAAATGTGCAGAGCAAGATAGAAGCCACCATTAAGAAATTATTCCAGAACTGTTAAGAACTGGTCCAGACGACTAAACTACGAGTCATTTGAAAACCTGTCAGATTTTCTAGCAAAGGAAGAAATGCAGCTTCCCATCGACGTGACCAGCAACATCCGAGATTCTGATGCCTTTCCCAACAACTTACCTCTTAGCGCTTTTCCACCCACATGATGCCCGTGCTGGTTCGGAGTTGGTACCATTCCATGCTTTTCCACAGCACAAAAACTGGTTCCCGGCCGGCATGGAGCCACTTTTGCCGGCACCAAAAACTTGCTGGTCTGGAAACAAGGAACCCGTGACAGGGGCGGGGTAAAGTCGTCTCCACATAAAGTCATTTCCTGGAGTTCAACCGCCATTTTTAAAATGCCAGCAGAGACGCGAGCAGTAAAGAGTAAAGAATAAAGAGTAAAGAGTTTTGATTAAAAAAATTTGAAAACAGCAGCAACAGTGGTCTGTCGAATAGAGACACTTTAGTAACAATATGGTCTCACCAGGTCAAGTAACTAGGAGTTGTCAACTGGTAGCAATGAGAAGACGACTGAGCTCACCTTCCGTGAAAGGAAAGACATGTTACAGCAATATTATGATGATGGAGAGTTAATGCGACGATATAGATAGGATAGAAATTTAATATTGTTTGCTAATGAACTGGTCATTAACTGGTCCTTAACTGGGCAGTTTCTTCCACCACTGGCAGAAATGCGGTGTTACGCCAAATTCAGTGCCCCCTACAAATCATGTGTCCCTGGTTGGTTTGCACATGATTAATAATTTATGAATAAATTCATTTTCTTAGCACAGGGCGAATTACACAAAATATACATATTTTACAGTAAGAGATCAAATACACAATGACTTATGTGCTGATGAGTGCAACTTTAACTATGTATGTATATACAGATTGATAATCACAATGTACATGGAATACTTACGTCCTAAAAGTTTAACTAATTTAAAAACATGAAGAAACACAATTTACATTGTTGTTGTTGCTGTATTTCAACAATTGCACAAACACAATCACTGCAGTGCAGAAGCACTAAACTCGCTCTGTTTGCAGCAGAGCGTTGTTGACAGTGATGCACTTTGCGATCACACACTAGCAGAGTGGTGACAATTTATTATTATTATTATTATTATTATTATTATTATTATTATTATTATTATTATTATGTATTTGTGTAATGATCTCCCCTGCTTTTACCTTAGTTCACCACCAGAGGTCTCCCTCTCCCGAATACTAAATCTAGTGCTTCTCCTTTCCTTTGTCCAGTCCAACCAGTTTTTCCACATTCTTTCCTTCCAGGTGCACCTGTTCTGTCCTCCTCTCCTGTCATTGGTTAGTCATTCATTCACCTAGTTCAAACCTTCTTTGCTACACAGTAATTAAACCCCTCTGTTTCCTAGCTTCATTGCGAAGTCTTGCATTCTCTCCTGGATCAATTCTGAGCCTTGTTTCTTTATTGCCTTACTGTCTTCCCTCTCTCGTTTACCCCTTTTGGATCTCCCCACTAGCCTGTTCGCCTGATCAATCGACCTTGGACTGTCTCTGTTTACTCTCTCTCGTTATGCCCTTATTGGATTATCTGCTTCAACTTCTAGCCTGCACTTGGATCCTTTCCTTTGGTCCTTGAGGACGTTACACAGACGCCCTTATCCAGGGTGACTTTCAAAACATAAGAGCATTGTTGCGGTGTCTGGCAACAGGGACAATGCAACAATTTGGGACCATCATCACAGACATCATCAATAAGCAGAATCTCGCATCAAACCATGATGGCATTAACATCACCTGAAACCGTCCAACAGTTTATTGATTTGAAATACCCCCAAAACAAGTCACATTCATAATCAATAGGCTAGCCTATAGTCATTGTTTTTAAAACAAGAATAAAACTAAAAATACACCACAAAATCTATGGAAATGTATCCACTCATATGAAGTATATTCATAATAAACTTTATACGCGGTGACAAATGCATGTTAACTCTAACTTGTATTTTATTCAATACAGTAAAAGTGTCTGAAATAGCAAATCAGTGTAAATCACTTAGTGCAGGGGTAGTCAATTATTTTGTGTCAGGGTCCAAATTTCTTGGTCAAGGTATAGTCAAGGTCCAGACATCAGGGGGTCACACCTTAAAACGGTTTCAGACCACTTACATTTTAATTTGTTAAAGATTATTGTAGTCATACATAAACATAATAGAAACTTTCAAGCATTTTGTGTCTTATTAGATTCAAGTATTTAAGATTAGTGTTGAAAAATGAGGCCAAAGACGATTGAGTAAATCAGGGTGGGGGGTCTGGGGGTCCTCCCCAAAAGATTTTGACAGCTGGAGACCTGAAATGCGCAATTCGGAGTCATTTCGAAGTCAAAAAACAGCTCAAAATCTCCATGAAATCAGGCAGATTTGGACTCAAACATATCTTTACTTTTATCTTCACAACCACACAACACCAGTGAAAAATCCCATATCAACCAACATTATATATGCAAACTAGATGCGGATTCTGGTGCTGGTCAATCACAGATCTGTGTCGGTGGGTCTGTGTGATTGAAACGGGTGAGGAGCACAACTCTTGATGTGTGCGCTGCTAGAAATACGCATCTGCAATGGAAATAATTTGTTTCCACCGCTGACGTAGGAGTTTCTAGGTGAACACAAGCTGTGACACCGTGCACCCCCGGGTCCTGTGTATGCTCTTTTATATTTTAGAGGCGAGGCTGACATATGTCCACATGACAAACGATGCACATTTTAGCTGCTTATGTATTGAAATCATGAAAACCGAATATCTGTTTTTGTGTTGTGTTTTTGAGGAGTACAAAGTGCCGCTCTTGCCCAGTCCAGACCGTGTACAGAGACGCCGAACCTGGAATCTGCGAGCAATCAACTCACTGACTAACTAACACTATCTCTATATAGGACATCCCATATGAATACGTAACATCCTATTGGCTAATAACCAGGAATTGCGGCGACTAGGTTCCACACTGTAACAAGCACTGAGTGCAACAAACCTCCATAAAAAAAAAAATATATATATATGATAATAAGTTCTCGCAGTCCAGTCAAAAGCATCTGGCGGTCCGGATTTGGCCTGCGGGCCGCCTATTAATGACCCCTGCCTTAGTGCATAAACCTTAGTGTTTCCACCTGTGGACAATTTCCTATTGTAGCGTAAGGTACACTTATAAATTTCAGTTAAAGAAGTGAATTTAAGTATCACCTCATCAAGAATCCTAGAATCTTGTAGAACTCAATTTCTGCAATAATTGGACGCAGACACCAATTCCAAAGATATAAATTCTCAAATTTATTAAAACAAAGATAAAATGTAGCACTACACTAGTTATACAAAAAGGGAAAAACTAATTAAAATTCACTCAAGATCAACAAATCAAAGACAAATCACTTCCGTGACCAAATCAAAGACCATGGAATCACACACAAAACGTTACACAAAATTACAAACACATTGACTACAATACCGGTTAGTAAGACGAAGGTGAGTCTCTCATTTGTATTGTTAGTCGGACATTAAATAACTAATGCAGGTTAGTATTTAAGTCAAATAACTTCTCGTTATATATATTGGTCTCATTTACGTTTGGGTGCCGAGAAAGATCCTATCATTACTTGTTACCACAATTTCCCTTAACTGATTATTATTCAATGATTAAGGATAGGCAGGGCCACCTATAATCTAGTGTCTATTAACGTGTGTCAATTTCAGACTAAACAGTTAAACAGGAATGAGAAGATATTTCTCGGCGTTGACAGATTTTATTTCTAAAATTGTCAAACAAAACAGTTTAATGCAGCACTCATTTATATTTAAGAAAATACTAAATGATATTACACATTCTAAAGTTTATGACTCACAGAATAACATGAACTTCATCACAGAGAGGTCTCTCTGTCTTCGGGCTCAAATAAAAACACAGCACGAGGTCTGTGTGGTTTGGAACAAAGGCAGTCAGGTTCGGCTTTGTCCAATAACTTCCACTTAGTCGATGCACCTGGAAGTTGGGGTTTCGTGAAAGTAGAGTCTTTTCCAAACAGATTTTCCATTGGTTTGAAGGCTCCAAGGTTGTGCACAGGATGTCTTCTTTGTAAGCAGGATTTTCCACTGTAGTTACTTGAAGACAAAGTCTTTGAGGAAAGCAGAGCCCTGTTCGTTTCCAAGGGTCAAGTTTCTTAAGACTCAATAGCTGTTTAAATGACTGAACACTTTCGTATTGCAGTCAACTTAGTCAATTTTCCAGCTGTAAAACTCCACTGATCAGATGGGTACAGGTGGGCATGCGCAGTTTCTAAAGTTCTTTAATTAATAAAGTTCTTTAAAGAATTCTTCATACGGTTCAATCTCCTTCTCCCAGTTTAACTCTTCTGTTGCCGGCAAAGACTTAGTTGGTTTCTGGTTCTGGTTCTGGCAACAGAGCTACAGTTTGAGCTGTGGCAGCGAGTTACTGGTTCAGGTGAGAGAGAGAGAGAGAGAGATGCCATGCGCTAGCTTTTAAATGCCTGTCAGATCAATAGACGATTGGTTCTTGAGTTTGTGAGATTGGATTTCGGTTTCAGCCCCTAGTGTACTATTGAAGGAGGCTTGATTTATGACTGATGACAATCCATGCCATCTTTTGGAAATGTTGGTTGGCCTGGGTTCGTAGCTCTGTTTCGGGATTTCGGCTCTCGTCCACTTCAAAGAGTTTTATGACCTCCATGCCATATTCCCCAGACATTTTCACAGGAGGTATTCCAAGCCATTTGGCCCATTCTCGGTGCCATCCTCCCAAGACTGCCACTTTGATATAGAACAGTTCATGTGCTGATGAGCTCAGGAAATCTGATAACTTTGGGGGAGAGGTCTTCTTTAGATCAGAGCTTCAGCTAAGGCTTTGAATGCTCTTATCAAAATACACCTCCACTTAACACTACACTATGAACAAGTGAAGGATAAATAGTGTTCAATTGAATATGTTTTATATAGGCTGTATATTATGATTGTAATTATGAATGTGAAATTAATCTAGCATTTGAATTCCATGTAGCATCTTAACATCCTCGTAATGAAGGAATGAGGGGGAAAACACGTATTATTTTGTGTCAACTTATAAACAAATAGAAGGCTGAGTTATCTTAGCATATTCTTATAGTTATAGTTTCATTTCTGCTTGTCTACATGTGATCTTGCGTTTTCTTGTTTTGTTTTTAACAATGTATTTGTGCTCTGTGTAGACACTTAATGAGTTTAATTTTGATGGTTAAATAGGTTTTCAAAGACAGTAGTAAAGCTTTCATAAGGACATAGTCCGCCTCGTGGTGATTATTATTGCTGTGTGTTTCTTGTCTTCTAGTGACGTAAGCGTTCAGTTCCCAAATGCAGGCCGGTTCGCAAAACGTTTAGCTGGTTCCCAGGCCAAGCATCAGCTCCAGCACTGGCACCATATCGATGGAAAAGCGCCATGTGAAATTGGATTTTCAGCACTTGTGGCTCTGAAGACCAAGTATAGGAATAGACTGGATGCTGAACCAAATCTACGATTGCCACTGTCATCCCTGGAGCCCGACATAATATGTTTGAAAGATGAGAAACAGCACCAGCCCTCTCATTAGGCAAGTACATTTGTGTATAGTTTTTACTAACTAGTTCTATAAAAGCTCAACTGGGATTGTTAGAGAGTGAAAGAGAGTTAAATCAATACTGTGCATTGCGAACAATATAACGATCAGCCATAACATAAATACCACCTGCCTAATATTGTGTAAGTCCCCCTTTTGCCGCCAAAACAGCCCTCACCCGTCGAGGCATGGACTCCACTAGACCTCTGAAGGTGTGCTGTGGTATCTGGCACCAAGATGTTAGCAGCAGATCCTTTAAGTCCTGTAAGTTGCGAGGTGGGGCCTCCATGGATCGGACTTGTTTGTCCAGCACATCCGACAGATGCTCGATTAGATTGAGATCTGGGGAATTTGGAGGCCAAGTCAACACCTTGAACTTGTGATTCATCAGACCAGGCCACCTTCTTCCATTGCTCCATGGTCCAGTTCTGATACTCATGTGCCCATTGTAGGTGTTTTTGGCAGTGGACAGGGTCAGCATAGGCACCCTGACTGGTCTGTGGCTACGCAGCCCCATACACAACAAACTGCGATGCACTGTGTGCTCTGACACCTTTATATCAGAACCAGCATTACCTTTTTCAGCAATTTGAGCTACAGTAGCTCGTCTGTTGGATCGGACCACACGGGACAGCCTTTGCTCCCCATGTGTATCAATGAGCCTTGGCCGCCCATGACCCTGTCACCAGTTCACCGCTTTTCCTTCCTTGGACCACGTTTGATAGGTACTGACCACTGCAGACCGGGAACACCCCACTAGAGCTGCAGTTTTGGAGATGCTCTGACCCAATCATCTAGCCATCACAATTTGGCCCTTGTCAAAGTCGCTCAGATCCTTACACTTGCCCATTTTTCCTGCTTCTAACACATCAACTTTGAGGACACAATGTTCACTTGCTTCCTAATATATCCCACCCACTGACGGTGCCATGATAACGAGATTATCAGTGTTATTCACTTCACCTGTCAGTGGTCATAATGTTATGGCTGATCGGTGTATATTAAAACTGGTGCATTATATTAGGTCCTGGCCTGCGTGTGCAGACTGAAAGCTGTAATCTCCTGCTGGGCCAGTGTGTCTGTGTGTGTGTGTGTCATGACAAACAGGATAGCACTTTTCATTGACCCAAAGCCACTTCACAAAATGTACTATACAAAAAACAAATATTTAGTTATCACATTTGTGTTAGTATGAAATGTAATAAAGAAGCAGTTGTTGTTGTAATACTAATAATTAATAATACATGAGACTTAGTGCTTTACATTGATTCAAAGAGGGTTCACAAATGCAGTACACTAACCAGAAAACAAAAGACAAATGTCTTGTTGTTACACTTTTGTTAATACGAGATGTAATAAAGTAGTTAGTTGTTATAATTATGATACATTACTTTATATAGCTTTTCATTGAACCAAATAAGTTTTCAAAAGCTAATAGATAAGCTGTTGTTAATTTGATTCCCACCTTTCTGTTGTGTGTAACTTGTGCTATGATTTTATCGAGTTAAAAACGTGTTGTTGAATGGATTGTGTGGGTAGTGGGCCTCAAAGGTTTATAATGTTGATCAAATGGGCCTTGGGATGGCAAAGGTTGGGAGGCCATGCAGAGCAGGGGTCGTCAATAGATGGCCCGCGGGCCAAATCCGGACCGCCAGACGCTTTTGACTGGACTGCGAGAATAATTTTAATTAACTTATTATCATATATATATATATTTTTTAAATGTAATGTTATGGAGGTTTGTTGCACTCAGTGCTTGTTATAGTGTGGAACCTAGTCGCTGCAATTCCTGGTTATTAGCCAATAGGATGTTACGTATTAATATGGGATGTCCTATATAGAGATAGTGTTATTTAGTCAGTGAGTTGATTGCTTGCAGATTCCAGGTTCGGCATCTCTGTACACGGTCTGGACTGGGCAAGAGCGGCACTTTGTACTCCTCAAAAACACAACACAAAAACAGATATTCGGTTTTCATGATTTCTATACATAAGCAGCTAAAATGTGCATTGTTTGTCATGTGGACATATGTCAGCCTCGCCTCGCCTAAAATATAAAAGAGCATACACAGGACCCGGGGGTGCACGGTGCCACAGCTTGTGTTCACCTAGAAACTCCTACGTCAGCGGTGGAAACAAATGATTTCCATTGCAGACGCGCATTTCTAGCAGCGCACACATCGAAAATTGTGCTCCTCACCCGTTTCAATCACACAGACCCACCGACACAGATCTGTGATTGACCAGCACCAGAATCCACGTCTAGTTTGCATATATAATGCTGGTTGATATGGGATTTTTCGCTGGTGATGTGTGGTTGTGAAGCAAAGATATGTTTGAGTCCAAATCTGCCAGATTTCATGGAGATTTTGAGCTGTTTTTTGACTTCGAAATTACTTCGAATCCCGCATTTCAGGTCTCCAGCTGTCAAAATCTTCTGGGAGAGGACCCCCAGACCCCCCACCCTGAATTACTCAATCGTCTTTGGCCTCATTTTTCAACACTAATCTTCAATACTTGAATCTAATCAGACACAAAATGCTTGAAAGTTTCTATTATGTTTATCTATATGACTACAATAATCTTTAACAAATTAAAATGTAAGTGGTCTGAAACCGTTTTAATACTAATATATACAAGTATTTAAACATTTTATTTTGGTACTTTGTCAAATGAATGTACTAAATATAAGCAACAGGGTAATTTGCTAATTCACAGAATTGTGTGTGTGTTGGAAAGGGGCATTAAGGTGTGACCCCCCGATGTCTGGACTATACCTTGACCAAGAAATGTGGACCCTGACACAAAATAATTGACTACCCCTGCTTTAGAGGATCTTTGGTGCCAGTGTCTGGAGTTTTGTTACTTCGGCAACAGGTTAAACGACCCACTGCAGAAATGAGGGTGGGATGCCATGTCAATCACAAGCAGTAGTTTCTACTGATTACTGATATTTCTGTATTAAGCTGTTTGGTCTTTTGATCACAAGTCTCTGTTTTGAATGTTTTCTCTTTGCCACTCTGATGTAATCCCCAGCTTCAATTACAATTGCACAGCACAAAACAAGACAAAAAAAACATGCTGCTGAATTTTTATTTTATTTTTTGTGTAATACCAATGCTGACAGTGTTAGCATTACATTTTTCATTTATTTTACTACTGCATCCAAAGTGTAGCCTTTTAAGTTATATATTTTTTCTCCAGCAATTGTTCAAAACATTTGAAAATAAGGTTTTGATTGCAACTTCCAATGTTACAAATTTTATTTGGAGCTTTCAGGGATGTTACAATGTTTCAACTCTGAACATGCCTATGCTTTGGGGGTGATCATGTTAGTGACTTATAAGAAATATGAAGTAACTTACATCAAAATGTGTTTTTTTGTCATTTTGATGTTACCTTAACCTTGAAATTCTTAGTTTTTTCCAGGACCATTCATGAATTTAATTGAAAAATGCTTGTGAATATTTTGTGAAACAAAATAGAATTATAATAATTTTAAAAGTCCTTACAATAACATAAGAACATAAGAAAGTTTACAAACAAGAGGAGGTCATTCGACCCATTGTCCTCGTTTGGTGTCCAAATAATTAAGTAATCCAAGGATTCAAATAGTCTGTTTTTGAATTAATAACATAGTAGAAGACTAATAACTAGAACTGCCGGGCAGTTTTCCAACTTCCAAACCTAGCTCTAGTTAAGTAGAAAATATATTGTGACATTTTACAAGCCATTGTGCATGAAGGGAAATATATCTGGATACCTGGCTTACCCTCTTTGAGCTGGAAAACACTGGAAACAAGGTGACTGCCCTCCCACAGGCGCTGAGCATGCACACATGCAAGCTTGACAACCTGCAGGGTGGGAAACACAGCTGCCAACAATGAGCACCAGAGCACTATAAAATGGCCACTCCTCACACATATCATTGCAGAGTATCAGAGGGGAAAAGCAAAGAGGGTGACTGGAGAGCTAGCAAGCAGTGAGTGAAGACAGAGTAGAGTGAAAACACCATTTAACCATCTAGATAACAATCTTTGGCTAACTGAGATAACTGAGGCTAAACAATTTGGAACCCAATCTAGACCTTAGCAACCTGGAACTATGCCTTTTGATTGGGAAAACCGAGTAGTGGCCTGAAGACAGATAGGGAAGCACCGGCAGTGTTAGGTAGTACCCTGAATTGGGCTAGGAACCTTTGTAAAGGCTCTCCTTTTGTTTCTCCCCACTTCAGAAACTTGCATTGTCACAGTATGTTAAGTAGAAAATGCCAACTTGTTTTTTCACATCACATTATTTTTTCATAATTGTATTCTACAGTTTCCAGGATGATACGTATGGAGTTGTTGGCTATATGTGTAACACACCGTGGGGCACAGGAACAGGGGAACCCAGTAGCAGTGCTGAGAGGGATGATCAAACAGGCGTGGTCCAGATACCGGCAGGACAGGGCAATCAAGGTAAGGCAAAGACATGGGCGTGGTCACAAGCATGTGTCCGTCAATCAGGCAAACAGAGTCAGGCAAAAGTCTTGGTCAGGAGGTAAAGCAATGATTCAAAGGCTAAACAAGGCTCAATTAGAATACTTGGAAATGTAGTGTAAACTGATAAAACAGAAAACCAGGTTGGGAGGTGCAGGGTGAATGGGAGAAGAGAGTGATTGCAGATGTGCACATGGGTTTCAGGAATATTGATTGAATGATTGAATTAAGGGAGCTGGGAGAGGTGACTGGAAAAGGGTAATGGCATCTAGTAGAGAACTGGGGATGTATTTTGAACTGTGACAATATGGTTGTTCAATACAAGTAGTTTGAAGTTTAGGATGTCTTTTGTCAAATTTGTGTTTAGCCATTTTGATTGTAAAATGAATCACAGGAACATATTATTTGCTTAATGGAAGGGGGATACACTGATGATACTTGCAAAGATTCAAAATTATTGCTTCACTAGGTCTGAAGAAGATTGAAAGGTTTTTCAAAACAATGCATCAAGCTGCCAACTTTGACACAGGAACAGTTTTTGGCATCTGATTTCAAGACTAGGCATGTGGATTTCAGCCAAGTAAGAACCTGTTCAGTAATGCAGCTTCCAAGCAGGAGCTGTTAAAACATTTCAAATGTTTTGGTAATAATAAGTTGAATTTCCAGTGTAGTGCATTGCAGAAGGCATTAATGATGAATTGCGAAGGTAAGAATCCTCTAACATAATGTACAGCCATAGTCTAGTTGTAAAATAATAATGTAACTTGTATTTGACTTATTTCATAATTGTATATTTGTATCTTTAGTGTTTCCATAATTATGTATTTTTAGAGGACTACAAATTGAGAATATAAAGGGGTACCAGCTGTATTTGAAAGTAAATCCTTTTTTAAATTGTCTTCTGGCATTAGTTTAATACTAAACTTGTTAAATAAGTTTATAGTAAAATGTTGTTACATTTCACTCTAATTATCCTATTTCCACAGGAGCTCTGATTTAAAATAAAATAAAGTGATTCCACGCATCCCATAAGTTACAAATGATGGGTGAATACTGCCTGTCTTAGCAAAGCTCACTTCCATTAAAAAAGATAATTGTTGTGTTTTATTAGCATACTTCATAAAACTTTGCAGGGCAGCCACAGAGCACTTCACAGACTGGTAAACCTACAACAAACATACATCAAAAATAAAATAGAAATAAATAAATACAAATAATAAAAATAGACATTTAGCAGTTGAAATAAACTAAAATAAAGAAAACCAACATTAAATAAACCATTGGGCACAGAGGAGAGAAAAAAAACTCCATTGGATGGGATGTAGGAGAAAATAAGTCTCTGGGGGTCCACGGCTTAAGGCCTAGGCCTAATGGTTGCCTCCCTTCCAGGCATTATAGTTGTTACAGCAGCAAGGAGATAAGAAAGTTCTTTGTTGGTGTTGCTGGCTGTTGTCTTCCCTCTGGTGGGGGCCTCTTGCCAGCCCTCAGGGGTGGAGGGGTTGGTACATCAAGAGCCCTTGGGTGGCAATGACTCGTCAGACCTTGGGTGGTGCAGGGTGCAGTGTTAGCCTTCCATGCATGGTGGGGTGCCTCTTGGATGGAATGTGCCTCGTCGGGCTTCCACGGTGGGGTACGAGGTGCCTCAGCGGCCTCTCACAGGGGACTGTTACTGGAAAACAAGAAGAACATTGTGCTCAGATACTGGTCATGCAATGCAATGCAGGACATCTGCATAAACAATTGTGCATTGTATGTCCATGGCACACCGGCAGCAGTATTGGCTAGAAAAACAGACTAAAACGTTGAGACTTCAGTCGTGACATAAAGGGTAAGACACGGGGCATCTCTTACAGAGGCTGGATGATCATTCCACAGTTTTGGGGCCCTATAACTAAATGCTCTACCAACTGTGGTTTTCTTGTATATTTTAGGGACCACTAAGTAACCGGCTTCCTGGGATCTCAAAGGCCGACCTGGAGTGTATTCTTTTAAGTAGGGAGGTGCCAGTCTCTTTAGTGCTTTAAATGCTAATAAGTGAACTTTGAAATCTATCCTGTAGCGCATGAGCAGCCAGTGAAGAGAAGCTAATACTGGAGTGATGTGTTCATGTTTAGAGGAATTTTCTTAGTTTAGCAATGTTTCTAAGCTGGAGGAAGGAAGATTGAAATTCACTGTAACTTACTGTGAGTTTCTTGTCCCTGTTGGAGTCTGTAAGCTTCACTCAGCATGTGTCAGGACCCACACATTGTCACAGTCACACACTAGATCTAGTTATTACCCGTGGGGTAGAGATTCATGACCTAATAATATCACCCCAAAACCAGATGATTTCTGACCACTGCCTTATTACATTTGAGCTACTTGGAGTATCAACAGACACACAGGAGAGAAACATACAGTGCATCCGGAAAGTATTCACAGCGCTTCACTTTTTCCACATTTTGTTATGTTACAGCCTTTTCCAAAATTGATTAAATTCATTATTTTCATCAAAATTCTACAAACACCACCCCATAATGACAACGTGAAAGAAGTTTGTTTGAAATCTTTGCAAATGTATTAAAAATAAAAAACAAAAAAAGCACAAGTATTCACAGCCTTTGCCATGACACTCAAAATTGAGCTCAGGTGCATCCTGTTTCCACTGATCATCCTTGAGATGTTTCTACAACTTGATTGGGGGCCACCTGTGGTAAATTCAGTTGATTGGACATGATTTGGAAAGGCACCACGAGGACTCTTCCTAGAGCTGGCCACCCGGCCTAACTGAGCGATCGGGGGAGAAGGGCCTTAGTCAGGGAGGTGACCAAGAACCCGATGGTCACTCTGACAGAGCTCCAGCGTGTCTCTGTGGAGAAAGGAGAACCTTCCAGAAGAACAACCATCTCTGCAGCGCTCCACCAATCAGGCCTGTATGGTAGAGTGGCCAGACGGAAGCCACTCCTCAGTAAAAGGCACATGAGAGCCTACCTAGAGTTTGCCAAAAGGCACCTGAAGGACTCTCAGACCATGAGAAACAAAATTCTCTGGTCTGATGAAACAAAGAATGAACTCTTTGGCCTGAATGGCAAGCATCATGTCTGGAGGAAACCAGGCACCGCTCATCACCTGGCCAATATCATCCATACAGTGAAGCACGGTGGTGGCAGCCTCATGCTGTGGGGATGTTTTTCAGTGGCAGGAACTGGGAGACTAGTCAGGATTGAGGGAAAGATGAATGCAGCAATGTACATCCTTGATGAAAACCTGCTCCATAGCGCTCTGGACCTAAGCACACAGCCAAGATAACAAAGGCATGGCTACAGGACAACTCTGTGAATGTCCATGAGTGGCCCAGCCAGAGCCCAGACTTGAACCCGATTTGAACACCCTAACCCTCTGAAGATCTGAAAATGGCTGTGTACCGATGCTCCCCATCCAACCTGATGGAGCTTGAGAGGTCCTGCAAAGAAGAATGGGAGAAACAATGATGTTTGGGCAGTGTCAAGCTTGTAGCATCATACTCAAAAAGACTTGAGGCTGTAATTGGTGCCAAAGGTGCTTCAACAAAGTATTGAGCAAAGGCTGTGAATACTTATGTACATGTGCTTTTTTTATTTTTTATTTTGAATAAATTTGCAAAGATTTCAGACAAACTTCTTTCACGTTGTCATTATGGGGTATTGTTTGTAGAATTTTGAGGAAAATTAATGAATTTAATCCGTTTTGGAATAAGGCTGTAACATAACAAAATGTGGAAAAAGTGAAGCACTGTGAATACTTTCTGGATGCACTGTAGAAACTTGTTGCCTAAATCCTACTGCTATTCGTCAATGTACAGTGAGGGGAAAAAAGTATTTGATCCCCTGCTGATTTTGTACGTTTGCCCACTGACAAAGAAATTATCAGTCTATAATTTTAATGGTAGGTGTATTTTAACAGTGAGAGACAGAATAACAACAAAGAAATCCATAAAAACGCATTTCAAAAAAGTTATACATTGATTTGCATGTTAATGAGTGAAATAAGTATTTGATCTCCTATCAATCAGCAAGATTTTTGGCTCCCAGGTGTCTTTTATACAGGTAACGAGCTGAAAGGGAGTGCTCCTAATCTCAGCTCGTTACCTTTATAAAAGACACCTGTCCACAGAAGCAAGATTCCAAACTCTCCACCATGGCCAAGACCAAAGAGCTGTCCAAGGATGTCAGGGACAAGATTGTAGACCTACACAAGGCTGGAATGGGCTACAAGACCATCGCCAAGCAGCTTGATGAGAAGGTGACAACAGTTGGTGCGATTATTCGCAAATGGAAGAAACACAAAATAACTGTCAGTCTCCCTCGGTTTGGGGCTCCATACAAGATCTCACCTCGTGGAGTTTCAATGATCATGAGAACGGTGAGGAATCGACCCAGAACTACACGGGAGGATCTTGTTAATGATCTCAAGGCAGCTGGGACCATAGTCACCAAGAAAACAATTGGTAACACACTACGCCATGAAGGACTGAAATCCTGCAGCGCCCACAAGGTCCCCATGCTCAAGAAAGCACATGTTCATTGGCAAACTTCAGATGGGCCTGTACATCTGAATGATTAAGAGGAGAACTGGGTGAAAGTGTTGTGGTCAGATGAGACCAAAATCGAGCTCTTTGGCATCAACTCAACTCGCCGTGTTTGGAGGAGGATGAATGCTGCCTATGACCCCAGGAACACCATCCCCACCGTCAAACATGGAGGTAGAAACATTATGCTTTGGGGGTGTTTTTCTGCTAAGGGGACAGGACAACTGCACCGCATCAAAGGGACGATGGACGGGGCCATGTACCGTCAAATCTTGGGTGAGAACCTCGAGTTGCCAAATGTCAGCCTCGAATGACTTGGAGAGGATCTGCAAAGAGGAGTGGGACAAAATCCCTCCTGAGATGTGTGCAAACCTGGTGGCCAACTACAAGAAATGTCTGACCTCTGTGATTGCCAACAAGGGTTTTACCACCAAGTACTAAGTCGAAGGGGTCAAATACTTATTTCACTCATTAACATGCAAATCAATTTTATAACTTTTTTGAAATGCATTTTTCTGGATTTTTTTGTTGTTATTATGTCTCTCACTGTTAAGATACACCTACTGTAGTGTAAGGTACACTTATAAATTTCAATTAAAGAAGTGAATTTATAGTATCACCTTATCACGAATCCTGGAATCTTGTAGAACTCAATTTCTGTAATAATTGGACACAGACACCAATTCCAAAGATATACATTGTCAAATTTATTCAAAACAAAGACTAAATGTAGCACTACACTAATTATACAAAAGGGAAAAACTGATTTGTTGATCTAGAGTTCAATTTTAATTAAAGACAAATCACTTCCGTGACCAAATCAAAGACCATGGGATTGCATATGATAACACAAATCGTTAAACAAAAAAAGGTTATAAACACATTGACTACAATACCGGTTGTAAGACGAAGGGGAGTCTCTCGTTAGTATTATTAGTCAGACATTAAATAACTACGCAGGTTAGTATTTATGTCAGGTAACTTCTCGTTATATATGTATCAGTCTCATTTACGTTTAGGTGCCGAGAAAGATCCTATCATTACTTGTTACCACAATTTCTCTTAACTGATTATTATTCAATGATTAAGGATAGGCAGGGCCACCAATAATCTAATGTCTATTAACTTGTGTCAATTTCAGACTAAACAGTTAAACAGGAATGAGAAGATATTTTTCGGCGTTGACAGATTTTATTTCTAAAATTATCAACAAAACAGTTTAATGCAACACACATTTATATTTAAGAAAACTAAATGATATTACACATTCTAGAGTTATGAATCACAGATTAACATTTCTAATTGATTTCTCAAATGTCATGAATCATGAACTCCAAACTGTTAAACTTATCTGAACTTCGTCGCAGAGAGGCCTCTCTGTCTTCGGGCTCAGATAACAGCACACGGCACGAGGTCCGTGTGGTTTGGAACAAAGGCAGTCCGGTTCGGCTTTGTCCAAGAACTTCCACTCAGTCGATGCACCTGGAAGTTGGGGTTTCGCGAAAGTAGAGTCGTTTCCAAACAGATTTTCCACTGGTTTGAAGGCTCCAAGGTTGTGCACAAAATCTTCTTTGTAAGCAGGGGTTCCACCATAGTTACTTGAAGACGAAGTCTTTGAGGAAAGCAGGGCCCTTTTTGTTCCAAGGGTCAAGTTTCTTAAGACTCAAATAGCTATTTAAATGACTGACACTTTCGTATACAGTCGACTTAGTCAATTGTCCAGCTGTAAAACTCCACTGATCAGGTCGGCACAGGCGGGCATGCGCAGTCTGTAAAGTTCTTTATTTAATAAAGTCCTTTAAAAGAATTCTTCGTACGGCTCAATCTCCTTCTCCCAGTTTAACTCTTCTGTTGCCGGCAAAGACTTGGTTGGTTTCTGGTTCCGGTTCTGGCAACAGAGCTACAGGTTGAGCTGTGGCAGCGAGTTACTGGTTCAGGTGAGAGAGAGAGAGAGAGAGACTGTCCGCTGTTCCTTATAGTCTGTCAGATCAATAGGTGATTGGTCCCTGAGTTCTTGAGATTGGATTTCAGTTTCAGCCCCCAGTGTCCTATTGGAGGGGGGCTTGATTTATGACTGATGTCAATCCATGCCATCTTTTGGAAATGCTGGTTGGCCTGGGTTCGTAGCTCTATGTCGGGATTTCGGCTCTCATCCACTTCAAAGAGTTTTTATCACCTACAGGCCCCTTTCTCCAGACATCTCAGAGCAGAATTCCAAACTATTTGGCCTCTTCTCGGTGCCATCCTCCCCAAAACTGTCACTTTGATGCAAACCAGTTCCAAGCTGATGAGCTAAGGAAATCTGATAACTTTGGGGGGGGAGAGGTGTTCTTTAGATCAGTGCTTCAGCTCAGAGCCCAAATGCTCTTATCCAAATACACCCAACATAACGCTACACCTACCATTAAAATTATAGACTGATCATTTCTTTGTCAGTGGGCAAACGTACAAAATCAGCAGGGGATCAAATACTTTTTTCCCCTCATTGTACTACTAATGTTAGCTTTATCAAAACAGGATCTGTAGATGAATTATTAAATAATTTCAACAATAAACTCAGCACAGCTTTAGATACAGTAGCTCCATTAAGGACAAGACTAATTAAACCAATGAAACACTCACCATGGTTTAACAAGCTCATTCACTCACTTAAAACAGAATGCCATGGATATGAATGTAAACGGAGAGCATACAAATTAGAGGTCTTCCACATGGCATGGAATGACAGTATAATAAGATAGAAACAAGGTCTGTCCTCTGCAAGGTCTGCCTACAACTCTAATTTAATAGCAACACTTAAAGCCTTCAAATGTTATCCTCCCCATATCACCTACAATGACTTTATGGATTATTTCAATAGCAATGTCAGTGGCATTAGAAAACAGATAGAATTGGAAACAAACACAAATACTATAGTCGATGCATGCAATCCTTCACAGTCCCTGACAGTGCCTACCTTGGACTTGTTTAATGCAATAAATCATCAGGAATTAGTCTCCTTAATTAATAAAATGAAAACTACAACCTGCGCACTAGACCCTATACCCACTAACCTACTAAAATGATCTCTGCCATTAATTATTCACCTCATACACAATATTATTAATGCCTCTTTATCCTCAGGATCTGTTCCTGAGTCCTTTAAAATAACTGTAATTAAACCACTTCTTAAGAAATCCAGTGCAGACCCTAACTCACTTAAACACTACCAACTTATTTCAAACCTTCCCTTCCTTTCTAAAGTTCTAGAGAAAGTAGTTGTAAACCAATTGCAAGCATTTTTAACTGATAATCATCTTTATGACAAATTTCAATCAGGCTTCTGCTCCAGCCACAGTACAGAAACAGCCCTGTTAAAAGTATTAAACGATGTGTTTCAGTCCTCCGACTTAGGGCACGCCACTGTCATTATTTTATTAGACTTAAGTGCGGCTTTTGACACAATTGACCACCAAATCTTGATACTCCGCTTAGAAAACCTTGTTGGCCTGTCTCACAATGTTCTATCATGGTTTAAATGATATCTGTCAAACAGACTCCAATATCTACATATTAATGAAAACCACTCAAATGTAACTGAGGTTAACTATGTACAACAAGGCTCAGTCCTTGGACCTATACTTTTTTCATTGTACATGCTCCCTTTAGTTGCTCCCTTTAGTATTTCGATGACATAATAACTTTCACAGTCATGCAGACGACATACGATTATATTTGTCAGTAAATCCTAACAATACCATAGACATAGAAACAGTAATCTGCTGTCTGTCCGAGATTAAAACATGGATAACAAGAAATAGTAATTTTCTTATGCTTAATTCTGATAAAACAGAAGTCCTAATTTTAGGGGACAAAAATCTAACTGTTCATCATACACTGAAAGAACTGATAGCTTTAATTTCACCCCTAAGGCGATGGTATGAAACCTGGGTGTCATCTGTGATCAAAATCTATCCTTTGAATAACACATTCAGAATATGTCGAGATCTTCCTTCCTCCATCTTAGAAACATTGCTAGACTAAGACAATTCCTCTCAATTCCTCAATTCCTCAGGCTGACTAAATCTCCGCCTTCGCCTCCCACCACTCCCTGGATTTCTCATGTCTCTCCCCGGACAACTCAACCACCCTCTCTATTTGTCCTGTCGCACTCCCCCCGTTTTACTGGTGCTATATCAACTGTGCTACATCCTCTTTGTTCTCCTCCCTCACCTCCTCCCTTGACTATCTTTGTCTTCTCACGTCTCATCCTGTCCCTCCCTCCCCTACTTAGCCTTGGATCTCTGCTGTTCTCTGCTCAACCCGGACTAGTCTGCGTACTGCCAAACAGAAGTGGAAAAGGACCAAACTCCCAGCTGCCTCAGTCCTCATCCTCCTTGATCTCTCCACAGCATTTGACACTGTTGATCACTCCATCCTCCTCTCCTGCCTCGCTGACCTTGGAATCTCTGGGACTGCTCTCGCCTGATTCTCCTCCTACCTCAGTGACCGGACCTACCAAGTAACATGGCGAGGTTCCTCATCCACCCCCCAACCTCTCCTCACAGGCGTTCCCCAAGGCTCCATCCTGGGCCCCCTCCTGTTCTCTACACTCGCTCCCTGGGCCCCCTCATCGCATCCCATGGTTTCTCCTACCACTTCTACGCTGATGATGCCCAGATCTTCCTGACTTTTCCCTCTTCTGACCCTCTCAACCCCTCTCGTATCTCTTCCTGTTTGTCTGCTATCTCCGCCTGGATGCACTCACATCACCTCGAGCTCAACCTCTCCAAATCGGATCTCCTGTTTTTCCCCCACGCTTCCTCACCTTCTGCTGATCATCTCGATCCCCTTGGAATCCACCACACTCTCTCCTTCTTCTTAGGCTAAAAATCTAGGAGTCACCCTCGATCCTGTGCTCTCCTACACCTAGCACATCACCACACTGACACGCACCTGCAAATTCTTCCTGAGCAACATATGCCGAATCCGTCCCTTCCTCACCGACTACTTGACTCAGCTGCTCGTCCAGTCACTGGTATTCTCCCGCCTGGATTACTGCAACTCCCTCCTGGCCGGCCTGCCTGCAACTACTACCCGCCCGCTCCAGCTCATCCAGAACTCTGCGGCTTGTCTGGTATTCTCTCTGCCCCGATTCGTACACACTACTCCACTGCTCTGCTCCCTCCACTGGCTCCCGATACGCATTCAGTTCAAACATGTCATTGACCCTCACCTACCGCTGTCTTCACCACACTGCACCAAGCTACCTTCAGTCCCTCGTCTCCCCATATATCCCCTCCAGACTAGGGCCGGAATGATGCGTCAACTATGTAAATACGTCGATTTGCGTGGACTGCATCGATGCGTCCCACTGTTTATGTTCATCCCCAATGATGGCGGCTCCTGCTCCTGGGCATGCTGAAAATGATACTTAATCCCAAAAAACTCCAACCCGATTGTCAAAAGTGTGGGAATTCTTTAAACATAGACCTAATAAAATGGTGATCTGCAACATAAACTACACCTCACCATAAAGACACAAACATAGAGTGCATGTTTCAACGTTAAGCTATTTATTTAAAAGTGTAAATCTTTGTTAATAATGTATGTCACATTGTTGGTGTTAACCACTTTGTACAATTCTGGCTACATCAGACAGTAGGTTCCTTTCCTGCCCAGCTCCTCAGCGATAACTTGCCATATATTGTCGGTCTATATTTATTTGCTCTGTTGTACAGTTATTCGTGGTTAGACACACAGATCATAAGCTTTTCCAATCCATGTCTTCCTCTCGTGTTTCATTGGTCAATGTCATTTTTAATGAACAAAATCAGATCTAATCAAACTAATCTAATCAAACCAGTGTACGAGGTGGAAAGGGAAGATGCACACACTCGTGTTTTTCTCTTGTCAAGCAAGTCCAGTATTGGACTGTTGTGGAAGCTTTTTGATGTAGAAAAGCCTGTAAATACAGAATTTAATGTTTACTTTATTTTTCATTATTTATCAAAAGAGTTTAGCACCTTTCAAACTGAAGAGTAAAACAGTTTTGTGTTTTGAGATCAATGTAAAAACACCTGTTAATTTTGTAGTGATCTGGGACTGGGGGGGTCATTTGGGGTATGTTCATGTTACTTCCTGTTGTGTTTATGTAACTTGTTTAGTTACTTCCAGGGGTCAGGGGTTGGCCCCGCGCGGGAACACGTGGGCCGCTGTGACTGGGGGAGCCAGTCACGGGGTGAGAACTAATAAATAGGGGTGCCCAGATCCCGCGTGGCAGTTGCAGTGGCAGTAGGAGTTGAGTTGCAGTAGAGCTGGTGTTAAGAGCTATAGTCAGCCAGCGAAGTTGCTCCAGCCTGAAAAGCCTGTTCAAATAAAGTTCCTGTTTGGTTTGCAACCTGTGCCTCCTCCGTTATTGCTGCACAGCATGGTGGACCCACAACGATAGCCGTGAAAAGCGGTGCTCGTTGCAATATATACACTATATGCAATAAAGCCCTTTATTTTTTGCACATATATTTTCTATTGGTTTTATAACTGCCATCTCAAGTTATTTTAAAGAGAGCATTATGCAAGATGAGGAAAAACTCAAAACTTTAATAAAACACTTGCATTTAATGCTGGAATTATTTTTATCCGATTAATTGAAGTAGTAATTAACAGATTAATCGAGTATCAATATAGTCGTTTGTTGCAGCCCTACTCCAGACCACTGCGGTCTTCTGGTGCCAGAAGACTAACTCTGCCTCCTCTCCACTCCCCTTCCTCCAGAGCCGCTCCTTCTCATCCCTGGCCCCTAAGTGGTGGAACGACCTTCCCACCGTCCAAAAAGTCCAAACAGCAGAGTCCTTGACCTCCTTCCAGTGCTTACTCAAGACACATCTTTTCAGGCAGTCATTTTCTCTCCTGTAAGATAGCACTTTACAACATTTTATCATATTAATTGCCTTAAAACATCTCCTTATTGAATACACTCCAGGCCATTGAGATCCCAGGAAGCTGGTTACTTAGTGGTCCCTAAAACACAGAAGAAAAACGCTGGTGGTAGAGCATTTAGTTACTAGTACTCGTATTGTTATTTTGATTTCCCCTATGCTCCCTTTCCCTTGGCCCTTGACTGTGACCTAACATCTTGGCTGCAGTCAGCTTTTACAATCCAGGATGTAGGACCTCATATATTGTATACATTTGGTTAAACTGGAACTTGTAAAATGTATTATGCTTTGAATTGCACTGTATTATATAAATTGGAATGTGTAATGTTTTATGCCTTGAACTGCACTGTATTTATCGCCCTGGATAAGGGCATCTGCTAAGAAATTAATAATAATAATAATAATAATAATAATAATAATAAAATATATATACTTGTGTGTGTGTGTGTGTGTCTCTGTGTGTGTCTACTACTGTACAACTGACTCACTTCGCCAACAGAGATATTATAATTAGGCTTAAACGATTCTCAGTTGCAGAACTAAACACACATAAGTTAGTTCCTAATTTGTGGAGTTTTCTCCCGTGAGAGTGGGGGGGGGGGGTTCTTCCATGAGAGCGGGAGGGGGATGCAGTGGAGTTTTCTCCCGTGAGAGCGGGGGGGGGGCGGCGGATCAAGGGAGGGGGAGTTTCCCATTCGGCCCCCCCTCAGCCCAGGGCCTCAGGCAATTGACTAGGTTGCCTACCCCCTTGTGACGCCCCTGCCTAAGTGCCAATCACAACTCCCATTCAACACAGAACTCGTCCCCACATGTTCCGTCAATCAAGACCAGAAGTCAATATTGTTTTAGAGTCCCTCGGGCTTTGGGACATTACAGTTTGGTAGTTCGATCCCAATTTTTTGTAGTCCTGGGCAACAGGAATACTGATTTGTCCGCCCCTGCTGCAGAACAGTCCATTAGTGCAGAGCAGCTGTGCATTCAGTGATCATTTGGACCACTTTCATGTAGTTGGGGGTTTCCCTCCAGATCTGTTGCAGGGTGTTATTCCGAGATGGCTTTATGTTTGTGGGATTGATATCTAAACATTACTTTTCCCTTGAACAGTTCTATCAAACAAATCCAATACAAATTTTCTGACAAGATTTCAAAACACAGGGCTTTGCTTCAAGAAGTGTTCCCAAAAGTTTTTCTGTGTCCAAAGCACCACTACATAGAGCACTATCCTCAATTGAAAATAATGTACAGGCTACTCAGAAATTTGTGGGCAATCAGGTTTGAGGGCTGAAGAAACCCTCTTAATCTGACGAAAACGGCAGCACAGGAGTTGTGTTGCAAATGGAAAAGAAGTCTTTTATTCAGGCCGGCCCAGAAGAAGAACAGAGCGAACTTGTGTTCAAACTGCTTTTCTTACAGATATCTTCCGGGTTTGCATTTTTATACAGTTCTAAACAAAAGGTGCATAATGTCCAATGAGCAGAGGGCAGTGTCTCGGATGTGCATGTGGATTGGCTCAGCCCTCGCTTTTCTACTTCCTCTTCCTCCTTTGGAGGGTGGAGTTACCAAGCATCGGGGCGATGTCACCACTTCCTCCGCATAGCATTCTGGGATGTGCAAAGGACTGTGGGGGAGAGAGTGGTTCAACGTGCGTAGAACCCGTCTCGGAAATAACTGGAAAAGTCGTTGTGATAAAGCAAATAGAACTTTAATCAAGCTGGCTTGGAAGCACCATGTCAGGGAATTCCTTCAGTGAGAACTTAATGTTTACAAACATGAGTGCAGCTTTATAGGAAAATGACGTAGAATGTTGTGGCCGTTCATCCAATCAAAGGCTTCAAAAGATGCAAGCTCTGCAAAGTTTGTAGGCTGCCCTTCCCAAGGGTCATCATGGAGGCAGATGTCTGGTCCTGTTAAACATACAAACGGTACGATCTTGTGGTTTTCCTAACAACGAGGTAACATCTTTAGCTTTGAGAGGAGAAACAGGAAATCCACAAGCGGACAAGCCCATGGGCGATACATTCGGACAAACTCATTTCTCATCATACAAAAACAGAAGCGGTGAGAGAATTTAAGAAAGGGTTGTATCGTTAACTGCTTGGTTTGGCTTTTTACTAATAAATCCAATTTGCCAAGTCTGCACAAATGTCATTATTTCTAATATCAATATAAAATATTATATTAATATAAAACACTTTCTTCATCATTCCAATACAGAGTCTTCAACGTGTTTTGCACGTGGAACCAGACAAAGAAAAGTGGCTGTGCAGGGGGAGGGAAGAATTGTTCCATGTGTTTTACATGTGGAACCAGAAAAGTGGGTGTGCAGGGGGAGAGAGACAGACAGACAGAACTATACAACAACATTTTACATATTCCATTCAAAGAAATATATATACATATTCATATACATTTGAATATTTATGCAGAGCTGATAGGTCATTTATTGTATTTAAATTTGACAAGACCTCAGGTCTTTCAAGGGCAAGCACAAATTCATCAACAAAGTAATTAGTGAAGCACAGGACTTCAAAAATGTCTCCCTGACGCTGGCAAACAATCATCAAATCATTTCACTGGCAATGCCAGTTCATTTTTTAAACCAAGGGTTCAAATGGACAGGGTCTGTAGTTCACTTGTCACAGCATTCCCTGACAATGTTCAGGAATACCTACGTCTGAAGAGCAGTGCCTGTAGTGTGCTTGTTTCATCCACTGTACTAGCCCTTCACTATAAATTTACTCTCCAGTATGAATACCCTGACTTCAATAATGCCTTGTTTAACCTTAATGACATCAATGACTTACCTGAGAGAGCAACGTTGAAGATAATACCCCTTGTCACACCTCCCAATTCCAGTGAGGCAGACACTGTATTACTCGCCAATGGAACGTCAAAGAGTCAGAGTGGCCAGAAAACTTTGAAATACCAAGGTTTTCTGTCAATGTGGAGTGCCGTCTCCGTCAAGGAAACCTTAATTAATGCAGGACAGGACACATCTGAATATAGGGATAGATTTGAAGCATTATATTTTGGAAACTGGCTGGTGCAATGTACACATACAAGGCAAATCCTAGCGAGGAAAACTTCAGCCTAGTTGCTTCATTCCTCATTAAAATGCATCCCTAACAGAACCAGTCTCCTCAACTGACTCAGCTGGCTAGAAGAATAAAATTGAAAACTACAGGATTTTTTTTTATTTAATTGTTGTATATACCATTATAAAGCCCTCACCCCAAAATGTCTCTTATTTCGCAGTTTTCTGTCTGTCTCTTTCCCCCTCGCATCTGTCCCCCTCTTAGTCATCTGATGTAAAGGCACTGTGTACAGCAGTACTCCGTTGCCTTCCAGTCCTTCTTGGTGATGACTCTTGTAGCGTAAGGTACACTTATAAATTTAAGTGAATTTAAGTATCACCTTATCAAGAATCCTAGAATCTTGTAGAACTCAATTTCTGCAATAATTGGATGCAGACACCAATTCCAAAGATATAAATTCTCAAATTTATTAAAAACAAAGATAAAATGTAGCACTACACTAGTTATACAAAAAGGGAAAAACTAATTAAAATTCACTCAAGAGCAACAAATCAAAGACAAATCACTTCCGTGACCAAATCAAAGAACATGAAATCGCATATGATAACACACAAATCGTTAAAATTACAAACACATTGACTACAATATTGACTACAATACTACAATATTACACATTCTAAAGTTTATGACTCACAGAATAACATTTCTAATTGATTTCTCAAATGTCATGAATAATAAACTCCAAACTGTTAAACTTATCTGAACTTCGTCGCAGAGAGGCCTCTCTGCCTTCAGGATCAGATAAAAGCACACGGCACGAGGTTCCACGGGGTGGGACGAGGTCCATACAGACTTTGGAACAAAGGCAGTCCGGTTCGGCTTTGTCCAATAACTTCCTAAGTCGATGCTCCTGGAAGTTGGGGTTTCGCGAAAGTAGAGTCTTTTCCAAACAGATTTTCCACTGGTTTGAAGGCTCCAAGGTTTGAAGGCACAGGATGTCCTCTTTGCAAGCAGGGTTTTCAACAGTAGTTACTTGAAGAAAAATTCTTTGAGGAAAGCAAGGCCCTGTTAATTTCCAAGGCTCAAGTTTCTTAAGACTCAATAGCTATTTAAATGACTTCAAACACTTCGACTTAGTCAATTGTCCAGCTGTAGTAACTCCACTGATCACATGGGTACAGGTGGGCAGGCGCAGTTTCAAAAGTTCTTTACTTGATAAAGTTATTTAAAAAGAATTCTTCGTATGGCTCAATCTCCTTCTCCCAGTTAAACTCTAAATTCTGTTGCCGGCAAAGACTTAGTTGGTTTCCGGTTCCGTTTCTGGCAACAGAGCTACAGAGCAAGTTGAGTTGTAGCAGTGAGTTACCGGTTCAGGTGAGAGAGAGAGAGAAAGTGCTGTGCGTTGCCTTTTATGCCTGATAGATCATAGATGATTGGTTCTTGAGTTTGCGAGGAGGCTCGATTTATGCCTGATGTCAATCCATGCCATCTTTTGGAAATGCTGGTTTGCCTGGGTTCATAGCTCTGTTTCGGGATTTCGTCTCTCGCCCGCTTCAAAGGGTTTTATTACCTCCAGGCCCTATTCCCCTATTTACAGCAGGGATTCCAAGCCATTTGGCCCATTCTAGGTGAGCCGACTCCCTAAACTGTAATTTTGACATAGAACAGTTCATGGGCCGATGAGCTCAGGAATTCTGGTTTATGGAGGCAGTTATTATAAAAAGAGTAAAAGAGGCCATACCTTAACCCTGTAGTAGTTACCTTTTCCAGAAGCATTATGAGTGAGGACCTTAACTTCTCCTGGGACCTGTGGTACAGCACCACTTTAGCACATTTCTGTTCAGGGGAAAGTGTTGGGATTGGTTACTATTTGTATATAGACTATTGACCTAACTTTTTAACCTTTGTTGGATTTAAAAAGACTGCATGGATGTGTTTTGGCCTACAGCCTTTATCAGTGTGACCAGCTTGAATTGCAGGCCATTGTACACCTGTGTGCACATGCACCCCTTCACCTTGTCCATTTTTTTCATAATACAAATAATTAAGTCACAAGACTTGCCTGTGATTCACGGCTGTCATTGATGGAGACTGGTGGCCTAAGTATGTCCCTGATCAGTCCAATAAATATTTAAGTACAATGGTGTGCTATGATTGGTGACAATGCACATTTAAGGATATGTTACTGATTTTTGCACTTTCTCTTTCTTTAGAACACGGCTGCAGATACTGACTTCAGGCAGGTTGCAGTGGAAGTGCTCACAGTCATCCCTGAAGATGAACCAGCCCAGACTCCAAACTTCCTACACTTCGAATCTCAGCGATCGAGATATCGTGGTCAATCTGCCAAACCTGCCACAAGCTGTATGTCTCTTGTTTGGCTTGATTTATGCTCTGAACTTGAACTACCCAAAGGCAATGAAGAACACCTTTGAATTTATTCAGAGGGTGTTTCTTTCATTGGGACACAAGTTTCTCAAACCCAAAACTGCAAACACTGAAAAACCAGTGTAACACAAATGTTAAAATAAATTGCATTGCAGATTATCAGTCATAAAATATTTTTATGTTGTTTATTTTTATGTTTTATTTTATAAGACTTTATACATTTGTTCTTAGTTGCAGTGTGGCTATCACCAATGTGACAAGGTGCTACCTGTTGATAAATCAATGTTTTAAAGTTGTTCTAATGTTAGGCATTACAGTCTCCAGCCATAAGCTGTGTTTTATGTGTGTGTGTGTGTGTGTGTGCGTGCATGCGTATGTACATGTGTGTGCGTGCTTGTGTGTGTGTCTGTGTGTTTCTGTATGACCGCAGGACCCAGGTGTCTTATTTTATTGTTGTATACTGTACTCTTATTTTGTTTTTTGATTGGCTGGGTGTCAACACACCACCACACTGACTCATACAATCTACTGACTCAAAGAGACACTCACTCTGCAGACACACACATTGACACATTGAGTCAAACACACAATCACATTACTGACAACACACACATCACCACACTTATATGACTGCCGACATAGACATAGACATATTCATACTATGTGCGTAATTGCACACATTTTGTTAACAATGTTTTGTTAATAAACATTTGATAAAAAGGTTTATTCTGTCCACTGAAAATTTAAGTCAATTTGAATGTTCACTGTACTTTGAATACATGTTCACTTTACTTGAAAAAAGTTGGGAAACCGATTGCCTCACTTACACCAAATAACCAAAGCTTCAATTTGCTGATTAAATTCATTGTGAAAAATAGCATTACATTAAAATTAAATTGAAGTAATGCAGTAATCCTACATATATGTTTTCAGTAAGATAACTGAATGTCCTAGAGTAGATTTTCTTCAAATCATTCAGTAAATTTACTTCTGACCTCTCATATGTTACTCTATAACATTCTGTTCAACTAACTTTAATTTGATTACTAACTTTACTTTAACTGGGCATTCAAGTTTGCTGGTTAAAAGTGAGGCAATCGCTTTCCCAACTTTTTTCAAGTAAACTGAACATTTACAGTGTATATTCACAGCGAGTACAGCTCGAGCGCCATCAGCTGGAAACAGCAGCTGCAGCCCTCCTGTCTACTAGCAGAGCTAAGGCCTGCTGTTCTCTACGCATAGTACATATACAGTGGTGTCCAGGCAACACGCATGCACCAACGCAACATGATGCAATAATAATGCAAGAAACAACTAAATATATACAGGGCGGCTTTGAAGAACCGGTATAAGTTTTGTAGTAACTGTATAATGTTTTATATTAATACTAGCATTAGAAAGAATAGCATATATACAGACCTAGCAAATTGGATCTATCAGGCTAGCAAACGTGAACAAGGTACATCTATTAGAAATTCCTCTCTGTGATGAAAGGACCACACAGTGGATAGGTAGCCTGCAGCTGCTTGCTTGTTTAGAGTCTGTTTGTGGACTTAATTGTTTTTCCAGACAGGTTGAAGATCATAGTGATTGATTGACAGTTGTTAATGATGACCATGGGACCGGACTTCTCGGAGTACATCAAAGGAAGCCATTTGGTTTCCAGATCCCACACCTCCCCCCAGGAAGACAGATCAAAAACAGACCAGTGCTTGCACTCTATTGGACCCTGCTCACAGCACCACATATCATGCTTTCTATAAAGGCTGTTATATTTTGATGTTCAGAGAGACTCAACTGAGGTTGGGGAGCTGAATTATCTGAATTGTAATGGTAAAAAAATAGAAATGTATATTTTAAATAAACACTTCATTATTATAATTGCTACAGCAAACGCATCTTTTGCTCAAAAATGATATTGCAAAGTACTGGCACTGCCCTTGAAACAGAAAACCTTTCCTTTGTCTTCAATATTTCAATCCGAATCTTTGTTTGAATGCAAAGCGAGTCTGTACTTTTCCCTTTAGTGGCTTCCCTTTAATGCTCCAGATTGTGAGTGGATACTGTAGGCCTACTGTAGCTCTTGTGATGTAATATTTTGCGTGATTCATCTTTATAATTTAACACTAGAAGCACTGGTCAGTTTGACAGATTTAATTTGAATTACTCTGTATTCCTGAATACACTGTGCATACCTGTTCTTGACTTTTTCTAAATATATTATTTCTATATTATATATATTAAACCTACAGCGTTTTAGCTGCATAAACGCAAATCAAGTTCCAGTCAAGTTCAAAAACACGCATTGTATAGCATTACAAGTGTCTTCTTACAACTGTAATCAGATTGAGTGGACACTGAGATTGATTACGCCACAAATAAACACATTTAATTTATTTGTTTTGACTGTGCAGTGTACGTGTTTAGAAAAAGAAGCACTTGTGATTTATGATGTGATTTATACCAATAATTTTAATGTAAATACCCTACTCCATTTGTCCTAGTTTTATTTGATCATTTGTATTTCATTATACCACAGCATTTAAAGAGCTTAAATTTGACGTTTTGGCTCTTGTAGGTAGCTTCTAGTCGGAGCATCTAGTGTTAACCATATAATCGCCAGTCATTGTAATGAAAAAAATAAAAATTAATAGACCTACTAATAACTAGGGCCCCGTGTTTTTTGCAACTTGTTTTTTAAAATAGTAATTCAACTGCTATGCCATAGATGTCCCTGCAGCCTCCTAATTTATAGTAATTGAATTCACAATTATAAAATCAACAAATTGTGCTTTAACCTTTTATGAATTATGATTTGTATAAATGGCAATTAAATAAATTAATGCATTTAAATAAATATCGTGAGTCATCAATCGCAATCAAAAAGCTTTTTATTGAGCTAACGCTTGGACCAGTATACACCTGGTATTATGTACATCGATGGGTATAATTTATTTTGTATTGTAATTTATCTTAATACCACACTTGAAAGTCAACAACAGACCAACATTTATCACCAGAAAAAAACACAGTAAACGAAAGGTTGAGATTGACTTTTGATGGCTATTAAATGGCATCATTCAGTAAATACATGAAAGAAAGTTATGAATCCTGAAGTATTACTTTGGCATACAATGACATTCTTTGAGATTTACTGCCGAATTCAGTACATTTGTACTGCCCACATAATAGCCCTTGCTAGCAATATCTGGGCAAATAATTTTCCCAAAGCAGATAAGCTGGTTGAGACCAAAAATATGTATATATTGCCCATACAGGAAACTATAGTTTAAAGAGCACCCGACAGAAGCAATCCAACAAGACCTCTATACTTTATCAATAAAGTATTTTTTTAAATTTGTATTGTTTTATTTAAAAATCTAACCATTCTGTACATTGTAGTTGCGCACACACACACACACACACACACACACACACACACACACATATATATATATACACTCACCTAAAGGATTATTAGGAACACCATACTAATACTGTGTTTGACCCCCTTTCGCCTTCAGAACTGCCTTAATTCTACGTGGCATTGATTCAACAAGGTGCTGAAAGCATTCTTTAGAAATGTTGGCCCATATTGATAGGATAGCATCTTGCAGTTGATGGAGATTTGTGGGATGCACATCCAGGGCACGAAGCTCCCGTTCCACCACATCCCAAAGATGCTCTATTGGGTTGAGATCTGGTGACTGTGGGGGCCAGTTTAGTACAGTGAACTCATTGTCATGTTCAAGAAACCAATTTGAAATGATTCGACCTTTGTGACATGGTGCATTATCCTGCTGGAAGTAGCCATCAGAGGATGGGTACATGGTGGTCATAAAGGGATGGACATGGTCAGAAACAATGCTCAGGTAGGCCGTGGCATTTAAACGATGCCCAATTGGCACTAAGGGGCCTAAAGTGTGCCAAGAAAACATCCCCCACACCATTACACCACCACCACCAGCCTGCACAGTGGTAACAAGGCATGATGGATCCATGTTCTCATTCTGTTTACGCCAAATTCTGACTCTACCATCTGAATGTCTCAACAGAAATCGAGACTCATCAGACCAGGCAACATTTTTCCAGTCTTCAACTGTCCAATTTTGGTGAGCTTGTGCAAATTGTAGCCTCTTTTTCCTATTTGTAGTGGAGATGAGTGGTACCCGGTGGGGTCTTCTGCTGTTGTAGCCCATCCGCCTCAAGGTTGTACGTGTTGTGGCTTCACAAATGCTTTGCTGCATACCTCGGTTGTAACGAGTGGTTATTTCAGTCAAAGTTGCTCTTCTATCCTCTGACCTCTAGCATCAACAAGGCATTTTCGCCCACAGGACTGCCGCATACTGGATGTTTTTCCCTTTTCACACCATTCTTTGTAAACCCTAGAAATGGTTGTGCGTGAAAATCCCAGTAACTGAGCAGATTGTGAAATACTCAGACCGGCCCGTCTGGCACCAACAACCATGCCACACTCAAAATTGCTTAAATCACCTTTCTTTCCCATTCAGACATTCAGTTTGGAGTTCAGGAGATTGTCTTGACCAGGACCACACCCCTAAATGCATTGAAGCCACTGCCATGTGATTGGTTGGTTAGATAATTGCATTAATGAGAAATTGAACAGGTGTTCCTAATAATCCTTTAGGTGAGTGTATATATATATATATATATATATATATATAACTTTTCACTTTTCAAACCGGATTGCCTTGATTTTGAATTTTGAATAATTTAATGATGAATACCTTTAAACAATTAAAATAGTATTATACATATTAATTTATATGTACATATAGTGATGATTATGGCATACAATAATGCAACAATAATATAATAATAATAATACAATAATACAACAACACATGCATGTAAATGTCTTCATTACAAAGGAAGCTATTGAATGAATACCAAGAGGCCTAGGCCAAGAGGCCACACAATAACAAGGCCTAGAACCACATAAAAGATGTGAAGATGAACTTTGCAGGTGTGGCATGGTTATATATCTGTTTATATATTCATATTCAGTGGTTACTTCGAAAAAGTATTCCATTACAAAATACTAATTACCTTGTTTATATAAATGGTAACACTTTACAAAAATGGGCATTAATTCCTCATGAATTCCGATAGTACAACACAGGAAAAACACATGATTATATGTAATTCTTGTGAAATCAGATGAAATTCAAGTGTGAATTCGTAATGATTTAAAGGATCTTATTCATATGGAATTCATTTTTAAAAAATGAAGTAGATCATATATATATATATATATATATATATATATATATATATATATATATATATATATAATTTCTTCACACACTATCGGAATTCATGAGGAATTAATTCCCATTATTGTAAAGTGTTACCATATAAATAATCTATAATGTATTCCAATACAATATTCCAAGTTAGATGTCTTAAAGATAAAAAAAGTTAAATAAGTAAATCAATGTGTAGTTGTTGTCTATATTTTCTAGTTTAATTGATTAAAATCAACATAGTATATTTGGCACACATTCTCATAGCTTTTCACAACGAATCCAGGAAGACAAATCAATTGTCCCACCCATTAAACAGACTATTTAGGAAATAGTATGCACACACACCACTTGTCTTTAATTCAATAATATGTGTGCATATCTTCCATTTTGCTTATTATTAATCTTTTTAATACTGTACATATTGCTGTATTCTTTTCAAAGTAATTATTGCTGTATTCTTTTTTTTTACCTCAAGATGATGTACAGATGGTGTGTTGTCGGTGGGGAGCTAAACTTAATAAGTTACAATAAAAATCATAAAAGTGAAAATTTTCTAATGTAAAAAGGCCACCAGGTTTATCTCCTATAGAATGCAGCCTGAGGGCTCTGTCGGCCAAGTCCACACCAGTAAAGAAAAAATATGAATCCTCCAGAATTTCACTCACTGTTCAGTTGTTCCACATTAACCCCCCAGGCTCCTAACAGCTTGCCCCCATTTTTCTGGTACTAGAAAAGATAACTCAGATTCTGGTAAATGACAGCACAACTTTCTCACACCCTAAAATATCTATTTTCCCCCACTGTCCCTGCATGCATTTTTATTTAAATACATAACATTGAAATATGTACAAAGGAGGCTGAATCTATAGTAGCACCCCAACACCCCCTGCTCTGAAGTCCAAATTTAACTCTGTATTAGGAGTGGTCCAGAGAACAAACAGTGTCTCAGATCAAATGCGTCATTCTACAGCTGCTGTATGTATATCTAGTGGTGTATTTAGACATTCATTTCTGCTGACCCATAACCTTCCTACATGCAGAACACAGTATATAATCCTACAAAATGAATCAGTAACATTAACAAAAAAAGGGATTGATTAACTTGACAATTTAACCTCGATAACACAATATCATTGAAGAGGTCTTTTGGAACCACTGTTCAAAGGACATTCAGACCTACCATACATTACAGATGAGAATGGAAACCTATATCTACTGACATGGGAGGCTTTGAATTTCACTTCACAGTGTCCAATAAAATTAGGCTTAATGATGGGTCATTCATGAATGAGACTGTTCTTTGAATTGGCTCTTTTAGGTAAACTGTTGGAACCGATTTGCATATCTAAATAGACAGTTTATTAAAAAAAAAAAACCACACAAGACAAATAGCCTAGCTTAAGAATGGTGAAGATGTCTGGCTCCCTCTGCTGTGTGAGTGGCATGTGACACCAATTAGTCCTGAAACATGCCAAAGACAAAGACTGCTGTTGAGTGGCAATTTGCAATTTTGTTTTCCTATTATATCATGAAATTTCAATTGCAATATATTTTTCTCTGTATAATTATGTATTTTCATAGCCAAATTATTCAATGGATAGGCCTTTTGTTACACAAGATAGGTCTATTAATTTTCACCTTGAAACTTTACATTTTTGATTTGAAAACAAATCTGACAACTCATATATTTGTATGTATTGCTGATAGGCTAAATAGATACATTTTTTTTTAAACTGTCAAATCTGATTACAGTATCCATCATCACAGTGTACCAACCCCTTTATAACCTGTTACTGACCATGATGTAACTTGAAACTAGGCCCTTTTTTATTTATATATATTATAAAAGAGGCATGAAAGTAAAGCCTGATTTGCTGATAGCCCCTCGATGACCTCACAGATTCTGGTTTGAAGACCTGATCTCCCTCCTCAACAGAGAGCCTTGGCAGCTCCTGGTGCGAGTGGACTTGTTGTCCCAGGTGCAGGTCACGCTCTGTCATCCCAACCTGGGCCTCCTCCAGCTCTGGGCCTGGACCCTGAGTGGGAGCGTTAGACTGCCTGGAGTCTGTTGGATGCATTAGTAGCCATTATTCAGTTGGTGAGAGCTCACTCTATAAGGTCCCAGTATTCCTACCGCTGGTAGATGTTTCGCACCTGGTGCCAAGACGGAGGTCATGGCCCAATTAATTGCTCCATTGGGGTCATATTACGATTTTTACAGGAGCTGTTGGACCATGGCAAGTCACACTAAGGACATCCGGCCCTCGGTCCTATGGAGCATAGACACAGGGCCAGGTCATTTCAAAGCAACGCCTTTCACATTGGATTGTGGACACTATTACCATGGCCTACGAGTCCATCAGGACCCCGTTGCCTGAACACCTTATGGCCCACTCGACTCGAGGCATTGCCACATGATGGGGCCTTTTTCAAGGCACTCCCTTGGCAGACATTGCTGCGGCTGCAGTTTGGGCTTCGCCGCTCACATTCTTCCAGTTCTACAGGTTCTACATGACGAGCCCAGCCCCTTCCATTGGGAACCCAATGTTGGCCTTAGTCGAGCCCCAGTAGCCTATGGGCTCTGGCTCCTGATTTATCTTCCCAGTCTGCCCCTGTTAGCACATCCTGGATAGAGCTATACTGAATGGTGTTTTCCCTTCCTTCCAGTCGTCTGGCCTGTACCACGCTATGTGTATATACTATGTGTAAACAGCAGGACTGTGGCTCCTTCCTAGTTTGCTAGCTGTTCCCAGCTAATGGCACTCAAGCTGTTCTTGCTGCTTCGCTGTGTATATAATTCCTTGGTCAGCAGTCTGGAACAAGAGACTGCTGCTGCTGTCCTCAGGGAGGGCATTCTAGTGTCCTGTTGTGTACATAGTTCATTTGTTAACACAGTAGAGCTGTTGTTGCCCTACATTACCTGTGCTCATCAGCAAGTGTCAACTGCTCCTGTGTTCCACGTGTGGCACATGAACTGTGTCCTGCGGTTTATATAGTTCATTGGAATGACAGTGTAGAGCTTGTTGTGGCCTCGCTCCTGAGCAGCTCAGCTGATTCTCTTGCAAGCTGAATGAACACCTATTTTTAGAGATACAAAAGGACATATATTCAGTTGTTTAAAGTATAAGTAATATTTTTAATTCTTAAAGGCCTCTTTTCCATGATCATTTTCTGATTTTCCATGACTAAATTATTTATCTGTTTACAACAAATGCTGGAAAGTTGGAAATGTACACAGAAAATAATGAGGATTATTGATAAACACAATAGGCAAAAAAACACATTATCAGCTTTTGTCATGATGGCCTCCTCCTCCCCTTACAGCCATCCAATTCACCCCTTTAATAAAACATGCCACCATCAACTAATAAAGAGTACACAAAGATGTACATTCAAAATTAAACCTAGTAGTATCTGATCAATGTATATGTAGTATACATGTTAATTACAGTAGAAACTATGCAAAACAACATTAACAGTCTGTATTGTAATGATTTTAGCAGTAATTCTGAACATGTATTTTTATTATTTACTTGATTTTAAATAAATATGAATATCATATATTTGGCTACTTAATTTAAATGCAACAGACACTTCATAAAGTTTGAGAATTTAATGCAGGCAGGGGTTCTCAACACTGGTCCTGGCGAACCTCTGTGTCTGCTGTTTTTGGTTCTAACAGAGCGCTCACTTGTTTAATTTGTAGAATCTCTGGATGAGTGTGAAATAACCAGTCTGGTTTAGCAAGTTCCTTTTATTTACACACTATGCACTCAACCACCCCCAGCACCTGTACCCCGGAATTCCTCTACCGCTCCCTCTCTAGCACTACCGGTTGCCATGCAACCATAACCAATTCCATATCGTAATGAAGATCTTGTGTAGACCTGTGAAGCATGGGTTACATAAATACATTGTTCCCTTTTTTATTGTGATTTTTTTCTTAAAGTTAAACCAGCAGAAAGTTTAATGGGGAATCAAACCCTAAATAAATAAAAGCATTTCAGTGTTGAACAATATTACATTATAATACCACAATATGGTGTAACTTGTTAAATGCACACACGTGTGCCTTATTGTCATTAAAAATGTGCTGCAACGCCATTAAAGAGCAGGTTGTCAACCCATCCACCACTCCATGGCAAGCTCTGTTGCTACTTTCTGATTATGTTTCTGGCTACATTTAAAATCAAAACATATTGATCATTTAATAATTGCTGACAAAGTGCTAAAATGTTTGTTTTCAACCTCCAAATAGGTGTCCAATGATAAATAAATAATTGAATGCTAAATGATTGTACCCTAATTGAAGTAGCTGTTTAGTAGGATCATGATTTTGCATACCATTGCATGAATGATTGCCTGACACATCATTTATTATATTTATGATTAACAATCAAATGATTCATTACTTAGAAACTAGTTGCTATGAATAAAGGTGCCATCAGTTGTCTTCTCATGAATTACTTGTTTGTCATTGAGTCAGTGTTGCTGACCCTTGGCCCTTCATTACCAAACACCAAGTAACTAAATTAGGATACAATTATGAGTCATTAGCAAACTGTTAGTTAAACATTAAACTGTTGGTTACTTTAAAACTAACCTTCATCTGGGTGATCACAGGGATATGTGAATATTTGATCTGTTAACTGGTTGCATATGTCAGATGTATCGCACGACTCGTTAGGCAGAGGAAAGCTGTTGCTATCAAACATTGTCTACTTAATCAGCTGAGTCAGTTTACTGGCGAAGGGATAGATCAAATAAGCGATAGAAGGAAGGTTTGCAAAGTGATTTCATGCTCCCTTGTAAAAGTATTTTTAGTATTTTTAAAATACAAAAATACAGTAGTTTATTTTGATACATGGTATGGCTGCTGTATTTTGTAGTTTATTTTGATACACTTAAAATTAAGGTATTTGGTATATTATTTTATACATTTTGATGTATCTTTGCCCATCCCTGGGTTTGACTGTGTATATGTGTAGCTATTTCCCATGACTTAAATTCTTTTGGTCATTTTCCATGACTTTTCCATGACTTTCCATGACCATTTTTTTTCCATGACTTTTCCAGGATTTTCCATGACCTGGGAACCCTGTTGTGAGTGAAATTATCACAAAAATTACAAATCTTGTGGGGGACAGAGCTGCAACTGAGAAAAAAAAATCTGTGACATTTTGTCTCAGTACAGATCAGATATTCTTCCAGAGATTGTGGAAGACTTTGAACAGCATAGTGAGGCTTATCAGGCTAAACTTGTAAATTAGCTTTTCTGTGGATTGCATTTAGTTGATGGTTTGGCCCACCAGGCTCATATAATAATTTCTATCTGGGAGAGATTAATTTTTGGTGGAGACAAAGTAGGTACTTTATGCTTACATTGGGTACAACAAAACAGTAGGAGAAAGTGGGACAGTTGGATTGATCAGAACTGTATGCAAGGCAGTGCAGGAAAGATGCTGTGAAAAAGTGGAAACCATTGCAATTCAAGACATTTATGTTAGCCAAGGATAAATCTGAATTTGTGCTACTGGTACCATTCAAAGCGAACAGAATCAACATTATGTTTTTCAATGCAGCTGTTTTTTTTACCTGTACTCTGATTTGCTGGAATTCAGTATTGAACTTTAGCATGAAAACAAATTGGTGGAAGCTGTTTTTGCTGATCTAAATGTTAGACAGTATTTGGCAGGATGTAGGGCACTTGGACTAATTTGTAAAACTGTGACAGAGCCTCTTTTTAGAGTTTTGTCAAGGAAGGAGCATGTTCTTGAGATGAATGACGGGTATCAGGAACTTGTCAGGAACTTGCAAAAACAAAATATCAAGAGGAAGAACACGTTGTATAGCGCATACAAAAGGGACGGAGATGAAACAAAATACATAGAATATGTTGAGCTGCAAAGAGATCTTAAGAAAGGGATCAGGAAAGCAAAGAGGGAAATAGAAAGAAACATAGCTCTTGGAGCTAAAACTAATGCAAAGAGCTTTTTTCAATACTACAATACCTCAAACAGCAAGAGGACAATAAGGGAGGAAGTGAAACAGATAAAGGGCAAAAATTGAAGTATCTTGGAAAATGAACAAGATGTGTCAAATGTTCTAAATGAGTATTTCACAGAGGTTTTTACAAAAGAAAAGACAGATAACATACCACAGGTTAACAATCAGTCCAGGCAAATCCTAAGAGAGATCAGGATAAATGAGGAGGAGGTACTAAAGGGACTAGCAGAATTAAAAACAAACAAATCACCTGGGCCAGATGCAGATGGTATATTTCCAACAGTACTTAAAGAAATGAGGGAAATTATTTATAGGCCGTTAACTCAAATATTCTAAATGACACTTAGAACAGGGGATGTGCCAACTGACTGGAAGACAGCAAATGTCATACCAATCCACAAGAAAGGGGACAAAACTGAGCCAGGAAATTACAGACCAATCAGTCTCACCTGCATCACCTGTAAAATGTTGGAAAAAATGATTAGACAGAAAATAGAGGAGCATGTTAATGAAAACCATATTCTTGGAGATAGTCAACATGGGTTTAGACGAGGCAGATCATGTCTGACTAATTTATTAGAATTTTTTGAACACGCAACTGCAGCTGTAGATCATGTGAAAGCATATGATATGATATACTTAGATTTTCAGAAAGCTTTTGATAAGGTTCCACATCAAATTGGAAGCTGTAGGCATTCAGGGTAATGTAAGTAGATGGATTATGAACTGGTTGATTTATAGGAAACAGAGGGTGTCGATTAGAGGAGTCGCTTCTAACTGGAGTGAGGTTGTTAGTGGAGTTCCACAGGGATCAGTACTAGGGCCTTTGCTTTTTCTAATCTATATTAATGATCTGGACTCTGGGATAGTTAGCAAACTTGTCAAATTTGACGATGATACTAAAATAGGTGGCTCAGCAGATACAATCTCGGCAGCAAAAGGGACTTAGATAACATTCAGTTGTGGGCTGACACCTGGTAGATTAAATTCAATGTGGAAATGTGCAAGGTAATACACGCAAGTAACAAAAATGTCCACTATAATTGCACTATGGGAGGAATAGAACTAGATGAAGTATCGCGTGAGAAAGACCTAGAAGTCTATGTGGACTCCTCACTTTCTCCATCCAAACAGTGTGGGGAAGCAATAAAAAAGGCAAACAGAATGCTAGGGTATATTGTCAAAAGTGTAGAATTTAAAACAAAGGAAGTAATGTTAAGATGGTACAATGCACTAGTTAGACCTAATCTGGAATACTGTGTACAGTTCTGGGCTCCACACTTCAAGAAGGATATTGCTGCTCTACAGGCAGAGGAGAGCAACCAGACTTATTCCAGGTCTGAAGGGAATGTCCTACTCGGAGAGACTGAGGGAACTGAACCTTTTCATCCTGGTACAGAGGAGACTACATGGGGACTTGATCCAAGTCTTCAAAATCATGAAGGGCATCGACCACATCAAACCAGAGGAGCTATTCCAGATCAGCAGGGACACACGCAACCGGGGACACAAATGGAAATTGGGCTGCAAGGCATTCAAAATGGAAAACAGGAGACACTTCTTTTACACAGAGAGTAGTCACAATCTGGAATAAACTCCCCAGCAATGTGGTAGATGCTGAAAATTTGGGAACATTTAAAAATAGACTGGATAGAATCCTTGGATCACTTAGTTATTCATGGACACCAAATGAGCACGATGGGTCGAATGGCCTCCTCTCGTTTGTAAACTTTCTTATGTTCTTATGTTCTTGTCCGCAAACTGAAGGCATGGCAGTCAGACGGACAGAGTTTTGTTAAAGGAGATTTTCAATTGTTCGATGATGTAGAAGTGAGTGTGGAGCCTGTCCTTCAGAAACTTACAGAGGAGACAACTGCAGATTTTGACAGCATGACTGTGCAGGTAGTGGAGTTAATTTTAGATAGTCTTGTTAAAGTGTACTGCTGGATGTTAGCTGATCACCTAGAGCATGGGCAGTATGCTGAGGTATCAGCAGAGCTGCACAGTAAGCTGCAGTCCGCTCCAAAATCCAATGCCAGCTGTGAGAGGGATTTTAGATTTTTGACCGGTTGTTGAGAGAGAAGATGAGAGCGACAGGAAATGCTATTCCTTATTTTGCAATTATATGAAGGTAGAGCGACATTAACTTTAACAAATATGATGTTTGTTATTCTCCTTTCAGAAAACTTGAAATAAAGTTTTGATTAAATGAAAAGTTTCCATTGTTGATTTTTATTTTCTGGGAAGAATTTCCTGCTGTTTTTAATACATGTATTTGTGTTACATATTATTTTCTTAACTGTTTGCAATTACATTGTAAGCTATTTACAATCAATGTGGTATTAATAAAACACTGATATAATTGTTTTGTTAGTGGTATATGATAACAGCCTTTCATTGTGCCTGCAGTTATTTTTCTTGGTACTTGATCACATTACAGTAATGTGCTGCAAACATATTGCAAATCTCCTGGCAATAGATACATAGTTTTAACAGGACACGATGATGACCAATAGCAAACCGATTTACTGATCAGCTTAAAAAATGAATTGACGTTTGCAGTTCACACAACTTAACTGAAAATAAATATGCACTGAATATAATATTACATATTATATTTTACTTTCTCGTCTAATTAAATTACTATACAGTAGGAACGTTTTATTGTATTGTATAAATCAGTATTTTTGTTGCTATACTAACAACACTGCAAATCAATGTTAAAGTCCATGCTTACAGCTGTATTGTGCCGATGCAGTAGGGCTGGGCAATATCAACAAAAACCAGTATCGCAATTAGTGGACCCAATTACCTCAATAACAATACATATCACAATAACTTTGTGTTAAAAAAGGCTGAGTACAATTGTGCCATATTCCAATGCAGTTAAGACATTCTGCAAACTAAATTAGTGTAATTAACATTAAGAAGTACAGAGGACAATGCATAATCAATTGTATAAATAAATAAATAAATAAATGAAACGCATATTAAGCTTGAAATAACTAGGCCCACTTTACGGCTAACCTGCCCTTATACTATTGAAAAAGGCAATCAGCTTACTAACTCAAAAGTGGCAAGGAAAACCAAAATGTAACCCTTTTCTAGTTTTACAATGTTGCCTCCAGTACTTAAGTATCTTATTGCAGAAATAGAGGGAGACAAAAGATCGGGCTAGGGCTGTGTGAAATCACCAGAAATAAATATTGTGATAAGTGACCACATTAACCTTGATCACAATAAATTCACAATAAGGTTATGTATGAAAAAAGTCTGTGTATAATTGTGCTTTTTTTCATTGCAGTTATAACCTTTGCAAACTTAATCAGTGTAACAAAAACAAACAAAAAATCAGAGAAGAATGCAAAGTCTATGGTGGCCCTGAACTGCAAAACACAAGACAAATATTTTGAGAACACAAAAAATACTTTGAGAGAACAAAAAATAATTTGAGATACAAAAAATAAATTCCACAACACACACAACAATTCTCACAACGGAAATTACATCACTCATAAGAAGGCAGTCTGGAGCAGAAGAGAAATGGCTAGAAATCGGTAAGGAGTTTGTTTTTAATCTGAAATGCGCTTATTATTGTAAAATGTTACTCAACACATGCTGTCCAGCAGGACCGGCAGCCTTTTACACAGGGAGGGACAGCGACTCTCATCACGGTGTTTCTCCGGTGTGAGGGGGGGTGACCGTGTTTTCTCCGGTGTGTGTGTGTGTGGGGGGGGTGACGGTGCGTATTTTATATGAAGAAAGTCGTCTCCTCTCTCGCCAGTGCTGCGGGCCCGTGATCACCCCACGGGTGTACAGGTTGCCGAGCCCCGCTGTACAGCAGCCCAGTAAGAGAAATGCGCTTATACAGCTCTAGCTTGAGGGGTCGCTTTCTAACAGCAGTGTAACGATACTGGAGTAGTAGGACACGTGTATTAAGTTACATTACATTATGTGCATAACTGTATCAAAAGATAAAAAACAATATGAATGTAAATGGTCAACCGAAAATAAACATATTTGAAATATAGGATTTGAAATATACAGTTCAGGTATGCTTTTACTTTAAAACTCTGTCCTAAACGAAGTAATCGATGGCATTTCTGTTTGGAAGTCAATATATATATATATATATATATATATATATACACTCACCTAAAGGATTATTAGGAACACCGGTTCAATTTCTCATTAATGCAATTATCTAACCAACCAATCACATGGCAGTTGCTTCAATGCATTTAGGGGTGTGGTCCTGGTCAAGACAACCTCCTGAACTCCAAACTGAATGTCTGAATGGGAAAGAAAGGTGATTTAAGCAATTTTGAGCGTGGCATGGTTGTTGGTGCCAGACGGGCCGGTCTGAGTATTTCACAATCTGCTCAGTTACTGGGATTTTCACGCACAACCATTTCTAGGGTTTACAAAGAATGGTGTGAAAAGGGAAAAACATCCAGTATGCGGCAGTCCTGTGGGCGAAAGTGCCTTGTTGATGCTAGAGGTCAGAGGAGAATGGGCCGACTGATTCAAGCTGATAGAAGAGCAACTTTGACTGAAATAACCACTCGTTACAACCGAGGTATGCAGCAAAGCATTTGTGAAGCCACAACACGTACAACCTTGAGGCGGATGGGCTACAACAGCAGAAGACCCCACCGGGTACCACTCATCTCCACTACAAATAGGAAAAAGAGGCTACAATTTGCACAAGCTCACCAAAATTGGACAGTTGAAGACTGGAAAAATGTTGCCTGGTCTGATGAGTCTCGATTTCTGTTGAGACATTCAGATGGTAGAGTCAGAATTTGGCATAAACAGAATGAGAACATGGATCCATCATGCCTTGTTACCACTGTGCAGGCTGGTGGTGGTGGTGTAATGGTGTGGAGGATGTTTTCTTGGCACACTTTAGGCCCCTTAGTGCCAATTGGGCATCGTTTAAATGCCACGGCCTACCTGAGCATTGTTTCTGACCATGTCCATCCCTTTATGACCACCATGTACCCATCCTCTGATGGCTACTTCCAGCAGGATAATGCACCATGTCACAAAGGTCGAATCATTTCAAATTGGTTTCTTGAACATGACAATGAGTTCACTGTACTAAACTGGCCCCCACAGTCACCAAATCTCAACCCAATAGAGTATCTTTGGGATGTGGTGGAACGGGAGCTTCGTGCCCTGGATGTGCATCCCACAAATCTCTATCAACTGCAAGATGCTATCCTATCAATATGGGCCAACATTTCTAAAGAATGCTTTCAGCAGGTGTGGATAGAAACGGACTCTCGATGTGGGTGGCTCTGCAAGGTGAAGAAAGACAATTAGAAAGGCAATGTTCTCCCCAATAAATAATAGTCCCCTTGATCCAAGAAATGATGGGATTATGATGTACGAGCCAGGGATGTCCAAGTATTATGTCAGCTCCAGGGGAATCAATCACTAAAAAAGGCAGTTTTTCAGAATCTCGTTTTCCAATGGACATGGTGATTGGCTTGGTTTTCAGTGAAACTGGACTGGAACCGATGGGTTGGTTGTTGATAGCTCTGACATTAAGTGGTGGCAAGAACGGTGAGAGAGGAAGGTTCAAACGCTCCGCGGTTCTTCTGTCTATGAAGTTCCCCGCGGACAACGAATCTATTAAAGCAGACAAAAAGACATGTTGGGTGTGGAGCTGGATGTGTACTGAGATCATACACTGAGCAGGTGTTATCAGGGGACAAGTACTCACTGATTTCTGTGGAGTGGTCGAAGAAGATCCAGGAAGATTGGGACAGGCGTCTCGGAAATGACCAGATTGAATACAATACAGACAGAGTCGCTGTTGTATCCTCCTCTGTCTTTCCTCAGCAGGTAGTCGAGTCCTTCCTATCTGCATGGCTTCTGGTTCTGTAACGGGGCTAGGCTTGAAAGAAGATCTGGTGGATAACCGGGATGTAGCAGACAATGACCGTTTGATCTCATAAGGTTGTCGAGTCTAATGGCAAGTTGAATTAACTGTTCCAGATCAAGTGTGTCTCCCTTGCAAGCTAATTCTGCTTGTAAATCATCACATAAGCAAGATGAAAAAGAGCGATTAAAGAAGGCTCACCCCATCCACTTATCTCGGCCAAGGTCCGGAACTCCAGAGCATATTCAGCGGCAGAAGAGGTACCCTGACGGAGAGAGAACAGTTGTTCACCAGCGTCCTTTCCAGCTGTCGGATGATGGAAAACCTGCTTGAAATGTTCAAGGAAAGCTGAGAGAGATCTTGTTACTTCACCCTTACGAGCCCATACAGCTGATGCCCAGCGAAGTGCCTTTCCGGTAAGTAGAGTAATAATAAAGGCGATTTTAGCATCATCAGAAGGGAAGGAAGTTGGTAAATGGGTGAAATAAAGGGAGCACTGTAATATAAAACCCTCGCAGTGGTCTGGTGAGCCGTCATATTTGTCTGGGATGGCCAAATGTACAGGTCTATCTGGAACTGGAGAAGCTGACGAGCCTGGGGTTACTTCATGCGTTGTCTGTCTTGTGGGCTCGAGAGATAAAGCAGGTAATCTCCTCATTAGCTATTCCAAAGTGGAGTTGATCTGACGTAGCATCGCGTCGTGTTCTCCCAATAATGCCCCCTGAGCCGTCAAAGCTGCAGCAACGTCAGGTAAAGCCGCTGGATCCATGTTAATGGCGAAGTCTTCTGTGACGTCCTCTAGGACCAAAGGAAAGGATCCAAGTGCAGGCTTTTAAAGTTGAAGCAGATAATCCAATAAGGGCAAAACGAGACAGCATAAACGGGGACAGTCCAGGTCAAACGATCAAGCGAACAGGCTAGTAGGGAGATCCGAAAGGGGAAAACGAGAGAAGGAAGCAAGAGGTCAAAAATACACAGGAAGGCAATCAAGAAACAAGGCTTAGAAATGATCCAGGAGAGAATGCAAGACTTTGCGATGAATCTAGGAAACAGAGGGGTTTAAGTACTGTGAAGGAGAGAGGGATTGAACGAGGTGAATGAAGGATTGACCAATGATAGGAGAGGAGGACAGAACAGGTGCACCTGGTAGGGAAGAATGTGGAAAGACTGGTTTGACTGGATAAAGGAAAGGAGAAGCACTAAACTAGTATTCGGGAGAGGGAGACCTCTGGTGGTGAACTAAGGTAGAAACAGTGGAGACCGTGACACATGGATTATTCACATAAGAAATCATTGAAGGCAATACATTTGTTCCACTTGCATTACAAATATTCAGGCCATCAGGTCATACCTAAAATCGTACAAATGAATAATTAACACATACGGTAATGATCACAATTGGTAAAATGCTATTATCTAAGTTATATCCAAAAAGTATTGGTCACATCCTAAATTTGAGCTAGACAGTAAAGCCTGGCCTGCGCTGCCCACTCACTGCACTGCGGGACTCAGAGCCCAGAGATCTGCCCCAGTGGGCACCATGTCTCAGGTCATGCTAGTGGAGGTCCAGCCGACCTGGACAAAACATGACCTGTATTGAGAAACGTAACTTAATTTATTCTATGTCCTTGTTTCCAAATAAAAAATAATAATGGCGCATTAATAAAACACTATTATACACATAGTGTAAATTAATACACGTGTCCTACTACTCCAGTATCGTTACACTGCTGTTAGAAAGCGACCCCTCAAGCTAGAGCTGTATAAGCGCATTTCTCTCACTGGGCTGCTGTACAGCGGGGCTCGACAACCTGTACACCCGTGGCGTGATCACGGCCCGCAGCACCGGCGAGAGAGGAGACGACTTTCTTCATATAAAATACGCACCGTCACCCCCCCCTCACACCGGAGAAAACATGTGATGAGACTCGCTGTCCCTCCGTGTGTAAAAGGCTGCCGGTCCTACTGGACAGCATGTGTCAAGTAACATGTTACAATAATAAGCGCATTTCAGATTAAAAACAAACTCCTTACAGATTTCTAGCCGTTTCTCTTCCGCTCCAGACTGCCTTCTTATGAGTGATGTCATTTCCGTTGTGAGAATTGTGTGTGTTGTGGAATTTATTTTTTGTGCTCTCAAATAATTTTTTGTGTTCTCAAAATATTTTTCTTGTGTTTTGCAGTTCAGGGCCACCATAGACTTTGCATTGTTCTCTGATTTTTTGTTTGTTTTTGTTACACTGATTAAGTTTGCAAAGGTTATAACTGCAATGAAAAATAGCACAATTATACACAGACTTTTTTTCATACATAACCTTATTGCGAATTTATTTGTGATCAAGGTTAATGTGGTCACTTATCACAATATTTATTTCTGGTGATTTCACACAGACTTTGTAACTCGCTGAACTCTCCCTAAAACAACTATAACTGCAACTCCCATGCGCGAACCGGGCACCCCTATTTATTAGTTTGCACCCCGTGACTGGCTCCCCCAATCACTGCGCGCCCCTTGTTCCCGTGCTGGGGCAACCCCTGACCCCCAGAACTAACTAAGCCCAGTTACATAAACATACAGGAAGTAACATAAACACACCCCAATGACCCCCCCAGTCCCAGATTGCTACACTATATATAAATAGAATGTGTATATATAAACATTACTGAAAATAAAATACAATGGTTTCCCATCTATTGTTTCTAAAAATAAATAAAACTACAAATAATATAAAAATAAAAAATGTATTCTAATCAAATTAGGTCAATTTGTATAAAAAATAACTGGGCCTACTCTTCAGCCTGTTCTTATGCTGTTGTTGATGTTGTTACTCTACGTTTTTGGCAAGGAAAACAAACATGTTAACCTTTTCTGGTTTTAATGAGGATCGTGGGCATGTAACGATGTTACCTCCCGTACTGAAGACTTTCTCAGAGGGTGAGCTTGTGGCTGGAATACACAAGTACATTTTAATCATAACAACATTAAAAATTATAGAAACACATAGCTAACATTGTATTTTTATATTTTATTATATTATAAAATTATTATCTTAATATAAGACAAACTGAAAACAAAAATTGTATAGGCTACTGAGAAATTATTAATTAAAAATAATTGTATATACAAACATTAGGGTTTTCCTATGTAGCAAATCATCTGCGGTTGGTTGCTGATTTCCTTTATTAGTGAATAATCGGGGATTGTCGATTTAGTTTAAAATATACACGTTATGTACTTTCTAAATTGCCTTGTAAGATTGAATTCCTGCTGTGTAGTAGCCTACTCCGTTCTGACACGGCAGTGTTTTAAGTCATACCTGATAATTGTCAGGGCTGGGACCAAGGAAGACATAAGAAAGTTTACAAATGGGAGGAGGCCATTCGACTCATCGTGCTCGTTTGGTGTCCATTAATAACTAAGTGATCCAAGGATCCTATCCAGTCTATTTTTAAATGTTCCAAAATTTTCAGCATCTACCACATTGCTGGGAAGTTTGTTCCAGATTGTAACTACTCTCTGTGTAAAGAAGCGTCTCCTGTTTTCCATTTTTAATGCCTTGTAGACCAATTTCCATTTGTGTCCCTGGGTGCGTGTGTCCCTGCTGATCTGGAAAAGCTCCTCTGGTTTGATGTGGTCGATGCCCTTCGTGATTTTGAAGACTTGGATCAAGTCCCCACATAGTCTCCTCTGTTCCAGGGTAAAAAGGTTCAGTTCCCTCAGTCTAACTTTCCCTTCAGACCTGGAATAAGTCTGGTTGCTCTCCTCTGAACTGCCTCTAGAGCAGCAATATCCTTCTTGAAGTGTGGAGCCCAGAACTGTACACAGTATTCCAGATGAGGTCTAACTAGTGCATTGTACAGTCTTAACATTACTTCCCTTGTTTTAAATTTTACACTTTTGACAATATACCCTAGCATTCTGTTTGCCTTTTTTATTGCTTCCCCACACTGTTTGGATGGAGAAAGTGAGGAGTCCACATAGACTCCTAGGTCTTTCTCATGCGATACTTAATCTAGTTCTATTCCTCCCATAGTGCAATTATAGCGGACATTTTTGTTACCTGCATGTATCACCTTGCACTTGTCCACACTGAATTTCATGCCAGGTGTCGGCCCATAACTGAATGTTATCGAAGTCCCTTTGAATAGCCTGTGCTGCCGAGATTGTATCTGCTGAGCCACCTATTTTAGAATCATTGTCAAATTTGACAAGTTTGCTAACTATCCCAGAGTCTAGATCATTAATATAATTTAGAAAAAGCAAAGGCCCTAGTACTGATCCCTATGGAACTCCACTAACAGCCTCACTCCAGTTTGAAGTGACTCCTCTAATCGACACCCTCTGTTTCCTATACATCAACCAGTTAATAATCCATCTACTTACATTACCCTGAATTTACCCTCATTTATCCTGATCTCCCTTAGGATTTGACTGGACTGATTGTTAACCTGTGGCATGTTATCTGTTTTTGTTTTGTAAAAACCTCTGTGAAATACTCATTTAGAATATTTGCTACAACTTGTTCATTTTCCAAGATAATTTCATTTTTGCCCTTTATCTGTTTCACTTCCTCACTTAGTCCTCTTGCTGTTGTAATATTGAAAAAAGCTCTTTGCATTAGTTTTAGCTCCAAGAGCTATGTTTCTTTCTATGTCCCTCTTTGCTTTCCTGATCCCTTTCTTAAGATCTCTTTGCAGCTCAACATATTCTATGTATTTTGTTTAATCTCCGTCCCTTTTGTATGCGCTATACAACATTTTCTTCCTCTTGATATTTTTTTGCATACCTCTATTAAACCATTTTGGCCAGTGTTTTTTGGTCCTCAATTTGCTAAGTTTTGGTATAAATTTCTCCTGAGCCTCAAGTAGTATATTCGTAAAATATAACCATCCATTTTCAACTGAATCTGTATCCAGTGTGCTCCAGTCTACCTCTTCTAAGTGCCGCCTCATACCTTCAAGGTATGCTTTTCTGAAATTGTTTTAGACTTGGACCTTGTTTTTTGAAAGAATGCCTCAAAGCTAACCATGTTGTGATCACAATTTGCCATTGGTTCTCTAACTAGTGTCCCTCTGACTCTATCTTGGTCATTTGAAAATATCAAGTCAATGCATGCACTCTCCCTGGTTGGTTCCCTAATAAAATTGAGTTAGAAAGCAGTCATTTACCATCTCAACCATTTCTATTTCTGCTTCTGTAGTCCCAACCGGGCTTTCCCAGTCTATGTTTGGGAAATTGAAATCCCCCATTGTAACAGCCACATCCTTGCTACATGCAGTCCTGATTACACTGTACAATGCAACATCTTGCTGAATATTTGAGTTGGAAGGTCTGTAACACACTCCTACCACTAATCCTCCAGATCTCTTGTTCAAAAGTTTGACCCACAAAGATTCTGTTCCGTTACTGGAATCTAATTTTAGTTCTTCTGCCTCAATGTCATTTTTCACATATAGTGCTACCCCACCTCCTCTTCGGTTTTGCCTGTCTCTCCTAAACTGTGTGTATCCTTCTAACTTGTATTTATCCCCATCGTTTTCTGTAAGCCATGTTTCCGTCACTCCTACAACATCATAGTCACATGCCAGCACTGTAGCTTCTAAGTCCAACATCTTGTTCCTTATACTCCTGGCATTGAGGTACAAACATTTCAGGACTTTCCTACTAGCGGGTTCCCTTTGTTTTCTTTCCTTAGACGAACATCTCTCATTGTCAGAGCTCCCTGCCCCCCTGGTCCCTAGTTTAAATGATTCTCAATTTCTCTGCCCATACGCTCTCCCAATGCATTAGCCTCCCTTCTGTTTAGATGTAGACCGTCCAGTTTGTACAGGTCCTATCCCAGAAGAAAGACCAATGCTCCATAAACCTAAAAGCCTCTTCCCTACACCAAGATTTCAACCATGTGTTAAACTTTCTAATCTCTGCCTGTCTCCCTGGCCTGGCATGTGGTACTGGAAGTATTTCGGAGAAAACTACCGTGGAGGTTCTGCTCTTTAGTTTTGTTCCTAACTCTTTAAATTTGTCTTGCAGAACCTCTGTTGTACCTTTTCCTATGTCATTGGTTCCAATGTGGAGATTTGCATGGAGATCTGCAACCTGAGCACCAGGTTTTTTGTCCCTTGGTTTCTGTTGCCTAGTCAACTGCTTAACTTTTTGTGACCGAGAAACAGCGCAACTTCAATTTAGGCAAACTACAGACAACGCTAACTTAAATTTAGGCAAACTTAAAACAAAAGGAGCAATGCTAAGACTTTTGAAGAGGACCTCTGCTAATCGGGAGCGGACTGGATCATGGACTGGCACTCTCTGCTCTGGCGTCTGTTCTTCCCTGAACTGCCGCTACCATTCCCTGCGCCTCTCTGCTATTATTATTATTATTATTATTATTATTATTATTATTATTATTATTATTATTATTATTATCATTATTATTCTTTGTTATGACTTTGCCATGTTCTTCTTTCTACTTTTCTGTCCTTCTTGTATTTTCTCAGTGTGTATTTTCTAGGCCTAACACTGCCGAACTTTTCCTTTGTCTGTACTCCACGGATCAAAACCCAATTTCTCATATCTCTATTTAGAAGTTTAATTCTGTATTTTCTTCTCTTTTATTAGGCTTATTTACCTATAATACTTTACATTAATAATATATCTGTAGTTTGTATATTCTCTGGTACGTTTTTGTGTGTGTGTGGATAAAGGCAAGGCAAGACTTTGCGAGTAGTGAGGGGAACAAAGGAGTATATGTATGTGGTTTAATGAGTGGGTGGAAAGGAAACAGGTGAAGATGATTAACGAGGACAGCTGGGATAATAATTGAATAATGGATTCTATCAAGGTCCTGGAACAGAGTCTGGGGAAAGTGTGGCGCGGGTGACCTCTAGTGGTGAAACTGGGAACAGCCAGGGTGTAGGACATACAGTATCCCCCTCTCCTCTGGCGGCTCTGAATGAACAAATCCGGTGACGAGGGCATCCAACGGGGCCGAGGAGCATGTGCAGTCGGGTAATCCCGATGGACCTCAGCGATGAGAGAGGGATCCAGGATGTCTGAGGCTGAAACCCAGGACCGCTCTTCCGGACCATAGCCCTCCCAGTCCACAAGATACTGAGTACATCCTCGGTGTCTGTGGGACCTGAGGAGAGACCGAACTACATATGCGGAACCATCATCAAGATCGAGAAGCGGAGGAGGAGGAGGTGATCCAGGGGAATCAGGTACTGGAGGAAAGGGGTCGTCGGCAACCGGTTTGAGGTGGGAGACATGGAAAGAGAGTTTAATGCGGTAATGAGAGGGAAGTTGTAATCTGTAAGTGACTGGGTTGATCTGAGAGAGAATCAGAAAAGGACCAATGAATCAGGGACTTAACTTCTTAAAGGGGAGCCGAAGACGTATGTCCCCCGTCAACAGCCACACTTTTTGACCTGGACGAATCTGGGGTGCTGGTCTTCTTCGCTGATCCACCTGTCTCTTCTGTTGACGGATCGCTCGTTGCAGACGGACATGGGCCTGTTGGACTGGGGATGATATCCTGAGGAGAGACTGACATTAACGTTAAGTGACCGAAAAAAGGCTTTCCAAACCCGGGATGTGAACTGTTGCCCGCGATCCGTAACTATGTCTTCAGGCAGCCCACAAAACTAGAAGACCTGGGAGAAGAGAAACTCTGCCGTGTCAAGGGCTGTAGGAAGACCTTTTAATGGGACTAATCTGCAGGCTTTTGAAAAGCGATCCATGGTTACTAGAATGGTCGTGAAACCAGAGGAGTTGGGGAGATCTGTAATGAAATCGAGTGTGATGTTTGAACAGGGTCTGTGAGGAATGGGGAGAGGCTCTAGATGTCCGGCAGGAAGCTGGCGTGGTGAGTTGGTCTGGGCACACACTGGACAAGCTACAACGAACTGAGTAACGTCCTGTATCAAGGTTAGCCACCAGAACTTACATTGAATTACGGACAACATGCGGCAAACTCAGGGATGTCCAGAAGCTGGTGAAGAGTGGAGCCAATGCAGAACCTGTGGACAGATGGAAGAGGGAACATACAAACGTGAAAGAGGACAATTACTGGGTGATGGATCGGTCACAAGCGCTTTTTGTATTTGGTCCATGATATCCCATCGAATGGGAGCCGCTATACAAGAGGCAGGCACAATAGGTTCAGTACTGACTGGGACTGGATGAACGTCAAACTGTCGGGAGAGGGCGTCAGCTTTGGTATTTCGGGAACCTGGCTGATAGGTGAGAGTGACATTGAACCGAGTAAAGAAAAGTGCCCATCGACCTGACGAGGGTTCAGTCGCTTAACGGCATGGATGTACTCAAGATTTCGGTGATATGTAAGTACGAGAAATGGATGTTGGGAACCCTCTAGCCAATGACGCCATTCTTCTTCAAGCAGTTCCCAGTTACCTATATCATAATTACATTCTGTTGGTGTGAGTTTCTTAGAAAAGAAGGTGCAGGGATGAAGTTTTGCTTGGGGTTCCGTGTAGTTGTGACAGCACGGCTCCTTCTCCACTCCGAGGCACTTACCTCCACAACAAAGGGAAGAGATGGATCAGGATGTTTAAGTAGTGGTGCAGTTGTAAAAAGTGCCTTGAGCCGTGTAAAGGCATCAGTAGCAGCTGCAGACTAGGACAGTCCGTGCAGAACCTCGGAGCATAGAAGTTAAAGGGGCAGCCACAATACTGAAATTTCGGATGAAGCGCCGGTAAAAATTGGCAAAACCGAGAATTCACTGTAGTTCTTTTACTGTACAGGGTTGAGGCCATGCCGTCACTGCCTTGACTTTGTCCTGATCCATATGAACCCCGTCAGCATCAAGGATGTAACCCAGGAAACTAATGCGGCTTTTGTGAAATTCACATTTCTCGCCTTTCATTAACAATTCGTTTTCCCACAGTCATTGAAGGACATGTCGAACATGATCAATGTGATCTGAGAGGGTAGAAGAGTATATCAAAATATTGCCGATGTACACCAGGATGAAACGATTCAGGAGTTTTCTCAGAACCTCATTGACAAAAGCCTGGAAAACTGCTGGGGCGTTAGTGAGTCCGAAGGGCATGACCAAATATTCATAGTGACCCAAGTGCGTAATGAAGGCAGTTTTCCATTCGTCACCTTTCCGGATTCTGATCAGATTATAGGCACTTCACAGGTCCAGTTTAGTGAAGATGCGAGCTTCTTTTATCTGTTCCAGGGCTGCTGGCACTAGGGGCAACGGGTAGCGATTTTTATACAGTGACTGCATTAAGACCAACGGTAGTCAATACAGGGTCGGAGTCTGCCATCCTTCTTCTCCTCAAAAAAGAAGCTCGCCGCTGCTGGAGAAGTGGCTGGACAGATGATGCCCAATTCGAGCGCTTCCTGTATGTATTCCTCCATGGCCTTTGACTCGGGTAGGGAAAGTGGGTAATTCCGACACCTGGGAGGAGAAGCACCAGGAAGAAGGTCAATTCAAGAAGGCAATCCCATGAACAATGAGGAGGTAACTTAGAGGCTTGGGATTTATGAAAGACTGCAGCCAGGTCTTGGTACTCAGAGGGGATGTCCAGTAGAGTTGACTGTAGAGGGCTCTCGATGTGAGTGGCGTGACAAGGCAGAGACAGGCAGTGTGTGAAACAGTGATGGCTCCAGGAGAGGATATCACATGGAGTCCAGGAAATGACTGGGTTATGGAGTTTAAGCCACGGAAGCCCTAGGATGAGGTCAGCTTCAGGTGAGTTTAAGACAAAGAAGGGAATTTGCTCAGTGTGTAGAGAGCAGATGTGCAGCATCACTGGTTCAGTCATCTGGGTGATGTGACCAGAGCCGATGGGCTGATTATTAATGGCACGGACACGGAGAGGAGGTTCACACAGTGAGAGGGATAGGTTAAGTTTGTTCACAGTTTTTTGTTGATGAAGTCACCCCCTGATCCTGAATCTATTACAGCAGAGAGAACATGAGTGTTAGATCCCAGTTGAATACATGCTTGAATTCTACACTGTGCAGAAGTGACAGGCGGACACTGTTTGTTACTTACGGGGTCGTCTGAGACAGTTCTGGGGACACCGGGACGTGAAACAGTAAAGACACAGACGCATCTGTATCCATCTTTGACGCTCCTTGGATGACAGGCGTGTGTGTCCGATTTGCATAAGCTCGGGTTCAGATGCGATGGGGGGTGCAGGAAGATGGGAGGCATCCATAGAAGGGCGTTTTCGTCTTGTTTTCTGCAGATTGTCAAGTTTCACTGCAAATTGAATTAGTTATTCCAAGGTAAGGTTTTCATCCCGACAAGTCAGTTCTGTCTGCAGATCAGAATGTAAACCTCGCCGAAACACTGTAATAAAGGCATTGTTGCTCCACCCGCTGCCTGCAGCCAGAGTTTGGAATCGAAGGGCATAATCTGCCGCAGACAATGTGCCTTGGTGCAGTGAAAGGAGTTGTTCCCCCTCGCTTCTTCCTTCAGCAGGGTGATGGAATACATCCTTAAAGTGAGCGGTGAAGGATGTCAAAGACTTAGTCACCTCCCCTTGTTGAGTCCAGATGGCTGATGCCCACTGTAATGCTTTCCCAGTGAGCAGGGTTATGATGAAGGCTATCTTGCCTTCATCGGAGGGGAAAGATGAGGGAAGATGGGCAAAGTATAATTGACACTGTAGTAGGAAACCCTCACAGCGATTGGGGGAGCTGTCGTACTTCTCGGGGACTGCAAGGTCAGCAGGTCTTGAGCTCGTGGCTGGGGTGACTACAGCGGGTGCAGCAGTTACCGGGGAAGGATCTGACGGCGGTGTTGAGAGACTCTTGAGTAGCCCATCCAAAGTTGCCTCAAATTGTCGAACCATTCTCTCATGTTCTCTGAGGGTAGTTCCCTGGGAAGACACAGCAGCCTGGACATCGGGTTGACCCGCTGGATCCATTTGTTAGGCAAAGTCTTCTGTCAGGGCTGGGACCAACGAAGACAGGAGATAGTAGGATCCAGTTGCGGTGTCAGGAGTATCAAGAGGGATTAGCCAGAGAATAGTCGGGGTCATGGAAGCTAGGTCGATCGATCATGCAAACAATGATAATCAGGACAATCCAGAGATGTTAAACAAGTAGAAGGTAAAGGTCAATACACGGGTAGATGGAAAAGTTATTCTAAGGCTTAGAAATGCTGTGGTAAAGGCAAGGCAAAACTTCGCGAGTAGTGATGGGAACAAAGGAGTATATATATGTGGTTTAAAGGAAACAGGTGGAGATGATTAATGAGGACAGCTGGGATGATCATTTCATAACCATTTTCATAACGGCTACGCAGCCCCATATGCAACAAACAAACTGACACCCTTCTATCAGAACCAAAATTAACTTTTTCAGCAATTTGAGCTACAGTAACTTGTCTGTTGGACCGGACCACACGGGCCAGCCTTCGCTCCCCACGTGCATCAATGAGCCTTGGCCGCCCATGACCCTGTTGCCGGTTCACCGCTTTTCCTTCCTTGGACCACTTTTGATAGGTACCGACCACTGCAGACCGGGAACACCCCCACAAGAGCTGCAGTTTTGGAGGTGCTCTGACCCAGTAGTCTAGCCATCACAATTTGGCCCTAGTCAAAGTCACTCAGATCCTTACGCTTGCCCATTTTTCCTACTTCTAACACATCAACTTTGAGGACAAAATGTTTACTTGCTGCCTAATATATCCCAGCCACTGACAGGTGCCATGATAACGAGATTATCAGTGTTATTCACTTCACCTGTCAGTGATCATAATGTTATAGCTTATCGGTGTAAATATATTATATATATATAGATATAGATATAGATATAGATAGATATAGATATATAAAATAATGGACCAACTAAAAAGTTCTGAACACAACTTTATTGAGCTGACAATAAGGCGACGTAGAAGATTATGCAACATGTAAAGTGTAAGGTTACACAAAAACACAAAATACAAATCCCAACATTTCAGGAGTGCAAATAATCTAATGGAAAAAAAAATGTAATGGTTGCATGAGCTCATCAGTATAGGAGATCAGTTTTGCAGGATTTATTGGGACACTGTGATGGAAACAGAGACACGGCATTATAAAAACTGCTCTGAAGTACATTGTATGAGGGGCCGTTGAGAAATGAATTAATACCTTTGGTTCACACACACATGAAAAGCTCAAACACACACGTATGAAACGCTCACACACAAACACAAATATGAAACCTGAGAAATTATCATAGGATTTTCATATGCGTGTGCAAGAGCTTTCATATTATAAAAGCGTGAGGCAATTTCAGTACATCCAGGAGTCATTAGACTATATAAATAATTCCAGGACGGCCCCTCATAATATGGACTTCATGGATGAGTAGACAAAAAGGTGATTTATTAAATAATACGAATATGTATTTATTTTTGTGACCAAATGTTTTTATTGAGGGAAATCAGCACAAATATTAAACAGTATTAAAAGCAACAATACAAATGTTTCCCCCTTATAAACTGTCCCAACACCAAGACGAACATGAACCCCCCTCCCCACACCCCTAGAAGGACCACAAAGAAGTAAAAGTACAAACAGCATTACAAAATAAAAAATATAAAAATCAAATCAAAGACAAATCAGAATCAACATTAAGTTATCATGAATACAACTTTAAAAAAAATGAAGACGTATGCATCATGTTTCCCTGCCATTTTCCCACTGGGAACCGCGTTGGGCCAGGCTAAATATACTTGACCTGTTAGAGAAAATGTGCCTCATCAGGAAAATGTAAAGAAATAAGTGGCCTGAGGTGATTTAACCTGTTTCTCTCAATGCTTAATTGTTTAACTTGAATAAATAGGATGGCAAATGTGGCATGTTTACCTGTATTAAATTAATCGAGTCACTAAAAAATAATCTAACTGCTCATGCTCGCTCAGTGCTGTTGTTAAGGGTAGTTTTTTCCACTTGATCTATTGCAAAAACTAAACATTTTCTTTCCTATAAAGACTTGGAAATTGTGATCCACTCACTTATTTCATCAAGGTTAGACTACTGCAATTCATTGTACACTGGTCTGCCCCAAACTGTGTTATCCCGCCTACAGCTAGTTAAAAATGTGGCAGCTAGGCTTTTAATAGGGTCAAGAAAGAGGGATCACATTTCCCCTGTTTTAACATCTTTACACTGGCTTCCAGTTAAATTTAGAGTTGATTTTAAAATGTTGATGTATGTCTACAAGGCACTATCTGGTCTTGCGCCCCAATACATCAATTATCTTCTACACCAGGGCTTCCCAACCTTTTCCATTCCAAGGCCCACTTGATCAACATCATAAATCTTTGAGGCCCACTACCCACAAAATCCATTCAAAAACTCATTTTTAAATACTTTTAAATACATTAAATACATTTGCATAATTTGTCGATGACATCACATTAACTAGTAAGTGTATAGAATTTAATGAAATCCTTTTTTTTTTTTTTTACAATTAATCCATATAAACAAAATAAAACATCCCCTTGTAGTTTAAAATGTGTTATGTCGAACAGTAATCATGTTTTAATTTATTTTTACAATCACACGGTTTATATATATAGGTAGGCTATTGATTTAACTTGCATGAAACATGTTAACCTTCCAGTAAAAGCACGTTACTCTTAATAAACTGTATGTGTGGTGACATATGCATGCTATCTTTAATTTGTAAGAAAATAGTGTCGGAAATAACGAATCGGTATTAAAACGGTGTAAAACACTTGATGAATAAATCCTGGTGTTCAATAACATTAAAATAAGACAACTATACTGAAAGTAGTAAATACGAAAGACACTGGAACACAGAAACCTTAATAGTTGGGATAACTAAAGAAAAAGACTGCCTTCTACAGTTTGTGTCAACATTATATATTTTTTCAGAATATAATAATAATAATAATAATAATAATAATAATGGGTAAATTGCAATGAACTTATTAGGGAGCTGCTTACTAACCACGGGATCTGTAACATCCTCAAGGACCAAAGGAAAGGATCCAAGTGCAGGCTTAGAGTTTAATAATCCGATAAGGGCAAACGAGAGAGTAAACGGGGACAGTCCAGGTCAATCGATCAAGCGAACAGGCTAGTGGGGAGATCCAAAAAGGGGTAAACGAGAGAGGGAAGCAAGAGGTCAATATACATGGTAAGGCAATCAAGAAACAATGCTCAGAATTGATCCAGGAGAGAATGCTTTGACTTTGTGATTATGCTGGGAAACAGAGGGGTTTAAATACTATGTAGAGGAGAGGGTTTGAACTAGGTGAAGGAGTGATTAGCCAATGGTAAAAGAGGAAGACAGAACAGGTGCACCTGGAAGGAAAGAATGTGGAGAAACTGGTTGTGCTGGATAGAGGAAAGGAGAAGCACTAGATTAGTATTCGGGAGAGGGAGACCTCTGGTGGTGAACTAAGGTAGGTGCAGGGGAGACCGTGACAGTAACCCCCTCCCCAGAATCGGCCTCGGCCGGACCAGAGTAGTGAGAACGGTGGCGAGGACGGCCACGAGGCCGAGGAGCAGGAGCAGTAGGATGAGCCCTGTGAAAGTCCGCAATGAGAGACGGATCCAGGATATCCGAGGCTAGAACCCAAGAGCGTTCCTCTGGACCATACCCCTATCAGTTGACCAAGTACTGCAGGTGTCCTCTGTGGCGACGAGACCGTAATAGGGTTCTGACAGCATATGCCGGACCGTCATCTAGATCGAAGGGAGGAGTAGGCGGAGGTGAAGAAGAAGAAGGAGAAGAATCCTGTGGAGAATCAGAAGGAGAGGAGGGATGGGGGCGTACAGGTTTTAACAAAGAAACATGAAATGATGGAGCTATCTTGTAGTGAGAAGGTAACTGGAGACGAGAGGTAACTGGATTGATTTGGCGGAGAACAGGAAAGGGACCGATAAAGCAAGGGCTCAATTTCGTGGATGGGAGTTTAAGTTTAATATCCTTAGTAGATAGCCAAACCAACTGTCCAGGGTGGTATTGCGGGGCGGGTTGTCGATGTCGATCTGCCAAGGTCTTTTGACGGTGGATAGCTCTTTGGAGATGGACGTGTGTAGCATTCCAGACATCTGCACTGCGACAGAACCAATCATCGACTGCTGGGATGTCGGTAGACTCCTCATTCCAAGGAAACAGAGGCGGTTGGTATCCTAAGACACACTGAAAGGGGGTGAGGCCTGTGGAAGAACTGGTCAGGGAATTCTTGACGTACTCCAAATGACTCCAATCATCTTGGGAGGTGCTACAGTATGAACGAAGAAAACGTATGACCTCTTGATTAAGACGTTCAGTTTGACCATTAGATTGTGGATGGTAACCGGAGGTGAGACTGACCTTAATATTCAGAGCCTTGAAGAAAGCAGACCAGACGTGGGAGGTGAATTGAGGGCCTCGGTCTGAAACAATGTCTTCAGGAATCCCATAAATGCAGAACACGTGATGGAAAAGAAGTTCTGCAGTTTCAAGCGCGGTGGGAAGCAATAGAAATATGAGACCAGGGACATTGTGGAATTGGAAGAGGCTCCAGGAGACCAGAGAGGGGATGTCGTGAAGATTTAGACTGGGCACAAATGGAGCATGCATTAACAAACTGGGTAGTATCTTGTGCCAGAGTGGGCCACCAGAATTTCTGTTTAATCAGGGCAATAGTGCGATGGATTCCTAGATGTCCAGAAGTGGGATTAGAATGTATCCATTGCAGAAGAGTACAACATTTGGATGTAGGTACATAGATCTTATTGGAAGGACATGTAGAAGGGGCAGGATTAGAGGAAAGTTCCCTATGAAGTTCATCCAAGAAATTCCATTTGATTGGGGCGACAATTGAGGGTAGAATTGGATCATCAGATAGGGGTTCATGAACCGAGTCAAACTGATGAGATAGAGCATCCGCCTTGGTGTTTTTAGATCCTGGGCGATAAGTCATGGTGAATTGAAAATGGGTAAAAAATAATGCCCAGCGCGCTTGACAGGGGTTGAGACATTTTGTTTCTCGAATGTATTCCAAATTTCTATGATCCGTGAGTACCAGAAATGGATGTTTGGATCCTTCCAGCCAATGCCTCCACTCCTCAAAGGCCAACTTTACTGCCAAGAGTTCCCCGTTACCGATGTCATAATTCCTCTCCGCAGGTGATAATTTCCTTGAGAAGAACGCACAGGGATGGAGCTTTGGTGGTTGATTGTGTCTTTGAGAGAGCACTGCCCCAACGCCGTTATCAGAAGCATCTACTTCTACCACGAAAGGGAGATTAGGGTCTGGGTGCTTGAGGACTGGAGCAGTGGTAAACAGGGATTTGAGTTTCTCGAAGGCGACTTCAGCAGAATCCATCCATAATAAACGATGAGCAGAGCCCTTTAATAAAGAAGTTAAAGGAGATGCAACTGAACTGAAGTTTCGGATGAAGCGACGATAAAAGTTAGCAAAACCCAAGAAACGTTGCAACTCCTTAATTGTTTGAGGCTGAGGCCACTCTGTTACTGCTCTCACTTTCTCAGGATCCATGTGAACTCCACTGGTATCGATGATGTATCCCAAAAAGGTCACTCGCTGTCGATGAAATTCACATTTCTCGGCTTTGATATAGAGTCCATTTTGCAACAGACATTGCAGCACCTGTCGAACCTGGGAGATACGTTCCGAGAGAGTAGAGGAGTAAACCACAATATCATCAATGTAGGCAATCACAAAGCGATGAAGATAAGGACGTAACACCTCATTCACGAAAGCTTGAAAGACTGAAGGTGCGTTGACCAGACCAAAGGGCATGACTAAATATTCATAGTGTCCAGTGTTAGTAATAAATGCCGTCTTCCACTCATCACCTTTTCGTATTCGTATTAGATTGTAAGCACTACGCAGATCAAGTTTAGTGAAGTATCGAGCTCCTCTTACCTGTTCCAAGGCAGCAGGAACTAAAGGTAAAGGATATCTATACTTGACTGTAATTGCATTAAGTCCCCTATAAATCAATACAGGGTCTTAAACCACCGTCCTTCTTTGCCACGAAGAAGAAGCTTGCCGCAGCAAGTGAAGTGGATGGCCGTATTATGCCTTGTGCTAAAGGCTCCTTGATGTACTCCTCCATGGCCTGCGACTCTGGAAGAGAGAGAGGAAAGATTCTGCCCCGAGGTGGAGTAGAGCCAGGGAGAAGATCAATAGTGCAATCCCAAGGACGATGTGGAGGCAGAGAGGAGGCTCGGGATTTGCTAAACACAGCAGCAAGATTCTTGTATTCTGATGGAAACTCGGGTGGGGTTGATAGAAATGGACTCTCGATGTGGGTGGCTCTGGAAGGTGAAGAAAGACAATTAGAAAGGCAATGTTCTCCCCAAGAAATAATAGTCCCATTGATCCAAGAAATGACAGGATTATGATGAACGAGCCAGGGATGTCCAAGTATTATGTCAGCTCCAGGAGAATCAATCACTAAAAAAGGCAGTTTTTCAGGTGGAGGTTTCCGATGGACATGGTGATTGGCTTGGTTTTCTGTGAAACTGGATCAGAACCGATGGGTTGGTTGTTGATTGCTCTGACATTAAGTGGTGGCAAGAACGGTGAGAGAGGAAGGTTCAAACGCTCTGCAGTTCTTCCGTCTATGAAGTTTCCTGCGGACCCCGAATCTATTAAAGCAGACAAAAAGACATGTTGAGTGTGGCTGGATGTGTACTGAAAGCATACACTGAGCAGGTGTTATCAGGGGACAAATACTCACTGATTTCTGCGGAGTGGCCGAAGAAGATCCAGGTAGATTAGGACAGGCGTCTCGGAAATGACCAGATTGACCACAATAAAGGCAGAGGCGCTGTTGTATCCTCCTCTGTCTTTCCTCAGCAGGTAGTCGAGTCCTTCCTATCTGCATGGCTTCTGGTTCTGTAACAGTGCTAGGCTTGAAAGATCTGGTGGATAACCGGGATGTAGCAGATAAAGACCGTTTGCCTCAGGATCTTATAAGGTGGTCGAGTCTGATGGCAAGTTGTATTAATTGTTCCAGAACGAGTGTGTCTCCCTTACAAGCTAATTCTGCTTGTAAATCATCACGTAAGCCACGACAAAAAGAGTAATTAATGAAGGCTCACCCCATCCACTGATCTCAGCCAAGGTCCGGAACTCCAGAGCATATTCAGCGGCAGAAGAGGTACCCTGACGGAGAGAGAACAGTTGTTCACCAGCGTCCTTCCCGGCTGTCGGATGATGGAACACCTGCTTGAAATGTTCAAGAAAATCTGGGAGAGACCGTGTTACTTCACCCTTACGAGCCCATACAGCTGATGCCCACCGAAGTGCCTTTCTGGTAAGTAATGTAATAATAAAGGCGATCTTAGCGTCAGGAACGGAAATGGGCGAAATAAAGGGAGCACTGAAATATAAAACCCTCGCAGCGCTCTGGTGAGCTGTCATATTTGTCTGGGATGGCCAAATGTACAGGTCTGTCTGGAACTGGAGAAGCTGATGAGCCTGGGGGGGTTGCTTCTGGCGTTGTCTGTCTTGTGGACTCGAGAGATAAAGCAGGTAATTTCCTCATTAGCTGTTCCAGTGTGGAGTTGATCTGACGTAGCATTTCGTCGTGTTCTCCCAACAATGCCCCCTGAGCCATCAAAGCTGCAGCAACATAAGGTAAAGCCGCTGGATCCATGTTAAGGGCGAAGTCTTCTGTAACGTCCTCAAGGACCAAAGGAAAGGATCCAAGTGCAGGCTTAGAGTTGAAGCAGATAATCCGATAAGGGCAAACGATAGAGAGTAAACGGGGACAGTCCAGGTCAATCGATCAAGTGAACAGGCTAGTGGGGAGATCCAAAAAGGGGTAAACGAGAGAGGGAAACAAGAGGTCAATATACACGGTAAGGCAATCAAGAAACAATGCTCAGAATTGATCCAGGAGAGAATGCAAGACTTCACGATTATGCTGGGAAACAGAGGGGTTTAAATACTATGTAGGGGAGAGGGTTTGAACTAGGTGAAGGAGTGATTAGCCAATGGTAAAAGAGGAAGACAGAACAGGTGCACCTGGAAGGAAAGAATGTGGAGAAACTGGTTGTGCTGGATAGAGGAAAGGAGAAGCACTAGATTAGTATTTGGGAGAGGGAGACCTCTGGTGGTGAACTAAGTTAGGAGCAGGGGAGACCGTGACAGGATCATCTCCAGTTAGTGCACTGTTAGTGCGCTAGTTCGTTGCAATTGACCCATTAATCCTAATAAAATATGCATATTAATTTAAATTTACATTAATTAAATGATCCTGGAGATTGGTAGTTCCTCCATGCTATACCACTTTTCAGTTGTACAGCTTACATTAAACTTTTTGGGTGTCTTCTGTGCATTTAGCAAAAAATCCCAATCAGCAGATGTTTTTCGAGACATTTGTTTAGTTTGTTTACGTTTGCATTATATTGCACAACACTTTGCACGATGGCAGATAAACACAGAATAACACAGAGTGGTCCACATGCATGCTAATAGATGGGAGATAGTACTCTTTCAGAACAAAAAAATAGTTAAATTATCAGTGTAATCGTACATTTACAAAATACATTGTTTACATTTAATCTGGTCCAATACCTGCTGATACAACGGTTTTTAACTTTGTAATATTCCACAACTTTTATTTAAGTAATGAGCATTATATAAATCAAATGTTTTAATGTAGATAGACTACGAGTGACATCTGAAGTCAATGGCTGTATTTGAAACCGCATACTATACGTACTACATACCAACATTTCAGTAATGTTGAAATGTTGGTATGTAGTACGTGTAGTATGGGTAGGATGCGGTTTTGAATACAGCCAATTTCTATCAACAGTAGAAAAAAAAAATGATGTGATTGTCATGTGACAAACCTTCAAAACCTCCAAAGGTCTGGAGACCGAACGAACCTTTGAACCTTCCAAGACAGGCCTAATTATTATAAAAAAAAAATTAACAAAAAATGTATTCCTATTTTAAAAGCATTTAAAAATATGTTTGCGGCCCACCTGCAGTACCTCTACGGCCCACAGGTTGGGAATCACTGTTCTACACCCTTATTCCCCTATCAGAGTGCTTAGGTCTTCTGATCAACTTTTATTAAGGGTCTTTTGTTGTCGCTATAGATCTAAGGGCGATCATGCCTTCTCTGCGATAGCTCCTAATCTCTGGAACAGTCTCCCTTTCCATGTGAGGTCAGCTTCATCATTAATTATTTTTAAATCTTCTTTAAAAACATATTTTTACTCTGTAGCTTTTTAATAGATTATTGAATATTTCAAAATGGATACATTTATGATGCTGTATTTCAAATGTTTTATATTTAATTTTAAATTAATCTGTTTTTATATTACTCTGTCATTTTGTTTGTTTGAGCTGTAAAGCACTTTGGGTCAACTTCTGTTGTTTTTAAATGTGCTCTATAAATAAAGGCTGACTTGACTTGACATCACTACAAATGTGAATGGGAACAAACAATCTAGAAAAATAAACTTTAAAGTACATACTCCCAAACACCCGCTTGACAATTCAGTACCAGGCCGCATTGCCTATGCACATTTCTACAGGAAACCCTGCATTTTCTTCAAGATACTTTCCATACTATGCTTTGAAGTCTTCTTTCTATTTAGTGTGTGTGTTCCTGCCTTGCGCCCTATGCCTGCTGGGATCAGCTCTGGCTTCCCTGTGACCCTTGCTAGGATAAGTGGTTTTAAAGATGGATGGATGTATTGCTGCATTCCTAGAAGAGTCTGTCAAACTTAAATTGCAAACATCAAGTTCCAGACATCTTTGGAGTAAGTGTTTTACTCAAGCTGACCCAATTTCAACATCGCCAATTTTAAACCCACACTAGTATAATCAGCCACAGTAAGCCTGTGAATGAAGCCTGATATCAACACAACACCATCCAAGCTATAGAATTTTGAGCATAGACTTTTACCCACACAGCCATTACCTAAGAAAAATGCAATTGGGATTGTTATATGGTAGGGTTTGGACTATTTTGTCAACCACAGCTCATTATCCAGGATAATTTATTTTTTTCTAAGAACCTTAGTAATCTATTTGTTTAGTTTGTTGTTCTTTATGCTGTTCCTCTTAATATTTATTTTAGTTTTTTGTTCAAGGTTTGTGATGAAACCAATTTGGTTATATTGGTATATATTGGTATATATATTTGGTTATATGGTCATAGGTTGTTTGATAAAACAAAGGAAATTATATATTAATGTCTTTCAAACTTAAAATTGTGTGTGTGTGTGTGTGTGTGTGTGTAATATATAATACAATCTTGCTGTGTTCAGGAATGCAATGCAAATGTGATGAGAAAAATAAACTACAAAATAGTTTTGTAAGAGACTACAAAGTCTCACAAAGTCTTACAAAGTTGCAACTTTTTATACAAACAAGCAAACAAAGTATTTTCAATATCAAAATGTATAATTTTCTGCTCAAATGTTATTAAATAAATAAATAAAAAATTCTAATATATATATTTTGTAGCAAAAGGTTTAGTTTTTCTGAATGGTGTAAAATCTTACAAGAAATAGATTTCTAAAATTATGTATTTATCTATCAAAATGACTGCATTTTAATGTCTCAGTACTGTCAAATGAATCTCCATTTCATAATGAAAGTGTATAAGTCTGTTTACATTGCTCTCATACATTTTGTACAGGCAGACACTAAAAGTGTTTTGGAAACATAGGAAGAAAATATAAAGATCACACACAGGTACGTAGCTTGAGCATTATTTAAATTTCTCAATACAACCAAAAGCAGTTTTTAAACAAATGTTATGAAAAGGCTGCATGTGTGCTTTTAAAACACTTTTACAGCTGTTACCTGTTTCTAAGAGATGTGAGGCCCTAACCAGCCATCAAAATAAAACTTTAATTGAAGACAGGCAGTACCAGGCTTGTGGTCATGATCTTGGGGCATGTAGAACTGTAAAAGGAATGGAAAGGAAGAAAAGTAGTCAAGACATATTTTTGCTATATTATTACACAGTTTGACCTGTTTGATTTGAAAATAATTTCCATATGTTGGAGTTTACAGATAAATGGAAATAATTATTTATCCAAACATTCAGAACATAAGGACATCAGAAAGTTTACAGATGAGAGGAGACCATTCAACCCATCTTGCTTGTTTAATAACTAAGTGATCCAAGGATCATGTCCAGTTCATTTTTGAATGTTCCCAAATTGTCAGCTTCAACCACATTGCTGGGGAGTTTTTTTCAGATTGTAAGAACAATTTCCATTTGTGTCCCCGGGTCTGTGTGATGCTCAGTCTCTCTGAGTATGACATTCCCTTCAAAGCTGGAATAAGTCTGGTTGCTCACCTCTGAACTGCCTCTAGAGCAGTGATATCTTTCTTGAAGTGTGGTGCCCAGAACTGTACACAGTATTCCAGATGAGGTCTGGACTGGAGTCTGAAGGTCTGGTCTAGATGAGGTCCCTTTTATGCACCAACTGGAACTAGACCAACAGACAGCTGGGAGGATGCCTAAAAGGATGTGTAATGAATTGTACAGTCTGAACATTACTTTTCTTGTTTTAAATTCTATTGACAATATACCCTATCATTTTGTATGACATTGAATTTCATCTGCCAACTATATATTATCTAAGTCCCTTTGAATAACCTGATTGTATCTGCTGAGCCACTTATTTTAGTATCATCTGCAAATTTGATAAGTTTGCTAACTATCCCAGAGTCCAGATCATTAATATAGAATAGAAAAAGCAAAGGCCCTAATACTGATCCCTGTGGAACTCCACTAACAACCTCACTCCAGTTAGAAGCAACTCCTCTAATCGACACCCTCTGTTTCCTATACATCAACCGGTTCATAATCCATCTACTTACATTACCCTGAATACCTACAGCTTCCAATTTTAGGATCAGTCTCTGGTGTTGAACCTTATCAAAAGCTTTCTGAAAATGTAAGTATCATATGCTTTCACGTGATCTACAGCTACAGTTGCAACTCTTATAAATTAGTAAGACATGATCTATCTCCAAGGATATGGTTTTCATTAAGATGATCCTCTATTTTCTATCTAATAATTTTTTCCAATACAGTAATACAGTTGAGACTGATTGCTGGCTCGGTTTTTCCCCTTCCTTGTGGATAGGTATGACATTTGCAATATTAAAATGTTAATGAAAAAGCCATTTGACATTTCATTTTCCAAGACTTGCTCCACTTTATGGTGAACAATATTCAAATGTTAATTCAAATTTGAAAATTCAAATGCAATAAAACAATTGTAACCTATTTTATAATTTATGTATGCATAACTTAAGTCATAATTAAAATTAAAATTCAATAATCTAATTGCATTAGAATTTTCATGCTCTATCTGCGCATTCTATGAAATCCATTTCACATTTCATTTTCAAATGTTTCCCCCGCTTCATGGTTAACATTGTTCAAATGTTAATTCAAATGTGAAAAGGAAGGAATAGTAATTCCTTGCTCTTACGCTGTCGATTGCTATTATATTAACATTTCCATGGTCTACCAACCACTGACCTTAGAGGTTTTACCTTTTACGCACCAACTGGAACTAGACCAACAGACAGCTGGGAGGGAGCCTAAAAGGATGTGTAATGAAGCATGGCGAAGTCTGCTGTACAGGGGTTGATGACAATTCGTCCCTGTCAAATTGCCCTGTGACAAATGCTCCCCACTAATTGGTTCAAAAGGCAATTCACCCCTATGATAATTTGCCCCCATAATAATTCACCCACATCATACAACCCCATAATAATTCACCCACATCATACAACCACCACATGAGCATTTTTAAACATGAGTGCATTCACTTATTGTAGGTCAAAAGGTCAGTAGACCATTAAAATGTTAACACATTTAACATTTGGGGCTTATTTTATTTTTACAGCTTTAAAGGCAGGGAGTAATAGCGAAGTCAAATAAAATTAAATAAAGGTAGGCAGCCCTCATTATTATTAACATTCACCACTTGCTCAAAATAATGCTGTGCTGCAGTCCTTGTTATTAAGTATTTTTATTAAGAGTGTAAATCATACAACCTTATTTTGGCAAATATGTAGGATTGTGGTAAAGGACTTAAGGAGACAGCTCTGAAGTTCTGTGTTTTATGACCTGGCCTGTGCTCACCAAGGTATGACAGATAATATATCCATGCTGGAAGTCCCCACCCAAACTGACAAATGGGCTGCCATGTCCCATCTCCACAGAGACTAGCACCACATTCCAATTGAATATTTATTTCGTGAAACACAGACATTCAAGTTACTTTATATAAACTACACGATGGTAACAGAAGTTTTACCCAGCTTCTTCCTCAGTTTGATAATAAACAATAAAAGGTGACTTAAAACTAACTTAATGACACTTAAGTAATTCTACCTCAGAACCAAAACATGAATAAGCCATGTTTAGTCTTAAAAGAAAGAGCATTAGCTAAAACAACTATTGGATAATTTATATTTCACATACAATGCAACATTAACATTTGATAAGAGAATTATTCACACATGCTAATTGATCCTCCACTGACATGGGCATCAGACCTGCCCCCCCTGGAATTCCAAGAAAACTCAAATTTAACAATACCGAGAAAGAACACCTGGCTTGTTTGGTTACCATGAAACGTCATGCTTTGAGGGAATTGAAAATGTAATTGATAGAACTAAAACTTGACAATATAGAGAGTTAGAAACTCTAGGTAACATTTGAGAACAAAATGGTACAATTTGGAGTGGAGTGGAACAACCTGGGAGAAGAAACCAAGGAGACGAAATCCAGGAAGACTGAATAGAACCAGAACCAGAACTTCTCCACCAAAAACCTGAAAGCTTTGCAACCGTCATCAAGTCGAAGCAGTCTGCCAGCCCTCCCCGCTATCGAAGGTCTGCATAACTGAATCTCAGTAAACCACACAGGTAGTATATTTCGTGTACTAGTCAAAAATTAGGTAAACCACAATTACATAAAACCTAGTTGTGTATGGGATCTAAATTGTAGGAACAGGTAGCGTAATCATAATACTTGTTTGTTATTTTACGTTTTGTGCCTTGAGTCAAAACTCCAGTATTGGATAGATCTCCTGTCACTCTTACTTTTAATATTATCCACCCTGTTTGTCTCTATCCATTGCAAATACATGTTTATACAATGTCTATTTACATTTTTAATAAACCTATATGTTTTATAAAACTAAACAGCCTCAAGGTTAATTCACGCAGATCAACCTTACTGCTAATCTGAATTTGTATTAGTAAAGTATTGTGGTAACTTGCGTATCAACCCGGTCTTGTTTTCAGAGGATTTGACCGCTGTGGATTATATGTGTGGGGGTCACTAGATAATAGGACTTTATTCAGCAATTATTATTTCTTCTGATATTTGATACCAGATAAAAACAAAAACTCCATGTTAAAGTCCTAGGCCAATGGAAAGTACTTACTAACAAAACAATAACTATAATAATACATTAAAACAGTTTGTCCATTGCAACATTTTAGCTGTATCTTAACAGCTCAGCATCCTTTCATTTCATTAAACTAGTTATAAGAGCTGTAATAAATGTGTTAAAATAAATCCAATGCATACACTAAATATATAAATAAATAAGTGCAGTATGTTTGCTGTTAAACAGAATTGGGAAATAATCAGCCATACTGCTTAAATATGAACTACTATTCATGATTTAAAAGCACTAGGATAAAAGAGTACTTATACCTTGCTTTGCACAAAAGTGAGGTGAAGAACCTGTATTGGAAAGTTGAAGAAACTGTTTTGTGATAACTGTATAATGTTTTATATTAATACTAGCATTAGAAATAGCTTGTATACAGACTGAGCACATTAGATTTATCAGGATAAGCAAAGGTCAACAAGGTACATTTGTTAGAAATTCCTGTTCCACAGGAAACAGTGCCGAAATACCCCACAGCTGTTTGTTAAAAGTCTGTTTGTGGACTTAAATTGCTTCCCCAGATTGGCAGGAACTGTCTTTTATAATGATTGAGGGACAGTTGTAAAAGTCGACGGTGAGACCGGACTCCTCTGCAAAACATCTAAGAAAGCCACCTCTCCCCGGATCCCACATCTCCCCCCCGGGAAGATCATGAACGGACTTGGGCTCGCACCTTTTGATTGGATCTCAACAACTTCAACAATCATTTCCGAGATGGGTTAAACACTTGGCATCATGAACAAGGACCTGAACTTGCCTCCACTCCCGGGACCAAAACAAGGGTGAGTATTTTTTATTCTACCACCCGGAACCGGAGGTACAATGAAATCCAACGATTAGCCCCATCACTGGCAAAGATAGGATTGGCATAATGGCATTACAAGACGTGTCTATGTGTGAATACCTACAAGAGAAGTTTATAAAACTTCAACTTAAAATGTAAAAGAACTGAATTCCCAAACAGCATAGAGAATGGTGGAATAAGGAAAAGCGAGATAAAACCAATAAAGCTCCCATAATTCTTTGTCAGTATAGTGGGAAATTAGAGAAGCAACTAAACTTTACCCATATTTGAGTTCACTTAAGTCAGAAAAACTAAAATTAGCACACAGAGATATGTACTACACAACATCACGATGCCGACAGACAATTAAATGCATTAACAACGTAGGTTCACCGCCCCTTTATGCCCGGAGAGAAACACACAATCTTAAGTGACCTTCCAAAACTTAAACCAAATTATGGGAATTTAGACTTCTGGGAAAAATTAAATGAGATGTTAGATGTACACCAAATGCATGCTAAAGAGATACACATAATGGCCTAATTAAAACTAAATGTCCAAGGCCAATCTGGGATGGGTTAACCACTGCCCAGCAGGATGGTACCTGGACAACAGCTGGAAACGATAATAATAATCAAAGGATCACTCGCTTTATTGAGGCTGTAAAGACAGCTCTCGGGGCAGGACAGGGAAATTGGGGTATAGTCTGTGGCCTCCTACAGAAGCCAGAAGAGACTTGTTACGATTATGGGGATCAAAAATACACTACTTTCAAAGAACACTCCGGAATGCTGGACACTGAACATGATAATGCGATCTTTTTAAAATTACTAAAAGAAGGCTTTAGCAAACCACACCAAGATATCCTCAATATGGATGTGCCTGTAGGAAATACATATCAGCAGATTGTGCAATGGGCTTCAGAGGTAGAAAACAAGCAGTCAAAGGCTAAACTAAATGCTGTGGCAGCTATATCTGCCACAACACAAATGTTCCACAGAAAAAATTTACAATTGTGGAAAAATAGGACATGTCGCTTAAGACTGCTGGTCTAAATCAACTCGCCCTAAGTGTACTTTCTGTGGGAGAACAAGGCACACAGGAGATAGCAGGCACTCCAGGTGAACATGAAGTAACCTGGAATCAGGCCAAAACAAACCCTGATCAGACAATAGGAAATACTGTTTTTATTGGAAAGTATTTTACATTACAAATAAAAAAAACATTCAAAATTTTAATACTTATGATAAAAAATTTTTTTTAAACAATTCTAAAATCACTTAAAACTTTTTAAAATCTTAAAGTGATTTAAATACAACCAAAACTACAAGAACTCAAATAAACATGTGCAATAAATCATTCAAATGAGATTGTGCTTTAAAAGGCAAACTTCCAAACCAACAAAAAAGGTCAAATGCATTGAAATTAACTGAAAATACACCAGATAAAACAATAAAATAAAACCAAAACCAAAACAATCTGATGCATTTAAAATTAAAATCCAAACGGTCAATGCATTTGACAAAAGAACAAAACAAAAACAACCAAACAATCAAAACAACCAAGTGCATTTAAAATCAAATCATTCTTTAAAAGCAGTTAAAAATCATTTTTAAAATCAAAGCAATCAGACGATAGGAAATGCAGAGCTTCTGCAGATAATCTGAGATCTGACAGAGAAACTAAATATGAAATAGGTCGGTACAGGGGAAGATCCCTGTCTCCACATAACCACACTGTTAGGGGGTCGGCAGTGTTCAATGTTGGTGGATACAGGCGCCTCTGTCTTGATAACCTCCCTCTTCTGCTGACTAAACACAGACTACACATTTCAAGTGTAGGCGGCACACGTATCACAGTCACACTCAGCACACCTCAACTTTTAGAAATAGGTGATTTCCTAATACCAGTGTCTTTTTGGGTTTGTAAAAACCCAGAGGGGACAATATGAGGCATATCCTTAGAGAAGCAGGCGCCCTAGTGGATGCTAATAATAATCACATAATAAGGAGCAATACACACAGGAATAAAAGGGATACACAAAGATACGCAACAAATTGCACTGGTATCTCACTCACACTATCAACAACTCATATATGGCCAGACACACCACTTGGACATGTATGCCAGGCATTTCCTGATGTTTGGGCAACACATAATTAAGATTGTGGTCTGGCACAAATCAAACCTATAGTTATCCCGGGTCCAACACACAAAGCACATAAACAGTATCCTATTAAACCAGAAGCTTTTACGGCAGTTCAGACAATTATTCAAACATTGCAAAATGAAGGAATAATACACAAAACACATTCAACCACTAATTCTCCAATTTGGCCAGTGGTCATACCAGACGGCTCATGGCGCCTTACAATTGATTACACACAATTGAATAAAGTTACACACCGGTTACACCTGATTGTAGCCAATCCCTATACTATATTAAATGATTTGAAACCCAAACACTCTATTTTTACGGTCCTAGATATTAATAATGGATTTTGGAGCCTGCCACTCCACTCTGACTCTCATTTGCATTTACAGTATGCCACAAACAGTACACATGGACTAGAGTGCCACAGGGATTTCACAATAGCCTGACACTCTTCCACCAGGCAATGGCCAAGACTTTAGAAGGAACAGATCTGACACCCTGGAATAGTTTAATCATCCAGTACGTGGATGATCACCTGATTGTGTCTCCTGATGAGACCGCACACTTAGGCGCATTAATTACAGTCCTCGGTGTCTTACAAAAGGTAGGATTTAAAGGAAACCCTAAGAAAGCACAAATAGGCCTAACTAAGGTTCAATATCTCCATATTTCACAAGGACAAAAATCTATGACGCATAAAGCCACTTTAAATATGCCAAAACCACATAATGTTAGGGCTGTGCGGAAAGTAATGGGGCTCCTTAATTATTGCCACACTTTCATCCCTAATTTCACACAAGCCACTGGTCCCATACAGGCGCTAATCAAAGGGAGCTAGACTGGGGACATGAACAGGAAATGGCCTATCTTGTAATAAAACAGGCTCTCAGCAATGCCCCCACCCTAGGGTTATCAGATCATTCTAAACCATTCCACCTCTACTGTTCCCAAGACGGGATCTATTATACAGCAGTTCTGACACAGGAACATGGGGATAGGCAACGTCCCATTGCCTATGACTCCACAAAGCAACCTGCAGTAGCAGCAGGCATGCATCGCTGTATGGCAGCAGTAGACTGCGCCTCCTGAGCAGTACAGGAATGCGAGCCGATTGTAATGAACACAGTTGATTCTGCACACAGGACACACATTAGTGGAGTTATTACACACAGGCAAATTGCGCTCAGTCTCGGATAGTAGACGAGCTAGATGGGAAGCTGTTTTGCTCCCCAGAGATAAATCCATACAAATAATAAAAGACACATGAGTAAACCCAGCAGATGGGATGTTAGGGGAGGGAGAAGAGCATACATGCTCTGAGCTGGTGCTCCAGGAGGACCACAGTCGGTTCCTAGAAAACCCCCTCAGAAACCCTGACTTAGAACTATATGTTGACAGATCCAGGAAAATAATAGATGGGCGGTGGTATTGGATGATAGCACGGTCGTAAAATCTGGATCCCTGCCAGGACACTGTTCATCCCAGGTGGCAGAACTCGTGGCACTGACAGAGTCAGTAAAAATAGTGAAAGGCATTAAAGTTAACATTTTCAATGTAGCGTTATGTTGGGTGTATTTGGATAAGAGCATTTGGGCTCTGAGCTGAAGCACTGATCTAAAGAAGACCTCTCCCCCCCCAAAGTTATCAGATTTCCTTAGCTCATCAGCTTGGAACTGGTTTGCATCAAAGTGACAGTTTTGGGGAGGATGGCACCGAGAAGAGGCCAAATAGTTTGGAATTCTGCTATGAGATGTCTGGAGAAAGGGGCCTGTAGGTGATAAAAACTCTTTGAAGTGGATGAGAGCCGAAATTCCGACATAGAGCTACGAACCCAGGCCAACCGGCATTTCCAAAAGATGGCATGGATTGACATCAGTCATAAATCAAGCCCCCCTCCAATAGGACACTGGGGGCTGAAACCGAAATCCAATCTCAAGAACTCAGGGACCAATCACCTATTGATCTGACAGACTATAAGGAACAGCGGACAGTCTCTCTCTCTCTCTCTCTTTCTCTCACCTGAACCAGTAACTCGCTGCCACAGCTCAACCTGTAGCTCTGTTGCCAGAACCGGAACCAGAAACCAACCAAGTCTTTGCTGGCAACAGAAGAGTTAAACTGGGAGAAGGAGATTGAGCCGTACGAAGAATTCTTTTAAAGGACTTTATTAAATAAAGAACTTTACAGACTGCGCTGCCCGCCTGTGCCCACCTGATCAGTGGAGTTTTACAGCTGGACCATTGACTAAGTCGACTGTATACGAAAGTGTCAGTCATTTAAATAGCTATTTGAGTCTTAAGAAACTTGACCCTTGGAACAAACAGGGCCCTGCTTTCCTCAAAGACTTTGTCTTCAAGTAACTACGGTGGAACCCCTGCTTACAAAGAAGATTTTGTGCACAAACTTGGAGCCTTCAAACCAGTGGAAAATCTGTTTGGAAAAGACTCTACATTCGCGAAACCCCAACTTCCAGGTGCATCAACTGAGTGGAAGTTCTTGGACAAAGCCGAACCGGACTGCCTTTGTTCCAAACCACACGGACCTCGTGCTGTTATCTGAGCCCGAAGACAGAGAGGCCTCTCTGCGACGAAGTTCAGATAAGTTTAACAGTTTGGAGTTCATGATTCATGACATTTGAGAAATCAATTAGAAATGTTAATCTGTGATTCATAACTCTAGAATGTGTAATATCATTTAGTTTTCTTAAATATAAATGTGTGTTGCATTAAACTGTTTTGTTGATAATTTTAGAAATAAAATCTGTCAACGCCGAGAAATATCTTCTCATTCCTGTTTAACTGTTTAGTCTGAAATTGACACAAGTTAATAGACATTAGATTATTGGTGGCCCTGCCTATCCTTAATCATTGAATAATAATCAGTTAAGGGAAATTGTGGTAACAAGTAATGATAGGATCTTTCTCGGCACCTAAACGTAAATGAGACTGATACATATATAACGAGAAGTTACCTGACATAAATACTAACCTGCGTAGTTATTTAATGTCTGACTAATAATACTAACGAGAGACTCACCTTTGTCTTACTAACCGGTATTGTAGTCAATGTGTTTATAACCTTTTTTGTTTAACGATTTGTGTTATCATATGCGATCCCATGGTCTTTGATTTGGTCACGGAAGTGATTTGTCTTTGATTTGTTGATCTAGAGTTGAATTTTAATTCGTTTTTCCCTTTTGTATAATTAGTTGTAGTGCTACATTTAGTCTTTGTTTTGAATAAATTTGACAATGTATATCTTTGGAATTGGTGTCTGCGTCCAATTATTACAGAAATTGAGTTCTACAAGATTCCAGGATTCGTGATAAGGTGATACTATAAATTCACTTCTTTAATTGAAATTTATAAGTGTACCTTACGCTACATCAATGACAGTTGCAGGGGCGTTTCTGGCCAATCTGTCACCCTAGGTGAGATTTCTAAAAATCCCCCCCCCCCCACCAAGACAAATACCAGCTTAAGGGGAAATAACACTTTTTACTAATATAAATGCATAAGAAATACAGTGCAACATTAAAAAAAAAGGTCAAAATATTGTGTGCAGCTATAAAATAAAATAAATTAAATAAATAAAGACAATAAAAACAATATTTACTAATGTGCAATCAAATATTTAACAACAGGTGCATACGGTGGGTAAACAAAAAATACACAAAAAAAGACAACGAAATTGCATTATGTGTGCTATTACAGCAGATGAAGGGCAGCCCACCATCCACACCTGGCTCCGCCCTCCCTCACCACACCATCTCACCACTGCTGCACGAGTCCTAGCGACTGAGGTTATTCCCCACTGGGGTGTGCCCCGTCCAATGGACTTGGTTCAAGGGACTCATTTCACAAGTAAAGTAATGAAGGAAGCATGTTTACTGCTAGGGGTAAAACAATGATTTCATATACCTTATCACCCTCAGAGATCGTGCTTAGTGGAGCGCACTAACCGGACACTGAAGGAAAGTTTGGCAAAAGCCCTGTTAACTACAGGCAAGGGATGAACAGCAGCACTCCCCGCTGTGCTGTATAAAGTCACAGCGTCACCTAATCGGAGCACTTAACTTTCTCCGTATGAGTTAATGACAGGGAGAGCTATGCAACTCCCTGCTGGCATCTGGGTCCCATTGATCCCAATGCTCCATTCAAAGACTATCTTAAACAGTATGTGGCACAGCTATGTACACACCTAAAAAAACTTAGAACACAAGCACGTTATCTCCAGTCCCTCAGGGACTTGGAACTCAAAGAGGAAATGCCAACAACGCTCCCTAAGGTTGGTTCACAAGTTATGTGTAAAATAATCCCAAGCAGACCAGGGCTCAGGCCCAAATGGACAGGACCGCATAATGTCCTTCTTTCTACAGTCACTTTGGCCTGTATTGATGGACAGGAGGGGGGTACTAGATGGAAACATTGGTCACAAGTTAAAAATTATAATCCAGGAGAACTGTGTACTAAACCTTTATCTTTTCTCATTCTTAGGAAAGCAACAGTTGCAGATTTCCTGACTTTTGAGCTACATTCCCCTAACTGGTAAAGGTTTTGTCCCCCTGCAGGTACTAAGAGATAATCCAGCATGAAGATGACTGTGTACACCACAGTATTTGGACTGATCTGCCTGTCCTTAGTTGAGTCATGGACAGATAACAAATTCATCCAAATGACACACACCTATGCAAATGCCCTTAACAAGACGAAATGGGTTTGTTCCCACATTCCACACACCACTAAGAAAGGGGTTCCAGTGATCCCCATTCCAATTCCAGTATTTTCTAATTATTCACAACTCAGGGTAGCCTCTAATGCACAGTATGCATATGATCAGGCCTTAGACATCACAGAAGGATGGTTCTTTAGACCAAAGATGGATCAGAATAGAAAATAATTTAAAATGACATATACTGACTTGGCTCACAGTAACATAGGATCTGTCCATTAATAACTGAGTGATCCAAGGATCCTATCCAGTCTGACTTTAAATGTTCCCAAATTTTCAGCTTCTACCACATTGCTGGGGAGTTTGTTCCAGATTGTGACTACTCTCTGTGTGAAAAAGTGTTTCCTGTTTTCCGTTTCAGTCTTTGGTGTGGAACCTTAACAAAAGCTTTTTGAAAATCTAAGTATATCATATCATATGCTTTCACATGACCTACAGCTGCAGTTGTGTGTTCAAATAATTCAAATAAATTAGTTAGACTTGATCTGCCTCGTCTAAACCCATGTTGACTATCTCCAAGAATATGGTTTTCATTAAGATGCCATTTTACAGGTGATGCAGGTGAAACTGATTGGTCTGTAATTTCCTGGCTCAGTTTTGTCCCCTTTCTTGTAGATTGGTATGACATTTGCTGTATTCCAGTCAGTTGACACAGCCCCTGTTCTTTTGGTGTCTTTTGGAATATTTTAGTTAGTGGCGTATAAATAATGTCCCTCATTTCTTTCAGTACTGTTGGAAATATACCATCTGGCCCAGGTGATTCGTTTGTTTTTAATTCTGCTAGTCCCTTTAGTACCTCCTCCTCATTTATCCTGATCTCTCCTAGGATTTGCCTGGAGTGATTGTTAACCTGTGGCATGTTATCTGTCTTTTCTTTTGTAAAAACCTCTGTGAAATATTCATTTAGAACATTTGCCACATCTTGTTCATTTTCCAAGATACTTCCATTTTTGCCCTTTATCTGTTTCGCTTCCTCCTTTATTGACCTCTTGCTGTTATAGTAAAAAAAGCTCTTTGCATTAGTTTTAGCTCCAATAGCTATGTTTCTTTCTATTTCCCTTTGCTTTCCTGATCCCTTTCTTAAGATCTCTTTGCAGCTCAACATATTCTATGCATTTTGTTTAATCTCCATCTCTTTTGTATGCACTATACAACATTTTCTTCCTCTTGATATTTTTTGCATACCTCTATTAAACCATTTTGGCCACTGTTTTTTGGTCCTCAATTTGCTTTGTTTTGGGACAAATTGCTCCTGAGCCTCAATTAGTATATTCTTAAAATGTAACCATCCATTTTCAACTGAATCTGTATCTAGTGTGCTCCAGTCTACCTCTTCTAAATGCCACCTCATACCTTCAAGGTTTGCTTTTCTGAAATTGTAGACCATTGTTTTAGACTTGGACCTTGTTTTTTGAAAGAATACCTCAAAGCTAACCATATTGTGATCACAATTTGCCATTGGTTCTCTAACTAGTGCCCTCTGACTCTATCCTGGTATTTGAAAAGATCAAGTCAATGCATGCACTCTTCCTGGTTGGTTCCCTGACAAATTGAGTTAGAAAGCAGTCATTTACCATCTCAACCATTTCTATTTCTGCTTCTGTAGTCCCAACCGGGCTTTCCCAGTCTATGTTTGGGAAATTTAAATCCCCCATTATAACAGCCACATCCTTGCTACATGCAGTCCTAATTACACTGTTAAATGCAACATCTTGCTGAATATCTGAGTTAGGTGGTCTGTAACCTACCACTAATCCTCCAGATCTCTTGTCCAAAAGTTTAACCCACAAAATTCTGTTCCGTTACTGGGATCTAATATGAGTTCTTCTGCCTCAATGTCATTTTTCACATATAATGCTACCCCACCCCCTCTTTGATTTTGCCTGTCTCTCCTAAACTGTGTGTATCCTTCCAACTTGTATTCATCCCCATTGTTTTCTGTAAGCCATGTTTCTGTCACTCCTACAACATCATAATCACATGCCAGCACTGTGGCTTCCAAGTCCAACATCTTGTTCCTTATACTGTGAGGTACAAACATTTCAGGACTTTCCTACTAGCGGGTTCCCTTTGTTTTCTTTCCTTAGAGGAACATCTCCCATTGTCAGAGCTCCCTGCCTCCCTGGTCCCTAGTTTAAATGATTCTCAATTTCTCTGCCCATACGCTCTCCCAATGCATTAGCCCCCCTTCTGTTTAGATGTAGACCGTCCAGTTTGTACAGGTCCCTTCTATCCCAGAAGAAAGACCAATGCTCCATAAACCTAAAAGCCTCTTCCCTACACCAAGATTTCAACCACGTGTTAAACTTTCTAATCTCTGCCTGTCTCCCTGGCCATGCACGTGGTACCGGAAGTATTTCGGAGAAAACTACCGTGGAGGTTCTGCTCTTTAATTTTGTTCCTAACTCTTTAAATTTGTCTTGCAGAACCTCTGTTGTACCTTTTCCTATGTCATTGGTTCCAATGTGGACCATGACCAGTGGATTTCCCCCTGGCTTTGGCCAGTAGCCTGTCTACTAGTTTAGGGAAATCTGCAACCTGAGCACCAGACAGGCAAGATACCATGCGGGTCTCCTTATCACTAGAACACACTGTGTGATCTACGCCTCTAAGAATTGAGTCTCCTACTATAACTACCTCCCTCTTCTGGGGGGGAGTGGGCACCAAGTTGCTCTGGTGCTCAACTGCCCCCCCATCATCCTCTGAGCTGTCACTGTCCAACTCGGTGTCCGGCAGTTGGAACCTGTTGGGCATTTCTAGCTCTTGGGATGTCTCTAGGGGTTGTGAGGTTACGACCTACTGTAACCCAGCAGTTCTCTATGCTGTCCTGCTCTGAGGTCTTAACTCTCCTAGGTTTTGGCGTGCACACCATCTCTCTCATGGGCTTGACCAATTCTTCTATATCCCTAATACAGCGCAGATCGACAAGCTGAGCCTCAAGATCACGAACCTTGATCTCTAGGATTTCAACCTGCCGACAACGTTCACAAATGAAACCTCCTTGGATGAGTTCAGTGGCCACATGCTTCTAAATGTTACTTTTTTTTTTGTTTATGTTTTTTAAGTTATTATTACGTTTCTTGGTTCCTATTGCCTACTCAACTGCTTAACTTTTGTGAACAAGAAACAGCAGAGCTAGTCAAACAACAAGATGGCTGCCTCTCACCTGTACTTTCCTGTGTCTCTAGCTTTTGTCTACCTACCCCCAATTCATACCTAAGTGGCCACACCTGGCTCCTCCTGCAACAGAATTCCTGCTAGTCCTAGACAAAATCTCCCTTCTACAATTTGTTTACTTTCACCAACTCAGCAGCTGAACTGAATTGACTTTGAAACTACAGGCAATGCTAACTTCAATTAAGGCAAATTTAAAACAAAATGAGCAATGCTAAGACTGTAACCGGAGAAAACACCGTCAGCCCCCCAGCTCTTGCTAATTATTTTATTTCCCCCCCACTCTTACTGGAGAAAACTGACTACCTATGTTAATAAACTGTTATTTGGGAGACCTACCAAAATATACTGCTACTTGACATCTGTACATTTGTACTCATATCTTCTTGCAGGTCCTCTTTTCGAAGCAGTTAATCCTTTTTCACTGTACATTCACTCCAAAATACTATGTATGCAAGGAGGGAAAAAAGAGAAGAAATTGCGAACTTGTAGTAATCAGGTTATTTGAAATTTTGTATGCATGTGTGGAAATGTTTATCACTTGCTTGTTGTGTTCTTTATTGCAGTTGCACTGGTGATTTAATTACATTTACATGTGGGGTTGTGGTGATTCGCCCCGAATCTGCACCGCCGGTGACTGAAAACCTGCCCAGCTGGTTGCCTCGCATATCAGCCCTAAATTGTTTAATGACTCGTCTCTCTCCAGAGGACATTATAAACCGGTAGCAACTGGTGGAAGCTTCCCGGGAGATGTTTCTGCAGGGGAGCAACGCCACACATTAAGATATATGTGATTGACTTGTATGACTTGTAAGATATATGTGATGTGGTTGTAATAGATAAACAAGACGTTTTTTTTGCTTTCTACTATATTATACGTCCCTACGGGAGTATGCTCACCGTGGGTGGTGTTATAGCTGTTCCACTTCTATTATTGGAAGTGGAGATCTTCCTACAGAGTTGGAGAATTTGCGAATATTGCACAGCCTCATACAGGACTTTTTTAAATCTAATTAATTTGTTACTTACCTGTGGTGTGGGACTGTGGGAACACCTGGATGCTGCTGCTTAGAAACCTTATCCAACTTACCCGTTTTTCTCTTCCAGCCCATGGCAGCAGGAGCACCTGTGGAAAAGAATCCAGTGATTGGAGTTAGACACTTTACCGAAATCCTTTGTTTGTGTTACTTATCTATCTTTGTTTCATTTCCCCAGTGCGGCCAGCCTCCATTTCAGTGGAAAGTGCTGGTGTAGGAGCCAAATTGGCAAATTAATTATTCACATAGAAAATATGGATAGTTTGTTATTAGTTTAAATTTCATTTGAAATGTGTTTGTTGATTATATGTTGTTTGCTCCACCATAGTTCACTGTGCACTGTGTAATTCTATCTTAGCAGCAGCCTTTTCTTCCTTATTGAAACACACTGGGGTGTTTCTTGGAACAAACTTGGCAGGTGAGTAATTTTTTATAGTTTTTATATATTTTGTTCATGGATCTTTGCCTCTCAAGCATTTACACAACTGCATTGTATGATCTCCATCACAGAATAGACAAGGGGTTTGAAAGGCATTTACTGATGTACATTGAGTGTTCTCACCAAAGGGTTCTTCACTTCATTAATAACTAATAAAACTAATATCAAATTATCCATATTTTCTATGTGAATAATGGATTTGCCAATTCAGCTCCTACATTCCAACCACTAATTGTTTAAGCAACAGGCTTAACAATTATCTAAAACATTGAATGGAGCCGAAGTAAAGTGAACTTTAAAGTCTATTGAGTCCCTTTAGATGAAGAATGTCCTTGGATACTTAACAAATGTACTGTCCAGAATTCTCAAGTAGCAAACAGAACTTGTTTATAGGTCTCTCCAGAACACTAGTTTTAGTTTGTATGAGAACACAACAAACTAATACCTTCTGGTCTGGCATTAGTGATGGGTCGTTCGCGAACGAGTCGGATCTAAGAGCCGGCTCTTGTACGTGAACGTTGGGAGCCGGCTCGCATATCAGAAGAGCCGAATATATTTATAAAAATATTTAAAAATTAACATATGAATAATCAAAATATTTCAATGAATATAATTAACTAATTCAAAGAACGAAAAAATAAATACAATAATATAGGCCTAAATGCTCAAGCGCACACATGCGTTCTGACTGTCTGCTCAGACACGCAGCGTCAACCAATGAAAAGACGCGAGAGGCGGCCGAACCGACTCACTCAGTCACTGCAGCCCAGGAGAGAGGAAGCACAGCTGTGAGAACAACAGCTGGACAATGATGATATGCTGCAATATTCTATTGTTATGTTGTTCTGATTGTATTCGTTTTGAATTGTTACATTTATATGCACTTGGTTTATATACATTAAAAAGTTTATACTTTATACTTTAAATGGAGTCGTCTTAAAACCTGCCCGCAGGCGTCCGGAGATCAAAGACAATGACTTTCTTTTTATTTAAGTCCAGTTGGCGACAGCAAAACAACGATTAATCCAGGAGATCAGCAGACATGATCAAGGACATATCAATGCGATTTCCAATAAAAAGCAGTCACATCCCAGCTAACACACAACGTTGCAAATCACGCTGCCACAACGTTATGGCAACATTGTGTTAGCAGGGATTTACACTGTATTTAAATGTAGTCTGTGATTTCCTTTATATTATAATTGTGTGTTGTTTTTTTTCTAAATACTTTGCACTGCTTTTTTGATTGTTTAATCACTTTTTTCTTACACAAGCCAGGATACTGATTTAATAACCGTATTCTGTCTTTGCACATTAACTTGCTGCTATTATCTTGACTGGAAAAAATAAAGCATTATTTTAGCAGATATGTTGTGTGTTAAGTAATCACGCAGACAGGTCGGCATGTGTGTGCAATCAATAAACCTGTTATTACCGCAATTCCTTGTGTCCGAGCCTGCGTGGGGGTGTTTGAGAGAGACCGTCACAAGACCACCCGTGACATAAATACAAAGACTAATCCTAATTCACCGCTAATTAACTTTTAAATACGTCAAGATGGGGCAGGGACAACCAGGGGAAAGCTCTGTGGTTTCTAGCTATTGCCTGCATTTTAACAAATTAATTATTATGATGATTAATAATAATGAAATACTTTGCCCATGATTAAGCTAGATTGCAGATTCGCTCAGCCGGCAGTTCATCATCCTTCCTTCCTCTCCCCCCCCACAACGCTGTGCCACAACAATAATTAATTGGTTAAATTTAGCAAAGGTGTAGGGATAATTAAAACATTTATTTATTTAAATTTAGCAGCTAATTTTAAATCCCGTTCTGCCTCACAATGTCCCGTGATAGTGGGTCAGGTGGCAGCCCTACAGAGCAGCGCATCACAGGTCCTTGATCATGTCTGCTGATCTCCTGGATTAATCATGTTTTGCTGTCGCCAACTGGACTTAAATAAAAAGAAAGTTATTGTCTTTGATCTCCGGGCATCGCCTCGTGCCACCTAGAGCCACCGGGCACCTCCCGGCAGGTTTTAGGAGGACCGTTTAAGGGTCAATATTTAATAACATTATTTTTCATAACAAACCAATGCATTATAAAATACATTGTGGTTAAGGTAGAGTATGATTTCATTCAATAATCTAATTAGAATTGTTTTAACACCAATCATAGTCAAACAATCGCAAACTGTTTGACTTGAAAAAATACAAAACATTTTTAATTTAAAGAGCCGTTTTGGAGCCAAAAGAGCCGGCTCTTTTTGGTGAGCTGAGCCGAACGAGCCGGCTCGTTGAAAAGAGCCGGAATGCCCATCACTGTCTGGCATAGTCTTTATGTCATTATATCCTCGTGCACTTGAGTGAGGACTGAGAGTAAGTTAGTAGTGGGAGCAAATACAAATTTTCGACCGTTTTTACTTGTCACCTTGTTTCTGTTATTTATTATTGTTATTTTCTCTTTTAGTGTTAATAAACACATCTTTATAAATACATAGATAACTTAGAGGCTGTATTGATTAAATATCCTTACAGTACATTTGCTCATGTGTATGAATAAAACTTTTTCCTTGGCACTTATTTGATGGACCAGTCTACTTTTGAATATTCTTTGATGTTGCATGATAGAAACAAAACAACGTGTCAGAAATGTATCAGTAAACCCACTACCACGAGGACGTGGTAAGTTCACAAGTCAAGAAGTTACAACAGCTGGAGTCTTCCTTTGGACGGGGTGATAGTTAAGCTGGAAAGAAAATCCGGAAAAGTATTTTTATTCATTTTAGGCCAAGAATATTAAAGGCATAATTGTATTAATATTTTTAGTAATAATATTAACCTTAACCTTTTGTATTTATATTCTATTTATACTCTTTTGTAACCCCTTCTGTACAGAGAAATAACAAAAGACTTCTTGCCCTGAGCTATACATATATTGTGGTTTGTTTATTCAGTGTTAAAAATAAACAGTTGTTATTTCTTACTTTTTGCCTGCTGTGTTGGTATGCTGAGATAAAGTGATCCTGGTGTGGGGAAATTGTGGGGAGTCCCCCAGCTAAATAACTTGGGGTGGCGTAACTGCAAGTTGTCGCCTCCTACTGGTTGTAACACTTGCACTTTATTTAATAATGCAACAGTTAAATTCTTCTGGAGAAAAATTATAAGGCAAAATATCTGGGATACTTAAGTTATATTGTCAATGGTAATTGGATCATGATACAGCAGGGGTTGGGGATCCTTTTTACTTAGAAGAGCAAAACAAACAACAATTGATGAGAAAAAATAAATAATCTAAAGAGCCATAATGTTTGATGGCCTTTTTTGGTATTTTGTGCTGGCACATCTGGTATTTTTGTATCTCAAAGGTAGCAACCCTATGTGTATAAGAAATGTTACATAGAAATTCATAAAACACAACAGCAGTATTGCACTGACCGTAGTTATACAACACTAGAAGGTGACCACCCAAGCTAGTTGTAGCCTACTACACACAATAGTAGGCGGCTACATAAAACATGTTATATTTTGTTCACCGACACAGTGCTGGTTTCGAGCACTAAGACACCACAAATGTTGTGAAGGGGCATCATAAAAAAGTGATTAGCAATAAGTGTATTGCACCCCAACTTACATTAATGAGATTTCTGTTGCTGCTGATTGCACGCTCACACGCATTTGCCAAAATCTTTTCTATGCACAACCCCCCCCCCCCCCCAACAAGTATGAGCCCACCCCCACCAACACCACATGAGATATATGCCACCACATTTTTTAATCTAAAACCTATGTTCATGCAGGTTGGTTTTGATGTTGTTTAGATGTGAGAAGGACTGCTCACACTTGTAAGTTGAACATTGTCAGCACTGCAACATGGACATTCCCATTCCCAGTTTTCAGGATGAAATTGTCTTTGTATTGGATTTCTTATATGGTGCATCTCAAAGTATCTAACATTTCACTTTTTAAGCGACGTGATACGATCATAACAAATGAGACACACTGCAGACCCTGATCATTTACCTCCGCAAAGGTAAATTGATCAGTCTATTCGGGCTGAAATTAACAGTAATCATCTTTTTTTCTTTTGCCATCTTGCTCTGGTTGGTTATTTATTTATTTTTCTTTTCAAATTTAGCTAGCTATAGTCATTCAATTTGATGTGGACATGAAGCAGGCAGCTACATCTTCCAAATACAATTCTGCTCTCTGAAATGTATACTGACTTACTGCTGTCAATCATATTAAAATGCTAGTCTCTTACCTAAATATTTTGAACATATTGTATTTTACACATTCATAATTATACATCAATCAAGTATGCTAATAATTTAAAAATAATGTAATTATCTTCAAGGATTTGCGAGCCATAAAAAAATCCAGAAGGGATAAATCACACATTTTTTTGATACAGATGTGCACAAATTTGTTGGTACCCCTCCACAAAAAAGGAAGAATGCACAATTTCCTCTGAAATAACTTGAAACTGACAAAGGTAATTGGCATCCACCATTGTTTATTCCATATTTAATAGAAATCAGACTTCGCTTTTGATTTTGTTTTTCAACATAATATTGTAAATAATAAAACAAATGAAAATGGCATGGACAAAAATGATGGGACCCTCAACCTAATATTTTGTTGCACAACCTTTAGAGGTAATCACTGCAATCAAATGTTTTCTGTAGCTCTCGGAGAGACTTCTGCACCTGTTAACATGTAGTTTGGCCCACTCTTCCTGAGCAAACTGCTCCAGCTGTCTCAGGTTTGATGGCTGCCTTCTCCAGACTGCAAGTTCCAGTTCTTTCCATAGATGTTCGATAGGATTCAGATCAGGACTCACAGAAGGCCACTTCAGAACAGTCCAATGTTTTGTTCTTATCCATTCTTGTGTGGTTTTAGCTGTGTGTTTTGGGTCATTATCCTGTTGGAAGACCCATGACCTGCAACTGAGACAGAGTTTTCTGACACTGGGCAGTATGTTTCGCTCCAGAATGCCTTGATAGTCTTGAGATTTAATTGTGCTCTGCACAGATGTGCACCCTGTGCCAGGCGGAGCAAAGCAGCCCCAAAACATAAATGAGCCTTCCATGTTTCACTGTAGATATGGTATTCTTTTCTGTGAAAGCTTAATTTGTTTGTCTGTGAACATAGAGCTGATGTGACTTCCCAAAAAGCTCATCTGTCCAAAGGATATTCTCCCAGAATGATTGTGACCTGTCAATATGCATTTTAGCAAATTCCAGTGTGGCTTTTTTATGTTTTTCTTTCAAAAGTGGAGTCTTCCTGGGCCGCGCCCAGGGCAGTTTGCTACAGTTCCATGGCCTTTGAACTTCTTAATAATATTTGCTTTTAAGAACTGTTGTCACAGGAACATCAAGCTGCTTGGAGATGTACTTGTAGCCTTTACCTTTACCATGCTTGTCTATTATTTTCTTTCTGATCTCCTCAGACAACTCTATCCTTTGCTTTCTCTGGTCCATGTTCATTGTGGTGCACACAATGATACCAAATTGCACAGTGACTATTTTCCTCCATTTAAATAGGCTGAATGACTGATTACAAGATTGGAGACATGTGTGATACTAATTAAATAAACTAATTAGTTTGGAATCACTATAATCCAATTATTTATTATATTTTCTAAGGGGTACCAACAAATGTGTCCAGGCCATTTTAGAATATCTTTGTAGAATGAACAATAATTAATCTCTTTTCACAGCTTCTTTGCTTTATTCTATGACATACCAAAGGCATGCAAGTATACATGATGCAATAGCTTTTAATTTCATCACTTTTCAGGAGGAATTAACCATTATTTCAATGAGCTGTAAGGGTACCAACAAATTTGAGCACGTCTGTATGTGGAAATTAACACTTTTATTTTTCTAAAGGTCCAAAGTTTATGTTATGTTTAAGGTATTTCAGCCTCCAGTTTTTGAACACTAAATCACAGAATGCAGAGTGTCCCAAAATTTGTTTTGACCTTTGGTGTTTCACATTCACTTGTTACAGATCAAATCAGCAATACTACTACAACGTTGACAGTATCTTCTCACTTACGCGCAACTGTAGCGAGGGCTAAAGGCTGTACGATTGTGTAGCCAATTATGCCACTCAAGGCACCACCTTCAGTTTAGGTTAATTCAGTTCTTTATCTGGTACTGGAATTACAGTGAAACAATGGAAGTTGAAGTTTGTTAAAACACCAGTGAGTAAAAGGACAAGGAGTTGCAAATTACAAGTATAAAAGATTCAAATATAAAGACCCTTAAAATAAACTAAAAATCCAATATAGGGGATGCACATTTAGGCTCCGTAGCACCATATTAATCAGGCTAGCCACTGTAAGAGCAGACCCACTTACTATTTTCTAGGCGCCTCTTGTGCTCTATGCATTTAGCCTATTTTCAGTTCTAATTGTATAGCCAATTCTGCCTACAGATTTTGGCTGCAGTACCACCACTATAGTGCTATAGGTATACCTGCTACAGGCAGGGGTGCTAAAGAGCATTGGAATTGGCTTTAATGATTGTAGGATAGCGAATCCCCTAATAAACAAAAAATACACTATTAAAATAGTTAAAATAAAATAAAAACTGCTGTAGCGTTAAGGGTGGGGAGGGGGGGGGTATTTTGATAGAGCATTGTACCCCTGAGCTGGAGCTTTGAATCTAAAGAAGACTTCTCCCCAGAAGGTGTTACCAGAATTCCTGAGCTCATCGGCCCATGAACTGTTCTATGTCAAAATGACAGTTTAGGGAGTTGGCTCACCTAGAATGGGCAAAATGGCTTGGAATCCCTACTGTGAAAATGTCTGGGGAATAGGGCCTGGAGGTAATAAAACTCTTTGAAGAGGGCAAGAGCCGAAATTCCGAAACAGAGCTACGAACCCAGGCCAACCAGCATTTCCAACAGATGGTATGGATTGGCATCAGGCATGAATCGAGCCTCCTCCAATAGGAGACTGGGGGGGCTGGCACAAATCCAACCTTGCAAACTCAAGGACCAATCGCCTATGATCTGAGGGCATAAAAAGTAGCACCCATCACTTTTCTCTCTCTCTCACCTGAACCGGTAACTGACTGCCTCAACTCAACTTAGCTCTGTTGCCAGAACCAGAACCGGAAACCAACCAAGTCTTTGCCAGCAACAGAAGAGTATAACTGGGAGAAGGAGATTGAGCCGTACGAAGAATTCTTTAAAGAACTTTACTAAGTAAAGAACTTTAGAAACTGCACATGCCCGCCTGTACCCATCTGATCAGTGGAGTTCATACAGCTGGACAATTGACAAAGTTTTCAGTCATTTAAATACAGTGAGGGAAAAAACTATTTGATCCCTTGCTGATTTTGTACGTTTGCCCACTGACAAAGAAATGATCAGTCTATAATTTTAATGGTAGGTGTATTTTAACAGTGAGAGACAGAATAACAACAACAAAATCCAGAAAAAAGCATTTCAAAAAAGTTATACATTGATTTGCATGTTAATGAGGGAAATAAGTATTTGACCCCTTCGACTTAGTACTTGGTGGCAAAACCCTTGTTGGCAATCACAGAGGTCAGACGTTTCTTGTAGTTGGCCACCAGGTTTGCACACATCTCAGGAGGGATTTTGTCCCACTCCTCTTTGTAGATCCTCTCCAAGTCATTAAGGTTTCGAGTCTGACGTTTGGCAACTCGAACCTTCAGCTCCCTCCACAGATTTTCTATGGGATTAAGGTCTGGAGACTGGCTAGGCCACTCCAGGACCTTAATGTGCTTCTTCTTGAGCCACTCCTTTGTTGCCTTGGCTGTGTGTTTTGGGTCACTGTCATGCTGGAATACCCATCCACGACCCATTTTCAATGCCCTGGCTGAGGGAAGGAGGTTCTCACCCAAGATTTGACGGTATATGGCCCCGTCAATCGTCCCTTTGATGTGGTGCAGTTGTCCTGTCCCTTTAGCAGAAAAACACCCCCAAACCATAATGTTTCCACCTCCATGTTTGACGGTGGGGATGGTGTTCTTGGGGTCATTCCTCCTCCTCCAAACACGGCGAGTTGAGTTGATGCCAAAGAGCTCGATTTTGGTCTCATCTGACCACAACACTTTCACCCAGTTCTCCTCTGAATCATTCAGATGTTCATTGGCAAACTTTAGACAGGCCTGTACATGTGCTTTCTTGAGCAGGGGGACCTTGCGGGCGCTGCAGGATTTCAGTCCTTCACGGCGTAGTGTGTTACCAATTGTTTTATTGGTGACTATGGTCCCAGCTGCCTTGAGATCATTAACAAGATCCTCCCGTGTAGTTCTGGGCTGATTCCTCACCGTTCTCATGATAATTGAAACTCCACGAGGTGAGATCTTGCATGGAGCCCCAGACCAAGGGAGACTGACAGTTATTTTGTGTTTCTTCCATTTGCGAATAATCGCACCAACTGTTGTCACCTTCTCACCAAGCTGCTTGGCGATGGTCTTGTAGCCCATTCCAGCATTAGGTCTACCAGTGTAGGTCTACAATCTTGTCCCTGACATCCTTGGACAGCTCTTTGGTCTTGGCCATGGTGGAGAGTTTGGAATCTGATTGACTGATTGCTTCTGTGGACAGGTGTGTTTTATACAGGTAATGAGCTGAGATTAGGAGCACTCCCTTTAAGAGAGTGCTCCTAATCTCAGTTTGTTACCTGTATAAAAGACACCTGGGAGCCAGAAGTCTTGCTGATTGATAGGGGATCAAATACTTATTTCCCTCATTAACATGCAAATCAATGTATAACTTTTTTGAAATGCGTTTTTCTGGATTATTTTGTTGTTATTCTGTCTCTCACTGTTAAAATACACCTACCATTAAAATTATAGACTGATCATTTCTTTGTCAGTGGGCAAACGTACAAAATCAGCAGGGGATCAAATACTTTTTTCCCTCACTGTAAACAGTATAGTGACATATTATAGTCTTATTTTTAGAAAATATTTGGTAATTGGTGCATAGCATAAAATACCTGAAATAAAAGTTAAAATTAGACCTTGGATTTAAGATGAGTGAATTAGTCAAAGGGTAAGAATTTTAAGGATACTATAGAAATATAAAATTACAAGCATTGAATAAGTGAGCTAAAATTAATATTGAATAATTTGAAGGAGAAAATAAAACCTAGAAATACTATTAGAATGAGTTTTACAAACCAGAAATAAAAAAATAAATGTTGAAAATTGAATTAGAGCTAATTTTTGAAATGGGAATCTGAGGAAACAGTGAAATTTGGTGAAGATATGAATACATAGATAACCAGATATTCCAGGAAATTAAAGGTGTGGTCATTTGGTAGCTGTGAGTTCCACAATGAAGAGTTTTTGAAATCCCCAGATATAAGATCCCTAAATACAAGGTGTAGGTAAGAAATGAAATATTGATCAGTTCAATCTGGCTTTGGGAACAGTTCTTTTGAACCTGTACCGGTGTAGATTGGACTTCAATAGGAGAAAGTGACACAATAAAGACATATATGAGCCGCGCAGTTGGACAATCTTAGTGCCCACGCAGGCTCTTCATTGGGAAAATCATTGACTGACATTTTTTGAAAATTTGTTTTCCTGAGGTATCTGGGAATCATTATTGAAATCAATTAAAAGGCATATTTTCTAAAATATATTTTATTAGGTAAATATCTTAATTTATTAACTCAAATAATCGAGCGAAATATGTGTATAAATAGTAATAATACATGTCAATAAATATAACTTGAATTTTCTAGTAAGGAATTAGGAAAAGGAGAAAGAACAGCTGTTAGGATACAGAGTGATGTTTTAAGAGGGTCTGAGCGATGTTGATGAAGGTTTGAGGAAGTTGACAAGGGGTTTAAGAGTTGATAAGGCTTGGGAAGCTGGAAAAAGGGAGTTTGGTATGTGTGAAAGAAATGTGCTGCCACTTTCAGCACAAGAGTTTTGATGGCGATTGAATGAAATATGAGGGAAAATAAGGAAGTTACTGAAGGTATAACTTAATTTAAAATAAATAAATAATTGATTGAGATATAGTTTAAAGGCTAAAGTCATGAAACTGTATGGAAATAGTCCTTTCACAAACAGAAATACCTTATCAATCCGGAAGGGATTCACCACCCCCCCCCCCAAAAAAAAGGGGGGGGGCAGTGAAAGTGTCTGTGAGGTCAGCTCCCCCCCAGAGAGAGATAAGAGAGCTGCCTTGTAACTAAATACAAATGTAGTACTACAAACCAAGCCACTTTGTCAACAAACAGTAATGTCCTGGGAAATCGAGTATAGTTACATTACTAATGCTACTAATACTGATGTTGATACAGATGAATAGGAAAATAACTACTATTATCTGTCTTCACACGAACCAGCAACAATGAATTTCCCTCACATTTAATCCACAGGTTCTCTACTCACATGCCATGACACAGCAAATTGCAAATTCTCCCCTCTCACATTGGCCTCCGCTCTTAGTGCTGCGGACCATAATCCATCCTCATGGCCACTGATGCCAGTGTGTGTGGACGGACAGGAGGGAGGGGGATGGTGGAAACATACGATGCTTACCATACTCTGGTAAAAGTAATAAACTAACTAACTCTGCTGATTGCAATTGACAACAGGAGGGTGGCGATGTCCAGGAATAGATGAACAGATTATTAACAAATCATTTCTGATTGATTTCAGGTGCTGAAAATAACAAAATGTTATCTTTCAGGAAAAGTTGGAGAAACAATATGGAAATAGATTGAAAAGAAACATGAATAGTCATACAACTCCAACCGCTTTTAAATCTTTTAAATCTAAGCGCAATTGAAGGATACAGAGTCTGGTGGGACTATGGGCATTTCATTAACTATCTTTTCCATAGTTTAATAGAGTGACTACTGGATTGAAAGAATTGTGCTGTTCGGTTGTATGACTTAAGTGTGGAATGATATGTGATGTTTCAATGTGATGTAATGGATACACACTGAATAATGCTACTATGGTGTATTGTATTATTGTATATGGGAATTGAGTGAAAAACTAAAAAATGTATGTGATAACAAAGCCAATGCTTTGTAATGAATGAATAATACAAGTTTGCTCTAGTTAAAAAGGTTTTATAGCATAATAAGTCTATTGGGCGATAGAATTGGTTCTATTCGCCAATTCGGTTCTAACTTTTGGGAAATATTATGATAATGTTTATGTAAGGATGTGTACAGCAGTCATTACAAGGTTTAGTAGAATAAGGATGGAATTATATAATCTATTATTAAAGATGAAGGTTTATTCAAAGTAAATTTATATATTGAGACAATGAATATCAATTAATGGGTAAAATACTAATCAAGACACTGGCAATGTTGGAAGGAAATATTAGAGAAATAAATAATAACAATGAAAATATAAATAATAGGAGTTGTTCCTAATGAAACTATGGAAATAATTTCAAATGATGGTTTATTTGTAAAGAATGAATTGAGAAACAAAGATTAATAACTGCCATCATTTACCTAACAACTATTAACTATGTTGTTGAAAGAGCTGCTGTAATAATTCTTAAAATAGTCTCAGATATTTAAGTCAGATAAAAGGAAAGACATAAGCACATTGTTTTGAAAGTTTGACAGCTCCACACAAAAGAGTATTTACACTAGGAAGTAAAGTTGATTCAGGAACACAGGAGATATGATGCTGCTGACGACAGCTGAGTGCTGTACTGAAATAATCTATGATAAATTGGGATCAAGATTATTATTTTGAATTGTCCCTTTACTGGAAACTTTATAGATTGTGTGAATGTCAACTACTGTCCATGTGATAGAGATGCCTTTTATAAGGAGGATCTCTGATGTTGTGCGAACCACACATTGTGTCTTCAGATGACTGATATATTCCACATGGCAGATATGCACATTATGAATCGTGCCGTGAAAGGAACCGATGTCTGACCCGTGGTGGCAGAGGTGCATATGGAGAAGACGCTGGTGTTCTCGTTGACACACAGTAGGCCGAGGGCACGGCTTTAAAGACAGCCTCATGGCATCTTGAACAGACCGAACAGTCCACAATGCTGAAGTGACGGTTGACTTAATGGAGAAATAAGTTAAAATACTGAAATTAAAGGTTTTCCAGATTATAGGAATCTGCAATACATTGTGAAACAGCTGACATCCACAGTAGCATGTATTCTTGTATTGATAGTTAATTTATAATGTACTTTTGGTGGAGATGTCAAATTATTCAAATGAATAGAATAAGAGTCATGAAGTAAGAATAAGTCCATTGCCCTTCTCTTGAGATTTATGGAATACACAATGTTTATAAATTAAAATGCAACAAGTATTTAAAATACAAAAGTCAGCAAAATAACATTTTGCTGACTTTTGTATTCCCTTAGAAGCAACTGGGGACTGACCTTTATGACCTGGGGCAGGATGAAACCTAATTTGAGATACCCCTCATCCCCCACCATGGAAGTCTGATGAGGCACAACCCATCCCAGAAGCACCTCACCACGAAGGGTCAACGGGGCTTTCACACACAAGGTTTGACGAGCCATCGCAACCCAAAGCCTGTTGATGGTCCAAACCCTCCACCCTCAATGGCCAGCGAGAGGCCTCCTCCAGAGGGAAGAGCACAGTCAGCAGCACCGATAAAGAACTTTCTGATCACCTTGCTGCTGTAATAACTATACTGCCTGGAGGGAAGGCAACCATTAGGCCTAGGCCCTAAGCCGTGGACCCCCAGAGATTCATTTTCTCCTACATGCCATCCATAGGAGTTTTTTGTTTTTCTCTCCTCCGTGCCTAAATGGTTTATTTACTTAAATGTTCACTCACTTTATTCTAGATCATGTAAAATGTTTACAGGTCTATATTTGATTTTATTGTATTTATGTTTTTTATTTTGCTATACGTTTGTTGTATGTTTACCAGTCTGTAAAGCGCTCTGTGGCTACCCTGCGAAGGGCGCTATACAAATAAAAATTGATTGATTTGATTGATTGATACACGGTAAAGCTCCAGGAAATTGTAGGTGGCCACTGCAATTTCCATAAGAGAGCTCAATATTCGGTAAGGTGTAGTTATGACATAATTGTTTGCCTGACCAGGCAAAGAAAAAGACATTTCTATCCCCTGATTATTTGAAAACCTTGCCGTACATACATACACACCTCATAGGTGGCAGACTGGGATGGATGGGAGCTGAAAACGCAGCACTATTCCACCTACCCCTCAGGAGGAAGAAATTATTGTAACTGACAAACACGATTCTTTTGGCTTTTTTTCGCTTCGCTCTATTGCCAAATAGGAGGGAATGAAGACTCTGTATAGGAAAGTTGAAGAATAGGCAGGAATTGTTTCTGTTAATGAGCGATTGACACTAGGTAAATGACGACCGTGGGATCGCATCTTCCTAGTGCACATCAAAGACAGACATCTGCTTTTTTAATCCATCACCTCTTCACGGGAACACGTAAACAGACCCGGACTTGTACCTTCTGATTGGATGAACGACCATAAGATTTCACATCACTTTCCTATAAAGCTGCACTCATGTTTGTAAACATTAAGTTCTCACTGAAGGAATTTCCTGACGTGGGGCTTCCGAGCTGGCTTGATTAAAGTTCTATTTGCTTTATCTCGACGACTTCTCCACTTATTCCCGAGACGGGTTCTACAGTGTTGGTGACAAATATTGTCATTTATGGTACCTTGTTAGTTGTTTGAATCTGAGGTTTACACACTTCAAGCAAATTGTAAAGAAACAGAATATTTTCCTTCTAATACAAAACTCAATCGAATCATAAACAAGACTCTGTGTTGATGATTCAGCCACCTGCTGTGCTACCTTCCTCTCTTCAGTAGTCGCACCTTCGTTCTGATCCATTGGCCCATATTGAACATTATACAAGTGTGACACGTCAGACCCGTTACACGCTACATCTGGTCTTGGTCATTAATGTTGTTCGTAACCCTGAGGGCGGTGCTCGTAGGAGATTGTCAAGTTGTCTAAAGACTTAAATAATTAATAAGAAACTCGGACAAATAGTGTCTGAAAGTAATACAGATAACAAAATATGCTTTGCGTATAGTATAATACACCTGCATAAACCTAATATAGCTGCAGAGCAGACTCTGCATGAAGCTTTGCAAATGCATCAGGCCACAGGCAAATCCGAACATGAAATGGTGGCTTTTTCAGATATCCACAAATGTGAGGAGGTGACGGATCTTAAGATATCAGTCTGGTACCGTTGTGAGACAAATGATGTGTTTGTACCATTTCAGACTTACTCAGAGTTTCACTCCCAGATGTTATCTATTTTCCTTCACAAAAATAATTACTACGGAGTTAGAAATTTGAAGTTGTTCGGTGTTCGTATGTCTGTGATTTTTGCTACAAGGGGTTTAACGATTGGAAGAACCATCAATGCGCCGGTTACTGTAATGTGTGTTACCATCTGCAATGTTGAAAGGTTGAAGCTCCCACAGTGCAGTGTAAGGATTGTTAAAGGATCTTTTGATCCACTTTCTGTTTTTCTGAACACAAAATACCTAGAGGGGGTACGGGTCAATGCATAAGTCCTTGCGATAAAACAGAATTCTGTCTCCAGTGTTACAGACAGTATACCTTTAAAGAGTATAAAACCCACAAGTCTGTCGATCTGAGGTGTCATCTCTGTAATGCTGACTTAACACCCAAGACCGAGCACCAGTGTTTCATCCAGTCTGTTAAATCGGTGCCCCTACATAACAAATATGTCTTTTATGACTTTGAGTGTAGGCAGGAAGGAGCTGTTCATATAGTGAGTTATATTCACTGTATAGACGTGGGATCGCGAGTAGGCTGCAGTCATCTGTTGAGGGCTTCTTTAAAAAGTATCACTGCCCAAAGTATCGAGATTACACATATTCATAGCTCATAATGCTAGGGGGTATGACTCTTACATCATGATGAAATATTTAGTGGAAAACGATGTAACCCCACACATTATAGCTCAGGGGTGTAAAATAATGTGTTTCACAGACAACGATTTCAACCAGCATTACATAGACTCACTCAACTTCTTGCCTATGAAATTGAGCACTTTACCTAAAAGCGCCGGGTTTTGAAACGTGAGAAAAGGGGTGGTTCTGTCACTTTTTTAACACATTCAACACACAGAATTATAGAGGACCCTACCCAGCACCCAGTGATTACGGTGTTGAAACCATGATGACTTGGGAGAGGCTAGACTTCTTCAACTGGTTTGACACATAAAACACGGCTGCCTATTGTAAAAACGAGGTGGTAATCCTTAAAGAGGCCTGTGTCAGGTTCAGGCATGAAGTCATTAAGACGGCGGGTCTTGACCCTTTGCAGTGTACGACAATAGCCTCTCTCTGTATGAAAATGTTTTGAGCCAATTTCTTGCAGAAAAACACCATAGCAATTACAACTCCACACAATTACAGGAGCATACAAAAGAGTTTTCCACCTTCCATCCAGTGGTTGGAATAGATGGCCGACAATCATAACATCTTGATCAGACATGCTTTGAATTATGGCGAGGTTAGAATGGGGCCCTACTTTTTGGATGGGTTTTTGGAGGTGGACAGTGTGCGTACGGCTTATGAGTTTGTTGGCTGTATTTACCACAGGTGTCCTTGGTACTTTTATGCAAACACTTTTAATCCTTTTACTCATCAAATCTGCAGAGATATGCACTTTGATTTCTTACAAAGAATCAAGACTCTAAAAAGCACCTATAGTTTAACTGTGAAAGTGATGTGGGAACATGAGTGGACGGCTATGAAAAAGCAGGACAGTAGTGTTTGGACGTTCATGAAAACCTTTGATCTTCCCGAATGTCTCGAACCAAGGGACGCTTTATTTGGAGGGTGTACTAACGTGATCTATTTACATTACGAGATGGAGGCTGAGGAGAGAATAGATTACTATGATTTCACTAGCCTGTACCCTTGTCATTTTGAAGGTGATTTCTTACACATGAGCAAATGTAGGATTGCTATTACAAGGTGGGTAGACACTTATCCAACCAAGCTATTTCAGATTTAATTTTTAATACATTTTCTACAGATATTTTGAATATTTCTAACACAGTTGTGGGTTAAGATGTGTAGAATGTGTAAATCCAGGGTTCAAGGCAACCTAAGGTGAACATTGTGATAGGGGATATATACATTCTATACTGTAGATATAGTGTCGGAAGTGTAACATTAAAAAACACTGTATAAATAATTATTGATAGCGAGAAATGTACTCCCTCAATAGGTAGGAAGACGAGGAATACTTGGGGCCATATTAATTTGAACAATACGAAAGTAGTTTATTCAATAATATCAAAGTGCACAGAAATTGTACTGAACCTGGGCTGCCTGGAGCAATACATAGTCTTGCAGCAACAATGTTGCAAATAGAATATATTTGGCATCTACAACAATTACAACAACAGTTACTAAATATTAATTTGGTTTGAAAATAGCATATAGTAATCTATATGATCTATAGTGTAGTTACTAAATTACAAAAAATATTACTTTTAGAATACCTCAATATTAGTTCAAGATGAATAACATAATCTTTTTTTTTGGTGCAATGATTTTTAATGTGGAAGTTTTTTGTTGTACATGTTTATCTGATTAAAATCTTATGGGAACTTTTGCAGCAAGTTTCTGATAAAAAAAGGGCAGTCATACATTCATCAGAGTACTATATTTGGCATACATTCTCATGCAAGCTTTTCACTATGACTCCAGGAAGAAGACATAATACCGTGAGAGACTCCCAACCAGTAAACAGCCTGAGAACCAGTATGTTCATACACATTTGAACTTAATGTATTCTTCATTTCACATAAATGCATATTGTTAGAAATGTTCTTTTTAAGACAGTATTTAAATAATGCATGTGTCCAAATTGTATTGCTACAATGTTCCAAATAACCACTAAGTGTATTCGAAAGATTATAGATACATATGTTTATACTAAATTAACATCATGCAATAAGGATTTATTCACATTACCCTTTATCAACCCCATATTTGTCCACAAAAAAGTTTAGGAATTTGCTGCTGATCATCAGTAGTCATTATTCAATTTCACTCGGGTAAATCTGCTAAATAATTGTGACAAAATGCTGGCAGTGATAATTAACATCATGCAATAAGGATTTATTCACATTACCCTATCAGCCCCATATTTTTTAGATGCGGAATATTTCAAACATTTCTTAATGTCCATCACATGATTCTGTATCTATCATATGATTTCCTTTCATTCTAGAAATGAACCCATCTAGTTGTTATTGCTGGCTTCTAGTGTAACCCTTGTCCAGTTGTAAAAATAATTCTCACTGTGCCTTAAATTTACAGAGCCCTTTAAACAACAGATCTGGTCTTTGCATTTGGGCATTGTTGTATGCCCTTGGGGCCACGTGAGTGGAAGTGTCAAAATACTTTCCCAAGTCTCAGAGCAGGGCTCCTGAAAAATGTTCGATATCCTTCTCCCACACTCAAATGGATGCTCTTATTTAAATATCTTAGACCCTGTTCACACTTATTAGGCCAGCCCTGGGCCGACTCAAATTTAGTCCGGCTTTTCTTCTGACCCCATTCACATTTGAGGTTCTAGGAAGCCTAAGTGCGTTCACATATGCAGCTGAAAAGGTGGCCTAAACTAAATTCATGCTGGGAATTAAACATATCTGCTAAAACAAACCAGTTACACATGACATTAAGTATGCTTACAGGTGTACAGTCAGGGGAAGAAAAATATTTGATCCCTTGCTGATTTTGTACATTAGCCCACTGACAAAGAAATAATCAGTCTATAATTTTAACAGTAGGTGTATTTTAACAGTGAGAGACAGAATAACAACAAAAAAATCCAGAAAAACGCATTTCAAAAAAGTTATAAATTGATTCCTCTCCAAGACTCTCGAGCGGGTGGTCCACCGTCAGCTCTCGGACTTTCTGTCCCAACACTCACTCCTTGATCCTCTGCAATCCGCTTCCGCACAGCTCACTCCACTGAGACGGCTCTCTTGGCTGTCACTGACTCCCTCAGCCGTGCTCAGGCGGCCTCCCTCTCCTCAGTCCTCATCCACTCCATCCTCCTCTCCTGCCTCGCTGACCTTGGGATCTCTGGGACTGCTCTCACCTGGTTCTCCTCCTACCTCAGCGACCGGTCCTACCAAGTGACATGGTGAGGTTCCTCATCCACCCCCCAACCTCTCCTCACAGGCTTTCCCTAAGGCTCCGTCCTGGGCCCGCTCCTGTTCTCTCTCTACACTCGCTCCCTGGGCCCCCTCATCGCTTCCCATGGTTTCTCCTACCACTTCTACGCTGATGATGCCGAGAGATTCACGTATTTTCCCTCTTCTGACCCTCTCATCCCCTCACGCATCTCTTCCTGCTTGTCTGCCATTTCCGCCTGGATGCACTCACACCACCTCAAGCTCAACCTCTCCAAATCAGATCTCCTCTTTTTCCCCACTCTTCCTCACCTTCTGCTGACCTCCCCATCTCGATCCCCTTGGAATCCACCACACTCTCTCCTTCTTCTTCTGCTAAAAATCTAGGAGTCACCCTCGATCCTGCGCTCTCCTACTCCCAGCACATCACCACACTGACGCGCACCTGCAGATTCTTCCTGAGCAACATACGCCAGATCCGTCCCTTTCTCACCGACTACTCAACTCAGCTACTTGTGCGGTCACTGGTCCTCTCCTGCCTGGACTACTGCAACTCCCTCCTGGCCGGCCTGCCTGCATGCACTACCCGCCCACTCCAGCTCATCCAGAACTCTGCGGCTTGTCTGGTATTCTCTCTGCCACGATTCGCACACGCTACTCCACTGCTCCGCTCCCTCCACTGGCTCCCGATAGCGGCACGCATTCAGTTCAAGACTTTGACCCTCACCTACCGCTGTCTTGACCACACTGCACCAAGCTACCTTCAGTCACTCATCTCTCCATACATCCCCTCCAGACCACTGCGCTCCTCCAGTGCCAGAAAGCTAACTCCTCTCCACTCTCCTTCCTCCAGAGCCCGCTCCTTCTCATCCCTGGCCCCTAAGTGGTGGAACGACCTGCCCACCGAAGTCAGAACAGCAGAGTCCTTGACCTCATTCCGGCGCTTACTCAAGATGCATCTCTTACGACAGCACTTGTAATATTAGTCCTCTATCCCTGCTAGATAGCACTTCAGCTTATTATGCTCCTCGCATTCTTGATTGTTTTCCTCCTTGCTCCCTTTCCCGTAGCCCTCGTCTGTAACCCTTCATCTTGACAGCACTTAGCTTTCACCGTCCAGGATGTAGGAAGTCTCTTACTGTACTTGTGTAAATTGTAAATTGGAATTTGTAAAATGTATTATTTTGAATTGCTAGGTATTAGCCAAGTTGAATTTGTAATGATTGATGCTTTGTACTTCTCTGTATTTTTGCACTTTGTTTGCACTTATGTTGTAAGTCGCCTCTGGATAAGGGCGTCTGCCAAGAAAAAAAAAAAAAAAAAAAAATAATAATAATAATAATAAAACAAAAAAAATAATAATAATAATGTACATCAGCATCTATAGCAATGTGTGCCCTCATACAGTGGTTGGCAGTCTGGATTATTTAATTATCTTTCTTTGTCAGAGCCAAGATTATTGTCCATGTTATTATCTGAAATTATGAAAGAATAAGGCAGATATTGTAATGTATTGGCAAACTAACTACAGACAATACACATTCATATTTTACACAGTACCAATGACAACAGTAAGCAATAGTCAGGGTTGCCAGATTAAAGCCTTGAGGGAAAGGTTTCATGGATGACTGTATGGGGAAGAAATATTTTCAAATGGGATTCTGTTATCTTCTCTGTAATAAGATTCAAACAGGGGAGTTGTTGTCCCTCAGGCAACATCCCCCCACCCCCCTCCCCATTTGACAATTCAGCAGCAACCCAAACAACACAAACAAGAAACAAAATAAATACAATCCTCCATACTGTTTGGCGTTTTAATTCTTCATCCTTCCTTTTCCAACTCTCTCATAAGAACTGCAATCCCTTTAATGCTATGGCAATGTGATATTTTAACTTGTCACACACAGTTGTCACAGACAGTATTTGCTTCACATTCCTGGCCACCACAATGATAAATTATGTATCATGGCATTACTTCCCTTATGACTGGTCATTTTCACTCAGTTTCACTCATTATAAGGCTTCTTCCAAGCCAATAACTTAGCTACCTGTGCTGAGAAATGGCGAGGTAACCATCCCCCTCAAACTACCTGACCATTAGCTGTGACTGCAGCCCATCCTGCTCTTGGTGTACAACTTCCACAGACCATCTACAAACAACTCAATACCTGGATCCTTCAATATTCCATTCCTGTCTTAATCATCTCAGTCTATTTCAGCACCAAACGCTGATACAGATACTGGCTGTCCCATTCCTTTTGCACATTGCTATCCTAACACTCCCTGTGTTATCTATCTAGCTCTATTTATATCCCTTACAATTCCTTTCTACATTGCTTTTAACTCCTAGCCTGTACTTCATTTCTTAGGTTTAGTTTCCCTAACATATTGGGGAAGGAAACCTTTCTATTTAATACAATAATCATTCGTACATACTTCAAGAAAATAAGTTTTCTTTCATTTATATCAGTCCAGCCACTTGTTTCGATAATGAAAAGTTTGCTTATTCATTAAGACTCGTATATATCTTTATTGTTTCAGCTTTGCTCCTATTGAAATCTGATGTGTGCTGGTACGTTTTCAGAAGAACCATTCCCAAAGCCTGATTGAACTGATCAATAGTTTAACTCTTACTGCTTATCTTGTACTAGAGGTTGTCTTATTACTGGGACTTTATTTTTTTATAATGGAAATGATTGACTATAAAGTAAATTACAATTCCTAATGACAAATTGACAACTTTTCTGAAGCACTGGGTCATCTATGCATCCCATATCTAAAAAACAAATGTTCACGTGTTTAGCCTCAAAAATTAGTATCCTATGCAGCCTCAACTTTGTCAGTTTGCGGGCTTACATCATGCTCTAAAGCATACTTCTGATATTAGATACAGTCATCCCCTGAAGTTACATTGTAATTGATTGGTTCCGAGCCCAGTGATTAGTTAGCCAAGACAGGTTTTCCCATAAAAGCAATGTTAAAATGGGTAGTGTGGTTCCAGGCAAGAAATTTTGACCAAGAAATATATATACTTCTGAAAAAATTACAAAAATATAAAATCTGACAAAAAAGTTACAGTTTAAGGAGGAGGAGGCACTTATTCTTAAAATCTAAACTTAAATAGAAGCATCCCTATTCAAAGCGATCGTGAAAACGGTAACTGGTTAAATTAACCATAAAACTAAATTAGAGAGCAGGGAGATGATTTAAATACTGCCTGCACAATGAAGCTCTGGGCAGTTTTGCCAGCAATAAAAATGCACTAGTTGCATACAATCAGAAGTACTTAGAAGTTGCCAAAGACAGACACAGGACAAGGGTTGTGTTTCTACTTTCTACTTTCAGATAGTTTTAGCATTCCTAATCTTGGTCTGGATTAAATCAAAACTTTGACCCACCTGATAATAGGAAACTACAAACCTGTACATCATAGTGGTTAAATTTCTGATTAGAAGAAAGTGTCATCTTACTGAAAATGAAGCCGCAACTGAGTACAGTTCTGTAGTTTTCTATTAGCGGGTGGGTCAAAGTTTTGATTTAATCTGGCCCTAAGTGATCCAAGGATACTATGCAGTTTATTTTTGAATCTTCCCAAATTGCCGGCTTCAGCAGTTCCTGTAGGTTCTGTAGCCCATATGGTTATACAAATATGTACAAAACTATATAAAGCAATGTGTTATAATAATATATAATATTAATCTCTCATGATGTCATGATACTCTTATTGAATATTCATGTTTTAGAAACATAAGAAAGTTTACAAATGAGAGGAGGTCATTAGACCAATTGTGATCGTTTGGTGTCCGTTAGTATCTAAGTGATCCAAAGATCCTATCCAGTCTATTTTTGATTGTTCCCAAATTGTCAGCTTCAACCACATCGCTGGGAAGAAGTGTCTCCTGTTTTCTGTCTTGAATGCCTTAAAGCTCAGTTTCCATTTGTGTCCTAGGGTCCGTGTGTCCCTGCTGATCTGCAAGTTTGACAAGTTTGCTAACTATCCCAGAGTCCTGATCATTAATGTAGATTAGAAAAAGCAAAGGCCCTAATACTGGTCCCTGTGGAACTCCAGTAACAGCCTCAATCCAGTTAGAAGCAACTCCTCTAATCAACACCCTCTGTTTCCTATACATCAACCAGTTCATAATCCATCTACTTACATTATTATTATTATTATTATTATTATTTATTTCTTAGCAGACACCCTTCTCCAGGGCGATTTACAAAATATAAGAGCAATACAAAGTGCAATTACATTACCCTGAATACCTATGGCTTCCAATTGTAGGATCAGTCTTTGGTGTTGAACCTTATCAAAAGCTTTCTGATAATCTAAGTATATCATATCATATGCTTTCACATGATCTACAGCTGCAGTTGCTCCTCTTTGCTTTCCTGGTTCCTTTCTTAACATCTCTTTGCAGTTCTATATATTCTTTGTATTTTGTTTTGTCTCCATCCTTTTTGTATGCGTTATACAACATTTTCTTTCTCTTGATATTTTTTTGCCTATTTCATAATGATTTTTGTACACATTTCTCCTGAGCCTCAAGTAGTATATTCTTAAAATATAACCATCCATTTTCAACTGAATCTTTATCCAGTCTTACTCTTCTAACTTGCTGCCTCATACCAAGGTTTGCTTTTCTAAAATTGTAGACCATTGTTTTGGACTTTGTACTAGTGTCCCTCTGACTTTTATCTTAGTCATTTGAAAATATCAAATCAATGCATGTGCTTTTTCTGGTTGGTTCCCTGACAAATTGAGTTAGAAAGCAGTTGTTTGCCATCTCAACCATTTATATTTCTGCTTCTGTAGTCCCAACTGGGCTTTCCCAGTCTATGTTTTGGGAAATTGAAATCCCCCATTATAACAGCCACATCCTTGTTACACACAGTCCTGATTACATTGTACAATGCAACATCTTTCTTAATATCTGAATTGGGTGGTCTGTAACACTCTCCTACCACTAATCCTCCAGATCTTTTATTCAAAGGTCTAACCCACAAAGATTCTGTTTCGTTAGCAGCATCTAATTTGAATTCTTCTGCCTCAATGTCATTATGCTACCCCACCACTTCTTCAATTTTGCATGTCTCTCCTAAACTGTGTGTATCCTTTCAACCTGTATTCATCACCATCATTTTCTGTAAGCCATGCTTCCATCACTCCTATAACGTCATAGTCACACACCAGAACTGTGGCTTTAAGGTCTAAACATCTTTAATTTACACAGATTATTTCTAGTACAGATGCATTAATTGAACTTTAGTGAAGATGGGGGATGACAAAACTTGTGTAGGAACTTCTATAGCTATCTCTGAAGTGACAATTGGAAGTACTAATACTGCAAATTTTCTCATTAGGGTCAGTGTTCAATGTTCCAAAAAATAAAAAATAAAATGTAATTTATCATAAAAGTAAATGGAACGGAGTAACATTGTTTCATATTAGTTTGCGATTGTAAGTTAATGCAACTTGATAGCTAATTGTACCCTTAATTTGAGTAGTTTGTTTAATTAATTGGTTTAGCTTGTAAATACTTGCCTGAATTATGTGCAAGAAGCAGAATCTATTTAATTGTCCCCAATAAAATTACAATTTGCTTGCAATATGTGAATGTAATATCCCAGAGTACAACAGAGGTGTGCTCAGCAGTGGCGCTGCCAAGGGGTGGCCAGGGGAGGCCACGGCCACCCTGATACAATCGCGATTCACATCTAACTATCACTGTGGACACAACACCATCAGCGCCTCCCCCCCAGCACCATGGACAAAATACTGTCAATATTCTGTAAGGCTTAAATTTAGTATAAGGGTCTGGATACCATACCTATACCCCCCAGGCTTCTACTACATGTAATCCGTCTAAACGTCTTTCGTGCATGAAGTGGTATCCATACAATTGTTCTGGATTGTCCTTTTGTTTTATAAAGGAGCAGCACATTTTGAAACCACTGCTCTACTATTGTCAATTATGCCTTTAAACCCATGTAGCACCGATATAATAATTACTTCTTTCCACTTCTACTGAACTACCCCTCAACCTAATATTACACTGTATTTTGTTTTTAATCTAAGTTACTTCATTACAATTAGGAGTTATAATTTGCATTATATTTACTTATTTATGTTTTGTACTTACTATAATTTGTAAGAAATACATAGAAATAACCATAGCATGTCTGTAAAGGGCTTGTCAGGAAATTGGTCTGGTAAGGGTTCTGTGATGGCTGTTCTGGATAGTTTTTCACTTTTTTCCATTTTTATTCACTGGATTTGTCAGCTATTTTTGTAAATAGTATGTGTAGCACACATTACCAAACACTCCATTTCCACATTAGGATCACATTTTATAGTGTTTTATGTAGGGTAGCAAATGTGTTTTGTTTTTTCTACAGTTGTAGAGGCTTACTTATTCCTCAGAAGGTTACTAACATTGACAGTTAACTCATATTATTGCTTGTATGCAAGTGTTCATTTTAAGATGCAGAAAGATTAAATTCTCAAGTTATATTACACACACAATTCTCTAGGTATTTCATAATGCATTGTATTTTAGTTTTTAAAGCCTCCTTTCACAGAAGTATGAAAAATGTATAATCATAATAAAAAGTAAAACTTTATTCAGAATACAGAGCAGAAGCTGACTCACTCAGTAACTGATTTCCATTTTGCAAGAGAGCATTCCAGGTATTCAGAAAATGTATTCATAACAATCAAAATCCATTTTTAATTGCAGTGCAATAATTGGCAGCCGTTTCAGGACCAAATGGTGAATGACTTTCAACTTCACTAAATGACAAGTCTCCTTTTCCCTGAAAGAGAAAGTTGCTGCAGGGTCAGGTGTAACAGAATACGCTTGTAAAGTTTAATGACTAGTTGTCAATTTCAGCCTCAGGAAATGTGAGTCCAGGGAATTCTCAACCGTTTATCTGTGAGAAACTGTTTGGGGCTTTTTTTTTCTCACACTGGAATTCTAAGAATGTTGTGATAACAGTCCTTGGCAGAGGGGAAATTGTGTCTATTTATAAATGTGTTCTTAGTGTTTTTCTTTCCAAAAAGTAATGAAGGAAATGATATTAGAGTGTTATGATTATGTATTATTAAATGAAAAACAAACAAAAACATAATACTTTAAAATTGTGTTTTATCCTCTATCATAAATGAAAGTCTTACTTTATTTCTATTCTTACAGCTTTGCTATAACACAATAACTGTTAACTTTAACAGTGTCAAATTTACACCCCATGCAATCCCCTTTGTGTGACTCATGATTCACTGGCACACCTGAGCTCTTGGTCAACACATTTGACAGTAAATGTGTATATTAATTTTCTGTGACCTGGACACTAAATCCCCATTCCTAAAATAAACACAGACATAAACCCATAAGTTTTCCACTGAGATATGCCCTTATATGGGTGCTCTGTATACATGGCAAAGAAAATGCTCAATGGTGAAAGCCTACCAAATTTGCTTCAGAAAGTAAATACTTGATACCCCTGATACAAGATAACGTCATATGTTTTTTATATAAGAATAAGGAAAACTACAGTTTGTTTGTACTCAGCATACTGTAAAGGTTGTGTTCATGCAAGCTCTATCAAGAGCAGTCAGGACATTTTCAAATACAATAACTCTTCTTTTATTCAGTATATTTTGCTTTTAAAACTAACAGTATAAAAACTGACTAACTAACTAACAACTAACTGATACATAGATCAAGGGGAATAGGAGAAGGGTCACTACATGCCATAACACAGCAAGGGTGGAAAAACAAAGAAACATACAGGCTAGGGAACACAGGAACATAAGAACATAAGAAAGTTTACAAAGGAGAGGAGGCCATTAGACCCATCGTGCTCGTTTGGTGTCCATTAAGTGATCTAAGGATCCTATCCAGTCTATTTTTAAATGTTCCCAAATTGTCAGCTTCAACCACATCGCTGGGGAGTTTGTTCCAGATTGTGACAACTCTCTGTGTGAATAAGTGTCTCCTGTATTCCGTTTTGAATGAGGAGAGCTGTGATATATAAGGGTGATAGGATACTTCTTACATAAAGGCAATTATTCTAGTTCAAGTTGAAGTACTATTCAGTTTGAGATATAAGTCTTAAAAATAATGTAAACCACATTTCTAAAATTTACTTTTTTAATCAAAACCTCTAATGAGCAAACTTATCATTTTGGCTCTGTATGCCACCACAATGGATTTGAAAGGAAACAATCAAGGTGGGCTTTAAGTGTAGACTGTCATCTTTAATTTGAGGGTAGTTACATCCAAATTGGGTGAATGGTGTAGGAATTACACCAATTTGTATATGTGGTCCCTGCAATTTTAGGGGCTCAAAAGTATTTGGACAAACTAACATAATCATGAATTAAATTTTGAACATTTTTGGTTTCAAATCCTTTGCAATCAATGACTGCCTGAAGTCTGGAACCCATAGACATCACCAGATGCTGTGTTTCTTCCCTGGTAATGCTCTGTCAGTCCTGTACTACTGCTGTCTTTAGTTCCTGCTTGTTCTTGGAGCATTTTGCCTACAGCAAGTGAAATTCATGCTCAATTGGATTCAGGTCAGATGATTGATTTGGCCATTGCAGAACATTCCACTTCTTTGCCTTAAAAAGCATTGGGTTGCTTTCGCAGAATGCTTTGGGTCATTGTCCATCTGCACTGTGAAGTGCTGTCCAATGAGTTTTGAAGCATTTGGCTGAATCTGAGCAGATAATGTAGCCCTAAACACTTCAGAATTCATCCTACTGCTTTTGTCATCATCACCAGTTCCCTTGGCAGCATTACATGCCCATGCCATAACATGCTTCACAGATGAGGTGGTATGCTTCGGATCATGAGCAGTTCCTTCCCTTCTCCATACTCTTCTCTTCCCATCATTCTGGTTCAAGTTGATCTTTGTCTCATATGTCCATAGGATGTTGTTTCAGAATTACACAGGGTTCTTTAGATGTTTTTTGGGAAACTCTAATTTGGTCTTCCTGTTTCCTGTTTCCATCTTGTGGTAAACCCTCTGTATTTACTCTGGTGAAGTCTTCTCTTGATTGAGGGTAGAGGGTGGAGGGTGTTCTTGATCTGGCCAACTGTTGTGAAGGGGTTTTTCTTCACCAGGGAAATAATTATTCTGTCATCCACCACAGTTGTTTTCCATGGTCTTCCTTTGGTCCTTCCTTTTGGTGTTCCTGAGCTCACCAGTGCGTTCTTTCATTTAAAGAATGTTCCAAATAGTTGATTTGGCCACACCTAATGTATTTGCTATCTCTCTGATTGGTTTGTTTTGATTTCTAAGGCAAAACTGAAAGCAAAACGCCCCAAGAACAAGCAGGAACTAAAGACAGCTAGAGTACAGGCCTGGCAGAGCATCACCAGGGACGAAACACAGCATCAGGTGATGTCTATGGGTTCCAGACTTCAGGCAGTCATTGACTGCAAAGGATTTGAAACCAAGTTTTGAAACTCACAATTTAATTCATGATTATGTTAGTTTGTCCAATTACTTTTGAGACCCTAAAATTGGGGGGACCACATATAAAAATGGGTGTAATTCCTACACCATTCTCCCAATTTGGATGTAACTACCTTCAAATTAAATATGAAAGTCTACACTTAAAGCACATATCAATTGTTTCCTTTCAAATCCATTGTGGTGGCGTACAGAGCCAAATAGATTACAATTGTGCCACTGTCCAAATAGTTATGGACCTAACTGTATATTACTCCACTCACTCCACTGAGACTGCTCTCCTGGCAGTCACTGACTCCCTCAGCTGTGCTCGTGTGGCCTCCCTCTCCTCAGTCCTCATCCTCCTCGATCTCTCTGCAGCATTTGACACTGTCGATCACTCCATCCTCCTCTCCCGCCTCGCTGACCTTGGAGGCTCTGGGACTGCTCTCACCTGGTTCTCCTCCTACCTCAATGACCAAACCTACCAAGTGACATGGCAAGGTTCCTCATCCACCCCCCAACTTCTCTTCACAGGCATACCCCAAGTCTCCATCCTGGGCCCCCTCCTGTTCTCTCTCTAATCTCACTCCTTGGGCCCCCTCATCACATCCCATGGTTTCTCTTACCATTTTTACACAGATGATGCCCAGATCTTCCTATCTTTTCCCTCATCGCATCTCTTCCTGCTTGTCTGCTATCTCTGCCTGGATGTACTCACACCACCTGAAGCTCAGCCTCTCCAAATCTGATCTCCTCTTTCACCCCCTCTTCCTCATCTTCTGCTGACCTCTCCAACTCAATCCCCTTGGAATCTATGACACTCTGCCCCTCTTCTTCCGCTAAGAACCTAGGAGTCACCCTCAATCCTGCGCTATCCTACACTCAGCACATCACCATGCTAACATGTACCTGCAGATTCTTCCTGAGCAACATACACTGAATCCGACCCTTCCTCACCAACTACTCGACTCAGCTGCTCGTCCAGTCACTGGTCCTCTCCCATCTGGCCTACTGCAACTCCCTCCTGGCCGGCCTGCCTTCAACTACTACCTGCCCGCTCCAGCTCATCCAGAACTCTGCAGCTCGCCTGGTATTCCCTCTGCCCCGATTCGTACACGCTACTCCACTGCTCTGCTCCCTCCACTGGATCCCAATCCCGGCACGCATTCAATTCAAGACACTGACGATCACCTACCGCTGTCTTGACCAGACTGCACCAAATTACCTGCAGACCCTCGTCTCTCCATACATCCCCTCCAGACCGCTGTTAATGTGCTGTTAATAATAATAATTAAAAAATGGCTGGATAAATTAACAATAACACAAATAATAATAGTAAACTTACCATATTTATTGGATTTTGATGATATTCTGATGAAATTCCCAGCTCCTGATTTTTGTCCACAGGATTTTTCCTTCCACAGCGAGAATGCACACAGCAGCAATTATAGCTGAGGCTGGCTGCCGGCCTAAGCCTTGTTCTAAGCCTTGTTCTTAGCCTTGGTCTGTCATAAGAGATCTCGTCCGCAAGGCGCGGCTGCGGCTGTAGGAGTTCTCGCACTTCCAGTTTTCTGGATTGAGCTCTGCTGTGGTCACTCTTCCGTGTAGTGGTTCTGGTGTGCTAAGCCCTGCTTCGGCTGGTGGTTTTTCTACCATGGGCCTTCTGATGGCTTGGGGTCTGTCGGACGCGGTACTGGCTACTATTCAGTTGGCAAGAGCTTTCTCTGCGAGGTCACAGTACTCCTACCGCTGGCGGACTTTTCAAACTTGGTGTCAGGAGAAGACTCATGACCCAGTTAATTGCCATATAGGTGTCATTCTGCAATTCCTGCAGGAGCTGTTGGACCAGGGCAAGTCCCCATCCATAATCAAGGTTTATTTGGCCACCATCTCCTCATGTCATATCAGGATTAATGGTGAGCCTCTGGGCTCTCATTTTTTGGCGGTGCAGTTTCTGAAAAGTGCGTGCCGGCTGAGGCCTACCCGTGCCCCTTCCCTGCCTGTGTGGCGCCTTGATGTAGTGCTAGACGCACTTTCCAAGGCCCTGTTTGAGCCCTTGTAATCAGTTGACCTCAGATTATCGTTACTGAAGACAACGTTTTTGTTTGCAATCACGTCTGCAAAACGCGTGAGAGTTACACGCTCCGTCCGATCATCCTGCATGTGTCAGTTTTGTGTGAGATGGTTCCATGGTTACGCTTTGGCCTAATCCTGCATTCCTCCCGAAAGTGCAGTCTCCTTTCCATATCAACAGATCTATTGAGTTGATGGCTTTCCATCCTCCCCCCTTTTCTTCTTCAGAGGAGAGTAGGCTACACCTGTTGTGCCCGGTGCAGGCTCTCAGGTGCTATTTGGAGTGCACTAAGGACATTCGCTTTGACCAATTGTTTGTGTCTTACGGAGCACGGACACGGGGCCAGGCGGTTTCAAAGCAGCTCCTCTCGCACTGGATTTTGGACACCATTACCAAGGCCTACGAGTCAGCTGGAGCCCTGGTGCCTAAACACCTGGTGGCCCACTCAACTCGAGGTGTAGCCATGTCGTGGGCCCTTTTTCAAGGCACTCCACTGGCAGACATCTGTGCAGCTGCGAGTTGGGTCTCGCAGTGCTTCTTTTCTTAGATACCCACGGTTGCGTTCGCAACCTATGATTTTCTCATATCCAAAATACATCCAGTAGATTTAATACATTTTGCAAGTTGGAAAAGGTCTTCATCAGGCATTTTGACTTGAATTACCATTGCTTCATCAACAGTGGGCTTCCAAAATAAGAACATAAGAAAGTTTACAAACGAGAGGAGGCCATTCAACCCATCATGCTCGTTTGGTGTCTATTAATATCTGAGTGATCCAAGGATCCTATCCAGTCTGACTTTAAATGCTCCCAAATATTCAGCATCTACCACATTGCTGGGGAGTTTGTTCTCCTGTTTTCTGTTTTGAATGCCTTGAAGCCCAATTTCCATTTGTGTACCCGGGTGTGTGTCCTCCTGCTGATCTGGAAAAGCTCCTCTGGTTTGATGTGGTCAATGCCTTTTATGATTTTGAAGACTTGGATCAAGTCCCCACATAGTCTCCTCTGTTCCAGGGTGAAAGGTTCAGTTCCCTCAGTCTCTCCGAGTAGGACTTTCCCTTCAGACCTGGAATAAGTCTGGTTGCTCTCCTCTGAACTGCCTCTAGAGCAGCGCTATCCTTCTTGAAGTGTGGTGCCCAGAACTGTACACAGTATTCCAGATGAGGTCTAACTAGTGCATTGTGCAGTCTTAACATTACTTCCCTTGTTTTAAATTCTACACTTTTGACAATATACCTTAACATCCTGTTTGCCTTTTTCATTGCTTCCCCACATTGTTTGGATGGAGAAAGTGAGGAGTCCACGTAGACTCCTAGGTCTTTCTCATGCATTTCTACTTCTAGTTCTATTCCTCCCATAGTGTAATTATAGTGGACATTTTTGTACCTGCATGTAATACCTTGCACTTGTCCACATTGAATTTCATCTGACAGGTGTCGGCCTACATCTGAATATTATCTAAGTCCCTTTGAATAACCTGTGCTGCAGAGAATGTATCTGATGAGCCACCTATTTGCAAATTTGACAAGTTTGCTAACTATCCCAGAGTCCAGATCATTAATATAGATTAGAAAAAGCAAAGGCCCTAGTACTGATCCCTGTGGAACTCCACTAACAACCTCACTCCAGTTAGAAGCAACTCCTCTAATCAACACCCTCTGTTTCCTATACAACAACCAGTTCATAATCCATTTACTTACATCACCCTGAATGCCTACAGCTTCCAATTTGAGGATCAGTCTTTGGTGTGGAACCTTATCAAAAGCTTTTTGGAAATCTAAGTATATCATATCATATGCTCTCACGTGATCTACAGCTGCAGTTGCGTGTTCGAAAAATTCCAATAAATTAGTAAGACATGATCTGCTTCATCTAAACCCATGTTGACTATCTTAAAGAATATGGTTTTCATTAAGATGCTCCTCTATTTTCTGTCTAATCATTTTTTCCAACATTTTACTACATTTTTACATTTAAATTGTCTACTTCAACCATATTGCTCCAATTTGCTCCAGATTTTGTGTGGATTTTGCTCTACACCTCTCAGTGTGAAGTAGTGTCTCCTGTTTTCTGTCTTGAACTACTCTGAGACTACTCTGTGAGTATTACAGTGAGGGAAAAAAGTATTTGATCCCCTGCTGATTTTGTACGTTTGCCCACTGACAAAGAAATGATCAGTCTATAATTTTAATGGTAGGTGTATTTCAACAGTGAGAGACAGAATAACAACAAAAAAATCCAGAAAAACGCATTTCAAAAAAGTTATACATTGATTTGCATGTTAATGAGGGAAATAAGTATTTGATCCCCTATCAATCAGCAAGATTTATGGCTCCCAGGTGTCTTTTATACAGGTAACGAGCTGAGATTAGGAGCACTCCCTTTAAGAGATTAGATGCTGGGTTAGTGAATGAGCTGGTGAAGGGTTACACATTGTATGAAAAATCTGTTTTAGGTCCATGCAAATTAAGTTCAGAATAATTGGGCTTGTAATTTTGTTTGTTAAAAATTTGAAATAATCAATAAACAACACAAGTCAAATCAGGTTAGTAAAGATATAATTATTTAATTATGGTATTGCTTATACTCCATAAAAGAAGAAGTTATATTTCCACAAGCCAAAACCCATTGTCAAGATGATACAACCAGTATTGCAGTGTTTACAATAGATTAATGCATAACTAGTACTTTTCCTCACATCTCAACATCTCCTGAAACTGTGACTGACATTACCATCAAGAGACAAATACAATTCTCATTCTCTCAGAACTGTCATTGATATAAAACCGAAACTGCAAATCAAGATTACATGGTTGAAACAAAACAAAACATCTTATGCATGACTAAGAGAAGACATTTCCAAAAACTGTGAATAATGTATTTCTAAAAATGTCAATGGAAATTAGCAGGGAACAACATTTAATGGTACCTTTTCATACAATTTGATTCACAGCACTGTCATAACTAAGAATGCTTTTGTTTGAAAGGAATTAAAATTTAAAGTATGTTTATGTTTTATAAGCCCCTCTTTTATTTAATGTTTTTTGCAAAAATCATGTAGGATGGGACTGGATTTTCATTACAAACTGAAATTCTTTTAATTCAAAATAATGTAGCAATTTATTTATTGAATTGTTTATATTACTCCATTTCTCTCTTAGTTATTTTATATTAATATATTTCTTTTGGAACAGTGAATAACAATGTGTTTAGTAATTTATGTTTATTTTTTATTTATTAAAATATATGTCTGACATTATGATACTTTCAAATTTGGAATCAGGTTTTGTATTCTTCCAAGAGCCACAAAAGTAGACCTTTCATCCTGTTACATAAAGAAGGTTGCAGTCATGCCAAATCACTTTGCAAAATGTGACTTGTTTGCTTTGCATTCTAGTAAATTGCTTAAAACAGCATTGAGACTTGTTTTACCTTTCCACCTAGGTCACATTTGCCATTTTGCTCTTTAAAGGCATTTAAAAACAAAATTAAGAACAAACTCCAGGAAGGAATTCTTGCATTTAACTTGAGACACAAACCACGCTTATTTTGTATTAAGTATTATTTATGTGAGCAACATAGCAAAACAATTTCTCAGTAAAAAAAAAAGAAAGTTTAAAAAAATAACTTGTCAAAATCAGTATAGCTCTACTGACTTTTTAATAAATAATGATGCAACCATTTCTGTCTCATTAGAAGAAAGTAATCTCATATGAAGACAAGCCTCAGGAATACTCCCATCATCCCAAAAGGTTCTTTGACATCCACAAGGAGCAATGGCTTTCTCTACTGTTCACACATCTGTGTGCTGAGAGCTGCAGGACACATTGCTACAGCGGTGCTCCCGGCTGAACTGGCTAAAGCTGGCTGCTCGGCAGCGACGTGGTCCATTCCCTGGCTTTTCCTTAACCTTCTGTTCTTTAAGGAAAAGATTTTGGATGAGCTGCAGCTTCTCCTTCTCCTCTTTGAGAAAGACATCCACCAGCAAGACTTTTTCCTTCTTGATCTGCTCACTGATGTCTTTAGGGATATCTGGGATCACCCAGTCTACTACCTCACTCAGGAACATCACTAGGTTCTGTGAAGATATGAGCAAAACCCAGAAATGCTTTTTCACATGTTATGTATCTTATTTTATCAAACAAACTCCTAGGACAGAATATTAGAATCAACTGAACTTTCAACTGTGTTTTCAGACCTTGAGCACTTTGTACTTAGCAAATCATGAATAGATAAAGACACAAATTACACATAATAATATTAATAAGGAAATATAATAGTTTTGGTTAATACTGATTTCGGTCCACGGAATACTGTTCATACAACTGCCTACATACAACAAAATGTGTGGCTCCTTTATAAAAGAGCTGTGAGATTAAATTGAAAAACAAACAGTTAGATACAAGTTAATATTTGTACTTATGAACATCAAATATAACATTTTCATAGCAGAAACACTGCATTAACATTGAAAATTAAAAGTATTTTTTTTTACTTTTTCAAAACAAGCAGATAAACATAAACCTTAAAAAAACTGTAATTAAATTAACTTTACGCAATAAACTGTGTAAACAGGTGTAGAAATCGATATGTACATATCTTAGCAGACTTCTACATTGTAAAAATAGCATCAAACTAAAATATAACATCTTATGCAACATGAAAGTGCTTTGAAATGGCTCCGTCTGTCTATTACAACTGCATATATCACTGTAGAAAACAAGCTTTTCAACACTACAGTGCATTTGCCACAGACTGTCTTTCTACATCATGCACGGACATCAATAGGGCTGTTTGTGTTGCATTTAGCAGCCTGGCATTGTCTTTAATCCGTGTGACAGTGCACAGCACTGGCTGAAGGGTGAGGGGCATCATCTTCTCAGTCCTGTATAGATACTAAACTGTAGTGTCAACAGCAGTCTAATAAACGTGAACACCAACCAGCCTGTCACCAGTCGTACACCTAATACAAAATAATTAGGATACATGATCAAACAGATGACTGATGCAATGTGATCAAGATTGACTTCCAAAGGAAAGTTAGAAACTTGCTGAGCTGACTCAGAGGACAGGCAGACGAGAGCTATATCACCTGCAATTCTTCAGTTGTGTATATTTTGTGACATTTGCAAATAAAATAAATATTGAATATATGATGTGTAGAAATTCACGTTTCAGCACATTATAATTAGTAATAATTACTGATTTTGTTACAAATGCAAGATTGTCAACTACATTATGTACACTCACCTAAAGGATTATTAGGAACACCTGTTCAATTTCTCATTAATGCAATTATCTAACCAACCAATCACATGGCAGTTGCTTCAATGCATTTAGGGGTGTGGTCCTGGTCAAGACAATCTCCTGAACTCCAAACTGAATGTCTGAATGGGAAAGAAAGGTGATTTAAGCAATTTTGAGCGTGGCATGGTTGTTGGTGCCAGACGGGCCGGTCTGAGTATTTCACAATCTGCTCAGTTACTGGGATTTTCACGCACAACCATTTCTAGGGTTTACAAAGAATGGTGTGAAAAGGGAAAAACATCCAGTATGCGGCAGTCCTGTGGGCAAAAATGCCTTGTTGATGCTAGAGGTCAGAGGAGAATGGGCCGACTGATTCAAGCTGATAGAAGAGCAACTTTGACTGAAATAACCACTCGTTACAACCGAGGTACGCAGCAAAGCATTTGTGAAGCCACAACACGTACAACCTTGAGGCAGATGGGCTACAACAGCAGAAGACCCCACCGGGTACCACTCATCTCCACTACGAATAGGAAAAAGAGGCTACAATTTGCACAAGCTCACCAAAACTGGACAGTTGAAGACTGGAAAAATGTTGCCTGGTCTGATGAGTCTCGATTTCTGTTGAGACATTCAGATGGTAGAGTCAGAATTTGGCGTAAACAGAATGAGAACATGGATCCATCATGCCTTGTTACCACTGTGCAGGCTGGTGGTGGTGGTGTAATGGTGTGGGGGATGTTTTCTTGGCACACTTTAGGCCCCTTAGTGCCAATTGGGCAACGTTTAAATGCCAAGGCCTACCTGAGCATTGTTTCTGACCATGTCCATCCCTTTATGACCACCATGTACCCATCCTCTGATGGCTACTTCCAGCAGGATAATGCACCATGTCACAAAGGTCGAATCATTTCAAACTGGTTTCTTGAACATGACAATGAGTTCACTGTACTAAACTGGCCCCCACAGTCACCATATCTCAACCCAATAGAGCATCTTTGGGATGTGGTGGAACGGGAGCTTCGTGCCCTGGATGTGCATCCCACAAATCTCCATCAACTGCAAGATGCTATCCTATCAATATGGGCCAACATCAATGCCATGTAGAATTAAGGCAGTTCTGAAGGCGAAAGGGGGTCAAACACAGTATTAGTATGGTGTTCCTAATAATCCTTTAGGTGAGTGTATATACAAATACTAATACACTTAATCTTTTTCAGGGACCAGGGTTATACCCAATTACACAGTGTGGGTATAATGCATTGCTTGAATCTTGTGTAGCAAAGTCACGATAGGCAGCCACTCTAACCCGCTAACACAGTGTGTAGCGAAGCACAATCTGCAATCTTCAGCAACCCAAGATGCTAATGGAACATTTCTATTTCAGGGAACATGAATTATGTTGTTCATAGCCAAACATTCCCTTTCAACTGTGAAATGTTCCATGATGTAGTATTGGCAGGTATACCAGAACTGTCACAAGAGATACTTATAGAACATAGCATTAGCAAGAAACTCCATGCTATAATGCAGTCTCTGCTGCCTGCAACCTTTCCGGATGGAAATGGGGCCTCCAACACCTTGACTTCATGGAGGGACTGCAACACTGCCTGAAGGACCCTGGAAATGAATCCAGGACACTTTGGGTTCACTGTCTTCAGGTTATAAAACCTAGAAAAGATGTGGGAGGACACCAACACAGTGCCCATTGCTGGTGTTTACTGTAACCAACAAACAACTGTTAGACTGCTCCACATAATAAGGTCCTGTAGTGAATCAACAATGGGGCAGGAATCCAAATGCCAATCCTGAAAAACTTTCTACCTCATCTCATATTGAGAGTATATTGGCCGCTCTGATATTAACCAAGGTGTTAATCACCCCTTCCAAAAAACCCAGCTGCTCTAACTGCAGCCTTTCAGGGGCCACACATGGAGTTGGGAGCATGCAGGGACCAGGTGCCACACCAGGTGTCAACAGATTGTGATCCGCCAGGACTGGCCCTCCAATAGAAGAACCAAGTCTGAAAACCATGGCCTCCTGGACCAGTTCAGACCCACCAGCAGGAGGTGTGTTTTCTCCCACCTGACCTTCATCAAGAGCTCTGGAAGGAAAGTAAGAGTATGGGAAGACATATAGGAAATTGCGAGGCGTGGAGTGGAGTGTGTGGAGTCCTAAGTAGCCATGAGGTCCACCTCTGCTCTTGTCAACCTATCCCACATTTCTGGGACTATGCTCTGGTGTAGATACCACTCTGAACTGAAAGGCCCCCGCCTGGAGAGGAGGTCTCTCCCCAAGTTCAATATCCTCTACAGAATTTCAGAATTACAGAATAGGGAAGAAAGGAGCACATGCCATCAGACCCAAGAGTCTCTGGAGGATTTGGCCTTTCAGCCATGCACTAAGGTGGAATTGGCGAAGGGAAACCTAAATTGACTGGACCCTGTCTTTTCACAGGGAGATCCCAAGATAAACAAATACGGTGCAAGGAAAGCAGGCAGGTTTTGTTATGTTCAGCATGAGCCCCAGTTGCTACAGCTGGTCCATGACTAGGCTGGCGTGGCCTGCTGTGGGTGGCTGAACACGCTGTTGGAAGAAAAAAAATTACATTTTAAAAACTTTAGCAAGGACTTCCTGAAGCATTGTAAAATAACCCAATCACAACTGGAATCCCTGGCACTCAACAGAGCTAATTGGGAAACCATCTGTATCAAAGGGAATCAGTATCTTCAGAGGAGAAAGGAGAGATGCACCCAATGACACCAACATGCCGCAGGTATAATATCTTCTGGCCCTGAGCATGTATGTATAGAAGTACACAGAAATATACATTTTTAGAAGTTGCCAAAGTCAGACACAGGACAGGTGAGAGAGAGGGCTACTTTTTTTGTGTTTCTACTTTCAGACTACTTTTTTCTTAGCATTCCTAATCTTGTTTTGAGTTTTGCCTTAATTTAAGGTAATCTTGTTCCTAGTTTGCCTTAATTGTAGTTAATTCAGTACAGCTGCTCTGTTGGTTGTAGTAACTAGACTGAAGGAAAGGTGACTCAGTCAAGGAATTTGGAGGTGGAGTCAGTGAGGTGTCAATTGGTGGCAGGCAGCTAAAACAAAGGCAGCTGAACAAAAAACAAGAGAAAGTGTTTAGGACACCAACAACTTACTAAATTTAGAAACATGTGTGCACTACAGTGTCAGGTTTGCAGAATGATTGGCTTCCTGGATGAACTCATAACTAACACACCTTAGCAGAGACATCCCAAGAGCTAGAAATGCCCAACAGGTTCCAACTGCTGGATACTGCGTTGGACAGTGACAGCTCAGAGGGTAATGGGAGGGCAGTAGGAGAGTCCTGAAATGTTTGCACCTCAATGCCAGCAGTATAAGGAACAAGATGTTAGACCTAGAAGCCAAAGTGCTTGCGTGAGACTATGAAGTTGTAGGACATGGCTTACAGAAAATGATGGAGATTGAAATTGAAGAACTGCATGTGTCTGTATAAACAAGGTCACTGTCTCACTGTGCTATGGTATTGTGCTATAGTTCATCCCTGATACCTAGAAGAACAGGGTGTGATAAGAACCATTTTTCACCAGCAATCTGGGCTTGATACATCGTACAAACCCCCCTTATATTAAACATTACGTATGCCTTAATTCTCCCCGGTTTGACTATATATGGGTCTTCCTGAGCAGTTGTCAGGCAGAAACAGAACTTAACTCATCACAGGACAGACATGTGTGCCTGATATCTTTCTCTCCTGTCCGGTCTGCATAAAAGTGCCTGTAGTTTGTAACTTCTCTAAGACTGTTCTCTAGATTGCCTCTTGAACCTCTTCCTTGCAGCTGCTTGTAATAAAAACCTTTTGATTGGAGGTACATCTCTCTCAGGATTTCTGCGACTCTTCAGTTTGAGTAGTCCTGGGCTTTGGTGCCAGTACAAAGCAAGACAATGGGTGAATTTAGGATTTTTAATACCACCCTGTTAATTAGTGTTCTGTACAGGTATCAAGACGTCACCAGGGAACCATCCCACTATCAAGAAAAAAGAGTGGAATAAGTCTAGAGAGATTTTCTGTGTTTTCAAGTTAAAGGTCCTGGGTTTTGGGGCTTTGCCCTGCACCAGCTCCCCAGAGAGGAGTGGTGAGGTAGTGTGTAACCAGGTTATTATGACAATGTGCGTTCGGACACTGTGGATGAGACAGAGACTGCAGTGTGATTGCGGGTGCCCAAGTTTGGAATCCTGAGAGTCCGGTTGGCGCTTCTGGAAAGTGAGGTTTTCCGTAGTGTGACTGCAGTGTTGCAGCGCATTGGTGTGACATACGTGTTACGATCAACAAAGGTTACTTGGGTAACCTGGGTATGCGGATTGATTGCAGGAGGCAATCTGGGTGTTAGGATAGTACCAGCTGACATTGTTAAAATCATCAAGGTGTTACTCTTAGCACGAGTCTGAGGTGGATTGCATATTTTACAGTCGGGTAATTGAATAGTGCCAGCTGACATTGTAATTTTGGCCAGAGAATTACGTGAAAGACCAGGAATACGGGAAAGACTGGGACGGGATGTCAAAACTGAGGAGTTGATTGGGAAAAAAAAGGGTTGTAACTAGGTGTTACACATAAATAGGTAGATTATAACAGGTGTTGGGAAAATGTATTAGAGCAAAAGAAAATAATTATTATAATAATACATACATTTTGATTTATATATAGAGAGACATATCTATGTCCTACACACCCTCATATACAAAAAATATTTGCTTGTTTTACTGATTTCAGAAAAGCATTTGACTCAATTTGGCATGACGGACTTTTCCTAAAACTTCTGGAAATTGGTGTAGGGGGTAAAGTCTATGACATCATTAAATCAATGTACACACAGAACAAGTGCGGTGTTAAAATTGGCAATAAAACAACAGAGTTCTTCACTCAGGGGCGTGGAGTGAGGCAGGGGTGCGGTCTGAACCCAGCATCTACAGTGAGGGAAAAAAGTATTTGATCCCCTGCTGATTTTGTATGTTTGCCCACTGAAAAATAAATGATTAGTCTATAATTTTAATGGTAGGTATTTTTTAACAGTGAGAGACAGAATAACAACACAAAGATCCAGAAAAATGCATTTCAAAAAAGTTATAAATTGATTTGCATGTTAATGAGGGAAATTAGTATTTGATCCACTATCAATCAGCAAGATTTCTGGCTCCAAGGTGTCTTTTATACAAGTAACGAACTGAGTTTAGGAGCACTCTCTTAAAGGGAGTGCTCCTAATCTCAGTTCGTTACCTGTAGAAAAGACACCTGTCCACAGAAGCAATCAATCAATCAGATTCCAAACTCTCCACCATGGCCAAGACCAAAGAGCTGTCCAAGGATGTCAGGGACAAGATTGTAGACCTACACTAGGCTGGAATGGGCTACAAGACCATCGCCAAGCAGCTTGTTGAGAAGGTGACAACAGTTGGTGCGATTATTCGCAAATGGAAGAAACACAAAATAACTGTCAGTCTCCCTCGGTCTGGGGCTCCATGCAAGATCTCACCTCGTGGAGTTTCATTGATCATGAGAATGGTGAGGAATCAGTCCAGATCTGTTAATGATCTCAAGGCAGCTGGGACCATAGTCACCAATAAAACAATTGGTAACACACTACGCCGTGAAGGACTGAAATCCTGCAGCGCCCGCAAGGTCCCCCTGCTCAAGAAAGCACATGTACAGGCCCGTCTGAAGTTTGCCAATGAACATCTGAATGATTCAGAGGAGAACTGGGTGAAAGTGTTGTGGTCAGATGAGACCAAAATTGAGCTCTTTGGCATAAACTCAACTCGTTGTGTTTGGAGGAGGAGGAATGCTGCCTATGACACCAAGAACACCATCCCCACCGTCAAACATGGAGGTGGAAACATTATGCTTTGGGGGTGTTTTTCTGCTAAGGGGACAGGACAACTGCACCGCATCAAAGGGACGATGGACGGGGCCATGTACCGTCAAATCAAATAAAAAAAGATGTAAATAAGTAATACAAAACTTAAAATAAAGCAGTTGACACAAGTAAAAATTGCACAGGCTACTTGCAGCAAGGGGCATATAACAGTAATAATAATAATAATATTAAAAAAGAGTCTTTTCGCCTGATCCATAAATGTATATATATCTGCAAATCAACCACGTGAACAAAAACAAAACTGCATTCATACATAATCGAAATAAATAAACTGGAATCCTATGTAATTGGGTTTATGATCACAACCACTCAACAGGTTGTCAAAGAAGCCAGAGTGTTCACATACCTGCATGTGGTTATAATTTGGTGACAGCTAACTAATTTGCACATACTTTTACGTTTTTCTTCTGTACAAAACATCTCTGGTGGATTTCTGACTAAATACATCTTTTATATACCTGTACAGATCACAAAACCGCATACAGTATATCTAGCTTGCACTTTTCTTCTGTACAGAATGTTTCTATATAAATTCTTTAGCTTTTGCAATAGGTTGCATAGTAACATAGAGTTGCATAGAGTATTTTAGCTTTCCCTTCAAGTTTCTGCATCTCCCATATCTTTGTGCATTAAGAATCTGCCAGCCTCAGCTCCTTATGACAAAGAACCTCCAACTATGTTTCAATACAAAGCATGCCTTTTCCAGAATGCAAGTTAAAAATTGGCATGCACTGTGAGGTCAGTATGCATACTTCCTAGGTATTATCAAAGTATTTGATTTGATATTGCTTGAACTGGTTACAATCTGAAACTGTGATCAGATTATCCTAAGACATCCTATGTTTTACAATAATACACAATATAGTCTGAAAAATAAATATTTTCCTATAGCCAAGGTTTACCTGAAACAGAATTACAAATGCTAGACGTGCAGCAAGAACCGACCAGTATTGCTTGGAGAATTCATAAGCCGTTGGCGACCAAGGAGGTTCTCTGTAATCTTTGTACCTGTAATGAAAGAACAAAGGCAGTCACATTATAGTAAACAGAACACCAGTATGTTACTAGACACTTTCATTGATACACATGTTTTTATTTTATTTTATTCACAGTTCCCAAGCACTTTGTGCACTGCAGATCTGGTACAAGCCCTCAGTCCAGCCTCTCTCAGCCTATTGCGGACAGTCTGAGCACTGATGGAAGGATTGTGTGTTCCTGGTGTAACTCGAGCAGTTGTTGTTGTCATCCTGTACCTGTCCCGCAGGTGTGATTTTCGGATGTACCGATCCTGTGCAGGTGTTGTTACACGTCCTTCCTTTCTTTCCAGTAAGTTACTAGTTAAAACTTGTTTTTATTATGATTTCTCTGCTCTTATTATGATTTCTCTGCTCAGACTTATCTGTGTGGCAGATAGAAACAATTTCTTTGGGTAACAAACCAAAATTATCTATTAATACGTTCTTATTAGTACAGTGTGTCCTTGGTACCAGCGCTTCCATGTCTGAACTAATTACAAAGAAAACCTTATGAAATTTTGTTTACTGTGTCTTTGATATCAACGCCTCCATGCTTAAACTAATTATAAAGAATACCTTATGAATTATCGCTTCCCGTGTCTCGGAACTGCCCCGGACATATGCCAAGAAGATATCATCCAGTTTCAGGAGTGTTCCTTTGAAATACTGCTTGTAAATGTATAAAAGGCTGTGTGAAACTTTCAATAAACGAAGATAAACGAACAGACTTCGGTGTCTGTGAATTTGTTCTTCCCGAGCGCTCATCTCCTGATGAAAAGTCTCATCTGTTACTGGAAGCACTCACTGGGGTGCCTGATTCACTGGGATCCGAAGGGTTGCTTCAACTGAAGCATTGTACCTTAACACTGTTAGTGTCTTAACGACCGTTCCACAGGTACATGTTCATTAATTTTTTATGGAAAACATTGTTTAAACCCTTTACAATAAAGATCTGCAAAGATCTTAAAATACAGTGTCCTGAAAAAGGGACGTTTCTTTCTTTGCTGAGCATATATTCAGAAATATCTGTAAATAATGTGTATGGTTTTGTATTGTATTATTAAATAGATTATAACGAGTAAAGTGTCTTAAATTTTTAGGCTTATACCAATAATTATAAACACAACACCTGCTTTTTATTTAAATATAATATGTTGTATGTTGCACAATATTCAGAGGAACTGTGAAGTAGTGTGAAAATGTATAGCACAACAGAAAATCTGGTGTCTGCTTTCCTATTTCTCATTAATTATTACGTTGTGACGGTCCACTAACTAAGTACGATAATGCAGAATAATTCCAAAGTATTATTACTTTTGTTGTCATTACTATTACTAAGGATAGTAGTACATTATATTAATTAAAAAGTAGTAACAGAAACACCTATACTGTTCAGTTACAGATTTCAGCATCATATCACTTCACTATTCTCAGGTGACTATGATGTTGTAGGAGTGACAGAAACATGGCTTACAGAAAAATATGGGGATGAATACAAGTTGAAAGGACACATACAGTTTAGGAGATACAGGTGTAATCAAGGAGGTGGTGGGGTAGCATTATAGATCAGAAATGAGGCAGAAGAACTCACGATACTGCTAACGAAACAGAATCTTTGTGGGTTAAACTTTTGAATAAAAGACCTGGAGGATTAGTGGTGGGAGTGTGTTACAGACCACCCAATTCAGATGCATTGTACAATGTATGTATGCATGTAGCAAATACGTCGCTGTTATAATGAGGGATTTCAATTTCTCAAACAGAATAAGAAGGAGAACCAATTGTAAAATATGATCACAATAGGTTAAAGTCCAAAGTCCAAAACAATGGTGTACAATTTTAGAAAAGCAAACCTTGAAGGAATGAGGCGCTACTTAATAAGCGTTAGAGTCGAAAATGGATGATTATATTTCAAAAAAACACTACTAGAGGCTCAGTAGAAATTTGTACCAAAACATTGGCCAAAATGTTTTAATAAAAATATGCAAATGGTGTATAACACATACGAGATGAAACAAAATACAAAGAATATATATAATTGCAAAGAGATGTTATGAGAGGGATCAGGAAAGTGTGGAGGAAAACGGAAATCCTTTTGTGCCTCTGTGCAACGTATGCTGTGACCCTGGAGTTTTCTAACAGTAATATTAATTTGCCTGCATTCTTTCAAAATGAACTAAGGGAACTTGTTCTTTTTAACTTCTGAGTTACTCCCTTCTAGTTTATCAGTATGTTCAATTCCTTACTTGCTTCTTATTAGAGTTGAATTGTTTCAAATTTATCTTTACTATCGGCAAATGGCCTTCCAATGTAGCTGGCAATTTAGAGGATAATACATATTATTTATTAGTAAGAATGGTAATAATATTGATGAGATGGGTAGGCTTAGTTTAGAATGCCAATGAAATAACTGCTATAGCTATTAGAAATTACGTTATCTTTTGAGTCAGAAGCACTGCCCAAGGGGGAGGGGTTACAGTATTGCCAAACCATTGCAAAAGAGGAGGCAGTGAGCTGGTAAGAGAGCCTACCCTGGGGTGTTCCAACTAGGAGCCGTACCAACTCTAGATAGATGCCACAGGGGCTCCTTGGGGCCACATCCGGGCTGCCCAGACATGAAGACAGCAGACACGCTGAACTGGGAAGAAATAACGAATGGTGTATCCACGGGGCAACAACAATCCTTGTGCCTACCACGAAGCATAGTAATAGTGGCCTCCTGCTCTACTAGCAGGGCTAGGAGCGGGGTCAATATCAAGACCACACCATATAACCACAGGGTGCAGTCTTACACCCTGAGCTCTACATACAGCAGGCTAACCAACTGGATAGCCACTGCTGGATAATTCAATTAATAATAATGGAACTATATACACAACGGGGCAACAAGAGCCAATTCAAATGCCTTACGCTGGACACAGCAGCGACCTCCTGCTTTACCAGCAGAACTAGGAGCGGGGCCCCCAATACCAAGAGCACACCATATAAGCACAGGTGTGCAGTCTTGCAGAAGGGTCACTCTTCCATTTCGCTTAAACAAAAGCAAGGATGAGGAAGATTGGCCAGCAGCACTAGAGCTGGTAGATTGGGAGAAGAAAGTAACCCTCCTTGAAACCAATGAAGTTGAGGATGAGGAGTGGCCCGCAGTGTCAGAGCTGGAGTGGGAGGATGAAGAGTTTATCTCCCTGCCTGAAGGGGAGGACCCAGAAGACTGGCTGACCGGTCTGACTGGACAATGACATGGTGTTGTTGTGGCATATCTCCTTTGCTCCCCTGCCATGCTGGGATGTCACTGCGGTCATCCTCTGTCCTCCCCATCCCCTGCCGCGGTGCCCTGCCTGCATGCCTGCGGTCCCTGGGCTCCTGCTACTTCCCAGTTGCCCTCCATCATTGGACTTCGGTTGCCTGACTGTTGCGCCTCCCTGCTGGTATTGGAGGGGGGAGGTGGTCGTGACGTGGTCATACTCTGTCGTCTATGGCTTCCATCGTGTGGGGGGGGCAACATTTCTGTTTGGCACACTTCGGTAGTGCTCGGCGTTGCTCCTCTGGACCTCCTGTGTTGTTGCTGTGGCACGACCCAGTTGCAGTGTTCCCATGTTGTTCTCTTGTGGTTCTAATCAGTGCCCCGGTGCAGTAACATTGTGGTGTGGTTGGTGTGGAGTCACCCCCTTTGCTGGTTCAGAGTAGCATTGCTGGGTGGAGACATGCTTACAGTGGCCAGACCCACTAGGCGCTCCACTTGCCGTGAAAGTGTCCCAGTTGCTGGTGTGCCTTGTGTGTGTGTGTGGCACTAAGCGAGGATGGAGAAGTATTGTGCTTCCTCCTCTGCCTCCACGGCTGTGCCACAGTACATACTGGGGATGGACACGCTTCTTGCTCTGTGTGCTTTCCACCGCATCTCCAGGCTATCCATTTTCCCTACTGATGGCAGGGCTTCAGTGGAACAGGACTTCCACCTCTCCCTGAGCCCCTCTGCCTCCTCCACCAGGCCTGCTGCTTCCGAAGCCACCGGGCCTGCTGCCCCCTCTCTAACCTTGGAGCTCAGCGGCCAACAGTCTGGCAGCCATAGTGGAGACACACCACCAGCTGTGGCTTTCACAGGTGAAGGGAGTGCCTGATGCAGATAGAACCAGCCTGATGGGCGTGCCCATATGCCCTGCCTTTAAATTCGGCCAATCGGTGGAGGAAATGCTGACGCGCTCCCTCCAGGAGAGAGAAATCATGGAAGCTTGCCCGAGTTTACCCCTGCGTCACAACCCCAGCTCAACCCCGTAGGCAGGCCACAGGAGTGAAAAGGCAAACTCTCAAAGTAGACCCGCTCCCCTGCCCCTGCCAACCTGCCAACCTCTGCCACTGCATCACCGGCAGGTAGGAGCCCACCCAGGCCCGCCACAGTAGACCCCAGCCGAACAGTAAGGGCCAGCGGATCTCCACCCCCTCCTCCTCCTGCCCCATGACCCCGAGACACTCTGGCAGCAGACCCAAATTGGGGCTTGCTTACAGGACTTTGCAGGGCTTGCCTTGCTTGTGAGTAGTTCAGTGCCATCTCAGCATAGGCCATTCAGGCTGGCCCTGTGTAGCCCACTTAATGTATATATGTTGTCTCGGGAGTGATTGTGTATTGCCCTGCTACCCTGTTGTATACAGTTCACTGAGCTCCTGTATTAAGCAGAGGGCATGGAGCTGGTCTCCCCTTGCCTTGCTTTGTGTATACTTCTTGGCTACAACACAGTAGAGCTTGCTGTTGCCCACTCCTTGCTGTGCTGGTCAAGCCAGAAGGGGTTGCTCGTGTTGTGGATGAGGATATAGTTCCTTGGTTCACAAAGTAGAGCTTACCGTCACTCCTCTCCTAGCTGTGCTACATGAGCAGGAAGTGACTGCTCCTGTGGTGGGTGAGGGCACAAGAGCTGACCTCCTGTTACCCCACCTTGTATATAGTTCCTTGATTCACACAGTAGAGCTTGCTGTTGACTGCTCCAAGCTGTGCGAGTCGAGCAGCAGGTGACTGCTCTTGTGGTAAGTGACGGCACTGGCGCTGGTATCCCATTGCCCCACTCTGTATGTATTTCCTTGTTGTGCAGAGCTGTGGCCCTCTCCCAACTCCATTAGTTTAGCAGGAGGCCACTGTGAGCGGAGGGCACAATATTGATTTGTTGCCCCACTCTGTGTTCTCATTCTGGTTTGATCAGTAGGCCTGTGGCCCCACTTCTGGCTGTGCCTATGTTAAGCTGAGGGTGGACAGTATTGCTGCCCCATTCTGTGTCTTATGTTATTTATATACAGTAGATCTGTGGCCTGTCCCTGGCTGTGCCAGTGGAGCAAGAGACTGCTGCTACTGTGTTAAGTGGAGGGCACAGGATGCTGCTTTCCCCACTCTGTTATCCAATTTAATTCTGTCAAGAGGATCTGTGGCACCGCTCCTAGCTGTCATAGTGGAGCAGGAGGCCGCTGCTGCTGTGTTGTATGGAGGGCACAGGACTTGTTCTGTTGCTCCGTGCTGTATGATTCTGTATGAGCAGATCTGGGGCCCCGCTCCTAGTTGCACTAGTGGAGCAGGAGGCCACTACTACTGTGTTAAGGGGAGGCACAACAATTGTTGTTGTCTTGCACTGTTTCATTCTGTTAAATTCTGTACAGTTTGTCTGTGGCACCACTCCTAGTGCTCTAGTGGAGCAGGAGGCCGTTGCTACTGTAGTAAAGTGAGGGCACAGGACCTGCTTCATTACTATTCCCAGTATAGCATGACCTCCCTTGCAACGGTTTTGTTATACAGTAACCCTTCTTCCTTGGGCAGTGCTTCCAATTTGAAAGATAATGATTGGTTACGGATGCAACCCTGGTTATCTGAGAAAGGAAGCACCGTCCAAGGTTTGCAAGGTTGCGAGGGAGTTCAAGTCTCCTACAAGTCTTCTACAAACAGGAAACAGGAAGGGGACTTGAGTGACTCAAACAGGGGCCTCAGGCAGCTTTGATTTAAAAATATTTTGATGATGTTCCTATGGTAACGTACTAAAACCGTCCTCTTTGGGCAGTGCTTCCTTTCTCCGATAAGCGGGGTTCCGCAACCTATCATTTTAATTAACTGCCAATTTTCCAGTATACAAGGAGCTCCCAGATGACTTGTGCAGTAAAAACCTACATTCATAGCACAGGTTGAGACCAGTATAGTACTGGTTTGAATCTGGACATTGTCATAGCTACCTCTATGTGATTCCCCAAAGGGCAGCATCCAATTGACTGAGTACTACTGGGGTTCTATGAGCTTGTCATTGTTTTCCTTGCTCTGTTACATAACATCAGGTGGCTTCGCAGCATGTTTTATAGGATTTGCTATCTTCCTCTTTACACTCGTTAAGCACAGTTATCAATTTCCAATTTTATACAAAAAGTAAGACTGTTCAGAGTTTGGGAAACATATTTTGTATTTGTCAAACTAGAAGTGGTATTACCATTGCTTGAATATATTGGGCCTCACACAGCTGTGTGTGGAAAAAGCCCTTCACTGTGAACATTGGGAGATTATGGCCAGGACATGCTGTTGAAACGTCTATCCCAAAGGGGAACTTGAGAATGCTGTAAACAAACAAGGTCTATCTATTCCCAATATAATGTCCTGGAAAAACAGCCCCTTCCAATAAAACAAATTAGTTTTGCAGCCCCCTGGATCCGACATTGTGAAAATGCAGTTGCGGTCCTGAGATCTCATTAAACGTGTCTTCTGCATAGAAAATACTGATTCTCTTACGGAAAAAGCCTTTGAAACATTGCAAAAACACTTGAAACATATGGGCTAAGCCCCCACTGTGACAAGTGATAAAGAGAGAGATGCAGGCTTTCACTGCAGGCTAAGCATGGCCGCATCAGCATCACAGAGTCAGAAAAAAGCACACACATCTGCACAACTGTTACAGATGTTAGAATAAGCAGACAGTGAAGTAAATAATTATTTAGATGGAGGCAGAAATGGGACTATATACTTATGCAAAACCTGCAGCAGAAAGCCTGGCTTATACCCAGATGAATGCTTCAAGAAGTATCTTACACGGCAAAAACACAGATAGACCATTGAGCTTTGCAACACAATTGTACATTGCATATAGTTTTTAGGTGATTGTTTTTTATTGCATATTTGTGTGTAAATGTTAAATGTTAAATGTTACCTTTGTTAGAGGTATGTAAAGTACTGTATACTGTTTTGCAGCTTTTCTAAAGTTCTAAAGTTAATTTATTGGAAGATAACCTTTTTTTTTCCATTTTGCACTTTTTAATTAATTTGCACCTGGAATAATAGTAAAAAAATTACTAATGCATACATGCATACAGTACCATGATTGGGTTTTATTTTTCCAAATGCATTTTCCCCTAATTTTATTGTTTGAGGCAAGTGAAAAGAGAAAGACAAACGTGATTAGATGTGCAGTGAGTTACAGTTGGTGAGGAAAAGTGGTACGTTTTGCCATACTGTATACTAAATGTTGCATTTAATCAATTTAAAATCCAATATTCGGTTTACTTAATTGAAATTCAAATAATAGGTCTGTACTCTATTATGATAGTTGTACTGTAGAATAATTATAAATGAAATATATTTCATACCCATTAGGGTTTGTACACTGTGCAGAGGGGTTTGCGAGGAGCAAATGACTATCGTGCAAAAATGCACATTATTTGCCATATTCAAAACTTCATGTTGAAAAGCATGGTGCTAACTCCACGCACAGCACTATTTCATGGGACAGCTCCTGGACAGCAACATCCCAACGCACAGTCAACAACGGGGCTCTCTGTTTTTATATATGGTTGTATGTGTGCTGCACCAAAACAAGTTCCTAACAGTCTTTTTTTGACAAAATGGCGAAACATTCATACATACACACTGCATACCAGGCAACAGCAACCCCAACATAGGTGAAGATATGCAGCAAGGAGTACCAACTTCACACAGACATAATTCGCCCCCCTCATAAGTTCTCCACATGAGCATATCCATGAGTACCTTCACTTATCATAGAGCCATAGAACACACACACACACACACACACACACACACACACACACACACACACACACACACACACACACACACACACACACACACACACACACACACACACACACATTTGTTCTTATTTTTTACTATTTCCTAATTTATAAATGTATATGTGACTAATTCCAGTATTGGAATTGCTGCTAACCAGGTGTTGTGGATTCGAATCCCAAAGGGGTCTGTAGTTTTATATATATATATATATATATTCCTTTAGTTAAACGAGAACGAACAATTAAAAAGCGATGAATAAGGCGTTTACACAGCTTCTCTTAATTAGAATTGTGTTTGAATAACACAGTTCGGGGAAAAAATATTCGGTTAGTGTGGATCATTAATCGAATTCACCCAAACTAAATGTAAGAAATCAAAAACAATAACTTAATAATAATAATAATAGGACATCCAAATATGCACTGAATTTAATAACACTCATATAAAATAAATAAACAAATCACACCCTTTGTGCACTATAATCACAATATTTTCAAAAGATAAAAACAAGCTTACTTATGGAAATCAAAAAGTATATGGTGGCTACACAGGACTGCAGTAGGTGCTACACACCTGTTTTGGACACTCAGCAGCAGTAATGTACATAATAAGATTATGTTTGAGTCTGTGACGACCTACATACAGACAATTATGGGTATTGGGTCATATTTATTACTACTACATCCCCAATATTCTGTTTGTACTGCAATACTACGCGTATGAGCCTCTTTGCTTTCCCTGTCAGGACAATGGCATAGAGGTGTGCACTACTATATTACTAGGAGGTATGCATTTGGGATGTGTCCAGACTCGAGTGCACTGCACAGTGTGGAGTGATGTCAGATGTGATTTCTAATGAGATGAATATGTGTGTGTGTGTGTGTGTGTGTGTGCGTGTGTGTTTGTGTACAAATAACAGAACGTGAAACATGGAACTCGCCTCTGTCCAGCACACTGCCATCATGCATCCACCTGCAGAGTCCTGTTCCTTTAATGCCATGGCTTATTAACATATGGTAATGACTCTATAATGATTGACATTAACCATGCATAGCGCAATTTAATTTGAATTGCGTGAAAGCCTTAATTAGACTGATTATACCAGTTATTGCGTGATATTTGCGCGGAAATCACAGTGCACTGTGGAGTGGTGCAGGCGGGTTTGCAAGGCACAGGAAAGCAATGCTATATTGCAATGGCTATATTGCAATATCGCGCAAAGATTATCTCTCCTTTTTTGGTCAAGTCGCATATTTTTCGCATGGCACACATTTTGCGTGGAAATTACGTTAAGTTTGAATATCAGGCCCATACTAAACTTCCATTTAACTTGCGATTTGATCCCACACAGACTGAAACTTCGTCTTTTGCCATTTGTCTTGGACCTCTACAGTTCCTCTACTGTTTTCAACATTCTAATACTGCACAAAGTATTATTATTGTGATTGTACTGTGTGTTCCTAGGGTGACCACCTTTTCAATACTATATAGCAGGACACATTGAAAACTGTGAATACCACAAGATAAACACATGAATATGTCATGCACTTAATCTGAGTTTGTATGTTCATCACATGTATAACAGGGTTAGGGTTAGGGTAAGTGTGGGTTAATGTGCTCAACATCAGAACTTAGATTATGTTCATGATGTATTGATGTATTCATATATTAATTCATGACAAATCATGGTACCTTATTGTAAAGTGTTACCAAAATCTTTATATTTAATACAGGTAATTACAAAATACAGTGCCTTGCAAAAGTTTTCAGACCCCTGACAAATGGTATAACGACATTTTGTTCTGTTTGATATTTTATTTTTAATACACAAACTCAAAATCAATTACTGTAAGGTGACAATGGTTTTGTGTTGGGAAATATTTGTAAGAAAAAAGAAAAAAAAAGTTGCTTACATAAGTATTCAACCCCTGTGTTGTGGAAGCTCACAGAAATTACCCTAACAAGGACATAATTACCTTACCATTGGCCTCCACCTGTGAACCATTAAAGTGGCTGTTACATTTTCTGGATAAAAACTCACTATAGAACAATCATTCTACAGAAGTTCAAGAGAAAGAATACAAATGCATAGATTTAGGGAAAGGGTACAAAATAATATCCAAGTGTTTGGATATCCCAGTGAGCACAGCTGGATCAATGGTCAAGCAGCCACACAGGCACTGCCAAGAAAAGGTTGTCCCTCAAACCTCAGTGTTCAAACAAGAAGGAATGTTGTGATAGAAGCCACAGAGAGGCCAACAATCATTTTGGAGGAGCTACAGAGATAATTGGCTGAGAGTGGAATACACCAGTCAACCATATCATGAGCTCTGCATAACACGAAAGAAGTACCATCTGAAAGTACCTGGAGTTTGCCAGAAAGGAAACTAGGCCTTATTTGAGTATTCTTCTTTACAAAACATTTCAAGCTCTGTCGAGTTCCTTAGGATGCAATCTTCTAGTCATGCCACAAATTTCCAATTGGATTGGTTAGGGCTCTGATTGGGCCACTGAAGGATATTTACCTTTTTGTTCCTTAATCAATACAGTGTAATTTTGGCTGTGTGCTTTGGCATGTTGTCATGCTGAAAGGTGAACTTCCATCCCAGTTTCAGCTTTCTTGCACAGGGCAGCAGATTTTCCTTAAGGACTTTTCTATACTTTGCTCTATTCACTTTAACTTATCTTACCCTTAGAATTATTCAGTTTCAAAAAAAAATATTAGGTTAAAAAAATGTATTATTTTGTACATTCACAAGAAGGACAGCATAGGAAGGGTCTGAATACATTTTCTGGGCATTGTATATAAATATATAGATATAAATTCTTCATTACAGTTCCACAATTTAATGTGAAAGAAAACAGCAACTTACCTGCACATTGTCACTTCTTTATCAAATTGTGAGAATGTAGGTGCTGTTCCTTCTCTGAAATGGCTGACATTAAAGTATGATAGGGTGTGGTCAATGAAGCCATGCATGGTCCCTGTCTCACTGTACATGTACTGGTAGACCAATCGTGGAATGAAATCAGAAGTGAAGGAGATGACAAAGGCCTATGTAAAAAAAAATATATATATTTTACATATAAGGACTACAACAGTGATGTATACTCCTAGTTAATGGATGGCAGATTTTATAGGTATCATATATAATTGTGTATTATCATATTCTCCCAAAATGAGCCCTAAAAAAAGACAGTTATAGAGAAATGTTACTTTCATTCACTATATACTGTGCTATATTGGTGTATGCTGATGTCACAGAAACCAACTTTCACAAGAAATTCGGCAAGATTTTTGGATTTGGATTTATGGATTTAAAAGTTTTTTTTAGATTTTTTTTATTATTATTATTTACAATTATTGTTATGTAGGCCAGCTTATTAAATAGATAATTATTTTTAAAACAGATTTAAAAAACATACAAAACAAAAGAACATTGTAAACATGACATATATTAATATTTATAGGTGTGTGCTTTAGAATTTGATATTATATATGCAGTCACACTGATACAATCACTTTGTGTTTCAGCCATCTTGATAATTATTAGTAGTATTTTAATGTCTATGGTGTCAAAGATTAATTATATAATAATATAGTATCCATTTTAATTACAAACTAAACAAAGCAATACAAATAATTTCAAACAGTACATAGGCAATAAAACACAATTACTCTGCATTAAAGAAATACAAAACATATATATAAATTTCAGACTTGCAATTTGCTGTAAAACAAAATTAGCAGGCAAGTGTCGAAATTTTGGTTTAAGGTTATGTCTGCGGGAAAAGGATTTGGACAGTAAATGTTGGGGTGTTGGTTTATGCGTGCACCAATTTTCAAATGAAAGAGAAAACCTTTATTGTTTCTTCAGTATTTCCTTCCGAATCCACTTTGAATCCAAAGTTAGACTGTAATTTTCCCATTAGTGGTTATGCTTCAGTTTGTGCGCAGATACTGTACTCGTGATGCGATATCTTGCATGATTTGCCTTTATAATTTCACACTAGATGCTGGCCGGTTTGATCAATTTAATTTGAATTACTCTGTGTTCAGAAAAAAAACAAAAAAAACTTTTATGTTATTTATACCAATCATTTGAATGTTTTATAATCTTATTAACATTTAAATACTACTCCATTTGTGCTAGTTTTATTCGATCGTTTGCCTTTCATTATACCAACTTTTAAAGAGCTATCAGCTCTTGTAGGTATTTTGAAATGTTCGTTTCTAGTGTTAACCATATAATCACCAGTCATTATAATTAAAATAAATAAATAAATAATAATATATATATATATATATATATATATATATATATATATATATATATACAAATCTGCTCGATTAAATAGAGAAAATACTGGTCGTTGATCAATGAATAGACTGATAATAGATTAATTAACTGATTAATCAAAGCAGCCCTATTTTTTAATATATGGTAATATAAAACCTAGAACACCCAAAACAACAGAAACAGTTTGATCTGTGGAGTCTATTTGTTATTATGTCACAGGAGTGATGATTCCAAAATCAATGTGTCAGTGCTCAAAGATACAATTTAAAATTCTGCAGCTAAGTAGAAGTGGGATTAGAAACTTAAATATTTGAAGGGAATGTTTTTCATTAAAAAAAAAAAAAACAAGAACTGTCTTAATTAATAATTTTTTAGACTGCTTCAGACCCCCCTATACAACCTGATACATTGGGCTAGGTTCATAGCCTTGAGGAATTCAATTGATACACATTATGAACATTAGTATATCTCAATTCAACCAGGGATGGACTGGAACTAAAAAAACCCAGCCCTGGACTTTAACCCAGACCAGCCCTCTACAACCATCCCGTAGATATTTCAAAGCCTTGCCCCACCGACGCACGCACGTTCACACACCAGTCCCTAATGCCAGCACCGTGCTGCATCGCAACTACACTAAAGCTGAGGGGACCCCAGTCTACATTTTGATAGAATATGGAATATGGGACACCAATCTATACTGTATATAGGATGTAGATAGAATGTTTATATGTAGCCAATTATATGAAAATGTAATGTCTCATCAGTATTTTTCATAATTTTATTCTTAGGCTATATTATAATAATGCATATTATTGAGCACATAAATGTGTTAATAAACCTAACTGTAAATATGAAGAAGTTTAAATGTGTCTATTCCATGTTTTCTACAGTACCATCATTAAACAAGGCAATGAATAAGTTATTGACTGGATAGGATCCTTGGATTGTATAAATAACTTATTAAAGAACCAACTATTTTATTATACATTTTAAAAAGTCAAATCTAAGCAGATTGTTACTTCAATTAAGGTTCAATTAAGTCAGGGTAGAGAGTCCTCCTGTCCTAACTCCTGTCCTAAGATATACAAAATCAACAAAATCAACAGTTCAACGTAGGAACTTAAAATACATTTTATAGTATGAGTAAACTAGTTTAATCTGTTCATACAGTAATCCATAAAGATACGCGACAGTTGCATTCCTGGAAATGTTTTGCAAACAATGGAAATGTGATGATATGTATTACTCAGACACCATATGTTATACGTCTCTCTCACAGATAAGGTAACAACAAAATGAATATATTTTTCAATAAATTATTTGTTTATACAGTTATAACTTCATATTCAGAGAATATGTATTCAATTAATGTAGACAGAAAGTACTATACATTTTTAAAGACACTTAAAATTCTCATTTGAGATCAAAGGAAAATCTTAATCATTAAGAACTATTGCTACTACCAAGGCATCTGGAACAAATTTTCATGGCACTTTAATGTGAATTCAAGCTGAAGCGAAAGGCGACAATGTTGTTCTCACAAAGGCAAATCTCAGTGGTCTGGCTGGGCAGGCGCCCCAGCTTCCTCCCCAGAAACCCAAGCTGCACATGATTGCATTTTGCGGTCTGTGTAGCTTGGGTAAAAATTGTCTGATTTTGGTGATGCTTCAGAACTTTATTATTCATCGCTATGGGATGGTCTCAAACTATCTTAATTTTTCATAGTTATTCATTTCTGACAAAACAATATGAAAACATCTGTCAGTTTTATTGAATTTACAATCTTGGTCTTGCATTTGTGACTCCTGGCTGATCCAAAACAAATATGTTTCTATGTTTTATTATATTAGTCATAACTTTTAGTAGTCAAAATGTTATCCTTAATCATATTTGCAAGGTTCCCACGGAAATCCGATTTTTTTTTCCATTACATTTTCCATTATCATTTTCTGATTTTCCTGACTAAATTATTTATTTGTTTTCAACCAAAATGCTGGGAAGTTGGAAATGTACACAGCAAATAATGAGGATATTGATAAACACACCAGGAAAAAAACACATAATCAGCTTTTGTCATGATGGCCTCCTCCTCCCCTTACAGCCATCCAATTCACCCACTTTAATAAAACATGCCACCATCAACTAATAAAGAGTACACAAAGATGTAAATGCAAAATTAAACCTAGTTACTATCTGATCGATGTATATGTAGTACAAATGTCAATTACAGTAGAAACTATACAAAACATTAACAGTTTGTATTTTAATGATTTTAGCAGTAATTCTGAATTGCCTTGAATATAAACCACTATAAATAAGTTAAATTAATTAATAAAAACATACATTCAAACATCGGCTCCGGCATCCACCGCGATCCCACATGGATAAGCGGTTTCAAAAATGGATGGATGGATGGATACATTCAAACATTACGATCAGTAATCCTTTCCCATATGCTGGTTTTAGATGACTGCAGTTTTAAACTTTAAAGCTTTTAATTATTATTTTTTCTTTCTTTGAAATAAATACATAAATAATAATTTTCACCAATAAATTACCAGATTTTTGTATTTGAGGAGTTTGGATTTTACTCATTTATACCAATTTTAAAACACACTCAATATTATTTTCAGTTTCTTATTGGTAATTTTTTTTAATGAAATACTACTTCATAAGCTTGTTTGATATTATGACATGATCTTGTCAGCACTCACATGAAGCTGTTCTGCAGTGTACAACTCACACAGACAGGTCATGTGTTTAATATTGCGCTATATGATTGGCTCACACACGGAGGTTGGTAAGTATTGTGGCATTGAGGACAGTGCAGCACGTAGAAAGCAAACGGCACAAGAAACTCAGCAAAATTGAGCATTGGGATAAACAGTGTATATTGGTAACTTTTGTAGAACTTGTTTGTGGTTTTGAAATAAAATTTAATTTGTTGAATAGAACAATATGTATTATTATTTACTTCCTTTAAAATAAATATGCATATCATACATTTGGCTACTTAATTTAAATGCAACGGACACTTCATAAGGTTTGAGCATTTAATGTAGGCAGGGGTTCTCAACACTGGTCCTGGCAAATGTCTAATTAATCACTTAATTTTTTTAAATAACTGAGAGCTGAACGCGCAGGTGAGCGAACATTAGAAGAGACTGGTTTGTCAGGACCTGGGTTGAGAAACACTGCCTACATTAAATGCTCAAAGTTTATGAAGTGTCTGTTGCATTTAAATTAAGTAGCCAAATGTATGATATGCATATTTATTTAAAATAAAGTATATAATAACAATACATATTGTTTTAGTGTTTGTTTCGTTTTTTCCTAAATAAAAACCATGAGATAAATGGGAAAACAACAATTAAAACAGCATTTCAACTATTTCACAAAAACAACATTTCGATCTACAAGAGATCTTCATCAGGATCCATATCCTCATCAAGATCTTGTGTAGATCGAAAACCTATGAAGCGTGGGTTACATAAATACATTTTATTTGTGCATTGGAGCTGTGGTAAGTGTGCAGGTATTTCTTTCTTTCTACTTTATATGATTTTTTTTTTGTACCCTGCACCTACTAAGTAAGTTGGATGTGCATGTGATTCACTTTTACTATTAATTTTATTTCACATAAAAGGGCAATCATCATTCTGGAAGATCCTGACCAATTTAGTCACAATCGTGTACACGGATGTACATTATTCTGCTCAACATCTACACAAATACTGTGAATTTACTGGCTGAATGGTTAGATTCTGTTCAGAATTACGTACATTTGTAGTACAAGAATGCAACCAATTATCTTGAGAATCTGTGCAGAATGCCGAAAGTCTGCATGTTGTGAACGCACCAAGATTCTTTGTGTTGTTATATGGGTATAGGAGTTGTGCTTAGCATATGTGTGCGTCACACAGATTCTCCCAAAACTTGGAAATCCCTGTGTACATAATATCTGGCACAGACCACTGTGTGCCATGATGTTTGTAATAACCACATGTATTACAGAGTATGTACTAAAAGGAAAAAAAATATTTTTAAAACTGTTACTTTGTATCAGAGTGTACATTATATATCCCATGTATGTTATAAATGTCTTTGACTGTGTATATGTGTAGCTATTTCCCATTACTTAAAATGTTTTGGTCATTTTCCATGACTTTACCAGGATTTTCCATGACCGTGGGAACCCTGTATTTAATCAATGTATCTCTTTGCATTATTTGATCAAATTTTTGTTTGCACTGAGTTAGAAGAAGGTGGTCCAAGTAAGCATATTTCTGGTTTAATTTTTAATTAATTACAAGGCTTTACTGAATTAAATCTCTTCCCAGCTCCCCGCACTCTCTAATGGAATTCTGTAAACATTGAGAACAAACACATATCTACCTAGAAATTTCTCTCTATGATAAAAGGATCACACAGTGGATAGGTAGCCCGCAGCTGCTCGTTTGTTTAGAGTCTGTTTGTGGACTTCTCTGAGTACATCAAAGGAGGCTGGAGATGTCACATCACCATTAATAATGTCCTAAGACCATGAGATTGGACACTTAAGGCCAGCAGGATACATTTGTTCTAACAACACAGGAACCCAAAGGCACCACTTCATGCAAACATGTGACTGGACCCTGCTCACAGCACCACACATCATTCTTTCTATAAAGGCTGTTACATTGTGTTGTTAGGAGAGACTGAAGTGAGGTTGGGGAGCTCCCATGTCGGGGGCATGTTAAATAAATATATTATTCTCTGTACTCAGTCTGCTTCATTAAAAAAGGGTTCAACAGATATGATATCAGCTCTGACATCTGTCCTAGATGTCAGCTGACCCAATAACATACTCAAGGTAATCAAAATCAGAAGTATGTTGTCTGTTAAAATTTGCTAACAAGGGCATAACATGTAGACAACATTTATACAAAATAAATATCACTTATTGTATTAAATATTAAAGTGACATGTTTATGTTTTCATACATATTTAAGTTAATAGGTCGCCCCAAGAGGCTCCGGCACTCCCCGGACCCAGGTGGGACCCAGGTGAACACAACAAACAGCTACCATTCAAAGTCCATGACCCAGAGTCGACCCCACGCTGCTGCTCCATTACTGTTTCCCCACTTGATAAAACAGGATCGCTTCCTGATGAGGAGAGGCAGGAAGAGAGCCAGGGAGTTGGAGTGGAGCATATTGTTTGATTAAGTATTGAATGAAGTACTGACTACATAATACATTACTTTGTTTATGGAACTTGACCAGGACTCTGGGTCATGGACTTTGAATGGTAGCTGTTTGTTGTGTTCATGTTAGTTATATATGTAGATAGGGACCTGTTCACTGTGTTTAGTAAAGGCTCGAAAAGAGATAGGGTTTTGTTTTTGAGTTTTTGTATGTCTCTTTATTTTGAGCACAGCACACTGTACAATAAACCCTCACTTTGCACTGTAACCCAGATGTTTGAGAGAAAAATTAAAACATGCATTCTATATTAATTACATGTACATGTATATTACAACCTTATTTTATTTTTCTCTTGGCCTCAGTATTTTGTCAGTTTAAACCCACCAAAGTTCCTTTCATGTTGTGTCTGAAACAATTATAGGGTAGTGTCACTTAAGAAACATTTGAAATTATTTGTATAATTTTGGTATTATTCATTACTGTACATCCACCACAATTGAGCACAGATATTTGCATAGATAGATGATTTTCTCAAAAAGGAGTTAGGCTTTTGTTTGGTTTTGTGTATGTCTATTTTGTTTAAGTGTACGACCACTGTACATAATACATCTTTGCACAGTTCCCCACCTTGTCTTTCCTAGACCTTGCCTTACAATATAGTATGTATTTATTAGTTCATTGATGTACAAATTTGGTGTAATGCACTAGATAATCCTGGGTTGTGATTCAATATGTTGTTTATAATGTTATAATTGCTAATAATTATGGAGAAATATTTAAATAAATAACAAAAAAACATACTTACATTTATAATGACAGAGAACTTCCCCATGCCACTGAGTATGTTGTACCAGATTCCTAAACAGGAAACATGAGGTATACATATGAGAAGAACTGGAATTCTGTAGAGCCTCAATTAGTCTTCATGCTAAAAAGTTTCTCATTTCTAGTAATTCTAGTAGTGAGGCAGAGAGGACTACACATTTCAACTTCATGTATATGTGGATATATTATGTAATATAACAAATCATTGTGTTTTTCAAAAATCACATTTATTCACATCCCTGCACACTGTAGTTTGCACATCCTCCTTTGACTGTGATGACATTGAAAAGATGATTCCTAGTCTATTATTACTGGCACTTATCAGGAAGGATGTTTGACCACTTCTGGCAGCTTTTCTCCAGCTCCCTCAGATTTCTTGTTTTGCTTGTGAACTACTTTTGGAGTTCAAAAGAATTAATTATTTAATTGATTGTGAAGAGAATAATTTTCATATATTAATTTATTTAGTAAAATGCACACTGGCATTTCTTCTGTTAAATCACCTATTTGACGCAATGTATGAAATATATAAACACATCTGAAGGCCACTTGAGTGCACACACACACACATACACATATATGCTTTATAAAGCCCCTGGACTGTATAAAGCAGGGAGCAGAATGCTTGTAGGGGAGTTGGCGTGAGAGAAACAGAGAGAAAACAGAAGTCTGCTGCTTGAAGTAGGGAGGAGACCCCAAATGGAACACTGCACCTGGGAGAAGAACACAGTAATTAATTATTGGTTTGAGCTGGGACTTGGCCAAGAGTGTGCAATTTTGATTGTTTGAGGATTGCTTGTCTGTGTATTTAGTTTTAGTGTTTAGTGTTTTATTAATAGAGAGGAACCTATCGAGAAGTTCAGGTAAGCTCAAATAGAAACTAGGATTTATTTTGCTTTTCATACATATATACACACACGTAACCCCCAATTACGACTGCCCGACTTATGACCCCCAAATTTATGTCCCAGTTTGCATTTACAACAGCATATGACACACATTCCACATGTCATCCCAAAACAGGAAATGTACATCAGCCAGACTCACAAAACAGCATACATTCTTCTAGATACACTTGCACACAGTTTTTGAAGGAACTTGGCAGGTACGTTGGCCCAAACATCTTGGAGAACTAACCACAGTTCTTCTGTGGATTTAGGCAGCCTCAGTTGCTTCTCTCTCTTCATGTAATCCCAGACAGACTTGATGATGTTGAGGTCAGGGCTCTGTGGGGGCCGTACCATCACTTCCAGGACTCCTTGTTCTTCTTTATGATGAAGATAGTTCTTAATGACTTTCGCTGTATGTTTGGGGTCATTGTCATGCTGCAGAATAAATTTGGGGCCAATCAGATGCCTCCCTGATGGTATTGCATGATGGCTAAGTATCTGCCTGTACTTCTCATCATTGAGGAGACCATTAATTCTAACCAAATCCCCAAACTTGCAAGGAACCTCCAACATGCTTCACTGTTGCATGCAGACACTCATTCGTGTACCACTTTCCAGCCCTTCAGCGAACAAACTGCCTTCTGCTATAGCCAAATATTTCAAATTTTGATTCACCAGTCCAGAGCACCTGCTGCCATTTTAATGCACCCCAGTTCCTGTGTTTTCATGCATAGTTGAGTCGCTTGGCCTTGTTCCCATGTCAGAGGTATGGCTTTTTGGCCGCAAGTCTTCCATGAAGGCCACTTCTGACCAAACTTCTCTGAACAGTAGATGGGTGTACCAGGGTCCCACTGTTTTCTGCCAATTCTGAGCTGATAGCACTGCTGGACTGCTGATTGCGAAGGGAAGTAAGCATGATGTGTCTTTCATCTGCTGCAGTAAGTTTCCTTGGCCAACCACTGCGTCTACGGTCCTCAATGTTGCCCGTTTCTTTGTGCTTCTTCAAAAGAGCTTTTGAGAGCACATCTGGAAACCCCTGTCTTCCTTGAAATTTCTGCCTGGGAGAGACCTTGCTGATGCAGTATAACTACCTTATGTCTTGTTGCTGTGCTCAGTCTTGCCGTGGTGTATGACTTTTGATAGTAAACTGTCCTCACCCAGTTTTATTCCTCCTACACAGCTGTTTCTGTTTCAGTTAATGATTGTGTTTCAACCTACATATTGAATTGGTGATCATTATCATTATCATGTCGCCAGTCAGCTTCTCACAGCAGTGGGCGGTGCATGATCCCTTACATGGTGGTGGCTGAAGTGTAGTGACAGCGAGTGCAATGTATAATGTGTCTGTTATTAAGAGAAGAGATCCTGTCCGCACATTGCACTGAAAGGAAACAAAGTCAGACATTTATTTATTTGTGGAATCAGGTCTTAAAGGCTCAAGAGAAAAAGCAGCAAACGTTTCAGCGTTCGTCAGTGCTTAGGAAGCACAGCTCACAAAGCTCAGTTTTTCTGTTATGAAATTTACTTTGGGGAAATTGAAAGCATTGAAACTTCATAAATGCATATCTTACGAGGCATTCTAAATTAAACTGGTCTGAATCTCACGATCTTTCCTATATTGAGTGTTTTATACACGCGTATCCCACAATGCATATCGTTACAGGCATGACCCGGCCACTATCATAGTGCACTGGTTCAGGGAGTGGACCACTGATGACCAGGAATGTGTATTATTTATTATAAATCCAATATGCTGGTGTGATTGTGGGTCAGTGTCTCAAAGGGGGAAACAATAATATTTATTTTAAAAAAATGGAGATTTAGCATTTATTTAGGTATTTATTGAAATAAACAAAATATGTATAAATGTGGAAAAAAATGGCTTAAGTATTTACTAAATGTGGAAAAATACAAAAGGTTTAAGTTAAATGTTGAAAAAAGACACTTGAAAAAAAAGTGTGCGCTGTTTTACACGTGGTGCCCTAAACGGAACCGTATCAGGATTTTTTAACATCTTGGAGTCACTGTTTTTATTTTTTTCCCATACCCAGAAACCATACACGTTTCTGCGATGTACAGCACACATCTGTAAATCAGTTGCATTGACCAGTCTGAGTGAAACATGCTGGGCGTGCAGGTGGAAAAATATCAAAGCATGCAAGTCTGATCTGATTGTTTGATCCAGTGCCTTAAAGAGTTTTCTCAGCATGGAAGTAACTGTAATTTTGTTAAGGCAAATGGTTTGCTGTACCAACTACAGAAAACAGATTTCATTATCTGTCTAGTTGTCTTTGATAATCTGCTGTCGGTGATTCACGTCACTCACAAGGCGCTGCAGTCTGAAAAGGCCTCACCCTCCACAGCAGCAAGAGTGGTAACAAGCACTGCTACAACTTTATAAAAAATTAAAAATGAAAAAACATGGAATGGTGTCTGGGAAGAGATGGTATTTTAGCCTGTAACCCTCAAGCCGTTGATCAGATGCTGGAAATATATGGGAAGATAGTAAAAATGAATTCAAGTTTAGCCAAATCAGAAATGTAAATTGCTCACACTGACATTGAGTCATGTGGACTGGTTGTGGGACTAGGCAGTTTAAGATCCACAGTTTCTTCAAGCTTCTCCAGTTAGCTCTATTCCTACCCATGGGCTCTGTAAAATAAGAAACCTCTTTCTCTGTAATGTTTTTCTGCATTGTCTATTCTGAACATTGAGTTGGACATTACAAGAAAAATCAACCCTGCAGAAAAGCAAAGGAAAGAAAATAGGAAAGTTCCTGCTAGAGTAGGAAGGTAAGATCATGGTTTTATTATTCTTTTGTGTTTTGTTTAGTTTTCTTATTATTGGGAACTTCAGATGTAGGACTACAGATAGTACTGGTGGTATAAAGCATTGTTTGAGGGTCCATATGTATAGCTGCAGCTAGTGTGCATTGTATGTTAGTTCTTTGTTTTATTTTTTTCTAAAGTGTAACGGCGGTGACGTCACGTTGCTACAATTTATGTTGCCAGTGCATTGACTTGTTAAGTTAGTTTTAATCAGCCCCCACAAATAACATTTTCTCTTGCCGCCTATGTGTAAATATATATATATATATATATATATATATATATATATATATATACACTACCGGTCAAAAGATTTAGAACACCTCAATTTTTCCAGTTTGTATTGAAATGTACGCAGTTTAATGTCTCAATGTACTCTGAAATTAAAGCATAGAACAAATAAACAACTGGAGATAAAAAAGAAATCATGGAATCGTTTTGTTTAACAAAATTGTACCCCTTAAGCTGACAAACAAGACATCAACTGAAGGATTTACAAGTTGCCATAGACAGACACAGGACAGTACAGGTGAGAGGCAGCCATCTTGTTGTGTTCCTAGTTTCAGACAGTCTTAGCATTCCTGATTTTGTTTTAACTGCCTTAATTGAAGTTAATCTTGTCTGTAGTTTGCCTTTATTTAAGTCAATTCAGTACAGCTGCTCAGCTGGTGAAAGTAAATAGGTTGAAGGAAAGGTGATTTAGTCTAGGACTAGCAGGATTTCAGTTAAGTAAGTTGTGCCAGGTGGATCCAGTTGGAGCCAGTTAGGTGTGAATTGGGGGCAGGTAGACAAAAGGGTACTTACTTAAAGCTGCTGTTGAGAAAGAGCTGCACTATTTATCAGTGTCAAGTCAAGCAGTTGACCAGGGGACAGAAACCAAGAGCCCCCCCCCAAAAAAACGTGCAAAATTTAGAAGCATGTGTCAGTGAAACATTACAGTATCATGTTTACAAAATGATTGCCGTCCTGGATGAACTCATCCAAGAAGATTTAATTTGTGAACGTTGTTAGCATGTTGAAATCCTAGAGATCAAGGTCCATGATCTTGAGGCTCAGCTTGTTGATCTGCGCTGTATTAGTGATATGGAAGATTTAGCCCATGAGACAGATGGCGTGCACGCCAAAACCTTAGATTCTTAGAGGTGTAGATCACACAGTGCGTTCTTGTGATAAGGAGACCGGCATGGTATCTTGCTTGCCTGATGATCAGGTTGCAGATCTCCCTAAACTAGTAGATGGGCTACTGGCCAAAGCAGGGGGGAATACACTGGTCATGGTCCACAATGCAACCAAAGACATAGGAAAAGGAAGAGCAGAGGTTCTGCAAGACAAATTTAAAGAGTAAGGAAAGAAACTAAAGAGCAGATCCTCCATAGTAGTTTTCTCCGAAATACTTCCGGTACCACATGCATGGCCAGGGAGTCAGGCAGAGATTAAAAAGTTTAACATGTGGTTGAAATCTTGGTGTAGGGAAGAGGGTTTTAGATGTATGGAGCATTGGTCTTTCTTCTGGGATAGATGAGACCTGTACAAACAGTCAGTCTACAGTCTACATCTAAACAGAAGGGGGGCTAATGCATTGGTAGAGTGTCTGTGCATGGTAATTGAGAATCTTTTAAACTAGGAACCAGGGGGTCAGGGAGCTCTGACAATGGGTGATGTTCCACTTAGGAAAGAAAACAAAGGGAAACTGCTAGTAGGAAAGTACTGAAATGTTTGTACCTCAATGCCATGAGTATAAGGAACAAGATGTTAGACCTAGAAACCACAAGTGCTGCCGTGTGACTATGATGTTGTAGGAGTGACAGAAACATGGCTTACAGAAAATGATGGAGATGAATAGAAGTTGAAAGGATACACACAGTTTAGGAGAGAAATCAAAGAGGTGGGAGGGTAGCATTATATGTCAGAAATGACATTGATTCAGAATAACTCAAATTAGATGCTAGTAATGAAACAGAATATTTGTGGGTTAAACTTTTGAATAAAAGATCCGGAGGATTAGTGGTAGGAGTGTGTTACAGACCACCCAATTCAGATATTCAGAAAGATGTTGCATTGTACAATGTAATCAGGACTGCATGTAGCCAGGGCTCGACATTAACGGCGTCCTACAGATGGATAGGCCTAGGCTACTGTGGCTAACGGTAAAAACATTTGAAAAAGGAAAGATCTGAAGATACAACTATAGGATTGTACCTTACTGCTTTTGGACAGTCCAATAAACGTGTTGTAAGCTGAATACAGAAGAAATGCAGGTTTCAATGGTAAATCGGGAAGTCTTAAAAATAATCTGCATTTTTTCTATGGTCAGATTTTGGCTATGGGCTACTAAAAGCAAGCTAAGGTAGGCTATGTAAAACATCCAGGTTTCAAACAATGATGTCTGGCTAGACATCGTTATGTAATTATTTAGGTTATGTAAATGTATAATCATTCTAAAAAATAAAGTCATTATAATGTTGGAAATTTCACTCTCTCCCTGCCTGTCTGCAGGCTGAGGCTGCGTTTTCCGGGAGTTGCTGTGGCATTTGAATTGTCTGTATAGTATCAAGAGAATATGGTTGTGTGATCTACCTGGCCTGAAAGGAATGCACTCTGTAATAAAAATATGCAACATTAGTTTTATTAGTGGCATACAACATAGACAATTTTGACTTCTTCCTCACTGTCCAAATATGTGGATTGCGTCATTCAGGCTAGTGGAATCTGGGGCCGGTTTTACTAACAGGATCAGAAAATAGGATCGGATCCGGGCTCACCGAATCCGGATCATGAAAAGCCAATGTACGAAGCAGATCAAGATCAGGCTCCACTGATCCGAGTGTTTGATCCGATTATTAAGCAGCGCGGGCAGTGACTAAGCAGTTTCCTATGGACGTGAACCGGCTCATCCGTCTCTGGTGCGGCTGTTTGAACTTCTACCGCTCTAATGACTCAATACAATCGTAAACCTTTCAGAAAACTATAGTGTGCTGTATTGCTGACAAGTTTATTAATTAAACATTCAATTAATTAGTCCGTAATCTGAAAAGCTTTCCATCAAGGACATTGCCCATTTGATCCGTTAAAAAGTACACAGCCTTTCCAGTTTATTGCACTGGTGTGTGTCTCACAAGCTACGCCACTGTTTCTTTAACTCCTCAACTACAAAAATAATATAATAATAATAATAATTTTTCAATAATTATTTGTATTTATAACACACTTTTCTTATACCCAATATTGCTACAATTCAAACAGTCAAAACAGATAAGATCAAACAAGCAACACTGCAAGAGTATTTAAAAAAAACTTGCAACAAAGAGAGATCCTTAACAGCTTTTTAAAAAGTTTTAAGAGTTTTAAGAAATGTCTGAAAGTGAAAGGGAACACACTGAAACACATTATTTTTAGTATATTGTATGTGTTGTTTAACGGGGCAGAATATCTCCATGGAATATTGTTGTTTAAGTTAGAGTTCAATTAATAAGTTAAATGATTAATAAGGTAATGGATGTTTGTTTTTATTAAGATGCATTGTCTTTTTCTAAACATATTTCATGTTGGCATGTCAAAATGCAAAAAAAACTAGTATTTTAATTTTGGGACAGGTCAAGTTCAGTTTGGGACGGTTGAAATTGCACGGTACCGGGACAGTGAGGAAAAAAGTTAGTTGCATGTAGCAAAGATGTGGCTGTTATAATGTGGGTTTCAATTTCTCAAACATAGACTGGGAAAGACCAGTTGGGGCTACAGAAGCAGACATAGAAATGGTTGAGATGGTAAATGACTGCTTTCTAACTCAATTTGTCAGGGAACCAACCAGAGAAAGCTTATGCATTGATTTTATATTTTCAAATTACTAAGATAGAGTCAGAGGGACACTAGTTAGAGAACCAATGGCAAACTGTGATCACAATATGGTTAGCTTTGAGGCATTCTTTCAAAAAACAAGGACCAAGTCTAAAACAGTGATCTACAATTTTAGAAAAGCGGTACTTAGAAGAGTTAGACTGGAGCACACTGGATACAGATTCAGTTGAAAATGGATGGTTATATTTTAAGAATATACTACTTGAGGTTCAGGAGAAATTTGTACCAAAACTTAGCAAATTGAGGACCAAAAAACATTGGCCAAAATGGTTTAATATAAGTATGCAAAAAATTTTGTATAGCGCATACAAAAGGGATAGAGGTGAAACAAAATACAAAGAATATGTTGAACTGCAAAGAGATCTTCAGAAAGGGATCAGGAAAGCAAAGAGGGAAATAAAAAGAAATATAGCTCTTGAAGCTAAAACTAATGTTAAGAGTTTTTTTCAATACTACAACAGCAAGAGGTCAATAAAGGAGGAAGTGAAACAGATAAAGGGCAAAAATGGAAAATGAACAATATGTGGCACACAACAGAGGTTTTTACAAAGGAAAAAATTGATATCATGCCACAGGTAAATAATCAGTCCAGTCAAACCCTAAGAGAGATCAGGATAAATGAGGAGGAGGTACTAAAGGCACTAGCAGAATTAAAAACAAACAAATCACCTGGGCCAGATGGTATATTTCCAACAGTACTTAAAGAAATTAGGGAAATTATTTATAGGCCGCTAACTAAAATATTCCAAATATCAGTTAGAACAGGGGATGTGCCAACTGACTGGAAGATGGCAAATGTCATACCTATCCACAAGAAAGGGGACAAAACTGAGTCTTACTAATTTATTCAAATTTTTTGAACATGCAACTGCAGCTGTAGATCACAGCATATGAAAGCATATATTATGATATACTTAGATTTTCAAAAAGCTTTTGATAAGGTTCCACACCAAAGACTGATCCTCAAATTGGAAGCTTTAGGTATTCAGGATAATGTAAGTAGATAGTTTATGAACTGGTTGATGTATAGGAAACAGAGGCTGTCGATTAGAGGAGTTGCTTCTAACTGGAGTGAGGTTGTTAGTGGAGTTCCACAGGGATCAGTATTAGGGCCTTTGCTTTTTCTAATCTATATTAATGATCTGGACTCTGGGATAGGGTGGCACGGTGGTGCAATGGTTAGCACTGCTGCCTCACAGCTCCAGGGTCCTAGATGAAGTAATGCATGAGAAAGATCTAGGAGTCTATGTGGACTCCTCACTTTCTCCATCCAAACAATGTGGGGGAGCAATAAAAGGATGTTAGGGTATATTGTCAAAAGTGTAGAATTGAGAACAAGGGAAGTAATGTTAAGACTGTACAATTCACTAGTTAGACCTCATCTGGAATACTGTGTACAGTTCTGGGCTCCACACTTCAAGAAAGATATTGCTGCTCTTATTATATCGCAACCAGACTTATTCCAGGTCTGAAGGGAATGTCCTACTCGGAGAGACCGAGGGAACTGAACCTTTTCACCCTGGACCAGAGGTGACTACGTGGGGACTTGATCCAAGTCTTCAAAATCATGAAAGGCATCGACCACATCAAACCAGAGGAGCTTTTCCAGATAAGCAGGGACACACAGAGCCGGGGACACAAATGGAAATTGGGCTTCAAGGCATTCAAGAAGGAAAACAGGAGACACTCCTTCACACAGAGAGATGTCACAATCTGGAATGCAGCGGTGTGGTTGACACTGAAAATTTGGGAACATTTAAAAATAGACTGGATAAGATCCTTGGATCACTTAGTTATTAATGGACACCAAACGAGCACAATGGGTTGAATGACCTCCTCTTGTTTGTAAACTTTCTCATGTTCTTTCGTATGTTCTTAAAACATTATCCAAATAACCTTCATACTTAAAATAAAACCCTTGCATTGTGTAGACGTTGTTAAGGGGTTTAAGATCTGCATGCAGCAAGCAGTGGCAGTCTGCCTTTGAACATGCCAGGAGGGAGTGCTAAGAGTTGGTGCAGCTTCAATGTATAACCGTTTTTACTGTCACTTAATTTTCTAGTAATAGATAGTGTAACTTTTTCTTGGTTGATTGTTTTGTTTTCTTTTTTTGTATTTACATTGAACAACATTGCTTCTAAACTGTTGAATTCCTTTTGCAAGAATGTTTTCCTGCACTGATATTTTTGTGGAATCTACAGTAAAAATAAATTAGTTTTCACAGGAATTCTGCTGTCTGTCAACATTTTACACATTTATTGTCCGCCAACTACAATACCTACAATAGCGAACAGGCCTGGAGTGTTACTACTAGTAGTGGCAAGTCCAGTTTCCATCTCACAGGTTTCTTAGTCAAGTTAAAATTTAACTTTCTTACATCTCTTAAACCCCATTCACAGTGAAACATTTGCCAGCAATTTGGTGGCATTGTGTTGCCGGCAATGTCTGTGTAAATGGGTTATTGCCGGCAAATCATTTTTCCGGCAAGGTTCCTAGTCTAATTTTCTGGAAACGGGTCTGTGTGATTGGAGCAAGAAAATGATTGCCGGCAAATGACACGTCATGTCCTTGTGTGGTCGAAGCAATCAGAATAGAGGCGCATTTTTGTTACTACAACACAAAGACCTTTGACATTGGCTGCGTCCCAAATCGCACACTTGCTTCCTACACCCTTTGACAAGTGTACACTTTGCATGACGTTGTGCTGACGTCACAGAGTGTGCACTTGAGTGAGCGAGGGTGTAGGGTGAAGCTAAAAGCGTTCAATGGGACACACTTCAGCATCAGCATTCAGCGCCTTTACCTTTGACCGAAAAAGTACCTATGCAGTCTTTTCTTGTCATCTGTCTCTGTATTTAATTAACATAATAATAATAATAATAATAATAATAATAATAATAATTTTGAAATCCATTGTTCGTTAATATCACCTCCTACTTTTATAGGATACTACTTCAGTAATTAATTAATTAATTGACATGTGCCAAAACGTTTTTTGGCTGAACTTTCTAATCATATATTTAAATCATGATTATATAATAATTTTATATTATCTATGTATTATAATTTCCTTGATACAGTGAGGGAAAAAAATATTTGATCCCCTGCTGATTTTGTACGTTTGCCCACTGACAAATAAATGATCAGTCTATAATTTTAATGGTAGGTGTATTTTAACAGTGAGAGACAGAAAAACAACAAAAAAATCCAGAAAAACGCATTTCAAAAAAGTTATAAATTGATTTGCATGTTAATGAGGGAAATAAGTATTTGACCCCTTCGACTTAGTACTTGGTGGCAAAACCCTTGTTGGCAATCACAGAGGTCAGACGTTTCTTGTAGTTGGCCACCAGGTTTGCACACATCTCAGGAGGGATTTTGTCCCACTCCTCTTTGCAGATCCTCTCCAAGTCATTAAGGTTTCGAGGCTGACGTTTGGCAACTCGAACCTTCAGCTCCCTCCACAGATTTTCTATGGGATTAAGGTCTAGAGACTGGCTAGGCCACTCCAGGACCTTAATGTGCTTCTTCTTGAGCCACTCCTTTGTTGCCTTGGCTGTGTGTTTTGGGTCATTGTCATACTGGAATACCAATCCACGACCCATTTTCAATGCCCTGCCTGAGGGAAGGAGGTTCTCACCCAAGATTTGACGGTACATGGCCCCGTCCATCGTCCCTTTGATGCGGTGCAGTTTTCCTGTCCCTCTAGCAGAAAAACACCCCCAAAGCATAATGTTTCCACCTCCATGTGGGGATGGTGTTCTTGGGGTCATTCCTCCTCCTCCAAACACGGCGAGTTGAGTTGATGCCAAAGAGCTTGATTTTGGTCTCATCTGACCACAACACTTTCACCCAGTTCTCCTCTGAATCATTCAGATGTTCATTGGCAAACTTCAGACGGGCCTCTACATGTGCTTTCTTGAGCAGGGGGACCTTGCGGGTGCTGCAGGATTTCAGTCCTTCACGGCGTAGTGTGTTACCAATTGTTTTATTGGTGACTATGGTCCCAGCTGCCTTTAGATCATTAACAAAATCCTCCCGTGTAGTTCTGGGCTGATTCCTCACCGTTCTCATGATCATTGAAACTCCACGAGGTGAGATCTTGCATGGAGCCCCAGACCGAGGGAGACTGACAGTTATTTTGTGTTTCTTCCATTTGCAAATAATCACACCAACTGTTAACACCTTCTCAACAAGCTGCTTGGCGATGGTCTTGTAGCCCATTCCAGCCTTGTGTAGATCTACAATCTTGTCCCTGACATGCTTGGTCTTTGGTCTTGGCCATGGTAGAGAGTTTGGAATCTGATTGATTGATTGCTTCTGTGGACAGGTGTCTTTTATACAGGTAACAAGATGAGATTAGGAGCACTCCCTTTAAGAGAGTGCTCTTAATCTCAGCTCGTTACCTGTATAAAAGACACCTATGAGCCAGAAATCTTGCTGAATGATAGGGGATCAAATACTTATTTCCCTCATTAACATGCAAATCAATTTATAACTTTTTTTTAATAAAGTTTTTCTGGATTTTTGTGTTGTTATTCTGTATCTCACTGTTAAAATACACCATTAAAATTATAGACTAATCATTTATTTTTCAGTGGGCAAACGTACAAAATCAGCAGGGGATCAAATACTTTTTTCCCTCACTGTACATAATTTAACAATTTCTACAACTGTCTAGCTAGCATTACATGACATTTATACACACCCGCCGATGCCATATTTTCCCAACTGACTTGTCTCTGCCTTTAACGCACAGAGTTCTGGGACTTCAGCGCTAGAACACTTCCACATAGTGTGCTCTTTTGTACACTCTGTCGAAGGGAACACTGAAGGGCACAAACAGCTCAATTAGGCTCCCTTCACTCATTCCCTAAGGGATTGGGACACCCCTTAATATGGCCACCGTAGTACTTCGGCCCTGCAAGGGAAGGGAACGAGGGAGCAAGTGTGTGCGATTTGGGACGCAGCCCAAGAACTTGTGATGGTAACGAGAAACAGACTGGTCATTTGGATTGGAGGAGGTTGAAAATAATATAGTCGCAGCAATTAAAGTGTTATTGATGAACCAACAGGTTGGCGTATGTAATACTAACTATTGTCACATATGTCAGATTTTATATACAAATAAATCATGCAAAACATAATATCTATATACAGGCAAACGTGTTACCTCGTCACACTAGGTTAGTTTCAAACTAAATAATTTGGTTCGGTTTGTTTGTTTATATCATACATATCAGTCAGTGTGCTCGCTGTTCACACTTGACTTGTGTACAAATGAACTCGGGTTCATTTTCGAGGTTCACTTCCGTGTTTTCTCAGGACTCAGATCATATTGCAATAATCAAGTGAGCTTGGTTCATTTTGTATTAATAAAACATCGGATTTTTACATTTTACATGATTAGTGCGTATAAGAAAAGGCAGCATAACGAGTAAAATAAATACATATGACGGCAATAAAGTAACTACATGCAGTAGTCTAACACATTTGACAGTCTACTTCTGATACAACCAAATAATACACGAGTGCATTCACGTTGTGCAGAATGTGCGCAGATCTGACCAGCAAAGCAATTCATTTTCAGAATCTGACGATTGTCTGTATCATGAACGGATCCAATATTTATACATACTATATGCAGTTATTGAATACGATAGGCTGCTGTACTTAATATTATAATCAGTGTTGTGCTGCCGAATGGTGATTGTTTTGCCAAAAAAAAAAATACAATAACACATTGTGAATATCCATCTAGGAGTTTTACTGCTACTGCCAAACCTTTAAACATATAGCGCTACTTTACATAATACATTAAATTAAGGGTTTTTATAGCAATTAGTTATTTCTGACCCTTATTTTCTCACACAAACAAAAGTACAAATAACCCGCAAAATGATTGTAAAGTGACTGGCTCACATGCAGCATCTTCAGATAAAAGTGAACGCTCTGATGTATTAACTTTAATTTGCATTCTATTCCATTTAGGAAAAAAAGGGAAATACCTTGTAACACCCTTGATGAATATAGTCCAATATCCAATTGTTGTCAGATTACTGATGTTACCATTAACAATAAGTAAATGAACAAATACAAATGTGCTTGTTGTCTTAATTGGTACTGTACACGTTTTTGGTTGAGTTAGTTTTCTTTTTGAAAAAGAACCGAGACCCTCCAGTGTCACATTAAATTTTTACAATAGAACCAAACTCAGTTATTTTGATAAACGGACCGAGACCAACTCTTTTGGTGTCTCAGTTCATTTTGTTTCATTTGCCAATCGAAATTTGTTGTTCACACTATTCCCCAAACGAAACAAACCCCACTGAATGCGAAACAAACCTCTAATGTGAACAAGCCTTTAGACTGCATTACAGTGACATTGATGGTAGTTTGTTTATAATTATTTTATTTTATTTTAATGCAGTAATGTCGAACTTTATAAAATGAAAAATAAAATAAGTTGTTTTGAGCAAGCAAACTAAAGATGGGGGTCATCTGTGTCAGTGATATAGGTAAAATGGAAATACAAACAGATTACATAAAAATGTAATAATATACAATACCAATATCCTTTGCTCGCACTGCATCTGGCCTTCTTAACTCTGTGACAAACTTTTTTGCATCAAGGCGGATCTCTATGATGTTGTTGAGAAGGGCAAAAAGAGGAGCCAAAGGAAAGGAGGCAACAAACAGAGACACGAATCCGAACTGGATTACTGAAAAAAAAACATACAGAAACAAATGGTTAATGTTAATTGCATGTGGAAGTTCAAAAGACATTAAAAAGCACATACAACAAAGGGCATACAGTTCTGTGTGAATTTGAAAAGCTATCATCAGTATGGGAAATGCACCACACTAGTGGGAGGTTCTGAGAATTTATGTCACAGTTATTGTGAAGTTATTATTAAAAGCTTGAATTAAGTACAGTCTCTACAGTTCTGTGTGTAACCTTTCTACACTGAAGCTGCAGTGCTGCAGTGACTTCAGCCCCTTTCTAGGTGTTTGGTATTTATTTATATTGCTTGGCATTAAACTTGCTATTGGGGTCTGGTAGCAACACCACCATACTTGTTACAACTTCTGGTTGCAATATTTAATTATTACTTCTCAGCTAAAAGCCTAGTGTTGAATGTGTTTGTCAATTCTTATATTATTGGTCTCTCTCACTAGGTTAATCATATTCACACATTTATTTACACAATGCTGTCAGTATATTTCTATACCCCCTCCCAGAAAAAAAAAAAACATACAAATAGTCACATATTGTTATGTAGGACCTAATGGCAAGATACCAATAATACAGGTATAATAATTAGGCTACATTAGTACAAATAAGCTTGTTTAACTACAAACAATTCCACATACTGTTAATCTCCACTTACCATAGTCACTGCCCAGGTACAATACAGTGTTATGGTTATTTACATGACAACTTTATTCAAGGTGAATGCTCTTTCATCAAGTAAATGAGCTTCACATGTAAAAGCCAAATAATATTCATTAAAATTCCATTGTTATTACCATCTGTCCAACCCATTAGTGGTCCAAACATGAGCTCCATAGAGAAATGGCCATTACATTTTATTGCTGACTATAGCAATGTTTAAATTTGCATCAATATTTTATATTAAACAAATGCAAATCATTAACTAATTGTTAGAAAATGTGGGGGCACAATATTTTTCTATCAAAACTGCCTACAAGCCTGTCCATATGTCACACAAACAGCCCCTTATGTTTGTATATTTCTCATCACATTGTCAGGTATTCTGAAGCATTGCTGAATTCTCCTGTTTTGTAGCCATCTAATACATTTTAAGGTAATTTTGGTGGTTACATTATTATTATTTTTTTTAGAGGCTTCTCTAGTGTCAATTTCCACCAAGAAATGTAAATTGCATGAAAAAACAGAAAATACGTGCTGATCAGAGTGCTCTATGCGGATGTGTGGTGAAACTACATACTTCTGACTGGACAAGTCCATTTTAATTTCATTCTGGTGTTCTGACTGAAAAATCAACTCAATTACTTCAATTTGAAACACACACATACACACGCACACAGTGTAGAAAGCACAAAGATGTAATAGAAACTGATAAAAAAGAATGGAGAGATGGAGAGTGAACTTGCTGCAGGAAGGGCTGAATGCTGTGTTGTTGATGAGAATACAAGTGAATTGAGGGCGCAGATCGTTGTGTTACAACAATATCTGGTGGGAGCTTCAGAAAAGGAGTGCAGGGAGCACAGAGAAGCAATATAATTTATTTTTTTTAAAGAATGAAGAAATGGAGAGTGAAATGGCAGCTGGAAGAGCCGAACAGCGTGTTATTGCACAAAATGCAAGTGAACTACGAGCACAAAATGTTATATTAAGACGGGATCTGGAAGCTAGTATTTTTAGGGGTCTAGGAAAGCAACTGGAAAAATACCAGGGTGCATATGAGATGCTTTGGGCCAAAAGCACAAAGAATCCACAGGTTTTCAGGAAAGGTGCTGTAAGTGAGAGCCCCTTGAGGACCAAACTGGAACACGTCTAAAGCCATGTGGCAACTCTGGGCATCCAATTGCCAATGGATAGTGATGAGGAAAGCGATGAGGATAGTTCAGGGAAGGTTGTTTGTGGAAAAGAAAAATATAAAAACCAACTGGAGGATGGTAGCAGTCCGGTAAAGGCTGCTCTGTTCAGAATAACAGGGTGTCTAACGCGCCAGAAGGCTGGGTCACATAAAAAGTGATTGTTGGTCAAAGAGGGAGGTTCAGAAGGACAGGGACCACAACAACAAAAGGGTATGAAGTCTTCCTCTTCCTTATGAGGAGTTTAACAAGATGCTGCAAAACATGCAACAGGCAATTTTACAATATATACCTGATAGTAAGGACAGTGGTTCAAGTGATCGGATGAATAGGTATAATATACAATAGGTATAGGGATGTCTGACCTCTGTAACTATGGTAGCTAATCTAAAAAGTGACAAGTTTGGCAGACCTAGTATTGAAGTTTCGGTAGGAGGCCATCGAGACAATTGGTTATTAGATACTGGGGCTGCAATCACCTTAACCCACTTAGATTTTCCAAGCACAGGTAAAACTACAGAACTAATTGGAGTAGGAAGTGGAGTGATTACTGCCACACAGTCAATACCTGTAAAAGCACAAATTGGTACTGATAAGATTAATCTTAAGGTTTGGATGTCTAGAACACATGAAGATTCAATATTGGGTGCAGATGTAATGGAAAAGCATGGGTACATTGTGGATTTGGCCAATCAAGTATTGTGGAAAGGTAGTGAGCAGGAGAGTAAATGTGTGATAATTTCTGACAGATATGCAGTATATACAGTAAAGGGAGTACTTGCACTGGGAACTCGGAATGAAGAGTTTGCTGATCTCTTGCAAAAACATGATGGTGTCTGGGCTACACACAAACATGATTGTGGTAAGGTTAGGACTATGGAAGTGCATGTACAGGGGGATGACCACTGTACTTGCCTGTGTAAATTGTAAATTGTCAATTGTAAATTGTAAAATGTATTATATTTTGAATTGCTATGTTTCAGTTAGATTGAATTTGTAATGATTGATGCCTTTTACTTGTATATTTTTTTACTTTTACTGTATTTTTGCACTTTGTGTTGCACTTATGTTGTAAGTCGCCCTGGATAAGGGCGTCTGCCAAGAAATTAAAATTATAATATTAAAAAATAATGGAGAGCCACGAGACTATGAAGAGGTAAGACACACGCAATTGAGGAGAATTGTTCGGGTTGCTAGTAAGGACGGAGACATACCACTGTACGTAGATGGTTCTAGGTATTGGGAAGATGGACAGTACTGGATGATTAAAATACATTTAGACAGTGCCTTTTGTAGTGCATGCTTTAATAGAGCACGTAGCCCTATGGCAAACCCATAACTCATCGGAGTAGCTTGCAAAAGATGGCAAGCCAGGAACCAAACAGGATTTGCATCACAAATGTTAAGGCTCATCAAACACCTGGTAAAAGCAAAGAGGGAGACAATAATAATAAGGTGTGATGAGTTAGCAAAAGTTGCAGCAAGAAAAGGAGAATTGTGCCCAGAAGAATTGCCAACAGAAGTAGCAGAAAAACCCACTGACTTAGTCTCTATGCAAAACCAACAGAAGTGTGTGTGGCTAGAAAGGCCATCAAGGAAGGGAACAGTGTACCTGCAGGGTACCAAAAGGAAAGGCGGTATTTAACCCACATAGATGAACTGGTGGTGGTGGTTCACACTAAACCAGTTCAGAGATGGGTAACACCGAGTTCCCTTAGGAAAGAAATAGTGGAATATATGCACGGGATTAGTGGGCATGCAGCAACAGAAAGAGTAATGAGCATGATAAGGGAATCTCACTGGTGACCAGGAATGAGACAATTGAAGAAGTATGTGACCATTGTGTGATAAATGAACCCCATTCCACAAAAGCGTAAAGCATTGTTGGGAGAATCCTTAGCAGCTGAAGGACCCTGGATAAGCCTACAAATCAATTATGTGGGACCATTGCCACCAGCTAGAGGGGGGGTTGATATGTTCAGTAAGGAAATGCATGGCTGCTGCCACAGCCCGAGTGTTGTGGGAACAGGGATGGGGATTCCCTAGAAGGTTAGAAAGTGATCGAGGGACTCATTTCACAGGGAAATTATAAAAGAATGATGTGCTATTTTGGGAATCACACAAAAGTGGCACATACCCTATCATCCACAATCATCAGGAGTGGTGGAAAGGATTAATAGGACCATCAAAACTGCACTAAAAAAGGCCACACTGGAGGCTGGAAAAGACTGGAGTAGACATGTGCCAGGCATCCTGATGACTGTTAGGGGAACTGTATGAATTAATGACTGGCCAAACTATGCCACTGATGCACCCCAAAAGCTATCCAGGATCGTGTAAGACAGCATCAGTTTCTGAGAGAGGTACAGAAACAGCTGGAGGACAAGCTGCTGTCGGGGATAACCCACCAAGGGAACAAAAAGAGATGAGATAGAGATGTGAGACCAAATGCTCACCAATTCAGAATAGGGGAATGGGTAATGGTTAAAAACTACCTCCAAAAAAGGCCCTGGGATGCAAACTGGACAGGACCACATAAGATTGTGGACACCTGTGGGGTGGGTAATCTGAGAATTCAAGTAAAGGGCAGTAAGGAACCATTATATAAATGGTATCATGCCGACCAGTGTAAACTGTATCAAACATACAGGCAGCAACTGGATACTGACAAAAAATAAATACTGCACTTGATTGTCTTACAGATACGGTTCGTGCACATTGGACCATGGGCTGGAGAAGAGTGCATCAAGGGGGGTGCTTCTCGGTTCTCCTTATCTACTGCCTAACCATGGCATTAGGTAATATCATCAAGAACAATACATGCGGAACACACAGCAATGGGACTGAATTTCTCAGCCTCAATGATAACTACCTGAACTGCCACAGGATAGCTATCTGCTAAGAAGGAGTGGAATGTCGGTGCCATGACAGCTATGATGGTAAAGGGATTAGTAATTGTGAAGACAGGGACGAATGCAAAGAAAATGGGAACATTTTTGCTAGGAACTAAGTTTGTGAAAATATTCAAGGGAATTATAAATGCAAATGTGCAAATGGTTGGGTAACTGATGACAAACTAAAATGTATGAGGATGTGCCCTAAAATGTGGCCTATGCCATCTAATGGAATTGTAATGGCATCTGATCCTTGGACCTATATCAACAATGTGAAGTGGGAATATGTAGTTACATGCAGGTAACAAAAATGTCCACTATAATTACACTATGGGAGGAATAGAACTAGATGAAGTAACGCATGAGAAAGACCTAGGAGTCTATGTGGACTCCTCACTTTCTCCATCCAAACAATGTGGGGGAGCAATAAAAGAATGTTAGGATATATTGTCAAAAGTGTAGAATTGAGAACAAGGGAAGTAATGTTAAGACTGTACAATGCGCTAGTTAGACCTCATCTGGAATACTGTGTACAGTTCTGGGCTCCACACTTCAAGAAAGATATCGCTGCTCTAGAGGCAGTTCAGAGGAGAGCAACCAGACTTATTCCAGGTCTGAAGGGAATGTCCTACTCGGAGAGACTGAGGGAACTGAGCCTTTTCACCCTGGAACAGAGGAGACTACGTGGGGAATTGATTCAAGTCTTCAAAATCATGAAAGGCATCGACCACATCAAACCAGAGGAGCTTTTCCTGATCAGCAGGGACACACGCACCCGGGGACACAAATGGAAATTGGGCTTCAAAGCATTCAAAACGGAAAACAGGAGACACTTCTTTACACAGAGAGTAGTCACAATCTGGAACAAACTCCCCAGGAATGTGGTAGAAGCTGAAAGTTTGGGAACATTTAAAAATAGACTGGATAGGATCCTCTCATTTGTAAACTTTCTTATGTTCTTATGTTCTTATGTGACAGTAGTACTAAGTGTAGGACAGCTCAACACCCAGCAGATAGCTGCTTGTAAAAAACATCTTACCATAGCTAGACCTTATGATGACATAATAACAAGAGAATGGGAAGAGGTAGCCCTGAGAGGCACGCCTAGTGATCAAAAAAAGAGAAGTATTCTTGGAGATTTGTGAGGTCTGTTTGGTTCAGGGAATTCTTTATACAATCATCATCAAATAGGTCTGCTAAAATGATACATTAATAGTGTAAAAACTAAATTGGGAAACTTGTTACAGGAACAAGCACAGTTATCTAGTCAAACAGATATTATGATAAATGATATAGAAGCACAGATGTAATTAACATAAACGTTATGAGAGAGCTATTTAAATTATCACAACAATAGTTCTGTATAGCTGCTGCAAGTCATATGCAGGCAATGGTGCAGGACTCTGTGACTGATGTAATTGCTCATCGGTTCCCTAGACATTTTATCAAAGAGGAAGATATGCAAGATGTGGAAGAATTGTTCCAAGGGAACCAGGCAAGCATGGGGAGCTATCCTTAGCTCCTGTATAGAAGGAGATCTTAACTGGTTTAATTCAGAATTAGCACAAAGCATTTTGAGTAAGTTGCCAGACTCCCAGTGTCAAGCACACACTACCCAGAAAGAAATGTTTTTTTTTATCAGTAATTGGAAAAACCTATGCATGTACAATTATAAGAACAGAACACACTACACTACCACAGTGAACTGTGTACTTGATAGACGAGAATGGGTGTCAATTAGCGATACAACAGTTTGTGGGAATTGCACAAACAACATTTTAAATTAACGTATTTGTACTTGTAAAAGATACCAGCAAGAGTGTGTTCTACCTGTGGAGTTTGTGCACATAGTCATAAATGCTGTTACAATCCCATTAAAATATAATCATACCAGCAAAAAAATAGTATTGGTTATGGATATACCTGTGTAATGTGTATCAGAATACTTATAACATGATCAACATGGGGAAACTTTACAATGATTCAATAATTAGGATACATAAAGAACATGGTATGACAGTACACAATGGAACACAGTTACTTGAGATTGAAAGTCTAAAGGGATGTATTGTTGGAAAAGATGTGATAATGTGTTCCATTCATAGACTAAATTCATACCTAGGTTGTGGATGGAAAAATGCAACCAATCAGAGTAATTTTATCAATCAATAAATCAATAAATCAATCAATCAGTCAATTATTCGAGGAACATTGGGGAAAGAATGTTGTATTACACAGAAGATAGGCTTGATTTAAATTTGTATGACCAATATGCTAAAAATATGCAACCTGACCCCTTACCTGAACTCAGATATGCAAAAGTTACTAAACAAGGAAAAACAAATGGAATTGCAATTAATTATGGTGATGGATCAAGAGAAGGTGCTAATACAGCAAATCCACAACTATGCAAATGATCATTCAATAGTAACCACTAACAACGAGGAAACCTACTGGGATTGGCTGTTCAACTTAGCTGCAGCAGCATCAGTAGGAGTACTGGTGCTAGTGCTGATATGCTACCGCCGGGCCTTATCAAAGGTAAACAAGAAAAACAATGAATATCTGGAAAGAAGGATGTCACTGTTACCCAGCTGAATGTAGGGTATATGATGTATGTGTAAGAACTTGGTATGTAAACTGGGTCAACCTAAGTTAGTCATATAACGCTACTGGTAAACCTGTCTCTGCTTGTTTCCCCCAGTGGGTCAAGGTTTCAGGGGGGTTTATGTAAGGAATAATGTAATTGCTGAAGCTGGGGAAATTCCACCCTGATAATATTCCACAGTTTAAAGTCATCTCCCCAAATGTTCTTGGGTATTGTCCTCTTTCACAGGAGGTAAACGCAGATGGCTGAGGAAGAGGGGGTCCCTGGTACAGGGTTCCCGCGGCTCCTTAAAAAGTGTTAAAAGGTCTTAAAATAAAATCTGGGAAATTAAGGTCATAAATTGTCTTAAATTTACCGTAAATTTGCTGTAGGTATTAAATTTGCAGATGATGCGTTTAAGGCTGATGGGAAAATTGACACGCACGGCGGCACAGTAGGTAAAAAAATCTAATTAGCATGTATTTGTTTGATTAAAGGATGACTTAGGTGGATCCGCCCAAAATATGAAAAAGTATGAACTATCTGAGAAACGATTTAAGATAAAGACAGGTGGTGTTTTTATCTGCGTAGCTGAGATTCTGCTGAAAAGAGCCATGTGCAGTTTGTTTACGCACACTTCCTGGTTTTTGAAATTCAGTGTGCAAAGCAGCACATGGGGCTGTAATTTCCCAATGGAGAGGATGATACTGTTTGTGTCATGTGCCATGGAGATCTGCCTTTACTAGCCAAACCAAAAAAACATGTTTCAGGCAGCTGATAAGTGTTGGGTTACAGACCGAGGAGCGCAAGAGAGGGGGGAGGAGTGGGAAAGCCAGCAGTGAGAGCGAGAGAGAGGCTTATACAATTCAGTTGCCTCTTCACTGTTGACGTTGAGACTGGTGTTTTGCGGGTACTATTTAATGAAGCTGCCAGTTGAGGACCTGTGAGGTGTCTGTTTCTCAAACTAGACACTCTAATGTATTTGTCCTCTTGCTCAGTTGTGCACCGGGGCCTCCCACTCCTCTTTCTATTCTGGTTAGAGCCAGTTTGTGCTGTTCTGTGAAGGGAGTTGTACACAGCATTGTATGAGATCTTCAGTTTCTTGGCAATTTCTCGCATGGAATAGCCTTCATTTCTCAGAACAAGAATAGACGGACAAGTTTCAGAAGAAAGTTCTTTGTTTCTAGCCATTTTGAGCCTATAATCGAACCCACAATTGCTGATGCTCGAGATACTCAACTAGTCTAAAGAAGGCCAGTTTTATTGCTTCTTTAATCAGCACAACAGTTTTCAGCTGTGCTAACATAAATGCAAAAGAGTTTTCTAATGATCAATTAGCCTTTTAAAATGATAAACTTGGATTAGCAAACACAATGTGCCATGGGAACACAGGACTGATGGTTGCTGATAATGGGCTTCTGTACGCCTATGTAGATATTCCATTACAAATCAGCCGTCTCCAGCATTAACATTAACAATGTGTTTCTGATCAATTTGATGTTATTTGAATGGGCAAAAAATTGCTTTTCTTTCGAAAACAATGACATTTCTAAGTGACCCCAATCTTTTGAATGGTAGTGTATATATATATATATATATATATATACACTCACCTAAAGGATTATTAGGAACACCATACTAATACTGTGTTTGACCCCCTTTTGCCTTCAGAACTGCCTCAATTCTACGTGGCATTGATTCAACAAGGTGCTGAAAGCATTCTTTAGAAATGTTGGCCCATATTGATAGGATAGCATCTTGCAGTTGATGGAGATTTGTGGGATGCACATCCAGGGCACGAAGCTCCAGTTCCACCACATCCCAAAGATGCTCTATTGGGTTGAGATCTGGTGACTGTGGGGGCCAGTTTAGTACAGTGAACTCATTGTCATGTTCAAGAAACCAATTTCAAATGATTCGACCTTTGTGACATGGTGCATTATCCTGCTGGAAGTAGCCATCAGAGGATGGGTACATGGTGGTCATAAAGGGATGGACATGGTCAGAAACAATGCTCAGGTAGGCCGTGGCATTTAAACGATGCCCAATTGGCACTAAGGGGCCTAAAGTGTGCCGAGAAAACATCCCCCACACCATTACACCACCCACAGCAGCCTGCACAGTGGTAACAAGGCATGATGGATCCATGTTCTCATTCTGTTTACGCCAAATTCTGACTCTACCACCTGATTGTCTCAACAGAAATCGAGACTCATCAGACCAGGCAACATTTTTCCAGTCTTCAACTGTCCAATTTTGGTGAGCTTGTCCAAATTGTAGCCTCTTTTTCCTATTTGTAGTGGAGATGAGTGGTACCCGGTGGGGTCTTCTGCTGTTGTAGCCCATCCGCCTCAAGGTTGTACGTGTTGTGGCTTCACAAATGCTTTGCTGCATACCTCGGTTGTAACGAGTGGTTATTTCAGTCAAAGTTGCTCTTCTATCAGCTTGAATCAGTCGGCCCATTCTCCTCTGACCTCTAGCATCAACAAGGCATTTTCGCCCACAGGACTGCCGCATACTAGATGTTTTTCCCTTTTCACACCATTCTTTGTAAACCCTAGAAATGGTTGTGCGTGAAAATCCCAGTAACTGATCAGATTGTGAAATACTCAGACCGGCCCGTCTGGCACCAACAACCATGCCACGCTCAAAATTGCTTAAATCACCTTTCTTTCCCATTCAGACATTCAGTTTGGAGTTCAGGAGATTGTCTTGACCAGGACCACACCCCTAAATGCATTGAAGCAACTGCCATGTGATTGGTTGGTTAGATAATTGCATTAATGAGAAATTGAACCGGTGTTCCTAATAATCCTTTAGGTGAGTGTATATATATATAGATGTCTTCCCTCTAAACCTGTATAATATTTAGCAAGCAATTGTCTTTTAAGCAAGGTTTTCACACCACATACACCCCCATTAGAAATAAAATAGCTGGACCTGGGAGACTACCAAGAAATGCAAAGGCACATGGAGGACTATAGTCGATGTGATTTCAAGTTGATAAAATTAAGTGCAGCTTAACATTTGTACTGACTATGTTCAAGAGAATTGTAATTTTAATATGCACATTGATGCATGCAAACACGTTCCAAAAAAGTTGTGACAGGGGCAATTTAGGACTAATAGTGATGTGACAAGTTGAAATAAGAAGGTGATGTGTAATCGTGTAATCACAGTATATAAGGGGCCTCCAAAAAAGGCCTAGTCCTTCAGAGCAAGGATGGGTCGAGGCTCGCCAATCTGCCAACAGATGCGTCAGCGAATAATCCAACACTTTGAGAACAACATTCCCCAAATACAAATCGGTAGGATTTGGGGCATTTCACCTTCTACAGTGCACAATATTATTAAAAGATTCAAGGAATCCGGTCAAATCTCAGTGCGTAAAGGGCAAGGTCGAGTCATGAGTCTATAATGGATATCCTGACATGGGCTCGGGAATACTTTGGTAAGCCTTTGTCAGTCAACACCATTCACCGCTGCATCCACAGATGTAAGTTAAGGCTTTACTATGCAAAGCAGAAGCCATACATCAACACTGTCCAGAAGCACCACCAACTTCTCTGTCTCATCTGAGATGGACAGTAGCACAGTGGAATCATGTTGTGTGGTCTGACGAGTCAACATTTCAAATAGTTTTTGGACAAAACAGCCGATGTGTTCTCCAGGCCAAAAAGGAAAGGACCATCCAAGCTGTTATCACCGTCAGGTCCAAAAGCCAGTGTCTGTCATGGTATGGGGGAGTGTCAGTGCCCATGGCATGGGTAAGTTGCACATCTGTGAGGGCACCTTTAATGCAGAAAGATATGTACACATTTTGGAGCAACATATGCTGCCATCCAGATGTCGTCTTTTCTAGGGACATCCTTGCATTGTCAAGGACGACATCACCAAACCATATTCTGCCCAGATTACAAGCGCATGGTTGTGTAAGCAGAGAGTGCGGGTGCTAGCATGGCCTGCTTGCAGTCCTGACCTGTCTCCAATTGAGAATGTGTGGCGCATTATGAAGCACAAAATAAGGCAACAAAGGCCCCGTACATAATGGATAATGGATGAATCGGGGAAAATTCCGCTTGCTAAACTTAACCAACTGGTGTCTTCAGTGCCCAAATGCTTAATAAGTTTTATTAAAAGAAAAGGTGATGTTACACAGTGGTAAACAGTCAACTGTCCCAACTTTTTTGGAGTGTGTTGCAGTCATCAGTTTTGAAATGAGTGTATATTTCAAAAAATAAATTAAATTCACAAAGTAAAACATCAAATAATGTGTTAATAATGTGTTTTCAATATAGTACAGGGTGAATTGAATTTTCAAATGACTCTTTTTGTTAGTTTTTTGCATTTTCCATACTGTCCCAAATTTTTCGGAATTGGGGTTGTACAAGTTTGTGGGTAAATTACTGCCATTATTTCCTTATTGATTAGGATATTGTGTTAGTTTTGTTGTTACCTTGCATAGATTAAAACAGGTGAAGGATTTGTGTACATTTTGCTAGTTTTTATTTAATAGTTATAATAAAATGTGCAGAGGAAAGTGATTTTGCTATGATTTCCCAGAATAAGCAAACACAAATATTAATTGTATATATATATACATATATAACTTTAAACGACTTCATTTTTTGGGACATTTCAATAGAGATGTAATTATGTGTACATATTTGGAGCTATGTTAGTGGTGGCACTGTCGCTAAAGACGAGAGTTCAGTGGGGAATTACCCTAAATTAAGTTTCACTTGAAACATATGCTAGGGTCACACTATATGATTTCTACAATCTGACACAGTTTTGAGAACGGTGGGTAGCTCACACTTAAGCTAAGGTCACACTACACGATTTTAAGCCTGATTTGGCCCTCCCGACCAATCTGCACTGATCGCAGGTCGCCTGCAACCGATAATCGTGTAGTGCGAGACTGTCCACGATGCAATCGGTTGCCCTCCGATACAATCATAAGCTAGTCAGATCCCCTACGATTTTATTAAACATGTTTAATATTTAGTGTGATCAGTGTCACACGGAGACCGGCAGCAGCCAATGAGAATTCAGCTGATTTAAGGAAAAAGCTAAGAAACAGGAAGAATAATCATGACAGCAGTATTTGATTTTGAAGTTTGCGGCAGGTTAAAATACTATATTACAGGGACAATAATATTTTCAAATACAAATACCAATTAGATTCTGCAATATGGTCCTGTATGGTCTGTGCAAAATATTGATACACACAATGGGATGATCTGTGTGATATAGCTGTTGCTCAACAGAGTATACAGGCTATTCACCTCACCTCCCCAGCCATGTCTGCACCTACAACCGCACATACAAACGCAAACAGTAACAGCGTCAATCTTGTGGTCACGTTCTTGTTGCGCAGATTTCCCAAGTTCTGCACAGATTTGCAGAAATCCACCGATCCATTGGTGGAGCAGCGCAGATCTGTACAGAACTGCGGACATCTGCGCTACACAAACGTGACCTGTAAAAGTCCAGGTCCATGTTTGTTTACTTTTTCTCTGGATGGATAACGCATGTTTTGGAGCTCCCCACAAGGATTTCAGATCAGTCGTTAAGTGTGTCCCACCCTGTACTAAGTGATCTTGTAGTGTGCACAATAAATACATTCGGTGAAAAACGGTCATTAAATGTGAGCTGCCCACTGTTCCCAAAATCGGGTCAGATTGTAGAAATCATGTAGTGTGACCTTAGCATTGCTACTTTCTTCTATTTTTTAATGTACATGCCATGATGTACAGTTTTGTAGTTTGCTATTAGCAGCTGGTTAAAGTTGTATTTAATCCCGCCCAACAATACAGTGGGAGTGGTCACATTTTTGCTGTATTAAATAAGAACATAAGAACTGAACTGCCTCTAGAGCAGCGATATCTTTCTTGAAGTGTGAAGCCCAGAAATGTACACAGTATTCCAGATGAGGTCTAACTAGTCCATTGTACAGTATTAACATTAATAAAGAAAATATCTGTGAGAAAACAACCTGAAAATGCTCTCGCAGCTCCTCTAGTTTAAGACAATTACAAAGTTTTCTAAAGCCTCTCGCGGTTTTGGCAAAGTATAAAGAAATCCAGTTCAGCACAGTTTTGCATAGGTGCTGCTCCATGGGTTTATTCACACACCTCCATGGCTCTTTGTGTACAGTAGAAATAACTGCTTATATTGCTCACAGTAACTGCAATAAAAGTGTACAGTGTGTGTAACAAATTAGATAATTTGCCCAACATACATACAAACAAAATGTTGCATATCGTTTGTGCACAGAGAGAAAATATGTTGATATTGAATGTAATTTTATATAGTGTTTTGTTCAGCAAAGTGTCAGTGTTTGTTTCGGTTATGTTTTTTATGTATTTGTTCTTTACTTATTTGTTTAATTCACTTGTTCATTTATTCTGCTGTTGCTTTTGTTTGCTATTAAATCTCCATTTATGTCTTAAATTTTTTTTCCTTCTTAATAGATATTTTGTGTGAGTAGTGCCTACTATCGAGGTAAATATTAAACCTCACAATGTACACTACTGGTCAAAAGTTTTAGAACACCCCCATTTTTCCAGTAAACTGACAGAGGTTAAAAAAAAAGTTTAGGTTACCAAAAACTGAAAAATAATGTACATTTCAGAGTACATTTTTATACTGTTACTACACCCACTTAAGCATTATTTGGCAGTGTTTATGTGAAGCTCCTGTGCATAGAAGTTACAGTATTTCTACAATGCACATATCATTTGAAAGCTTATTCTCTTGGCTACCAGCGCATTTCATTCTCAAACACATCTGATTTACAGTTTCCATGTCACCCGCCGTCATTCAGAGCCCGGGGGGTAAAAGCGCAGTCTGCTCCGGTGGGGGTGTGTCTCATTCAGACGGTCACAGATCACTCCGTTTCGATCGTATTTCTTTGCAAATAGGCTTGTTTTGTTCAGAAACCCTAATTTATCCAGTTTGTATTGAAATTTAAGCAGTTCAAGTCCAGTGAATAACCTGAAATGGTACAAAGGTAAGCAGAAAACTGCAAGAGGTTTAAAAAAAAAGTTTAGGTTATTTGATGTTCTATCAAACACAGAGAAGTTCAGATCCAATTACATAAAATCGTTGTGTATTAGTACACTGTAAACAGAGTTTTCCATCTTAAAATTTTGAGCTCTCTACGGGTGTGTGTTGCTTCTACCAAAACATGGATGGTCTTGTTTTGATCAGTAGACTGTCTGGTTCCAGAATATGTCATAATTGTCAATATTTTCTGAGATTATTCCTACTCAGACCAAGAATCCCTCCACCCCGCCATTTCAGAATGCAGAGGGGGGGAGGGGGTGGGTCGGCGGGGGGGGGTATCAGAGCCGGCCCTGGGCAAGACAAAAATATCCCCCCTGATGGGTGCTTATGGTTTTTCCCGGGGGGTGTTGACGGTGTTTCATTCACACTAGTGGGGGGTGCTGACAGTGGTAGTGTGTCATTACTTTGATTACAAATGCATACATTACAATACACATGAAATCTGTGGTGAGTGTGTTACTTTACATGGTTCTACAATACATACACTATGTGGCCAAAAGTATGTAGACACCCCTTCTAAGGGCACAGACTGCATGTTCACTGAGATACAGTAAAACTGCACAAACATTTTAAATTACGACTGTTTGCAAGTTACAAGATCTAGAGAAGTAAGTATTTTTAAATGTGTAATATCATCAGACCTTTTTTTCAATTATCAATAAATTAATGCTGCATTGTATCACAGAGACACCATCTAGATCAGGTCATCCCTCCAAACTGAGCAGCTGAGCAAGGAGGAAGCTGATGCCACTGTGAGGCTAACAACAACTTTGAACGAGTTCAATGGCAGAAGAAGGAAGAAAATGTGCATCAGTCAACAATATCCAGAACACTTCACAAAAACAGCACATATTGTGGGTAGCAAGACCAAAGCCATTACTAAAATGAATCCACCTCAAAGCACCTGAGTGATTTTGCAAAAACTGAACTTTGGTCTAAATGCCAAGCACTACGTTTGGTGTAGACCCAACACTGCACAACATTGATTATTTCCTCCTTGCTGAAGGAAGAAAGTGTGTTGTACCAAGTGTCCAGTGCTGGGCAGTATACAGTACCATAAAGAAAACGATATTCATTTACAGACCGGTTTGGACTTTTACCATACTTTCATATCGGTATTTTAAAGTTCTCAATGCTAAATTGAATATTTTACTAATTACTGTGTCATTCAGCCATAGCATTCAGCTACCAATAAATTTGGTCACACATCCCACAGCTGTGCCTGTCTGACGTCACATGCATCTGATCAAAGAACGGCTTTCTTCAGAAATCCTGCCAAAATCAATGTAATTGGATGAATTGATTTTTTATAATTTGTATATTATTTAAAAAATTTGATTAAGTTACAGCTTTATTGTGCATCATAGATTTACATTATATTAGTTAAAATAATTGATGTAATTATTTCATAAAGCATTGACAATGCTAGTGTCGATCTAGAATTCAATATCTATGGTGTTGACAATGCTGTTCACTGCTTCATTGATTATGATAAGTTGACGTTCACCTCCGCTAACAAGGGTGCAGCAGTAGTTTTCATTCAGCTTAACATGTCCCTATTAATCTCTGCATCGTCTCTTTTGTCTCACTCACAGAGCTACTCTGGGCTGCGCCGATACAGCACTGATATCTGCGTGTGGGACTTAGTGACGTCACACAGAAGCACTCCAAGAACGTGCATCTCTGATTTTCGGTGCAGAACTGCGATTGATGAATGCAACCCTTGTTTTGTAATGAATGGTGCCTCAGCTAATTAACGAAAATAAATGCCATGTGTATTGTGTGTAGACGTCAACAAACAATGTGAGAAATGCAGAATGAATGAAGACAAGACTATAGATTATTATAGTTTTCAAATTAATTAATTTTTTATTTGTAATTTGGCATAGTGTTGAATAAAAGTTAAACAAATAGTACTACATCAGTCAATGTAAGTTGTATCCTATTATTATGTTTATGAACAATATAAAATGGGCACTTAATTTTGTTCTCATTCTATGGTCATGAAATAGTCTAAATATATTTAGACATTTTTGTTGTAAAAATCAAACAAACAAAAAATACCATCAAAAATGGGTAAAATACCGTGATACAATATGTTGGCCATATCGCCCAGGCCTATCTGGAAGGCTCTGATTTTTTTATTCACATCAATTATCACTGAATGTTTTATTCAGGGAAAGATTGAGGTATATCATCAATGTAGGCACAGAAACCATTCCTTGTCACTGAATGTTTTGTTCAGTTCTTGTTTTCCTTTTTGCATTAAATATTTTGCCATCTCCTGATGAAGTATAAAAACTTTATTACTCACCCTCTATAAAGACATCAAACTTGTGTATGGAAAAGGAGAACTTGGTATTCACCACCCAATTAATTGCAGATCTCTTGAAAGACAATTTACAAAAGTAGTTATATGCGGTTGTAGACACTGTTGTTTCACTGTTCCTATAACAGCATCAATCATGGCCTGAAGGGACACTGTTAGTGTTTTTGAAGCAAGGACTTGATGTATTGCTCAATATCCTAGTAAGCTTGTTTTTATCTTTTGAAAATATTTGTTTATTTGTTTATTTATTTTACTAAGCGTTGTTATTAAATTCAGTGCATATTTGGATGTCCTTAATATATTAATAATATTATTATTATTATTATTATTATTATTATTATTATTAAGTTATTGTTTTTGATTTCTTACATTTAGTTTGGCTGAATTTGATTAATGATCCACTCTAACTGGATAGCAATGAGTTTATTTTCCTTTGTCTTATATTTGCTAGTTAATGTCCCTGAACCGTGTTATTGAAACGCAATTCTAATTCAGAGAAGCTGTTTAAACGGCTTATTCATCACCATTTAATTGTTCATTCTCATTTAACTTCAGGGAAAAATAAATAAATATTACATATATCATTTAAAAAAGGAAAAAACATTATCAAATAAATTACAGCCCCACTTTGGCATTCAAAGTCACAACACCAGGCTTGCAGCGCTGTTCCTTAACCACTGTGCCAATGGAGGTAGCCTAAAGCAGCCACATTTTGATTAGTTGTATATGACTCCACTACTGTAACTAGTCACAATTACATTTATAAATTAGGAAATAATAACAAATAAGAAGTACAATAAGAGGTATTACATGCAGGTAGTAAACACCAAACAAGTACAATGGGTCAAATGGCCTCCTCTCGTTTGTAACCTTTCTTATGTTGTTATGTTCTAAGAACAAATATGTGTGTGTGTGTATGTATATATATACACCGATCAGCCATAACATGATGACCACTGACAGGTGAAGTGAATAACACTGATAATCTCGTTATCATGGCACCTGTCAGTGGGTGGTTTTCCAAAACTGCAGCTCTTGTGGGGTGTTCCCGGTCTGCAGTGGTCAGTACCTATCAAAAGTGGTCCAAGGAAGGAAAAGCGGTGAACCGGCGACAGGGTCATTGGCGGCCAAGGCTCATTGATGCACGTGGGGAGCGAAGGCTGGCCCGTGGGGTCCGATCCAACAGACGAGCTACTGTAGCTCAAATTGCTGATAAAGTTAATGCTGATTCTGATAGAAAGGTGTCAGAACACACAGTGCATCACAGTTTGTTGCGTATGCTGACCCCTGCTGACCCCCCTCCACTGCCGAAAGTGCCTACAATGGGCACGTGAGCATCAGGACTGGACCACGCAGCAATGGAAGAAGATGGCCTGGTCTGATGAATCACGAGTTCAAGGTGTTGACTTGGCCTCCAAATTCCCCAGATCTCAATCCAATCGAGCAACTGTGGGATATGCTGGCCAAACAAGTCCGATCCATGGAGGCCCCACCTTGCAACTTACAGGACTTAAAGGATCTGCTGCTAACGTCTTGGTGCCAGATACCACAGCACACCTTCAGAGGTCTAGTGGAGTCCATGCCTCGACGGGTCAGGGCTGTTTTGGCGGCAAAAGGGGGACCTACACAATATTAGGCAGGTGGTCATAATGTTATGGCTGATTGGTGTATATGTGTATATGTGTATATATATATATATATATACTCAGCAATAAAAGAAACGTCCCATTTTCAGGACAGTATTTTAAAGATAATTTTTTAAAAATCCAAATAACTTTACAGATCTTTATTGTAAAGGGTTTAAACAATGTTTTCCATGCTTGTTCAATGAACCTTAAACAATTAATGAATATGCACTGGTGGAACGGTCGTTAAGACACTAACGGTAGGCAATTAAGGTCACAGTTAAAAAAACCTAGGACACTAAAGAGACCTTTCTACTGATTCTGAAAAACACCAAAAGAAAGATGTCCAGGGTCCCTGCTCATCTGCATGAACGTGCCTTTGGCATGATGCAAGGAGGCATGAGGACTGCAGATGTGGCCAGGGCAATAAATTGCAATGTCCGTACTGTGAGACGCCTAAGACAGCGCTACAGGCAGACAGGAAGGACAGCTGATCGTCCTTGCAGTGGCAGACCACATGTAACAACACCTGCACAGGATCGGTATATCTGAATATCACACCTGCGGGACAGGTACAGGATGGCAACAACAACTGCTCGAATTACACCAGGAACGCACAATCCCTCCATCAGTGCTCAGACTGTCCGCAATAGGCTGAGAGAGGCTGGACTGAGGGCTTGTAGGCCTGTTGTAAGGCAGGTCCTTACCAGACATCACCGGCAACAATGTCGCCTATGGGCACAAACCCACCTTCGCACATGATTTCCTGCAAGACAGGAATGTCAGTGTTCTGCCATGGCCAGCGAAGAGCCCGGATCTCAATCCCATTGAGCACGTCTGGGACCTGTTGGATCGGAGGGTGAGGGCTAGGGCCATCCCCCCAGAAATGTCCGGGAACTTGCAAGTGCCTTGGTAGAAATGTGGGGTAACATCTCACAGCAAGAACTGGCAAATCTGGTGCAGTCCATGAGGAGGAGATGCACTGCAGTACTTAATGCAGCTGGTGGCCACAGCAGATACTGACTGTTACTTTAGATTTTGACCCCCCCTTTGTTCAGGGACACATTATTCCATTTCTGTAAGTCACATGTTTGTGAAACTTGTTCAGTTTATGTCTTAGTTGTTGAATCTTTTTATATTCATACAAACATTTACACATGTTAAGTTTGCTGAAAATAAAAGCAGTTGAAAGTGGGAGGACATTTCTTTTTTGCTGAGTTTATATATATATATATATATATATATATATATATATACACACACACACTCACCTAAAGGATTATTAGGAACACCTGTTCAATTTCTCATTAATGCAATTATCTAACCAACCAATCACATGGCAGTTGCTTCAATGCATTTAGGGGTGTGGTCCTGGTCAAGACAATCTCCTGAGCTCCAAACTGAATGTCTGAATGGGAAAGAAAGGTGATTTAAGCAATTTTGAGCATGGCATGGTTGTTGGTGCCAGACGGGCCGGTCTGAGTATTTCACAATCTGCTCAGTTACTGGGATTTTCACGCACAACCATTTCTAGGGTTTACAAAGAATGGTGTGAAAAGGGAAAAACATCCAGTATGCGGCAGTCCTGTGGGCGAAAATGCCTTGTTGATGCTAGAGGTCAGAGGAGAATGGGCCGACTGATTCAAGCTGATAGAAGAGCAACTTTGACTGAAATAACCACTCGTTACAACCGAGGTATGCAGCAAAGCATTTGTGAAGCCACAACACGTACAACCTTGAGGCGGATGGGCTACAACAGCAGAAAACCCCACTGGGTACCACTCATCTCCAGTACAAATAGGAAAAAGAGGCTACAATTTGCACAAGCTCACCAAAATTGGACAATTGAAGACTGGAAAAATGTTGCCTGGTCTGATGAGTCTCGATTTCTGTTGAGACATTCAGATGGTAGAGTCAGAATTTGACATAAACAGAATGAGAACATGGATCCATCATGCCTTGTTACCACTGTGCAGGCTGGTGGTGGTGGTGTAATGGTGTGGGGGATGTTTTCTTGGCATACTTTAGGCCCCTTAGTGCCAATTGGGCATCGTTTAAATGCCACGGCCTACCTGAGCATTGTTTCTGACCATGTCCATCCCTTTATGACCACCATGTACCCATCCTCTGATGGCTACTTCCAGCAGGATAATGCACCATGTCACAAAGGTTGAATCATTTCAAATTGGTTTCTTGAACATGACAATGAGTTCACTGTACTAAACTGGCCCCCACAGTCACCAGATCTCAACCCAATAGAGCATCTTTGGGATGTGGTGGAACGGGAGCTTCGTGCCCTGGATGTGCATCCCACAAATCTCCATCAACTGCAAGATGCTATCCTATCAATATGGGCCAACATTTCTAAAGAATGCTTTCAGCACCTTGTTGAATCAATGCCACGTAGAATTAAGGCAGTTCTGAAGGCGAAAGGGGGTCAAACACAGTATTAGTATGGTGTTCCTAATAATCCTTTAGGTGAGTGTATATATATATATATATATATATATATATTAGGGCTGTCAGTTAAAATATTAAATCGGTTAATTAAATCGGTTGGGCATTAGTTGATTAATCAGGCACTTATTAAAATAAGTGTAATTGTCTTTAAGTGGTTGTGATATGTCACAAAAGAAAATCAAAATCAGGAGCTGAGAGTGTGCCATTGGGTCTCAATGAGAGCTATGCTCAATAATTATAATAGTTATTATAATTTTATGCAAACAATTACTGGCTTTTATTTTTAATGAAGCACTCCCGCGTTGCCTGTTTAGCCACAACATGGACAGAGGATTCTCCATCTCCTTCTCGTTAAGTTTTGTTCACAAATGATACTGTAAACTACTCATATTGCCCTTGTAAGAAAAGCATCGCTTTCCTTTGTCTTCAATGTTTCCTTCTGAATCCAGTTTGAATCCAAAACTGTAGGTATCCCTTTAGTGGCTTTTAACCCTCCATTTTGTGTGAGGACACTGTACTGTAGCTCTCGTGATGTGATGTAATTTCTCATGTGATTAGTCTACTTTATGATAACCATATGATCGCCAGTCATTACAATGAAAACAAAAAATGCTGTTAGATTAAATAGAGAAAATATTGATCATCGATCATTAGGTCCAATATAACCTATATATGTATATGTGTATGTTCTATTGCTCTATGATAAGTGAATGCACTCATGGTTACGAATGCTCATGTGGAGAATGTATGAGGGGGGTAAATTGTGTCTATGTGAGGCCAGTCACCCCGCAGCATATCTTCGCCTGTGTCAGGGTTGCTGTTGCCGGGGGGGAAAGTGTCCAAATGTCCATGGACACGCTGCATGCTACTAACTATGTTTCCTATGTATGTATGCATGTATGTATGTATTGCCATTCTGTAAATAAAAAAGACTGTCAGGAACGTGTTCTGGTGCAGCACACATACAACCATATATAAAAATAGACCCATTGTTGACTGTGTGTTGGGATGTCGCTGTCCATGAGCTGTCCCCTGAAATAGTGCTGTACGTGGAATTAACACCAACCTTTTCAGCTCGTTATTTTGCACATCACAAACCTGTTTTTTGTGCGGCGCACAGCTACAAATATAGTAGGACTCATGCATAATTTCAGACACTCCACCCATTTTGCATACAATTAAAGGGTGAACGGCGCAGAATGGATTGCGCCGTGCAAAATGGGGTTTTGAATATGGCAAATAATGAAAATGTTTGTGCAATAGCCATTTCACTGCGCAAACCCTACGAATATCTAGCCCAATGTCTTTGCAAGATGGCAGAATAAGCTTCTCACCTATTGTATGTGGCTTTTTTGCATGTGCGATCTGTAGCAACATGACATAAGAGGCCTCCACAACTCAGAGCATTTGCTGTAAAATGCTTCCACATGCATCCAGCCTGGCTTTGTTTGTCCCTTCTCTACATTTGTAAAAATGTATGTAAATCGCATGTCCTTTTCAATCACAATTTTACATTATTGGTTAACCCTATAGTTTTCCTATAATATTGGGATAGGATATCTATGGTTAATGCTCCCTGTGAAGCCACATCTCAAGGAAACAGCACTACAACGCCTGTGTGTTTTAAACCAACTTGCATTAAAAAACACCCTGGTGTACAGCCCTGAAGTTGTGATTGTTTAGGAACTATGATTGCTACATTTGAATCTACTTTGTACGAAGCAGTTTAGAATAATGGATAAAAGGAAGGTGTGAAAATGTTGTGACCAAGGGGTTGCGACCCCCATTTAGAGAACCCCTGATCTAGAGCCAATGAAGCCAGGCACACAAAGTGTGAAGGTAAAGTTGACAATCTTAGAAAGGTGGAAAAAAACAGGAACAATGCATTTTAAATAACTGATCCGCTGTTTAAATCTGTCAATATATATAGACATATATAGATATATAGATATAGATATATATAGCTCTCTGCTCTGGGACATGTAATTGTGCACAACAGCAGAAACAATTCAGTCTCACAAGTAAGTAAAAAAAAAAAAAGTGTCATAAGACTTTTTCATATTATGTTTTTACTATATGCAGTTGTGTTTGCAGAAAGGCCTTCTACAAAAACACTACTATACTTGATAACAATGGACAAAAGTTGCTCAGACATTTGTGAAACTTATATATGTTGAACTGCCAGCACTTGCACTTGTTAAATGTGCAGTGAACAAAAGCATTCCATGGTATGTAAATCTTAGCTTTGCATTTGCAGTGTCAGTTTAAATGTTAAATTAAATCTTAACTTGTTAAAGCTTACAATGAGATATTGCAGCTCCGGCGTCCCCCGCAACCCACATGGATAAGCGGTTTTGAAAATGGATGGATGGATGGATGAGATATTGCAAAAGTGCCGATCATTTTTCAGATGTCCAATTTGCACACTTTTAATTGTATTCATTCAATTCAACATTCAATTATGTTATATGTTGTTGTTTGAAAGAAATATACAGATAAAAAATGGCTTACTCATTTCCATGTATTCTGGTGTAAGCCCGGTAAAAGGTTCTAAGTTATAATCCTGGTCCCATTGCTGAGGTAGTCTGCTCTGGTTGTCATTGCTTTCTTCAGGTGCAGTGCCTTTATCCTTCAGTTTCCTGTATAGTTTCTTTAACTTCCTAGAAAGCAATGAAAAGAAAAAGTAGTCAATCCCCTCTAACATTGCAAAAGAATCCATAAAGTCATTTAAAACTGAACTGTCACCTGAACCCAGTCTGGTTGCTTGCCTCTGAAATGCCTCTAGAGCAGCGATATCTTTCTTGAAGTTCGGAGCCCAGAACTGTACACACTATTCCAGATGAGGTCTAACTAGTGCATTATATAGTCTTAACATTACTGCCCTTGTTTTAAATTCTACACATTTGACAATATACCCTAGCATTCTGTTTGCCATTTTTTATTGCTTCACCACATTGTTTGGATGGAGAAAGTGAGGAGTCCACATAGACTCCTGGATCTTTCTCATGCGTTACTTCATCTAGTTGTATTACTCTCATGGTGTAATTATAGTGGACATTTTTGTTACCTGCATGTAATACCTTGCACTTGTCCACATTGAATTTCATCTGCCAGGTGTCAGCCCACAACTGAATATTATCTAAGTCCCTTTGAATAGCCTGTGGTGTGGAACCTTATCAAAAGCTTTTTGAAAATCTAAGTATATCATATCATATGCTTTCACGTGATCTACAGCTGCAGTTACATGTTCAAAGAACTGTAATACATTAGTAAGACATCATCTGCCTCATCTAAACCCATATTGACTATCTCCAAGAATATGATTTTCATCAAGATGCTCCTCTATTTTCTGTCTAATCATTTTTCCAACATTTTACAAGTAATGCAGGTGAGACTGATTGGTCTATAATTTCCTGGCTCAGTTTTGTCCCCTTTCTTGTGGATAGGTATGACATTTGACATCTTCCAGTCAGTTGGCACATCCCCTGTTCTAAGTGTCATTTGGAATATTTGAGTTAGTGGCCTATAAATAATTTCCCTCAATTCTTTAAGTACTGTTGGAAATATAACATCTGGCCCAGGTGATTTGTGTATTTTTAATTCTGCTAGTCCCTTTAGTACCTCCTCCTCATTTATCTTGATCTCTCTTAGGGTTTGACTGGACTGATTGTTAACCTGTGACATGTTATCCATTTTTTCTTTTGTAAAAACCTCTGTGAAATACTCATTTAGAACATTTGACACATCTTGTTCATTTTCCAGGATACTTCCAATTTTGCCCTTTATCTGTTTCACTTTCTCCTTTATTGACCTCGTGCTGTTGTAGTATTGAAAAAAGCTCTTTGCATTAGTTTTAGCTCCAAGAGCTATATTTCTTTTTATTTCCCTCTTTGCTTTCCTGATCCCTTTCTTAAGATCTCTTTGCAGCTCAACATATTCTTTGTATTTTGTTTAATCTCCATCCCTTTTGTATGCGCTATACAACATTTTCTTTCCCTTGATATTTTTTTGCATACTTATATTAAACCATTTTGGCCAATGTTTTTTGGTACAAATTTTTCCTGAGCCTCATGTAGTATTCTTCAAATATAACCATCCATTTTCGACTGAATCTGTATCCATTGTGCTGCAGTCTAACTCTTCTAAGTGCTGCCTCATACCTTTAAGGTTTGCTTTTCTAAAATTGTAGATCATTGTTTTAGACTTGGTCCTTGTTTTTTGAAAGAATGCCTCAAAGCTAACCATATTGTGATCACAGTTTGCCATTGTTTCTCTAACTAGTGTCCCTCTGACTCTGTCTTGGTAATTTGAAAAGATCAAATCACGAATGCACGCTTTCTGGTTGGTTCCCTGAAAAATTGAGTTAGAAAGCGGTCATTTACCATCTCAACCATTTCTATTTCTGCTTCTGTAGTCCCAACTGGGCTTTCCCAGTCTATGTGTGGGAAATTGAAATCCCCCATTATAACAGCCACATCCTTGCTACATGCAGTCCTGATTACATTGTACAATGCAACATCTTTCTGAATATCTGAATTGGGTGGTCTGTAACACACTCCTACCACTAATCCTCCGGATCTTTTATTCAAAAGTGTAACCCACAAAGATTATTTTTCATTACTAGTATCTAATTTGAGTTATTCTGCCTCAATGTCATTTCTGACATAATGCCACCATACTACCTCTTCGATCTTGTTCCTTATACTCCTGGCATTGAGGTACAAACATTTTGGGACTTTCCTACTAGCAATTTCCCTTTGTTTTCTTTCCTTAGTGGAACATCTCCCATTGTCAGAGCTACAGAACTACAGTGGAGGTTCTGCTCTTTAGTTTCTTTCCTAACTTTTTAAATTTGTCTTGAAGAACCTCTCCCCTTCCTTTTCCTATGTCATTGGTTCCAATGTGGAACATGACCAGTGGATTCCCCCCTGGCCAGTAGCCCGTCTACTAGTTTAGGGAAATCTGCAACCTGAGCACCAGGCAGGCAAGATACCATGCGGGTCTCCTTATTGCTAGAAAACACTGTGTGATCTACACCTCTAAGAATCGAATCTCCTACTATAACTACCTCCCTCTTCTGGGGGGAGTGGGCACCATGGTTCTCTGGTGCTCAAACGGCCTCCCATCACCTTCTGAGCTGTCACTGTCCAACTCGGTGTCCAGCACTTGGAACCTAGCTCTTGGGATCTCTCTAAGGGATGTTCGTGCCCATATCTGTGGTTATGACCTACTGTAACCCACGAGTTCTCTACACTTTCCTGCTCTAAGGTCTCAACACTTGAATATACTGGTGTGCACACCATCTTTCTAATGGACGTTCACAAATTAAATATTTTTGGATGAGTTCATCCATGAAGGCAATCATTCTGCAAACATGACACTGTAGTGGCCACATGCTTCTAAAGTTTGGAAGTTTCTTGTTTTGGTCTATTGGTTTCTGTCCCCTGGTCAACTGCTTAACTTTTTTGTTACAGAGAAACTGTGCAGCTCTTTCTCAACAGCAGCTTTGTCTACCTTCCCCCAATTCACACCTAACTGGCTCCAACTGGATCCACCTGGCACAACTCACTTAACTGAAATCCTGCTAGTCCTAGACTAAATCACTTTTCCTTCAACTTATTTACTTTCACCAACTCAGCAGCTGTACTGAATTTACTTAAATTAAAGCAAACTACAGACAAGATTAATTTCAATTAATGCAATTAAAACAAAATCAGGAATTCTAAGACTGTCTGAAACTAGGAAAACAAGATGGCTGCCTCTCACCTGTACTGTCCTGTGTCTGTCTATGGCAACTTGTAAATCTGTCTGTTGTTAATAATTCTGTTAATAATTGTATTACTTGGTCATTCAAATAGCACTCTCTCTCTCTCTCTCTCTCTCTCTCTCTCTCTCTCTCTATATATATATATATATATATATATACACTCACCTAAAGGATTTTTAGGAACACCTGTTCAATTTCTCATTAATGCAATTATCTAACCAACCAATCACATGGCAGTTGCTTCAATGCATTTAGGGGTGTGGTCCTGGTCAAGACAATCTCCTGAGCTCCAAACTGAATGTCTGAATGGGAAAGAAAGGTGATTTAAGCAATTTTGAGCATGGCATGGTTGTTGGTGCCAGACGGGCCGGTCTGAGTATTTCACAATCTGCTCAGTTACTGGGATTTTCACGCACAACCATTTCTAGGGTTTACAAAGAATGGTGTGAAAAGGGAAAAACATCCAGTATGCGGCAGTCCTGTGGGCGAAAATGCCTTGTTGATGCTAGAGGTCAGAGGAGAATGGGCCGACTGATTCAAGCTGATAGAAGAGCAACTTTGACTGAAATAACCACTCGTTACAACCGAGGTATGCAGCAAAGCATTTGTGAAGCCACAACACGTACAACCTTGAGGCGGATGGGCTACAACAGCAGAAGACCCCACCGGGTACCACTCATCTCCACTACAAATAGGAAAAAGAGGCTACAATTTGGACAAGCTCACCAAAATTGGACAGTTGAAGACTGGAAAAATGTTGCCTGGTCTGATGAGTCTCGATTTCTGTTGAGACATTCTGATGGTAGAGTCAGAATTTGGCGTAAACAGAATGAGGACATGGATCCATCATGCCTTGTTACCACTGTGCAGGCTGCTGGTGGTGGTGTAATGGTGTGGGGGATGTTTTCTTGGCACACTTTAGGCCCCTTAGTGCCAATTGGGCATCGTTTAAATGCCACGGCCTACCTGAGCATTGTTTCTGACCATGTCCATCCCTTTATGACCACCATGTACCCATCCTCTGATGGCTACTTCCAGCAGGATAATGCACCATGTCACAAAGGTCGAATCATTTCAAATTGGTTTCTTGAACATGACAATGAGTTCACTGTACTAAACTGGCCCCCACAGTCACCAGATCTCAACCCAATAGAGCATCTTTGGGATGTGGTGGAACGGGAGCTTCGTGCCCTGAAGGTGTGCTGTGGTATCTGGCACCAAGACGTTAGCAGCAGATCCTTTAAGTCCTGTAAGTTGCAAGGTGGGGCCTCCATGGATCAGACTTGTTTGGCCAGCACATCCCACAGATGCTCGATTAAATTGAGATCTGGGGAATTTGGAGGCCAAGTCAACACCTTGAACTCGTGATTCATCAGACCAGGCCACCTTCCTCCATTGCTCCGTGGTCCAGTTCTGATGCTCACCTGCCAATTGTAGGTGCTTTCGGGAGTGGACAGGGGTCAGCATGGGCACCCTGACTGGTCTGCGGTTACGCAGCCCCATACGCAAAACAAACTGCGATGCACTGTGTGTTCTGATACCTTCCTATCAGAACCAGCATTCACTTTTTCAGCAATTTGAGCTACAGTAGCTGTTGCATCGGACCACACGGGCCAGCCTTCGCTCCCCATGTGCATCAATGAGCCTTGGCCATCCATGACCCTATCGTCGGTTCACCGCTTTTCCTTCCTTGGACCACTTTTGATAGGTACTGACCACTGCAGACTGGGAACACCACACAAGAGCTGCAGTTTTGGAGATGCTCTGACTCAGTCGTCTAGCCATCACAATTTGGCCCTTGTCAAAGTTGCTCAGATCCTTACGCTTGCCCATTTTTCCTGCTTCTAACACATCAACTTTGAGGACAAAATATTCACTTGTTGCCTAATATATCCCACCCACTGACAGGTGCCATGATAACAAGATTATCAGTGTTATTCACTTCACCGGTCAGCGGTCCTAATGTTATGGCTGATCGGTGTATATATATATTTAAGATTCAAGTTAAGTTATTTCATAATCACAAGTTACTTCAAAAAGCTTTTGATAAGGTGCCACACCAAAGACTGATCTTCAAATTGGAAGCTGTAAGCATTCAGGGTAATGTAAGTAAATGGATTATGAACTGGTTGATGTATAGGAAACAGAGGGTGTTGATAAGAGGAATTGCTTCTAACTGGAGTGAGGTTGTTATTGGAGATCAGTATTAGTACAACAGGGATCAGTATTAGGGCCTGTGCTTTTTCTAATCTATATTATTGATCTGGACTTTGAATTTCCACATGATACTAAAATAGGTGGTTCAGCAGATACAATCTTGGCAGCTCAGGTTATTCAAAGGGACTTGGATAATATTCAGTTGTGGGCCGACACCTGGCAGATGAAATTCAATGTGGACAAGTGCAAAGGTATTACATGCAGGTAATACAAATGTCCACTATAATTACACTATGGGAGGAATAGAACTAAAAGTAGTAATGCATGAGAAAGACCTAGGAGTTTATGTGGACTCAACACTTTCCTCATCCAAACAATGTGAGAAAGCATTAAAAAAGGCAAACAAAATGCTAAAGTATATTGTCAAAAGTGTAGAATTTAAAACAAGGGCAGTAATGTTCAGACTGTAAAATGCACTAGTTAGACCTCATACTGTGTTCACTTGTCATTAAGTTGTGCATTTAATATTTTTCTACACTTTATTTTTTGTTCTACATTTGTTTATATGTGGTCTTATTATATACGTTGTTGAACATTCACTTTAAGATCAATCCACTGTAAGATCAAGTGGGCCATGCAACTGTGAAGTGTATGTAAAATATACCTTTATCTTTCAAGTCGAAAGTATTGCTCAATGGGGGAGGGGTTTAGCTAGTTTCTATAGAAACCTCATCGAAACATTTCTATCCAAGCTGCCGATGTGTGTGTCACTCAATCAGCCCCTTCCAGCTTCCTGTTTCTATATACAGTGAGGGAAAAAAGTATTTGATCCCCTGCTGATTTTGTATGTTTGCCCACTGACAAAGAAATGATCAGTCTATAATTTTAATAGTAGGTGTATTTTAACAGTGAGAGACAGAATAACAACAAAAAAATCCAGAAAAACACATTTCAAAAAAGTTATAAATTGATTTGCATGTTAATGAGGGAAATAAGTATTTGATCCCCTATCAATCATCAAGATTTCTGGCTCCCAGGTGTCTTTTATACAGGTAACGAGCTGAGATTAGGAGCTCTCTCTTAAAGGGAGTGCTCCTAATCTCAGCTCGTTACCTGTATAAAATCAATCAGATTCTAAACTCTCCAGCATGGCCAAGACCAAAGAGCTGTCCAAGGATGTCAGAGACAAGATTGTAGACCTGCACAAGGCTGTAATGGGCTACAAGACCATCGCCAAGCAGCTTGGTGAGAAGGTGACAACAGCTGGTGCGATTATTCGCAAATGGAAGAAACACACAATTACTGTCAGTCTCCCTCGGTCTGGGGCTTCATGCAAGATCTCACCTCGTGGAGTTTCAATGATCATGAGAACGGTGAGGAATCAGCCCAGAACTACACGGGAGGATCTTGTTAATGATCTCAAGGCAACTGGGACCATGGTCACCAAGAAAACAATTGGTAACACACTACGCCGTGAAGGACTGAAATCCTGCAGCGCCCACAAGGTCCCCCTGCTCAAGAAAGCACATGTACAGGCCTGTCTGAAGTTTGCCAATGAACATCTGAATGATTCAGAGGAGAACTGGGTGAAAGTGTTGTGGTCAGATGAGACCAAAATCGAGCTCTTTGGCATCAACTCAACTCGCCGTGTTTGGAGGAGGAGGAATGCTGCCTATGATCCCAAGAACACCATCCCCACCATCAAACATGGAGGTGGAAACATTATGCTTTGGGGGTGTTTTTCTGCTAAGGGGACAGGACAACTGCACCACTTCAAAGGGACGATGGACGGGGCCATGTACCGTCAAATCTTGGGTGAGAACCTCCTTCCCTCAGCCAGGGCATTGAAAATGGGTCGTGGATGGGTATTCCAGCATGACAATGACCCAAAACACACAGCCAAGGCAACAAAGGAGTGGCTCAAGAAGAAGCACATTAAGGTCCTGGAGTGGCCTAGCCAGTCTCCAGACCTTAATCCCATAGAAAATCTGTGGAGGGAGCTGAAGGTTCGAGTTGCCAAACGTCAGCCTCGAAACCTTAATGACTTGGAGAGGATCTGCAAAGAGGAGTGAGACAAAATCCCTCCTGAGATGTGTGCAAACCTGGTGGCCAACTACAAGAAATGTCTGACCTCTGTGATTGCCAACAAGGGTTTTGCCACCAAGTACTAACTTGAAGGGGTCAAATACTTATTTCACTCATTAACATGCCAATCAATTTATAACTTTTTTGAAATGCGTTTTTCTGGATTTTGTTGTTGTTATTCTGTCTCTCACTGTTAAAATACACCTACCATTAAAATTATAGACTGATCATTTCTTTGTCAGTGGGCAAACGTACAAAATCAGCAGGGGATCAAATACTTTTTCCCTCACTGTAATGACATGTGCATACAGGCATTTGCCGTTTCGCCTTGGAAACCTCCAGTTGTAAGTAAAGATTATTTTGCTTTCTGTCTTTTTCCCTTATAATGAAATAATAATGAAAAAGCACATATATTGTTTGGGTAGCATATATTGCCATATATTGCTCCCAGGTGGCTGACCAGAGAGCCCTGGCAGCTTACCCTATGGGTAGATCTGCTGTCTCAGGCTCAAGGCACAACCTAGGCCTGCTCCAGCTCTGGGTCTGGCACTTGAGCAGGACTGCTTAGCGCCCTGTGGTCTGTTGGAGGCAGTAGTAGCCACTATTCACTATTCAGTGAGCGCTCTCTCCACAAGGTTGCAGTATTCCTACAGACATTCCAGATGTGGTGCCAGGACAAAGGCCAGGTCACCTGCCCCATTGGCGTCATTTTGTAGTTCCTGCAAGAGCTACTGGACGAGGGCAAGTCTCTGTCCACCCTCCAGGTATCCCTGTTGGCCGTCTCCGTGGTGGGGGAGTGTGCAGGCTTCGGCCTCCTTGCGCCCTTTCCCTGCCTGCATGGTGCCTTGATCTAGTGCTTGAAGCATGTTGCAAGGCCCCATTTAAGCCACTGCAATCAGCTGACCACATTTCTCATGGAAATTACATCTCTTATGTATGTTTTGCAAGGGATGGGTGCAGGGTTAACCCTGCGCTCCTTCCATGTAATCAGGCCGGTAGAGTTGATGACTTTCCATCCTCCCTTCTCTTCACAGGAGAAGAGTTGACTGTACCTGTTATGCCATGTGAGGGCATGAACCACATGAAGGCCTGTCAGCGCTCGGACAAACTATTTGTGTCCTATGGCGTGCTTTCCCTTCCACCGGACTGTGCTCTCCAGTTGAGCCCCCAAGGGAACTACTCCTGCTCTTGTATATACTGTCCTGTAGAGCAGAGACTCCAGGGCTGTTCATGTAGCCACACAGGTGCTGTTGCTGTGCTAGGCCACCCTGTATATAGTTAATTCATTGTAATTTGTATGTCTTGATTTTTACATAACGTAATTTTAATGCTTTAGAGATTAGTTAAGCAAAAAGTGTTTAGAAAACACTAAAAAAGGTTAGGTTCAATCACGGAGGTCATACAGTAATGGTTAAAAAAATATTGTTGTAATAAATTATTAGTCGTTTAAAATGAAAGACATTTGGATCGGTATTGTTTTTATTTTGGTGTGTTGGAACGCATCTAGGGTTATACCCATTCTTTCTTATGGACATGAATCCTCCTTAATTTGTCTACAATCTTCGATCTTCAAGAACATATCCCTTAATAATCCATTAATATGTTTTTATAGAGAACCCATAAAGAAAATGTAATTATTGCCTTTTATGACATATGTAAAAGACACAGATTCACATATACTATATTTCAGGCACTCTGTCTCCTTAATGCATTCACTGTAAAAACACTTCAGTTTTACCAAATACAGTTGCATTTAAAACAAACCAAAAAATCTAAGTTTTGTGGACCTGCTAATGCTAAAACCTTTTTAGTTCAACTTTTTACTTTTTGTCCAACCACATGTGCAGATCCTACAGAGTCCTTTTGTTAAGCTAAAGTGAGAGAGATCTTTTTTTTTTTTTTTTTGGAAGTTCACACTTCCATAGCATGCAGGTTGAGTGGCTTGTAGTAAAACATCCTAATTAAGACATGATTATTTACTGATTATGTGACTTTTATTTCTTAAATACCACCCTGCAAATAATTTGCATTTTATGTTAGTTATTAATTAATGTCTGAGGAATGTTTTTACAGTGTAATAGTACACAGAAACACCTGGAATTCATAGGTGTGGTACAGCTGTCAGAGTTGTGCCTGGGGGACAATTACTGGTGGTTTATATAATTCATTGTGAGAGGTGTAGTTTTGCAAGAGAATTAATGCAATTATTTTTTAGGTGGCATTCGATCAACAAAAGGGAACCACACATTGTATGTAGAGCAATACAATTAATTTCTTACTCAAAAGCCACAGAGAAAAAACCCAATTGACTCCTAAAATAACAACAAAATAGTATCTAAAAAAGCATTAAAAAAATCTTTACAAAAAGTAATTTTCCCTTCATTAAATAACAAATAAAACAATCCCCAGAGGTAGCAACTATGCAAAGTACTACCCTGCAATTACAGATCCCCATTTGAGCAGGAAGATTAACTTCTGTCAACAAAATAAATGTACTGAATCTGTAACATAAACTCATGGTCTATGCTGAAATCGCATTTAATCAATATCAGTGCAATTATTATTATTTTTAAAGGGACAAAGGTTTCAATGCTGTGATTCTTACATTAATCCATGTAAAAATATTAAAACACCGTATTACTTTGTCACAGTATGTGGGGATAAAAATACAAATCCTCATCACCACTTTTCTAGCAAAAGGATAAGAAATACTTACGGAATGCCAATTTCGAACAAATTGTTTTGAATTAGCTGCTTGCCCAACATTATGATGCTAAGCTGAATACAGAGCTCCATTAGACAGCCTCCCGGGGCACACTGGCAAGTAAAAAAAAGGGGGGTTGGAACAGAGGTTTTATTGTAAATTAGTTTGGCTTAATGGGCAGAAACAACAGCATGCTTCCTTTTCAGTCACAGCTTACCTCCTCCATTCGGTAGTTATCAAAAATGTAAACATAGTCTCCTGGTCGACCTACAAATCTGGAAAACAAGACAGAAGCCAATGCTTTCTTAATCGGAACAACAACATCTTATTGGTTTGGTTATTTCACATGCACTTTGATGCTACACACTGTTTTTACTCTTGTGAAACACAGCTGTTTACATTACAGTAAATTGCCTCATCACTGCTGTTTAATTTTTGAATGTTTCCCTGCTTGAGTTTAATCTTCATTAACACAAAAATACACATTGGGGCTCTCAAAAGCTTTCATTGATTTCATGTCCAAAATTAGGAAATATTATACCTTGTGTGTGTATGTGTATGCAGGGATGGGCAAAGATACATCAAAATGTATTTTAAAATAAGATACCAAATACCTTAATTTTAAGTGTATCAAAATAAACTACAAAATACAGCAGCCACACCATACGATAAATCTGACATATGCAACCAGTTAACAGATCAAATATTCACATATCCCTGTGATCACCCAGATGAAGGTTAGTTTTAAAGTAACCAACGGTTTAATGTTTAACTAACAGTTTGCTAATGACTCAGAATTGTATCCTAATTTAGTTACTTGGTGTTTGGTAATGAAGGGCCTACTTTGCCTCAGCAACACTGACTCAATGACAAACAAGTCATTCATAAGAAGACAACTGATGGCACCTTTATTCATAGCAATTAGTTTCTAAGTCATTAATAATTTGATTGTTAATCATAAATATAATAATAAATTATGTGTCAGGCAGTCATTCATGCAATGTTATGCAAAATCATTATCCTACTAAACAGCTACTTCAATTAGGGTACAATCATTTAGCAATCAATTATTTATTTATCAATCATTGGACACCTATTTGGAAGTTGAAAACAAACATTTTAGCACTTTGTCAACAATTATTAAATTATCAATATGTTTTGATTTTAAATGTAGCCAGAAACGTAATCAGAAAGTAGCAACAGAACTTGTCAAGGAGTATTAACCCAACTCCAACCACTGAATCTATTGAGAGCCTCAGAATATAGGTATAGAGGACACATACACATTAATAGTTTAGTAAGAACATTTACTTAAACTCCAATAGAGAAATTTAATCTAAGTCCCTAGTGATTTGATTGAAGCTGACAATTTGCGAACATTCAAAAACAGACTGGATAGGATCCTTGTTTATTAATGGACACCAAACGAGCACGATGGGTCGAATGGCCTTTTCTTATATGTAAACTTTTTTAAGTTCTTCTTATGTTCTTATGTATATATGCGTATATATTTGTGAGTTTTGAGAATGCAATTTGTGAAAAAGTCAGTCAGTTTTTTTTTTACTTTTTCTAAACGTTCACACATTTGTTTGGCCAGGCAGCAAATATACCAGTGGGAAACCGTTAAAAAAAAAAAAAAAAAAATAGTGTCTGACTTGCACTCACAAACTCGCAAATCACACTAGGCTAGGCCTATTTCATTATTCCATAATTTTAGTTCCCTTCTGCTCTGGCAACATTACAATTTGATCGTATATAAATGATGATGTGTATGGTGAAGGTGTATGCCTAGTTTTGAAAAAACTATTGGTCATTAACAAATGACTGACATCTCTAAAGACTTGTTGGGGCGTTGCAAAAAAAGGTATATTGTGTGATGTGAAAGGAGAGTTTGGGAGGGAAGGCAGGTTTAATCCTCACCGGGGATAAAATATAACAACCAAAGGCGGGTAGAAATCCTCCATTGGCAAATTGCACCCAATATATATATATACACCGATCAGCCATAACATTATGTCCACCTGCCTAATATTGTGTAGGTCCCCCTTTTGCCGCCAAAACAGCCCTGACCCGTCGAGGCATGGACTCCACTAGACCTCTGAAGGTGTGCTGTGGTATCTGGCACCAAGACGTTAGCAGCAGATCCTTTAAGTCCTGTAAGTTGTGAGGTGGGGCCTCCATGGATCGGACTTGTTTGGCCAGCACATCCCACAGATGCTCGATTGGATTGAGATCTGGGGAATTTGGAGGCCAAGTCAACACCTTGAACTCATGATTCATCAGACCAGGCCACCTTCTTCCATTGATCCGTGGTCCAGTTCTGATGCCCACGTGCCCATTGTAGGCGCTTTCAGCAGTGGACAAGGGTCAGCATGGGCACCATGACTGGTCTGTGACTACGCAGCCCCATACGCAACAAACTGCGATGCACTGTGTGTTCTGACACCTTTCTATCAGAACCAGCATTAACTTTATCAGCAATTTGAGCTACAGTAGCTCGTCTGTTGGATCGGACTACACGGGCCAGCCTTCACTCCCCACGTGCATCAATGAGCCTTGGCCGCCCATGACCCTGTCGCTGGTTCACCGCTTTTCCTTCCTTGGACCACTTTTGATAGGTACTGACCACTGCAGACTGGGAACACCCCACAAGAGCTGCAGTTTTGGAGATGCTCTGACCCAGTCGTCTAGCCATCACAATTCAGCCTTTGTCAAAGTCGCTCATATCCTTATGCTCACCCATTTTTCAGGCACCTTTGAGGACAAAATGTTCACTTGCTACCTAATATATCCCACCCACTTACAGGTGCCATGATAACGAGATTATCAGTGTTATTCACTTTACCTGTCAGTGGTCATGTTATGGCTGTTCGGTGTGCCAAGAAATAAAAAATAATATATATATATATATATATATATATAGAGAGAGAGAGAGAGAGAGAGAAAGAGAGCAGAAATGTATAAAATAATTTTTAAGGACTATGTTAATTTTTAGTAGGCTATATCATGATATAATAGTAATATCATGCCCTCTATTGCTTTCCTTCCAGGGAAGGCTGTTCCACGGTACACATGCCACTAAAATTAAATTAAAATGTGAAGTACTATCCAGCAGTTTTTCTTAATAATAGTACAGTACTTTTCTTTGGTGTTTTAGACATAAACAATAAGACATTGTGCCCTGCTTTCCTTGCGCATGCTTAAACTGAAGTGGAATGCATATAATATGAATGCATTCTAACATTGATTCATATTTTCTCATGTAAGACAGGAAACTATATGTAATCTGTCTGATCTGTCTGCTAACAAATTAGGTAACTGTACACAGCATATCCAGAGTGCTCTATTTACATATGTATTCTTGTCACAGTTAAAAAAATATTTTAGCCTACCTTCCTTTGAAAAAAGCAACATAGAAAATAGGGGCGTAGGAGTTCATAAACTTCAGGAGGAATGCCTTTATTATAAGACGCTCTTCAAAATCTTTCTCTGTTTTAGGAATCTCTGTAGAAGATAAAAACAAGTTATAAATCCCTTCTAAACAAACTAACTAACAACAACTAATATACATATGTCTATGAAGAGGCAATATGCATTAGTTTACTAGCTTTCAAAGCCTTAGAACATTGAAAACTAGTGACCTGGTCACTAAACGTCAGTAACTAATGCCTCGGTTCCACTGGCTTAAGCGTCAGTACTGTGCTGTCCTAGAGCTTTTTGTTTAACCAGGCTGTTTTTGGAAGTCCATCCCCTGTTGTGGGAAGAGCAGAGCAATTGTGAGTTTGATTTGTGTTTCGTTTTAAAAACAAAGAGGAAAGGACTTTTGTGGCTATTTTATTCTTTACACGATTGGAGACAGCATAATAAGACACTTTTCTCTTCGGAGATATTAAGAAGACCTAAATGTGTATAGACAACATTATATTCAGACAAGCATTACGTTACCATAAGAAAACGTTTCCATGTGCAAAAATAATAATATTTATTATTATTATTATTATTATTATTATTATTATTATTATTATGATTATTGTTATTATATCTGTGCTAGTAGATATGCCTTTTAAATGGCATAACTTGACTCCCTTAACTTATTACTCTTATTACAGATATGTAACTGCAAACAACACTTTTTGCCGTATTATTTTTTATTTACTTAGCAGACTTAGCATCCAAGGCACGGCTGCCAGGCCTAAGCCTCGGTGTGTCATAATAGATCTCACCCGCTTGAGGGGCTCCTCCGCTGGCTTACACCCACACTACAGCCCACAACTGCGGCTGTAGTAGATCTTGGTCTCTCAGCTTGCTGGGATTGAGCTCTGCTTCTCCTTGTCCCGCTTTGGCTGGTGGCCTACTACCCTCGGCCTCCTTGGGCTTTGGACCCTGAGTCACACATTGTCCCCGGAAACCCCAGCAGACATGGTGTGGTTAAGCCTTTGGGCCTACGGGGCGCTTGTATTCCACACTCCGGTGTCTGGATACACAGCGTTTTGTCCGGCAACAACAGCAAGGTTGCGTGTTGTTTGGTGTTGCAGTGCCCTCATGTCCACTAGCACTGCTGGGTGGAGACTTACAGTGGCCAGTTCCACTAGGTGCTCTGCTTGTCACGGTGGCGTCCCAGTTGTTGTGTGCCCCCTGGTGCAAACACTGACCGGTGCCCCTGCTGCACGCTTCTTGGTTCACGAAGCCCGATCCATTGCAGGACACCACCGCAACTGCTGCCACGTCCAGCAATCCCCCACTCCGGCGAGTGACAACAGGGGCTCCGGAGCCTTGGATCTCCGCCTCTCTCTGAGCCCCTTTGTCTCCTCCTCCAGACATGCAGCCTCGGAGATGGCCGTGCTCCCCTCACCGGCTTCTCCTGCTGCGCCCGCTGCTGCACCCACTGCCGTGACTGAACCGCCACCTCAAGGTGTTGCTTAAAGATGCTCAACCTGCGCACCATGTCCCAGGCTATCAAGGGAGTTTCTCCGATTCACCTTCAAAGGCTGAGCATTCGAGTTTGCTGTTCTCCCCTTCGGCCTGTCACTAGCTCCTTGCACTTTCTCCAAGTACATCGATGTCGTGTTAGCCCCCTTGCATTGCCAGGGGGTCCGCATCCTCAATTATCTAGATGACTGGCTGGTCTGTTCTCACTCCAGGGAGCAGGTTCAGAGCCATACAAACCTGATTATCGGCTGTCTCTTCGAATTGGGCCTTCGGGTCAATTGAGAGAAGAGACGCCTGATGCCAACTCAACAGGCACAGTTCCTTGGACTGTGCCTTGATTCTGTTGCCAGTGCCCGGCTGTGTACATAGTTAATTTATTCACACCGTAAGAGCTGTAGTTGCCCTGCGTTAGCTGTGCTATTTGCCAGGCGTCTACTGTTCCTATATTCCGCATATGGCGCAAGAGCCGGCGAGTGCCCGGCTGCCGCCGCCCAGCCTGAGGTTCCAGTTCCGGTCCCGGCCGCCACCGTCTAGCCCGAGGTTCCAGTTCCGGTCCCGGCCAACGCCGTCCAGCCCGAGGTTCCAGTTCCGGTCCCGGCCACCGCCGTCCAGCCTGAGGTCCTAGTTCTGGTCCCGGTCGCCACCGTCAAGCCAGTGCTTATGCCTCCCACGGTCTGCGAACCAGCACCCACGCCAGCCTCGCTTATCCTGTAGCCTACCACAGATCCGCCCTCTGAACCTTCCACAGTTCCTGCTGCTCCGCCTTCCACGCCTCCGCCCTCTGAGGTCTCCGCTGCTCCGCCTTTCATGGCTTCCATGGCTCCGCCTTCTGAGGCTTCCAGGACTCCACCTCTTGAGGTTTTGCCTTCCACTTCTCCGCCTCTTGAGGCTTCCAGGACTCCACCTCCTGAGGCTCCGCCTACCATGGCTCCGCCTCTTGTGGCTTCCAGGACTCTGCCTCTTGAGGCCCCAGCCTTCCACAGCTCCGCCTCTTGAGGCTTCCAGGACTCCACCTCTTGAGGCTCTGCTTTCCACAGCTCCGCCTCTTGAGGCTTCCTCGGCTCTGTCTCATGTGGCTCCGCCTTCCTTGGCTCCGCCTGATGTGGCTCCGCCTCCTGAGGCCTCCTCGGCTCAGCCCTCCGAGCCTCCAGCACCTCCGCCTGATCTGGACCCTGCCTCTGTCCTGTGGTCACCTCCCAGACCTCCCGACCCGATCCTTGTCCTGTGGCCACCTCCCAGACCTCCCGACTTCCGTTCTGCCACTCCCTCGGCGCCTGCTCCTCGGCACCGTGACTGTCCCCGTCGTCTCCGGCCCAGTTCGGCTACGCCGAGTACTGTCAGGGTTCCCTAGCCCTGACCCTCTATCCCCACTGTTCCCCTGCCTTTTATTTCTCCCCTCACTGCTTTCATCTATCAATCATTCCATTAACATTCTTCTCACCCATGTGCACACTTGTTCCTTACCTCTGCTCCCATTGGCCCTGCACCTGCCTTCCCAGTTTCTGCTCCCCTTCTTAAACCCCTCACTGCCCTCACTCGGGGCGAAGTGTCGTCAGTACTACATGCTTCACTAAGCCTTGTGCTCCTTGTGCTCCTTGTGCTCCTTGTGCTCCTTGTGCTCCTTGTGCTCCTTGTGCTCCTTTATTCTTCCAAGCTCCTTGTCTCTCTGTCTCTCTCACTCCCAGTCCTGTCTCTCTCTCTCTCTCCCAGTCCTGTCTCTCGCTCAGCCTTCTTGTTCCCGACCATTGCCTGTGATCTCAACTACGTCCTTGACTAGCCCTTTTGTCCTGTCAGCCACCTCTACTAGCACTGTACCTGGGTCGCCTAGTTCCCATGCCCTGTGGTCCTTGTGAGACCGTGACAATAGGTATGACATTTGCCGTCTTCCAGTCAGTTGGCACATCCTTGTTCTAAGGAATATTTTAGATAGCGGCCTATAAATAATTTCCCTAATTTCTTTAAGTACTGTTGGAAATACATAACTCAAATTAATCATATTATGTTATTCTCAGTATCTATGGATTTAAAAAAAAATCTTAGATTACACTACTTTATTACATTATATAACAATTATATTATTTTATATTAAGTAAAATAATCCACAATAATAAATATTAAACATTCAATATAACTGTGCAAAGAAGACTTAAAAAAATATAATGAATGGCACTGTTTAAAATGTGATGTTTTAATGATTTTTTTTTCTGTCATTGTTAAATATGAAATCAAAGGTCAACTGAATAGTATTTATTAAACATATTTCTAACTAATTAACCAATGTTCATTTATATTCCTTTATTAGTACTAACATTATTTTGCTTGTATTTATTTTTTTGCATTCTCAACCAGACCTCAGGTTTTGGAAGGTAATCAAGGTTCTCATAAAGCAGAATTTACCAATTTCTGTCAGCCAGGTGGCTACAGCACCATAGATCTCATCCAGAATGAGGATGACAACAAGGTTGATGATAACTGCAGTAGAAGTCACAGTGACACGAACATTAGATTTTGTGTGCGGATCTGGGCTCATTGCCATAACAGCTGAGGTGGTTATTCTGTAGATTATCACACCAAACACTGCCGAGAAAGTCACACCAAACTGCAGGAGAGAAGAAAAAAAAACATACAATCAGAAACACAACATTTTAAATGTAACATCATCACTATCACTATAAGTAAACTAGAAAGGTGGGAAGTTGGGAGAAATAAACTGATACAAAGCTTTATGATATACCAATAATTCAAACACTGTTTTTCATACTTATATGAGTTAAATGTTATATGAGTTATCACCCTTACCATTAATAATATTTATTTTGGTATTATTTTCAAATCAGGGAATCAAATCTGTAATGCAAATATTTCTATATTTTATATCTACTGACAAAAAACAAATGTGTTTCTTCAAATCCGCTCTGTAAATAAACAAAGACTGCACTTAACATACTGCACTTAAGTGCTAAGTGAAAAATTATGGCTGAGCTTTAGTAGGGGATCAAACCTCCCACTTGGGGTAATACACATGTACAGATGTATTATATTTCAGGGAATTAACTGAAAATGTATTGATGTAATACCAAGTAAAAATAACTTTGACCCACCATGAGTAATATTGAGGTGAAGTTGATGATGTATCCAGGCATCCTGTCTTTCCAATTAAGTTTCTCTTTTCCTGTCTGCATCCGAAGAAGACATAGATTAATTATATATATATATATATATATATATATATATATATATATATATATATATATATATATATATATATATATACACACACAGTAAAAATTGAAACTGCACAAATATGTAGACAAAGCTGAATAAATGTGATGGCACTTCAGTCAATGTTCTATTTAATCCCAATGTTTACTTTCATACTAAAGAATTATCAAGCTCTTTTACAGGTAGGATGAGACTACTGTATATGACATAAAGTGGAGCAGTGAGAAATTACTAATTAGAGTGGGGAAAGTCCTGAATCAGTGAGGAATCCTCAATGCTAATTAAACCAGGGTTTTGGTGTGACCACCCTTTGCCTTCTAGGTACACTTGCACAAAGTCAGGGATTTTGTAGGCATATAGTCAGGTGTATGATTAAACAATTATACCAAACAGGTGATAATGATCACCAATTCAATATGTAGGTTGAAACACAATCATTAACTGAAACAGAATCAGCTTTGTAGGAGGAATAAAACTGGGTGAGGAAAATCCAAACTCAGCTAACAAGGTGAGGTTGCTGAAGACAGTTTACTGTCAAAAGTCGTACACCATGGCAAGACTGAACACAGCAACAAGACACAAGGTCGTTATACTGCATCAGCAAGGTCTCTTCCAGGCAGAAATTTCAAGACAGACAGGGGTTTCCAGGTGTGCTGTCCAACCTCTTTTCAAGAAGCACAAAGAAATGGGCAACGTTGAGGACCGTAGACGCAGTGGTCGGCCAAGGAAACTTACTGCAGCAGATGAAAGACACATCATGCTTACTTCCCTTTGCAATCGGAACATGTCCAGCAGTGCCATCAGCTCAGAATTGGCAGAAAACAGTGGGACCCTGGTACATCCATCTACTGCCCAGAGAAGTCTGGTCAGAAGTGGCCTTCATGGAAGACTTGCGGCCAAAAAGCCATACCTCTGACGTGGCAACAAGGCCAAGCGACTCAACTATGCATGAAAACACAGGAACTGGGGTGCAGAAAAATGGCTCTGGACTGATGAGTCAAAATTTGAAATATTTGGCTGTAGCAGAAGGCAGTTTGTTCGCCGAAGGGCTGGAGAGTGATACACGAATGAGTGTCTGCAGGCAACAGTGAAACATGGTGGAGGTTTCTTGCAAGTTTGGTGCTGCATTTCTGCAAATGGAGATGGGGATTTGGTCAGAATGAATGGTCTCCTCAATGCTGAGAAGTACAGGCAGATACTTATCCATCATGCAATACCATCAGGAAGGAATCTGATTGGCCCCGAATTTATTCTGCAGCATGACAATGACCCCAAACATACAGCGAAAGTCATTAAGAACTATTTTCAGCATAAAGAAGAACAAAGAGTCCTGGAAGTGATGGTATGGCCCCCACAGAGCCCTGATCTCAACATCATCGAGTCTGTCTGGGATTACATGAAGAGAGAGAAGCAACTGAGGCTGCCTAAATCCACAAAAGAACTGTGGTTAGTTCTCCAAGATGTTTGGGCCAAGCTACCAGCCGAGTTTGTTCAAAAACTGTGTGCAAGTGTATCAAGAAGAATTGGTGCTGTTTTGAAGGCAAAGGTTGGTCACACCAAATATTGATTTGATGTAGATTTTTCTTCTGTTCACTCACTTTGCATTTAGTTAATTGATAAATATAATCTATTAACATATCTATTTTTGAAAGCATTCTTACTTTACAGCATTTCTTCACACCTGCCTAAAACTTTTGCACAGTACTATACATTTGCTGGTCATGTTCAGACTTCGAAGGATAAAAAGAGAGTTCTGGAAATATTGTTGCTTGCTAATACCAAAATATAAGCAGCCCAAAGTTTGTCAAAGGGAAAGAAAGAAGCAACTACATTCTACACCTAGATAAATAAATTAATTATAATAATAACTAGCTAGTCCTGGAAAATAACCCATGGTCCTGCAGTAATGGTGTATTCAATTCATTTGATGTTTTGGGGAAATGCAATGAATAATGAAAAAACAATCAACAAAAACATGGATTATATACACTCACCTAAAGGATTATTAGGAACACCATACTAATACTGTGTTTGACCCCCTTTCGCCTTCAGAACTGCCTTAATTCTACGTGGCATTGATTCAACAAGGTGCTGAAAGCATTCTTTAGAAATGTTGGCCCATATTGATAGGATAGCATCTTGCAGTTGATGGAGATTTGTGGGATGCACATCCAGGGCACGAAGCTCCCGTTCCACCACATCCCAAAGATGCTCTATTGGGTTGAGATCTGGTGACTGTGGGGGCCAGTTTAGTACAGTGAACTCATTGTCATGTTCAAGAAACCAATTTCAAATGATTCGACCTTTGTGACATGGTGCATTATCCTGCTGGAAGTAGCCATCAAAGGATGGGTACATGGTGGTCATAAAGGGATGGACATGGTCAGAAACAATGCTCAGGTAGGCCGTGGCATTTAAACGATGCCCAATTGGCACTAAGGGGCCTAAAGTGTGCCAAGAAAACATCCCCCACACCATTACACCACCACCACCAGCCTGCACAGTGGTAACAAGGCATGATGGATCCATGTTCTCATTCTGTTTACGCCAAATTCTGACTCTACCATCTGAATGTCTCAACAGAAATCGAGACTCATCAGACCAGGCAACATTTTTCCAGTCTTCAACTGTCCAATTTTGGTGAGCTTGTGCAAATTGTAGCCTCTTTTTCCTATTTGTAGTGGAGATGAGTGGTACCCGGTGGGGTCTTCTGCTGTTGTAGCCCATCCGCCTCAAGGTTGTACGTGTTGGTGGCTTCACAAATGCTTTGCTGTATACCTCGGTTGTAACGAGTGGTTATTTCAGTCAAAGTTGCTCCTCTATCAGCTTGAATCAGTCGGCCCATTCTCCTCTGACCTCTAGCATCAACAAGGCATTTTCGCCCACAGGACTGCCGCATACTGGATGTTTTTCCCTTTGCACACCATTCTTTGTAAACCCTAGAAATGGTTGTGCGTGAAAATCCCAGTAACTGAGCAGATTGTGAAATACTCAGACCGGCCCGTCTGGCACCAACAACCATGCCACGCTCAAAATTGCTTAAATCACCTTTCTTTCCCATTCAGACATTCAGTTTGGAGTTCAGGAGATTGTCTTGACCAGGACCACACCCCTAAATGCATTGAAGCAACAGCCATGTGATTGGTTGGTTAGATAATTGCATTAATGAGAAATTGAACAGGTGTTCCTAATAATCCTTTAGGTGAGTGTGTATATATATATATATATATATATTGATCTTATATATATTTTGAGAAAAAAAAAATGTTTGGAACAATATGGAAATCAAATTTGAAAACTTTACAAAATATATATTTTCTTGCACAACTTCATTAAGCGTTTGACAAAATCAACATCTGTTTCATTGTTTTAACTTGAAAATGTAGAATTAGATTATAAAGAATAAACATAAAAAAACTATTAAATATTTATCCTGCCTTAGTCAGGGGCAATCAATTTTAAATGATGAAATACTAGAGAATATAGAATATAAACATTTATATTAGATTATCACTTGGAAATATTAACATCACATATTCTATTGCATCCATCATCAAGAAGTTCAAGGCTACCGTAACAGTCTACCTTTCCAGGAAGATGGTACAAGATACTATTACCACTATGGGCTGTGAGAAAAGTTGTTTGGGAGCCAAACTCAAACCCAGTGGCTACAGAATCTTTTAATACCATATTGTGGAGATATATATACCACACTGGAGATAACCTCAGGGTGTATTTTACAGTCAGGGACTAAATGACATTGTATCAGGTAATGCGGTTAATCTGAAGTGTGGATGGTGTAATACCGACCTAATTTTGATGCGAGTCCTCCAAAATGCTTGGTTGGTAATGTACCAAAAATAAATAAATACAAGCTCAGTTTATATCTATCAATATTAATTGATATCTAGTGGCTGTATGCTTATTTAAAGAGAAGCTGAGACACATTTCTGCTGAGGTAGCCTTTATTGATACCAATCAGCTTTGCTGTTTCTCATCAACAATTTCAAGTGAGAAACTGACTTCAATAAACTCTACCTTGGTGTGGCGAAAGTAACTGGTTGGATGAAATACAACTACATTAAAGAGATGTAAAACACCTGATTAACACATCTATCTAAAGAGATACTCACCAACCAGTGGCCAAAGTGGTGAGTTATGGCTAACAAACCCCCATGATGATGTAACAAAATAAAAGGCCCTCAGAACCAGTCAGTGTGATTGCCACTGACCAAGGCAGCGGTCACGAGAGCAGTGGGTGCTAACAAGCACCAGGTACAGACAGGCTGCCATAGTTTTTTTGACACTGGCTATGCACAACTTGGAAAAATTAAATGGGACTTCATAGGACTTATGAAATTAGAAGAAATGGAAAATTACTTATTGAACTGAGAGTGAACATTTAATTTTATCATGACAAAAAATGGTCACACAAGTGGTGTTGGATTCATTATTCACAGGAGACTGAAGAATAACATAATTGAATTTGACAGCACAAAGAATAGTTGTCCAGCTAACAAAGAGACTTCAATGCAAGAACAGAAAGTTTTTTTTTTTTTATTTGGTTTTGATTTTGTATGCCCTGTCAATAATCAAAAAACACAGTGCATGGTTTGTACAGATACATTAGCAAATAAGTCAATGAAGCCCTTCAAATTGCAGCATTTGAATACCAGGCATCCACATTTAGCTGATAAACTAGTAAGCTTATTTTTATCTAAATAGCAAGAAAAAAACAAACTGTAGAATTGCTTAATTAAAGTTGCAACTGTGTCAGAATCGGCACTAAAGACATACTCATACTAAAACATACTAAAACGTTTGGGAAAAGGATGGTATTCTGTATAAGACCCCGTTTACACTTATTAGGCCGGCCCTGGGCCGCCTCAAATTTTTTCAGACACCCCGTTCACACTTGCGGTTTTAGGAGGCCTAAGTGCGTTCACATATGCGGGCGAAAAGGCGGCCTAAACGAAATGCATGCCAGGAAATTTGCTCAAACAAACCAGTGACGCATGACATTAGGTCTGCTTACAGGTGTATGCGACGTATGTATAATCACAACTTATTAATATCGATTGGCTATTGTTCGGTTCTATATTTTATTTGAAAGTAATCTTAACCCTTTGCAGCCGAAGCTTTCTAAAATAATTAAAAATGTGCTGGTTCAATGGGGAATCGAATTCATATATTTCCCTTTTCAAATGTCTATCTTCGGTTCTGCAAGTTAAAAAGTGCTGTTATACAATTCACCCGAAAGCAAAGCACCTTTATTAGGACATCTGCATTAAATCACAAGAAATCGTATGCATTAGTATGCAATCGTATGCATGGAAAGCAGCCTCTGTGATGCATCTATAGTGATATCCTCAGACAGCAGTGCTGGACACTTCCTGTGGTTTCTGTTTTAAGTTTATCTTCCATCCACATTGTAAACAGCTTTAATTTCTGCATCGTCCCAGTTATTACCTTTAACGCTGGCATTTGTGATTGTACTGCTCAGCTCAATATAATCGCATTTTGGATTGCATAGTAAATAGCTGGTCTCGTATTAAAATTCACTGTTTTGAATGGAAACCTGCTTCGGTTAAATTTATATCGTTTTAATGCAAAATGTGGATACTTAATAAAGTTACCTGGTCCTGTTCACAATTTCACAATGCAATTTCCACATGTAAAATGCATGCTGTTAAATTCCAGACTTCAATCATACTTAGTACAAGAACAAACAATTGCAAGTTTACCAGCTATACACTTTTATTTAATCGACCGAGTAGTTTGAACTGTTTACATCATTATAACTCATTACTTAGCCTAGACTTTTATAATATATATAAAGATATGAGCTAGCGAAATGTATCTGTACATTTAAGGCTATAGATCGATATGACATTCAAACAATATAGAGACAATACTGTGTCCCGCAGCAGTGCAGCTGTTTCGGTGCCTGTGTTTATTCTGTGTTTATTCCGTGTCTCTCTGACTCAGACACGCAGTCTCTGGGGGCGGGGCTTGAGTTGCATCACACGCTGATGCTTTCCACCTGGCCCAGGGCCCGGCGCGTTCACATTCACATTTAGGCCGGCATTAGGCCGGGTTGAAAGATTTAGGCCGGGTCAAAAAGCGGGACTAGTTTTGACCCGGCCCAGGGACGGCCTAAATCTATGACCCCGTTCACATATGAGTTAGGCCGGCCCAAATCTCAAGTGTGAACGGGTCTGAGACAGATGCAAAATTAAACATTGGCAAGAATAGCAAACTGCTTCTACTGGCCAAAACTTTATACTTTTTTTGTGAACAAATGTTTTTATTGGAGGAACAGACAACAGAGCAGCACCAAAGTGAAACAGTAAAGCCTCCCCCATTTTAAATTCCCCCTCCTACCCCTAGTGGCAATCCCCTCCGCCCCACCCCCAAGAAGGATCCATCAAGTAACACAAAATAAAATAATAATAATAATAATAAATAAAAATATGATATATATATATATAAATAAATAAAGACAATTCCATACAGTAGTTCAATGCAAAGCAGATAAATCAGATAAGTGCTTTGACAACATCCGCTGCAGTCCTCCAAGCCTTCAAAGTACCTACCATGGCCCCATGGATATGCACAGTAGAAAGCTCAAGATTAATAATATCAAGAAAATTACGAATCCAATGCGGCCAGGGAAGAGAGTACGGAGGCTGCCACCGGAGTGCCAGCATTCGTTTAGCTGCTGTAAGTCCAGTCAGCCAGATCTGTTTTTGATGCAATGACAAACCTATAGAGAAGTATTGTCATTGAGTAATAAAGCTCTAGGTGTACAAGGAATCTTCTTATTAAGAATATCAGACAAGGTTGAGGAGACCTGATTCCAGAACACACCCACAGCAGGGCACTCCCACAGCATGTGCAAAAAGGTACAGACGGCACCCTGGGGGCAAAGTTCACACATAGGGGTGCGATCCCAAGATATTCAATCATCAACAATAGACAGGTCTCTATTCCACATAGTATAAATTGCTAATGGTTTGTAGGAAGCTTCCAAAAAAAGTGAATATGGAAACCATACCCTTTGTGTTCCCCTTCTTATCAAAAACTGTATATAATGAATGCATAGGCACCCCATAGGCACGTACTGCAGAGCGCAAACGAAGATAAAAGAAGTAAGAAGTACCTGGCAAATTATACTGCAGTTTCAAATCTTGGAATGTGCAAAGGTAACCATCTTTAAAAACATCAGCTAAAATAAAGACACCCTTGTTACACCACTGAGGAAATGAAAAAGGGCGGCCACCAGAAAGAAGTGCATAGTTATGAAAGATGGGAGAATGAGCATGCCATTTGGGTTTAAGTTTAGTATGTCTCTTTCGACAGCATACCATATTGTAATTTGGTAAGAAATAATAGGTCCAAAGTGCAATTTACAATGTTTAAGAGGGACTGCAGAGTGAATCAGATCTTGAAGTCGATGTGGGAATACTAGGTTCTCTTTGATGGGTAGCTAAGATACCAGAGCATTGGGATCCAACCAAGTAGATTAGGTTGCAACACAAAAGACCAAAAGTAATACTTAAAGTTAGGCAAAGACAAACCTCCTACAGATTTCTCACGCTGAAGAGTTAGAAGCTTAATTCGGGGATGTTTACCTTTCCATAAAAAAGCAGAGATTAAACTTTTGAAAGGTGAAAGGGGAATGATTGAACTTAAAAAGTTAATGCGAGGAAGCACATTCATTTTTACAATGGAAATACAGGCATGGAGTGAGTTATGAAGATGTGACCACCTTTTCAAATCAGCCTCAATATGCTTAAAAATGTTATTGAAGTTGTATGATGTGATAGAATAAAGGGAGGGGAAAATGTTTACACCAAGATACTTCAGATGTTTAACCACAGGTATGATAGAAGGCAAGGTGGAGTTCCTCATCAGATTGTTTAAAGCCAGATATTGAACTAGAATGGATTGAGGAGCATTTTCAACAAACAACAACACATCATCAGCATACAGAGAAATTATGTTGAGTATTATTGACAGTAATATGCATAAAAGCTGTAGATTGATGAACAGCCTGAGCAAGTGGCTCAAGAGACAAAGCAAACAGAAGTGGGGAGAGTGGACAACCCTGACGGATACCTCTGAAAACAGTGAATTGGGGAGAGTAATTACCATTGCCAAGGGGTTGGCATACAACACTTTAGTCATACCAATAAAATCTGAGCCCAGACCCATAAAATCCAAAACTAAAGATACTCCCATTCCAAACAATCAAAAGCCTTCTTAGCATCCAATGAAAGAACCGAAACATGGGGAATTAATATCTGTAGCTGCATGAATAATATGAAGGAGACGGCGGACATTGTCAGATGCTAGTCAAGTCTTGATAAAGCCTGTTTGGTCATGATGAACAAGATTACCCATAAAAACCTCAATACGATGTGCCAACACTTTGGCAAATAATTTGACATCAGAATTTAATAAAGATAAGGGATGGTAGCTTGCACAATTAGTGGGGTCTTTGTCCTTTTTTAACAGTAAGGATATAATAGCCGAATTGACATCTCTACTGAAAAAACCTTTATCAATAGCCGTCTGAATCATTTCCAATAGGAGAGTGTCACGTCTACCTCTGGGAGCACGGAAACAGGGGACCCAAATGCAGTGCGTGGTCGAACAGGCGTGGGTCGGGTGCTGGTTGATCAGGACAATACAGGGCTAGGTGAAGACGTGGTCGTAGTAACAGGCGATGGTCAGGCAATCGGGTGAACATAGCAGGCAAAGGCGAGACGGAGTCGTGGTCGGGAAGTACAGACAGGAAGTCAAGGGAACGAGCCCTGTATCTGCCTTGAGGAAACAAGGCTAGAATAGGCACTGGGACAAGGCTAGGGATTGCAGTTGGAACTGGCAAAACTTCGCCACGACTGAGGGATGTGAGGGGATTATAAGGGAAGCAGGAAACCAGGCTTGGGAGGTGCAGGGCGAATGGGAGCCGAGGGATAGAACGAGAGTGCACAAGGGTGTCCGGAATTTTAATAGACTGAGTGACAGATGAGAGCAGGGAGAAGTGAAGGAAAAGGCAGGGAAACAGTGGCCTCTAGCGGAGATGGAGGGTGATTGCTAGAGGACCATGACAGAGAGGTCCCAATTTATTCCAGAAATATAAAAACAATTTAGGGGAATACCATCAAATCCAGGAGACTTGCCTTTTTTCATACTTTGTAATACCTCCTTTAGTTCATCAAGGGAGATGGGGACCCCAAGTACAGCAGTTGCTTTAGGGGATAGACGTGGAAGTCTAAGGTCCTGAAGGAACTGTATGTACTTCGCTTTACCGAAAACCACATCAGAGCTATATAACTTATTAATTAATATGTAGAGGATCAGACAATAAAGAACCCTGCATAGATTTAATAGATAATATGTCCGAAAAGCGCTCATTGCTGTGAAGTCTGAGCGCTAACAGATGGCTGGGTTTAGAACCATTGAAATAATAGTTCTGCCTAGCTCTATGAATCAAGAACTCTGTCTTCTCTCTGAGCAAGACATGTAGTTCACCTCTAACAGCATCAAGTTGTCGAGCAGTGGAAACAGAGAATTAAGTCTGTTGATTATGCTCCAGCAATGCTAATTTGGTCTCAAGTTGTTTGATTTGACTAAGTTTAGATATGTTCAAATTAGAAGCAAATAATGTTGAGGTATCTTTGATAAATCCTTTGATCACATCCCACAGAATGAGAGGGTCATCCACAGAACCATTATTGAAAGTAAGAAACTCATCCAATTTAGATTCAAATGAAGTCCTCGTTCTGCAATAATGTAGTGTTGAAGCGCCACCTAGTGGTGCCAGCTGGGGTGTCAGCTAGAATAAATTTACTCACCACGTACAAGTGATCAGAAATCATATGTGGAAAGATCCCGATGCTGTGGACCTCTGAAAACAAAGCTTTACAAACAAAAATGTAATCTATCCTAGAATAAGATTTGTGTCTGGCTGAATAAAAAGTAAACTCTTTGGCAGCAGGATTAAACGCACAAAACAGGTCAATCAGATACAAAACGATTTAGAGCCAGAGAGGCTTGAGGTTGTGAGAGTCGAGCGGTCAATGGCAGAGTTCATAACTGCATTCATGTCCGCCCCTATAATTATGCTAAAGTCAGACATATCCAACAAAAGTTTGGTTAAAGTGACAAAAAATTCTGAATCAAATATAGCAGGGGCATAGACTGACACAAAAACAATTCTTTTACCAGCGATAACTGTCTTCAGATAAGATACTCTGCCATCTTTTAGAACCAAATGCTACATGCTTCCTACGAAAGAAATCCAGACAACTAGCATGTTTGGTAGGAGAGTTTAACCCATGCACATTCCAATTTAAAATCGTAATATCAGTCATTAGGATCAAAACAAAAAATACTGGCAAATACCAGGCAAACAGGATATCCAGGAGGCAGTACCACTATATGAGACACAACTATAATGCACACAGAGTTGAAAATTGAATGGAATATGCAGAAAGAGGCCTGTCAAAACAATATGATAAAGCTTTGACTGATTAATTGAGCTCCGTCTTCCCCTCGCACCCCATTTGCCACCACCCCCCCACCCACACGAAACCACAACAAAACAAGAACTCCCAAACAAAATAACCCAACATGGCAGTTAGCCGAGGTTAAGACCTCGTAAAACCTGCCCCAAATTCAATGACGGTAACTTGGGTTGGAAAGTAACCAAGATGGAATAGCTAACACACTTGCCTGTACAAAAATTTAAAAAGTAAATTATAATCTCAGAAATTACCTGGGGAGTTTGACATAATATTACTGTGGATAGTAAGGATAGAATAATAGAACTGGAGAACTGGACCTTCAGGGAAACAGTACAGCATTCTGAGGAAAATAAATAAAAAAATAAAAATATTAATAAAATGACATCACAAAGTGCTGAATGCAACCAGCAAGTGAAATATCCACATATCCCATATCACAGGCTGGTTCTGGAAAAATGCCATTAGTAACCAAATGCAGTCCATATCAGGGTTGTTGATAAGCAGTATCAAGGAAACCATGTATACAGAGCTGCATGCACGCAAACAAATACACAAACCTCATGGCAATACTATGCCACACCAACACCGCCAGCTGGCTGCAGCCCAGAAAAGTAATGAAAATAATAGTAATAATAATAATAATAATAATAAAAGTAAGATTACTGCATGTCAGGGAATGAGTTGAGGATCCACGATGTGACGTAACAAGCAGTTGTGAATGAGAGTTTAATGACCATGGTCCAGGTAGCGGGTAACTCAGTTCACAGTTCAGCCACAGGATAGTGGATGTCCAAGCACTGATCATATAAAATTAAACAAATGCTCCGCTAACACAGGTCAATGTGATAACCATAGTACAAAAAAGAAAAAAAAATACAATAGAAATGTAAGGCAATGTTGTGAACCTAAGCGTCATTGTATAAACATTGGTTATAAAACGCAGCAACAGCCTGAATTGAAGAAAACAGCGAACACGGATCAGACATGGTCATTCCATAGGTATGCTGCGTTGTTTCTGAAAGGTGGATCGAAAGGCACTGCCTCATGTATGATTTTCAGACGAGCTGGGTAGAGTAGGAACTTGAGAGAAAGATTTCCTTTGAAGAGCAGTGGCTTTGGAAAAGTCAGGGAACAGCAGCAGTTTATCCTGGCCATGTGAGATTCGGGAATTTGCTTGGCAAAAAGCTTTCATGAAGGCCTGTCTTTCTGTGAAGCGAAGCAGTTTAAAAATTAGAGGCCGCGGTCTAAAGGTGCATGCTGTGTGTGTTCGTGTGGTGCGCATGCTTGAATTATTGCAGGATTAAGGATTATGTTTGAATCCTGTGTCCCCTCCTTTATTCGCTGCGTTGAAGAAGAAAGCCAAGTCGTCACACTGCACTGGTGTAAGAAGAGGGAGATGGGACCTACACCAAGGCCATCAATCTGAAAAAACGACCGAGAGGGTTTCGCCACGCGCAGCGAGGAGAGGGGAATCCCCAAGGACAAATTGGGGCATTGCAGGCTGAGGTTCAGCGGGCTCTACCAGAAGACCAGACAATCCAACACTGAGTTCTTCGGGGAGCTCTGGAGAGCCACCTTATTGGCCTTCCCCTCGGCGAGCGCAGATCAGATTGCAAGGCTGGTCCGGGCACAGTTTGGAAAGGGCGTCAGCGATGAACCCCAGTTAGAGGAAGATGATGACCCGGAGAGTGAGCTCCAGGGACCGCAGAGCGATGGTGACGAGCTGATGAGAGAGTTCCAGGGACCACGGACCAGCGGTGACGAGCCAGAGACTGAGCTCCAGGGACCGTGGACCGGTGTTGACTAACCTGTAAGAGAGGCCTAGAAGCCACGGTGTGGTGGTGACGAGCACCCGAGAAAGGCAGCTACCGCGCCTGCGAGGGAGGCCCAGAACCCCCGGGATAGCAGTAAGGAGCTTCCACGACAAACCGTGGCTGAGCCAGCAAGCGACGCCCAGAGAGGTGGCATGGAGCGGATGAGCAAAACTGGAGGAGGTTCAAGAGAGACTTTGAACTGAGAGTAGCCGTGTAGCGCCAGAGTGCGCAGCCCAGCTAGAGCTGCCCACTGAAGAAAAGGAAACTCAGCCAGGAGAGCAGCACCTAGGGCACCTGCAACAGCCAGGCTGTGATAGTGAAGTTCCGCCTGGAGAGGCTTCCGCTGAGCCGATGGGTCCTGGGGAGACGGAAAGCATCAGCGATGAAGAGCGGCACGACGTCATTGAAGCGACGCCGGAGGATGATGAGCAGAAGCGCGGCCATCTTGTTGAGAGTGTGGATGGGACGGACTCCGGAGCTCTGCGGGAGATGGCACTGCCATACACGGCCCAGCTGCAGCTCCCTGTCGATGATGAGGACACCCAAGCAGGGGAGCAGCCTCAGGGGCACTCGCAGCAACCGGGCTGCGATGACGAGACTCTGTCGGAAGACGCCAAGACGGTGCCGCAGTGCCAGGAGCAGCTGGTGACATCGCAGCGGATGGGTGGTAGCCGATCAAAAGCATCAACCTACCGGCAGATTGTGGTCGACTTGCGGCGGGCGAAGGTATTCTACACGGAAGGTCTGCCCCGGCACAATGCAAGAGGTGCCCGAGGATGCGATCCACTGTGGTGACGGCGGCGGAAGCAGCAGGGTGCCGATGTGCAGACCACAAGGATACGGAGAACAGTGGGGCCCCGACGCTGCGGATTGGAAGGGGGTTATTGCTCCTGGCAGCCTGGATCCTGGAGGGGGCCAATCCAGATGAACACTGATCAGGCCCGGAGGAGGGTGGTGAGTACAGCCCTTATGCGCCGTCCGCTTTCCCAGGCCCCCAGTACAGCCCTCCCGGACAGAGACAGTAAGCAGTGTGGGTCTTTGATTCGCTGCCAGACCCCGGCGTCCAAGTGCCGGGTCGCTTCGAGGGCTTAGTCGGTCCCCTTGGAGCGAGGGACTATTAAAGGGGGCGGGTGGGGGGCAATGTAGCGACCATGGCAAATTGACTGTTAATGGTAGACACGGGGGGCTGTGTGTGTGAACTGTCTGTATTGGGGGGTGGGGCGGTTTGTATTGTGCGTGCTGTGTGTGTTCGTGTGGTGCGCATGCTTGTGTTATAGCAGTGTTAAGGATCAGCCCTGCGCAGGAGCACAGGAGGCGCCATGATTGGAGGAGTCAGTCACGGGAGGACTCCAGTTCCCGCGCGGGCGGTTCAGGGTAGTAGAGTTAGAGTTGTGTACAGTTGTGTAGTAGTGCAGTTGGGAGAAAGACGGTCGCCCCAGCTGGAAAGTAACTGTGCTCAATAAAAGTTCTTGGTGTTTGAATCCTGTGTCCCCTCCATTATTCACTGCATTGAAGAAGAAAGCCAAGTCATCACAGTATCAATGTCCGAGCGCTGAGCTTTAATGTCCGCAGCAAGACCAACTCCCGAAAGCAGCTCCCCTACTACCTCTTTCAGCACAAGTGCTTGTGATTGAGAGAACTGTGTTGGTTTATCCGTTTGTGTAGGGGACGCTGGATCGGCCACGTGTACGTCTTCCATGTTGAGTTTCCGCCTCGCTTTGTTTTCTTTCTTCTTGCTTGATGAAGACGGCATATTTGCATCCATCTCAACAGCCACTCTTTTCTCTGTGTTCTCCATCGTACATCGTGTAGGGCCATTGGATTGGATCGAAGAGCATCCAATTGGCACACATTTCTACCTACTAATGTCTACATTACTGAAACATTTATATCAGTTGCCAGAGGTAAATGGTATAAAGACTACACATCTCCAAACAAATGGTCTGGTTGAACGTTTTAATCAAACTCTATAAAGTATGCTTCACAATTTTGTCTGCAACAATGGAACAAGTAGGACAGATGGATGCCATACCTTCTGTTTAACCTCATCCCGATGCAGGCTTCTTTCATTGAACTGCTTTATGGTCGACAGGTAAGGAGTCCTGGGAAGAATCAAAACTTGAGAGTATAATTGTGGTGGCTTATGTTTTGAGAGAACAGCTGGAGAAGATGACAGCACCGACTCAAGAGCCAAAGAATACTCAAATAAACCAAAAAGTCTGGTATTGAATATAAGGCAAGATCAAGGACTTTCCAAGCAGGGCATAAGGTGCTCTTGATGTTCAGAATACAAGAGAGCAAATTGTTGGCAAAATTACAGGGCCCGTATGAGGTCATAACAACACCCCTTACGTATTAAGTAACTATGCCAGAGTTAGGGAAGGTTACTCAGATATATAATTTAAATTTGCTGAAAGAATATTGGCCTTGTCCAGAGACAGTGAAGCTCAAGCTGTTTGTACATTACATGAGACAGTGGAATTGACACATCCCACCCAGGTGCAGCAGCAAATGAGAGATTGCCTTAATCCTGTGCTCTTCCAAGAGAAACCTGGTAATACAAAGTTGGTGCAGCATCACCTGAGAGATGCCTGAGAGAAGATTTACCAGCAAGCCTGGAATATATATATATATATATATATATATATATATATATATATTCAGCAAAATAAGAAACGTCCCAAATAACTTAACAGATCTTTATTGTAAAGGGTTTAAACAATGTTTTCCATGCTTGTTCAATGAACCATAAGCAATTAATGAACATGCACCTGTGGAACAGTCATTAAGACACTAACGGTAGGCAATTAAGGTCACAGTTATAAAAACCTAGGACACTAAAGAGACCTTTCTAATGACTCTGAAAAACACCAAAAGAAAGATGCCCAGGGTCCCTGCTCATCTGCATGAACATGCCTTAGACATGCTGAAAGGAGGACTGCAGGACTGAGGACTGCAGATCTGGCCAGGGCAAAAATTTGCAATTTGTGAGACGCCTAAGACAGCGCTACAGGGAGACAGGAAGGACAGCTGATTGTCCTCGCAGTGGCAGACCACGTGTAACAACACCTGCACAGGATCGGTACATCCAAATATCACACCTGCGAGACAGGTACAGGATGGCAACAACAACTGCCCGAGTTACACCAGGAACGCACAATCCCTCCATCAGTGCTCAGACTGTCCGCAATAGGCTGAGAGAGGCTGGACTGAGGGCTTGTAGGCCTGTTGTAAGGCAGGTCCTTACCAGATATCACCGGCAACAACGTCGCCTATGGGCACAAACTCACCTTCGCTGGACGTGATTTCCTGCAAGACAGGAATGTCAGTGTTCTGCCATGGCCAGCGAAGAGCCCGGATCTCAATCCCATTGAGCACGTCTGGGACCTGTTGGATTGGAGGGTGAGGGCTAGGGCCATTCCCCCCAGAAATGTCTGGGAAGTTGCAAGTGCCTTGGTATAAGAGTGGGGTAACATCTCACAGCAAGAATTGGCAAATCTGGTGCAGTCCGTGAGGAGGAGATGCAGCTGGTGGCCACACCAGATACTGACTGTTACTTTTGATTTTGACCCCCCCCCTTTGTTGAGGGACACATTATTCCATTTCTGTTCAGTTTATGTCTTAGTTGTTGAATCTTTTCATGCAAATATTTACAAATGTAAAAGCAGTTGAAAGTGGGTATATATATATATATATATATATATATATATATATATATATATATATATATATATATAATTTGTGTTAAAATAGTTACAAAATAGAATGGTCAGCTACTGTAGTACACTTTTCAATTAACCTGTACTGGCAATGGGACTAGAGGCACTGCTGTGTACTAAGATATCTGGTGTCTCTGAGAATGACACAAGGCCAGAGGGGAAAGCATGCCTTTGTAACACCTTTCAATGCATGTTAATTTGCAGCATTTTGGAAGAATAGCACTTAAAGTAATGAAAATAGCCTAAGGTTTTTCTTTCACTAAGGCTGATAATAAATCAACACCAACAATCAACATGAAGTAAAACTTAAATAACAAGAATAACAATAAACATGACAGAAGTTACTTAAATGTTCCAAATTTAAAAAAAATGCTTTGTGAGAAAGATATCCATCCATTTGAAAATTGAGGTACATCAAGTACTTAAAATACTGTTGACATAATGCAAAAGGAATTTTCTAGGAAATACATTTCTGATAATTCATGGGCATTTTATTAAACAGGAATAATAATGGCAAGTGCCATTCTTATACTCAATATACTCACCTCAGGTAATTATTTCCATTATAGAAAAAGGGACTTTGTTTTATTTTATTGTTAAGCTTTGACAACAGTGCCACCTAAAGTTCAACAATAAATACATTGTTTAAACTACACAATATTGCAGATTTAAAAACCCCTTGCATATAATAAGCAGTTGTCAGGCTATAACAGGCTATATCAGGCTATATTTTTCCAAAACTGAGCCAGCTCTTTGTTCTATAAACAAAATGGTATGGATTTACTTTTAAATCTATCAGAAGTGTGATCAGTAAAATTCACCCACAACTGTCACCCTCAGACATTGCAAAGTAAAAAAGAAAAAATATATCTACTGTCTACTATTATAGAAGCAAATTTGCCAAAAGACTTCACTGTCAAACAAAAACAGACAAAGTTATTTCAGATTAAAAAATAGATAAATATTTGCTGTGCTTATTCTGACTACTTTTTTAAATGTTACAAAACACTATCGAACTACAATTTGTTTAACAATGACATTTATGTGTCTTCACCACCCAGTTTGTTTCCTGTTCCTACTTTTGTACCTAAAAATTATCAGATTTGTTTTGTTTTGGTTCTAATGCATAATTCACTGAATGTTTTAAAAACTAACTGTAAATGCTTTAAAAATGTATGTGTGTGTATATATTTTACATTTTACCATGTGATGGGGCATGACACTGATACATATAATTTGAGTATTACAAGTATATTTTTTTGGACAATAGTGCAGCATGAATTCTTATTTTGTGGACAACAGTTTACTTATCTAATTTTACAGTGTAGTACAGTAGCACAAATAACTTAGTGTTCAAAACATTCTATTGCCAACTCAAAGTCCTGACCTGAATACCTTACAACCTCTGAGATTATCTGAAATAGCAAACTGAGATTAGAGCACAAACACCAATTGTCTCAGTACATTGTATTTGGGGGAGTACAGTAATGCTTCTTTTTTTTCCCATATATATATATATATATATATATATATCCATTGTTACCAGTTACCAATTGTCTAAATTTGTTAATTGTTCTCTAAAATGTCACCATCCCTTAAGTTTCCTTTGCGCTTAAGTTTATTTAATTAATTTAAGAACTAAATACAGGATGGTATAGCATAATTCCTTTATAAGCAGGTGACTAAATAGAAGAGATGGGAAAGCAGAGGTCCTTCTTTGAAATTAATTTAAAATCACAATACATCTGTATAATAGGAATATATAAACCAAGAGAAAGTCATATGATTTAAATTCATAGGATTGCCTTTGTAATTAATGTATCATCCAAACTAATTGTCATCATACTGCTACAAGCAAGAATGAAAAATAAAAATAAATAAACAAAATCAACACATTTTCATTAAAAAAATGCAAAAATGTTATACATATATATTCTAATTCCACAACAGTAAATCAACTAATGTATTGTTCTTGCATGACATAATTCCATGATTCTATCTCTCTATATATATATATATAATTGCAACTTTAGAACTATTTATTGTAATTTATCTATTATCATTGTATTGTTTTTTTTACAAAAATGCACCTGTTTTTATGAATGAACATGATTGACGATGAGAAAATAAATAGCACAAAACTACAGATGGTTCCACCATAAAACACAGATCTGTGTATAAAGCAGATAAACTGACGCAAATCCAATCTGACATGTAGTTTAATCCCTCCTATACATCACTGATCCTAATCCCTAAACACATTAGTCAACTCAATCTCAGGATGCAACTAGTTTAATGACCTCACCCAGGACACCCACACAACTAAAGGATGCAAAAACACAAAGGACAGAAAAAAGATAAAAAAAGAAAAACTGAATCAATTTCACTCTACAAGAAATTCATCAGAATAAACAATGCATTTAAAACATATTGTCTTTTTGCTGTCCCACACACGCATTCCTGGATAATTACTGCAAATTACCCTGCACAGTAGACACTCAAATAGTGCACTCAGAAACTGATTAAAATAGTGGATTCAATAAAAGCTAGAAGACCCTAGAAGTAGTATCACTGCCCCTGAGCAAAACAAAAAGTGGATTTTAGAGATGTTCAATAGAACGTGCAATCAACTATTCAAAAAGCTTAAATAGACCGACAAATTATTTTGTGTGCCTTTCAAAAATAAGATGTAGCAAAATCAGATAAATCATACTGCAAAAAAGAATAAACGGCATAGCTTATTTTATGGTATTGATTGGAACAAAACAGAATTCTAGAATTAGATGTTTAATTTCTCTGTTCAGTTTTGACTTAAATTCAAAAAGTGAAAAATAAATGCATAGACTTAGATATTTAAAATTATTTTCTGTTCTATAAAACTCAGTTATTTAAATTAAAATCCTTGATGCAGTCCAGATCCTTTGTAAAAGTTTTTTGTTGATTTCACTAGGCTGCTATCCAACCTTTAGAAAATTACCAATTACAATATTGTACTTGAATTTGTCATTCCCTGCACTGTACTATACACACATTCAAAAATATATTTAATCACCTTTTGATAGACTTAAATTGTATTCTTAAGGTGAAAAAAATATTAAATTCTTAAATAATAAATAAATAAATCTGTTTAAATCATTGGAGCTTTGAAAGTGAACTGGTAAACTGTAAAGAGTACTACTAAAGTACTTTCTCTGTCTCAGAAACACAGGGTTTTCTAATCTTTCATTGTACCTTTCTCTCAGCGACAGGCAATAAATGTTGACAGCACTTCAAATGCCTTGACTTACAATAATAAAACAATTCCCAAGAAAACAAATCCATAAAACAACTGTTCTGTTAAAAAATTACAGTAAGGGAAGCTAAAACTGGATAAGATACCTGTGTTCAAAATAGCAATATGTCTCCTATTTTCAATTACATTAATTTCTCTAATTCTGTCTTTAGGCAGGACGAGATTGCATTTGTAGCTTTCTTGTCATTTCACCTCTATTTATTTCCCATATCTATAGTTTTATTGGTAGTATTAATACAAAAAAAAGTAAAGTAAATGTAATTTAGTTTTTTATGTAGTTTTTTTTCCTATTGATCTGTTTAGTTATTTATATGAGTTATCTAAATGTCCACACGCAAATAAATTACAATTCTGTTTAAATAAAAAGAAATATAATTATACATTAACAATGTCATTAGCCAAATGGAATGAAGCACTGATATTTAGCCATCATAACATATATATACATTATATATTCAGGGGTTCAATATTGATTAACCACCAGACACTTCATAATGTCTGAATAACTCTGTTTATTGTTACATTGATTCTTTATTAAACAAACATGAACTGCTGTCACACAACAGTTCTACTAGTTCATAAGGTTCCTTCCAACAACTATATTACACGACAACATATAACACATACATCCTGTATTTATCCTACTTGTTGGAGTCAGAAGTAAACACATTGTGGACTTTAGTCATTATGAGAACTATCTGATGGTATGGAGAGACCTCTCCTTATTTTGAATATCCTTAAGCATGAATTATTGTATGTTTAAACTTTCATAACTTTACATTGTATTGTGATTTTACTGACCATGTTGTCACACTGTCACGGTTTCCTCCTGTACTTCTCCACCTCGCCACCAGAGGTCATCCTCACCGGAGTTCTAATCCAGTCATTCCATATTCCTCAATAATCAGTGCACACATTCTCACCTCCCTCTGCTCTCATTCTCCCAGCACTCCATGGCACCAATTACAATTGGTGACAAAACTGACAAAACCTCCTGCCCCTCTTATAAACCCCTCACCAACTCCCAGCCATCGCAAAGTTTTGTCAGTGTAAGCTACATCTCCGAGCAGTCTCCCCGTGCCTTGTTTATTACCTTGTTCCCTGGATTCCTTGCCTGACTTCCCAACCACGACTTTGGACTTTCCTCTGGACTCTGTTTGCCTGATCACCCAACCCTTGCGCGTGACCACGACCACGTCTTTGCCTTGCCCTTGATTGCCCTGTCCTGCCGGTATCCGACCCACGCCTGTCTGACCTCCTCTACCACGCACCACAACTGGGTCCCCTGTTCCCGTGCCCCGTGGTACGTTACACACACAAGTGGGTGTAATTGATTTCTGTGGCATAACAGCATTCTATAAATGTGCTTCTGATAGGTTTTCAGTTTATTTTAATTAATTATTTTAATTAAGTTTTTAATATTCACATATTCAAATGTGCAGTTATATAAGAAAATAACAAAGTTTAGAAATGAGAGAACCATTCCACCCATCGTGGATAGATCCTATTTAGGACTGGATTAAATCTAAACTTTGACCCACCCTCTAATACCAAACTACAAACCTGTACATCATAGTGGTTACATTTCTGATTATAAGAGAGTGGCATCTAACTAAAAAATAATCCGCAACTGAGTACAGTTCTTTAGTTTTCTAATAGCAGGTGGGTCAAAATTTTGATTTAATCTGGCCCCTAGTCTATTTTTGAAATGTTTCTGAATTTTTAGGTTCAAACACAGCGCTGGGGAGCTGGGGAACCAACTCTCTGTGTGAAGAAGTGTCTCCTGTTTTCTGTCTTGAATGCCTTGAAGCCCAATTTCCATTTGTGTCCCTGGGTCCGTGTGTCCCTGCAGATCTGGTTTGATGTGGTCAATGCCTTTCATGATTTTGAAGATTTTAATCAAGTCCCCACGTAGTCTCCTCTGTTCCAGGGTGAAAAGGTTCAGTTCCCTCAGCCTCTCCCAGCAGGACATTCACTTCAAATCCGGAATAAGTCTGGTCGCTCGCCTCTGAACTGCGATATCTTTCTTGAGTGTGGTTACCAGAACTGTACACAGTATTCCAGATGAGGTCTAACTAGTGAATTGTACAGTCTTAACGTGGCTTCCCTTATTTTAAATTCTACACTTTTGACAATATACCCTAAAATTTTGTTTGCCTTTTTTATTGCATCCCCACATTGTTTGGATGGAGAAAGTGATGAGTCCACATAGACTCCTATGTCTTTCTCATGCGTTACTTCATCTAGTTCTATTCCTCCCATAGTGTAATTATAGTGGACATTTTTTTTACCTGCATGTAATACCGTCCACGTTGAATTTCATCTGCCAGATGTCAGCCCACAATTGAATATTATCCTAGTCCCTTTGAATCCTTCCTGCTGAGAATATATCTGTTGAGACACCTATTTTAGTATCATCTGCAAATTTGACAAGTTTGCTAACTATCCCAGAGTCCAGACCATTAATATAGATTAGAAAAAGCACAGGCCCTAATATTGATCCTTGTGGAACACCACTAACAATCTCAATCCAGTTAGAAACAACTCCTCTTATCGACACCCTCTGTTTCCTATACATCAATCAGTTAATTAATCAATTAATAATTTACTTATATTACCCTGTATACCTACAGCTTCCAAATTTAGGATCAGTCTTTGGCATGGAACCTTATCAAAAGCTTTCTAAAAATGTAAGAATATCATATCATATGTTTTCACGTGATATACAGCTGCAGTTGCATGTTCAGAAAATGAATACATTAGTAAGACATGATCTGACTCATCTAAACCCATGTTGACCACCACCAAGAATATGGTTTTCATTAAAATGCTCCTCTATTTTCTGTATAGTAATTGTTGCCAAAATTGTACAAGTAATGGAGGTGAAACTGATTGGTCTGTAATTTCCTGACATTAGCAGTTTTCCAATCAGTTGGCACATCCCCTGTTCTAAGTGACATTTGGAGTATTTCAGTTAGCGGTCTATACATTTCCCTAATTTCTTTAAGTACTGTTGGAAATATACCATCTAACCCAGGTGATTTGTTCATTTTTAATTCTGCTAGTCCCTTTAGTACCTTAATTTAGTAATTTAATTTATCCTGATATCTCTTAAAGTTTGACTGGAGTGATTGTTAACCTGTGGTTATCTGTTATCTGTTTTTTCTTTTGTAAAAACCTCTGTGAAATACTAATTTAGAGCATTTGCCACATCTTGTTCATTTTCTAAGATACTTTTATTTTAGCCTTTAGCTGTTTCACTTCCTCCTTTATTGACCTCTTGTTGTTATAGTATTGAAAAAGCTATATTTCCCTCTTTGCTTTACTGATCCCTCTCTTAACATTTCTTTGCAGTTCTATATATTCTTTGTATTTTCATCTCTATCCCTTTTGTATGCGCTATACAACATTTTCTATCTCTTGATATTTTTTTGCATAATTCTATTAAACCATTTTGGCTAATATTTTTCATCCTCATAGTGCTGAGCCTCTAGTACAGTGGTACTCAATAATAGGCCATTCTGTTTTCACCAATTTGCACCAAATTGGTGGGATAACTTTGATTTGGGGCCTTATCAAATCAGAACATTTACCCATTCACTAGAAAGAAGCAAAAGATAAAGCTGCCACTAATGTAGTTGGAATGTAGTTTTCTATTAGTGGATGGGTAAAGTTTTAATTTAATCTCAGCCTTGGTCTAGCCTTAAGTGTCATTTGTAGAAAGTTACTATTTGACTTAATGTTGATCAACGTAATGTGTGTTTAAATGTATTTGATGTGTATCCTATTGTAATGATGTTTAGTGTACTGTAATATTGTGTACAGTCCACCTCTGCATTGTCACTTATAAACTCATCTATACAACACCACTGTATTATTCACTAAAGAAGGTTAGATCACAATCTATACTAGATTATACAATAGTAAACTATACAAATTTACAGTAGTCCTGTACATTACCAAGTATAATGACTAATGAACACATATTTTCACAGGACTGATATTATTGGGAAAACCTATTTTCTCTCTTCCTGTTTCCAAGCAGAATATTTACGAGTAGAAGTCAGTAGACAGTAGACAGTAGTCAGTAGTTCATTGCTAAAATGTGCTTATGTGAGAAACAACATTTTTTATGTCATGTTCAAGTATAACCTTACAAACTGCAAATGTCTGTTAAGTAAGCAGACAGGAAATAATTAATTGGTTTATTTGACTAGTTGAACAACTAGGTTGAAGGATCAATAAGGCATATATTATGCTGTTTCAGAGAACATTTGAATCCCTAGCAACCTACAGACCTGCCCAATGGTGGTGACTGCTGTTGACTGAAGTTATCCCACCTACATACCAGTTAAGCAGTGTGTGCTGGAAAGCCTGGTCATAACATGGGTGAAGTAAGAGTGCAGTGGCACATTTGGAAAACTGTTTGACAGATATGATTTAAAACTATTTTGTAGGTTTAATTGTATTTATAAATGCAGCAGGAAGTGGCACTGCAACTTTCCCGTAAATCTCTCTTGTTAGTTGCATACAATTTTTTTAAATGTATTTAATCAGACCCAATATATAAATATAAATATAAATATAAATAAATATTCCCTGTTTATTTTTTTGTATCTAATAATCCTCACAATTTCATTATTTTGTTTCTTGACTACTAGCTGAAAAGCAGCCTAAACCTGTTTAAATTATATTGATTTCAAGATAAATTCAGTAGTTCCTGGGTAGTGCATTTCAAAGCAACGACTCAAACATGAGCTCCAAGGAGCTTACAAAAGAACTTTGGGAAAGGCACAGATTAGGGGATGGGTATAAAAAAAGATCTCTTAGAGCATGGTCAAGACAATTAGTAAGAAGTTGAAGGTGTAAGGCACCACCAAGACCCTGCCTTGATCAGGCAGCCCTTCTAAACATGACAGAGCAAGAAGGAGACTGATCAGTAGAGGCTACCAAGATGCTAATGGAAACTTTGCAAAAGCTACAGATTTTTATGGCCAAGACTGCTCAAAGTTGGCATGTGACAATAAAAGCCAAATCTAGATGTATCCCAAAAGAGAAAGGTTCTTCCACAACATTTCACCTCGGGGATGTGGAGACCAATTATATTATGATCTTTCATTTTCGTACTTATATATATTCACAATAACAACTTTTCCCCCTTAACAGTGTGGAGTATAATGTGTAGATAATTGAAAAAAAAATCATAATTTAAATGCATAAAACTCTGAGGCACCTACACAGCGACATGTTAAAAAAGTTCAAGGGGGTATAGATTTTAATATACATAAAACATTTATATTTAATTAAAAAAAAAATATATATATATATATATATATATATATATAAAGACAATTAAATTTTGTAGCCGCACTCTCACTTTTTAGTTATTTAGACCAGACTTTTATATTGTTACAGTTTTATTGTATTGAATAACTCACACTCAAAAATCAGCCATAACATTATGACCACTGACAGATGAAGTGAATAACACTGATAATCTCATTATCATGGCACCTGTCAGTGGGTGGGATATATTAGGCAGCAAGTGAACATTTTGTCCTTAAAGTTAATGTGTTAGAAGCAGGAAAAATGGGCAAGCGTAAGAATCTGAGCTACTTTGACATGGGCCAAATTGTGATGGCTAGGTGACTGGGTCAAAGCATCTCCAAAACTGCAACTCTTGTGGGGTGTTCCCAGTCTGCAGTGGTCAGTACCTATCAAAAGTGGTCCAAGGAAGGAAAAGCGGTGAACCAGCGACAGGGTCATGGGCGGCCAAGGCTCATTGATGCACGTGGGGAGTGAAGGCTGGCCCGTGTGGTCCGATCCAACAGACGAGATACTGTTGAAAAAGTTAATGCTGGTTCTGATAGAAAGGTGTCAGAACACACAGTGCATCACAGTTTGTTGCGTATGGGGCTATATAGCCGCAGACCAGTCAGGGTGCCCATGTTGACCCCTGTCCACTGCCAAAAGCACCTACAATGGGCACGTGAGAATCAGAACTGGACCACAGAGCAATGGAAGAAGGTGGCCTGGTCTGATGGATCATGAGTTCAAGGTGTTGACTTGGCCTCCAAATTCCCCAGATCTTAATCCAATCAAGCATCTGTGGGATGTGCTGGCCAAACAAGTCTGATCCATGGAGGCCCCACCTCGCAACTTACAGGACTTAAAGGATCTGCTGCTAACATCTTGGTGCCAGATACCACAGCACACCTTCAGAGGTCTAGTGTAGTCCATGCCTCGACGGGTCAGGGCTGTTTTGGCGGCAAAAGGGGGACCTACACAATATTAGGCTGGTGGTCATAATGTTATGGCTGATCGGTGTATATATATGTGATGATTTGGGATCATTTTGAGATAAAAATGATAAAAATCCAGTGATTAAAAACTCAAACAAAGCATCCACAAGAAAGGGGACAAAACCGAGCCAGCAAATTACAGACCAATCAGTCTCACCTGCATTACAATTTTGGAAAATACTATTAGATAGAAAATAGAGGAGCATCTTAATGAAAACCATATTCTTGGAGATAGTCAACATGGGTTTAGACAAGGCAGATCATGTCTTACTAATTGATTAATTTTTTTTTTTTAATGCAACTGCAGCTGTAGATCACATGAAAGCATATGATATGATATACTTAGATTTTCAGAAAGCTTTTGATAAGGCTCCACACCAATGACTGATCCTCAAATTGGAAGCTGTAGGTATTCAGGGTAATATAAGTAGATGGATTATGAACTGGTTGATATATAGGAAACAGAGGGTGTTGATAAGAGGAGTTGCTTCTAACTGGAGTGAGGTTGTTAGTGGAGTTCCACAGGGATCAGTATTAGGGCCTTTGCTTTTTCTAATCTATATTAATGATTTGTACTCTGGGACAGTTAGCAAACTTGTCAAATTTGCAGATGATACTAAAATAGGTGGCTCAGCAATACAATCTCAGAAGCTCAGGTTATTCAAAGGGACTTTGATCATATTCAGTTGTGGGCCGACACCTGGCCAAGTGCAAGGTATTACATGCAGGTAACACGAATGTCCACTATAATTACATTATGGGAGGAATAAAACTGGATGACGTAATGCATGAGAAAGTTAGACCTAGGAGTTTATGTATCACTTTCCCCATCCAAACAATGTGGGGAAGCAATAAAAAAGGCAAACAAAATGCTAGGGTGTATAGTCACAAGTATAGAATTTAAACAAGGGAAATAATGTTAAAACTGAATGCACTAGTTAGACCTCTTTTGGAATACTGTGTACAGTTCTGGGCACCACACTTCAAGAAAGATATCGCTGCTCTAGAGGCAGTTCAGAGGAGAGCAACCAGACTTATTCCAGGTTTGAAGGGAATGTCCTACTCAGAGAGATTGAGGGAACAGAACCTTTTCACCCTGGAACAGAAAAGACAATGTGGGGACTTGATTCAAGTTGTCAAAATAATGAAAGGCATTGACCATATCAAACCAGAGGAGCTTTTCCAGATCTGCAGGGACACACGGATCCAGGGACACAAATGGAAATTGGGCTTCAAGGCATTCAAAACGGAAAACAGGAGACACTTCTTCACACAGAGAGTTGTCACAAGCTGACAATTTGGGAACATTCATAAAAGACTGGACGTGATCCATGGATCACTTAGTTATTAACGGACACCAAATGAGCATGATGGGTCGAATGGCCTCCTCTCATTTGTAAACTTTCTTATGTCCTTACGTTCTTATTAAATGATGTGTTTCAGTCCTCTGACTGTTTTTATTTTACTACAGTTAGGTGTGGCTTTAGACACAATTGACCACCAAATGTTGATATACCGCTTAGAAAACCTCTAATCTCACAATGTTCTATCCTGGTTTAAATCACATCTGTCAAACAGACTCCAATATGTACAGATTAATTAAAACTACTAAAATGTAACTGAGGTCAAGTACGGAGTCCACAGGGTTCAGTCCTCGGAACTATACTTTTTTCACTGTACTTGCTCCCTTTAGGTGATAAAATTCAACGCCATATTAGCTTTCAGAGTTACACACAGGACACAGAATCATATTTGTTAGTAAATCCTAACAATACCATAGACATACAAACACTAATCTGCTGTCTGTCCGAGATAAAAATTTGGATGACGAGTCATTTTCTTATGCTTAATTCTGATATGACAGAAGTCCTAATTTTAAGGGAAAAAAATCTAACTGTTCATCATACACTGACAAAACTGAGTAATGATAATTTAAATTTCACCCCTAACGAGATGTCATCTGTGACCATAATCTATCCTTTGAATCATACATTCAGAATGTGTCAAGATCTTCCTTCTCCCAGTTTAGAAATACTGCTAAACTAAGAAAATTCCTTGCATTACATGACACTGAGAAAGTGATACACACATTTGTTACATCTAGATTGGATTACTGTAATTTCTGCACTTCAGTTAGTTCAAAATGCTGCTGCAAGAACCTTAACTAAAACAAAAAAAACATGAACACATCACTCCAGTATTAGATTCTCTTCACTGGCTCCCTGTGCGCTACAGGACAGATTTCAAAGTTCTCTTAATAGCATTTAAAGCACTAAAGGGACTGGCACCTCCCTACTTAAACGATTTCCTTATCGAATACACTCCAGGTCAGCTGTTGAGATCCCTTATGTTGTAAGTCCAGGCAATGTAAGAGTTCTCTGTCTTTGCCTTTAAATCAAGGTTGAAGACTCATCTTTTTAGTCTCTGTTTTTCTAGCCAGTAGTGCCGCCGGTATGCCACGGACATGCAATGCACAATTTAATTTGGAGATGTCCATTACCTGAGCACAATTTTTGTTGTCTAATAGCCCCCTCTGAGGGGCCAACGAGGCACCTCGTCCCCCAACGTGGAAGTCAGATGAGGCACAACCCACCTCAGAGGCACCCCACCACGGAGGGCTAACAGTACACCCACACCCCAAGGTCTGACAAGCAATTGCCACCCAAGGGTGATGTCCCAACCCACCACTCCCTAGGGCTGGCAACAGGCCCCCACCAGAGGGAAGACCACAGCCACAGCCAGCAGCACAATTTAAGAACTTTCTGATCTCCTTGCTGCTGTAACTACTGTATTGCCTGGAAGCCTAGGCCTTAGCCATAGATGCATTTATTTTCTCCTATATGCCATCCATAAGAGTTCTTGTATTTCTCTCCTCCATTCCTAATGGTTTATTTAATGTTGGTTCAGTTTAGTTTAATTGCAACTGTTTTATTTATGTATTTATTTATTTTATTTTGCTATATGTTTGTTGTAGTATGTCTACCACTATGTAAAGCACTATGTGTCTACCCTGTGAAGGCGGTATACAAATAAATATTGATTGATTGATGTTGTAGTTTTCCTATTCTTGCATTGAAGTCTCCTATGATGATTTTAACCTGTGGACTTCATTTTTCATGTAATTATCCTATTTCTTCATAAAAATCTCCTATTTCCTCATCAGAGTGGCTAGACATAGATGCACAGGCTTGGACAATCTTGAGTTAATGTCTCTTTGTTAGCTAGATAACTGTTCGTGCTGCTCTGTCAGAAGTGCTGTCAGATTTGATGATGTTATTCTTCAGTCTTCTGTGTATAATGAATCCAGCGTCACTTGTGTGACCATTTTCTGTACCATGATAAAATACAATATGTCCACTCTTCAGTTCAATAATTTATTTTAAATTTCTTCAAATTTCACTAAGTCCAATAATATCCCATTTAAATTGACAAATTATTTAAGTTTTGCATGTGTTCTGCATTTGTGAGGATTTGTTAGCCATAACTCACCACATTGGCTGGTTATATACATACATTATGTACATATATATATATATATATATATATATATATATATATATATATATATATATATATATATACACACATACTGTACATACATACATACATACACAGACACAGACACAGACACATAACTACAGTGGAATTTAGAGTAGCCAATGAACGTAAGCAATATGTCTTTGAGATGTGGGTGGCATCTGGTGAACAGTATGTGGCCACAGGAAGAAGATGCAAACTCCACAGACAGACACCCAAAGCCAGAATCAGCAGCAGCCCACTGCATCAACATGTCACCCAAACATATATGTGTGTGTGTGTGTGTGTGTTTGTATGTGCCTGCTAAATTAATGTATTTTTATATTATATGTACATTCTCTGAAATAATATTGAATACAATTATTACAAAAAATAAAATAAAAAAATAAATAAATGTTAGCAATATACATTGTTTTGTTAACCAGTGTGTTGATGTATATAGTTTTACCAAAGGGTGCACCAATTATGAGGCTGTGCTAGCTTCTTGGAGCTAGAGAACTGAAATATAGTTTTAAAAAATCAAGTCATGCAAAACAACTAAACAGTGAAAGTGCATGGTAACATAACTATTTTGTCCAGTCCTATTGAATAGTGTTGACTGATTCTGCATAGTAGTCAGTTTTCCTAGTCCATTTTAACACAGTAAAAAGGAACCAAGCCAAAGCATGCACACATCTTAGTTACCAAGCTTTCTCCTCCCATTGCAGACAGGACTTTTTGCCTCCATTTTTCCTTGCCTGAACCCCCATTCTCATCCTCCTTTCCAGGCTGCAACATAAAAAATAATAACACATTTAACTTGACTGGCACTACATGCTGATGGACTTGTAAAATACCATTATGTCCAGACAATTGTGACATTGTTTAACATCCCTTTCTGCTTTCTTAAGTGCCACTTTGAATAGGTCCTTTCTGGATCATCTGTGGATATGACACATGTTTTAAAGTGACTAGATACAAAGTGTTCCTTTAAGGAGGAGTTTTTGGGGAACTTTCTAATTAACAGTGTCAAAAACAGAATCATACAATAGTCAGTTATACTATGCCTGATTAAATCAGGATTTTGTAGCATTGGTCAATGTATGATACAGATACAAATTGAGACACAGTAAATAAATCATAAAATAATTGTAATCAAATTAAAGTTTTTGCAACAATATATAATTAGGGCATTGCATTTTTCTGACCTTGTAACATAGAACCTGTGATTGATTTTGTTTTTTTGTTGCTTTTTTGTTGATTTTGTTGCCCCCTTGGCAGACATCTGTGCAGCTGCATCTTGGGCTTTGCCGCTTACGTTTGTCCGGTTCTACAGGTTGGATGTGACAGGACTGGTCCCTTCCATTGGGAACCCGGTGTTGGCTGCAGTTGAGCCCCAGTAGCCCACGGGCTCTGGCTCCTGATTTCCCTTCCCAGCTTTCCCCTGATAGCGCATCCTGAATGGAACTATTTGAACCGTGTTTTTCCCTTCCACCAGACTATGCCTTCCAGTCAAATAGCCATACGAGCTGCTCCTGGACTTGCTGACAGCCTGTCGATGTGTTGCCAGGGTCTGTAAGGCAGCCTCCAGGTACGTTGTTTTGCGAGGCCACCCTGTATATAGTTTGTTCATTATTGCATTGTGTTGCGGTGTGCATGTGTCTGGCCTGTACTCCGCTATGTGTATATAACGTGTAAACAGCAGGACTGTTGCTCCGTTCTAGCTTGTTAAGTAGATTGGAACTCACTGCCCCTGTTCCCAGCTGATGGCACTCAAGCTGTTCTCGCTGCCTCACTGTTTATATAGTTCCTTGGTCAGCAGGTCTGTGGCCCACTCTGGCTGTGTACCAAAGAGCAAGAGACCACTGCTGCTCTCCTCAGCGGTAAGCACTTGAGCGGGCTCTTGTGTTCCATGGTGTGCATAGTTAATTTGTCAGCACAGTAGAACTAATGTTGCCCTGCGTTAGCTGGTCTAATCAGAAGGGGTCAACTGCTCCTGTGTTCTGCATGAGTGGTCTCCTGCACCCTGTGGTGTATATAGTTCATTTGTACGACATTGTAGGTGTGGTGTGAGCTAGTGGAGAAAGCGGCCAATGCTCCCATGTTATGTGGAGAATGCATGAACTGTTTCCTGCACCCTGCAATGTTTATGGTTTGATTGTCATGGTAGAGCCTGTTGTTGTCCTGCATTAGCTGCGCTAATAGGTGACAACTGCTCCCGTGTTACAAGGTGGGTGCATGATCTGCTTCCTGCACCCCACGATGTGAATAGCTGTTATGACAGCACAGTGGAGCTGGTCGCACTGTACTGTTCATTGAACGTGATTTCTCCTGTGCTGTGCGGAGGCAGGGTGAATGTTCCTGCTGCCACACTGTATATACTGTTATGTCCAGCTGTGGCTACTCAGTTGACTAGCCAGCTGTGTGTTATTCAGTAGATCTGTGGCCCTGCTCCTGCAAGATCTGGGGTCCACTGCCTCACTAATGTGCAGAGATCTCGCAAGTTACTTGATTGCCCCGCGCAATGTATTGTGCAAGTAGATAACAGTGAGAGAAAAAAGTATTTGATCCCCTGCTGATTTTGTACGTTTGCCCACTGACAAAGAAATGATCACTCTATAATTTTAATGGTAGGTGTATTTTAACAGTGAGATACAGAATAACAACAAAAAAATCCAGAAAAATGCATTTCAAAAAAGTTGTAAATTGATTTGCATGTTAATGAGGGAAATAAGTATTTGACCCCTTCGACTTAGTACTTGGTGGCAAAACCCTTGTTGGCAATCACAGAGGTCAGACGTTTCTTGTAGTTGGCCACCAGGTTTGCACACATCTCAGGAGGGATTTTGTCCCACTCCTCTTTGCAGATCCTCTCCAAGTCATTAAGGTTTCGAGGCTGACGTTTGGCAACTCGAACCTTCAGCTCCCTCCACAGATTTTCTATGGCATTAAGGTCTGGAGACTGGCTAGGCCACTCCAGGACCTTAATGTGCTTCTTCTTGAGCCACTCCTTTGTTGCCTTAGCTGTGTGTTTTGGGTCATTGTCATGCTGGAATACCCATCCACGACCCATTTTCAATGCCCTGGCTGAGGGAAGGAGGTTCTCACCCAAGATTTGACGGTACATGGCCCCGTCCATCGTCCCTTTGATGTGGTGCAGTTGTCCTATCCCCTTAGCAGAAAAACACCCCCAAAGCATAATGTTTCCACCTCCATGTTTGACGGTGGGGATGGTGTTCTTGGGGTCATAGGCAGCATTCCTCCTCCTCCAAACACGACGAGTTGAGTTGATGCCAAAGAGCTCGATTTTGGTCTCATCTGACCACAACACTTTCACCCAGTTCTCCTCTGAATCATTCAGATGTTCATTGGCAACCTTCAGACGGGCCTGTACATGTGCTTTCTTGAGCAGGGTGACCCTGCGGGTGCTGCAGGATTTCAGTCCTTCACGGCGTAGTGTGTTACCAATTGTTTTCTTGGTGACTATGGTCCCAGCTGCCTTGAGATCATTAACAAGATCCTCCCGTGTAGTTCTGGTCTGATTCCTCACCGTTCTCATGATCATTGAAACTCCACGAGGTGAGATCTTGCATGGAGCCCCAGACCGAGGGAGACTGACAGTTATTTTGTGTTTCTTCCATTTGCGAATAATCGCACCAACTGTTGTCACCTTCTCACCAAGCTGCTTGGCGATGGTCTTGTAGCCCATTCCAGCCTTGTGTAGGTCTACAATCTTGTCCCTGACATCCTTGGACAGCTCTTTGGTCTTGGCCATGGTGGAGAGTTTAGAATCTGATTGATTGATTGCTTCTGTGGACAGGTGTCTTTAATACAGGTAATGAGCTGAGATTAGGAGCACTCTCTTAAAGGGAGTGCTCCTAATCTCAGCTCGTTACCTGTATAAAAGACACCTGGGTGCCAGAAATCTTGCTGATTGATAGGGGATCATTTCCCCCATTCCCCTATTTCCCTCATTAACATGCAAATCAATTTATAACTTTTTTGAAATGCGTTTTTCTTGATTTTTTTGTTGTTATTCTGTCTCTCACTGTTAAAATACACCTACCATTAAAATTATAGACTAATCATTTCTTTGTCAGTGGGCAAACGTACAAAATCAGCAGGGGATCAAATACTTTTTTCCCTCACTGTACTAATCAGCAGGTAAAGACTTCAGAGGATAACCCCCACAATATCACCTGCGATGACTTCATGGATCATTTCAATATCAAAATCAACGGCATTAGAAAACAGATAGAACTGGAAACATACACAAATACTATAGTCGATGCATGCAGTCCTTCTCAGTCCCTGCCTACCTTGGACCTGTTTAACACAGTAAATCACCAGGAATTGGTCTCCTTAATTACTAAAATGTAAACTACAACCTGCACTCCAGACCCTATACCCACTAAACTACTAAAACAATCTTTTCCATTAATTATTCACCTAATACACAATATTATTAACACCTCTTTATCCTCAGGATCTGTACCTGAATTGTTTAAATAGCTGTAATTAAACCACTTCTTAAGAAATCCAGTGCCGACCCTAACCTACTAAAACACTATTGACCTATCTCAAACCTTCCCTTCATTTCTAAGGTTGTAGAGAAAGTAGTTGCAAACCAATTGCAAGCTTTTTCAACTGATAATCATCTTCATGAGAAATTTCAATGAGGCATACGATACGGCCATAGTACAGAAATGGCCCTGCTAAAAGTATTAAATGATGTATTTCAGCCATGCAACAGCACGCCACTGTTATTATTTTATTAGACTTTAGTGTGGCTTTTGACACAATTGACCACCAAATCACTTAGAAAACCTTGTTGGCCTGTCTCATGATGTTCTCTCATGGTTTAAATCATATCTGTCAAACAGACTCCAATATGTACAGATTAATGAGAACCACTCAAACGTAACTGAGGTTAAGTACAGAGTACCACAGGGCTCAGTCCTTGGACCTATACTTTTTCATTGTACACGCTCCCTTTCGGTGATATCATTCTACAACATAATATTAACTTTCTCAGTTACACAGACGATACACAATTATATTTGTCAGTAAATCCTAACAATACAATAGACATAGAAAAACGAATTTGCTGTCTATCCAAGATTAAAACATGGATAACAAGTCATTTTCTTATGCTTAATTCTGACAAAACAGAAGTCCTAATTTTAGGGGGAAAAAATCTAACTGTTCATCATACACTGACACAATTGAGTAAAGATAACTTTAATTTCTCCCCTAACCTGGGTGTCATCTGTGATCTAAATCTATCCTTTGTATCACACATTCGGAATGTGTTGAGATCTTCCCTCCTCCAGCTTAGAAACATTGCTAGACTAAGACAATTCCTCTCATTACATGTCACTGAGAAATTGATAAACACATTTGTTACATCTAGATTGGATTCGTGTAATGCCATTCTGTCAGGCAGCACAAACAGCTATTTCTGCACTTCAGTTAGTCCAAAATGCTAATTCTAAATTCTAATAAAAAAAAAACATAAACACATCACTCCAGTATTAGCTTCTCTTCACTGGCTCCCAGTACGCAACAGGACAGATTTTAAAGTTCTCTTACTAGTATTTAAAGCACTAAAGGGACTGGCACCTCCCTACTTAAAATATATCCTTATAAAATACACTCCAGGTCAGCCAGTTACTTAAATACACAAGAAAACCGCAGGCGGTACAGCATTTAGTTATTGGACCCCTAAACTGTGGAATGATCTTCCAGCTTCTGTAAGAGATGCCCCCACTGTCTTAGCCTTTAACTCACAGCTGAAGACTGATCTGTTTAGTCTCTGTTTTTCGAGCCCATAGTGCCGCCTGTGTGCATTGGACATGCAATGCACAATTGTTTTTGGAAATGTCCTGCATTGCATGACCAGTATCTGAGCACAACTGTCTTCTTGTCTTCCAGCAACAGTCCCCTCTGAGGGTCTGACAAGGCACCTCGTCCCCCACCGTTGAAGTTTGACGAGACACAACCCTCCTCCAAGGCACCCCACTACGGAGGGCCAACGGGGCATCCACACCCAAGGTCTGATGAGCCATCGCCACCCAAAGATGGTCCAACCCCCCCCACCTCCGATTGCCGGCGAGAGGCCTCCTCCAGAGGGAAGACAACAGCCAGCAGCACCATTCAAGAACTTTCTGATCTCCTTGCTGCTGTAACAACTATACTGCTTGGAGGGGAGGCAACCATTAGGCCTAGGCCTTAAGCCGTGGACCTCCAGAGATTTATTTTCTCCTACATGCCATCCATATGAGTTTTTTGTTTTTCTCTCCTCTGTCCCTAAACGGTTTATTTATTTAAATGTTCATTTACTTTATTTTAGATTATGTAAGCTGTTTAAAGGTCTATTTTACTTTATTGTATTATTGATGTATACTTTTATTTTGCTGTACATTTGTTGTATGTTTACCAGTCTATAAAGCGCTATGTGGCTACCCCGCGAAGGGCGCTATACAAATATAAAATTATTGATTGATAGTTGTATTCCTCCCATGGTGCAATTATAGTGGACATTTTTGTTACCTGCATGTAATATCTTGCACTTGTCCACCTTGAATTTCATCTGCCAGGTGTCAACCCACAACTGAATATTATCTAAATCCCTTTGAATTGCATGTACTGCCGAGACTGTATCTGCTGAGCCACCTATTTTAGTATCATCTGCAAATTTGACAAGTTTGCTAACTATCCCAGAGTCCAGATCATTAATACAGATTAGAAACAGCAAAGGCCCTAATACTGATCCCTGTGGGACTCCATTAAAAACCTCACTCCAGCAACTCCACTTATTGACACCCTCTGTTTCCTATACATCAACCAGTTCATAATCCATCTACTTACATTACCCTGAATGCCTACAGCTTCCAATTTGAGGATCAGTCTTTGGTGTGGAACCTTATCAAAAGCTTTTTAAAAATCTAAGTATATCATATCATATGCTTTCACATGATCTACAGCTGCAGTTGCATGTTCAAAGAACACTAATAGATTAGTAAGACATGATCTGCCTCATCTAAACCCATGTTGACTTTCTCCAAGAATATGGTTTTCATTAAGATGCTACTGTATTTTCTGTCTAATAATTTTTTCCAACATTTTAGTAATGCAGGTGAGACTGATTGGTCTGTAAGTTCCTGGCTCAGTTTTGTCTCCTTTCTTGTGGATTAGTATGACATTTGCCATCTTCCAGGCAGCTGGCACATCCCCTGTTCTAAGTATCATTTGGAACATCTTGTTCGTTTTCCAGGATACTTCCATGTTTGCCCTTTATCTGTTTCACTTCCTCCTTTATTGATCTCTTGCTGTTTTCAGGGCTTAATTCGTGCCGGAACAAGCCGGATCTGGATCCTTTCCCCCCTGAATTTAGATCCGGCACCTGTTTTGGGGGATCCCCCATCTCATGCGGCACTGAAAGACATTCATACTGACCTGTAGCCTACATATGTTTCATGGAAAATCAAGTATAATAATGATAATGTCGTCAATAACTTGCTATATACCTTTTAAATATAAAATAATAATCATAAAAGTAAGAAATGAGCTATATGCATTGTGAAGTCCATGGCATGTTTTGGAGGTGATCGATTCAGTTGTACCACTTTACCTATTCCTGTTTCCATGTTAATAAACGATTTCTCCTCTGTAATTGGTGGATTTGTGTGTGTGTGTTTGAGAGGGGAGAGGAGGAGAAGTTTCATATTTTTTAATTGGAGATGCGGAACGATGGCGAAAAGACATCTTAATTTACTGGATTATTTTAGACAGGGCCCAACGTCTGAAACCAAATAGGTCAGAGTAATTATAGATACTACTGATAGCAAAGGTGCAAGTTCTTCAGCTAATGATGTTAACTCAGACCAAGAAACAACCTGCGAGGAACAGAGCAAGTCGACAACTGCGGAGAGCTCTGGCGGGTTGGGGGGAGAAGCATGTGGAGGTGAGCAGACAAACACTGGAGAAGGTCAAAGAACAGGGGCAATATGGACCGAAGCAGAGTTTAAAACAAAAAAGACATCATATCCTTGGCTTGTCATGGAGGGGTCATATCTGGGCTGCGCTGTTTGCAAAAAGGTTGGAAGCCTGGGTTCCAAAAAATCGGTGGGGATGAAACTGGCCAAAGAGTGGGTGACATGCTCTGTAACGTCTTCTGCCACAGATCTTAAAAAACAACAGAGGGCACTCAGGAAAAAAGTTTTTGAAAAGAAGACTCATTACAAAAAACAATAATGAATAACCTATCTGATGAAGTGAACTGCAAGAATTTTTCATAATTTCTACATGGAAGCAAAGCGCCACAGACCAGTGTATGGCTTCAATAGTTGATATTGATTGCCAGGAGTTAAATGGTCTCGACATGCGAAGAATTCTGCACTCTAATGTGGCATGTGCAAACATACAAAGCCGTATTTCACTTGAAATGAAAAATAAATTATTTGAAAAGATTGTTGACTGTGCTCCTAAGACTGGTCTCATGCTTGATGAAGCAACTAGCTTAAGCAGAAAGAGTGCTTTAATCATTTACATCAGATTTCAGCTGTCCGGCATGGAGTCGCCTGAACACATTTTTGTTGGCCCATGGAATTGTCGATCATCTATTATGTGCCTTAGATGGTGTTCATTTTATCCAGGATTTTCTGTTTAAAACACTAATAGGGCTCTCATGTGATGGCACATCAGTTATACTCGGCCGAAAGCAATGTCTGTTTTATGTTCTATTTTAAACAACTAAAAGGGAAGGTAAGAGCCACATTATCTTAATGTACTGTGGCATTGCTTGTGTTGATTACATTGTTTATTATGTTTTTGGTTTGTTTGTCATGTGCACGCTGTAATACAAGCAACTGATGCAAGCTGTTAATTACTTTAGTTGGTCCGCTAATGTGATTGCACAAATGTTCCGTTACTTCTCCCTCCCCTAATCACTTGCCGGATTGGTCACCCCGCTATGTTCCGGGACCTTGCAATTTACAATTTACAAATTAGGCACTGGCTGTTGTAGTATTGAAATGTTTATTTCTATTTCCCTCTTTGCTTTCCTGATCCCTTTCTCTTTGCAGTTAAAAATATTCTTTGTATTTTGTTTAATTTCTATCCCTTTTGTATGCGCTATGCAACACTTTCTTTCTCTTGATATTTTCTTGCATACTTCTATTAAACCATTTTGGCAAATGTTTTATGGTCCTCAATTTGCTAAGTTTTGGTACAAATTTCTCCTGAGCCTCAAGTAGTATATTCTTAAAATATAACCATCTATTTTCAACTGAATCTGTATCCAGTGTGCTCCAGTCTAACTCTTCTAAGTGCCGCCTCATACCTTCAAGGTTTGCATTTCTAAAATTCTAGCTCATTATTTTAAACTTGGTCCTTGTTTTTTGGAAGTATGCCTCAAAGCTAACCATAATGTGATCACATTCTGCCAATGGTTCTCTAACTACTGTCCCTCTGACTCTATCTTGGTCATTTGAAAAGATCAAATCAATACATGCACACTCTCTGGTTGGTTCCCTGACATTTACCATCTCAGCCATTTCAATTTCTGCCTCTGTAGTCCCAACTGGGCTTTCCCAGTCTATGTTTGGGAAATTGAAATCCCCCATTATATCAGCCACATCCTTGCTACATGCAGTCCTGATTACATTGTACAATGCAACATCTTAAAAAAGTAGAATGTTAATTAAAAATGTTTTGCTTTTATTTATAAGACTCTTTAGGGGTGCCAATCATCCAATCTTTTTGAGAAAATAAAAAATGTGTTAAAAATAAATTAGGTGGCTCTGCACAATCACAGCAGCTCAGGTTATTCAAAGGGACTTTATTCAAAGGGATATTATTCAATTGTGGGCTGACACCTGGCAGATAATGAGGAATAGCACTAGAAGAAGTAACATATGAGAAAGACCTAGGAGTCTATATGGACACAACACTTTCCCCATCCAAACAATGTGGGGAAGCAATAAAAAAGGCAAACAAAATGTTAGAATATATTGTCAAAAGTGTAGAATTTAGAACAAGGGAAGTAATGTTAAGACTGTATAATGCACTAGTTAGACCTCATCTAAAATACTGTGTACAGTTCTGGGCACCACACTTCAAGAAAGAAGTTGCTGTTCAGGAGGCAGTTCAGAGGAGAGCAACCAGACTTATTCCAGGTTTAAAGGAAATGTCCTACTTGGAGAGATTGATGGAACTGAATCTTCTCACCCTGGAACAGAGAAGACAATGATCACATCAAAGCTGAGGAGCTTTTCCAGATCTGCAGGTACACACAGACCCAGAGATACAAATGGAAAATGGGCTTAAAGACATTCAAGATAGATAACAGGAGACACTTCTTCACACAGAGATTTGATACAATCTGGATCAAACTCCCCAGTGATGTGGTTGAAGCTGACAATTTGGGGACATTCAAAAATACACTGGACGTGATCCTTGGATCACTTAGGTATTAAAGGCCTCCTCTTGTTTGTAAACTTTCTTATGTTCTTAAATGTTTTATCTGAGCAATTTAATTACTATAAAATAATAGTTCTGCCACTTTTGTTTTAGCATTAAATAGATCTCATGAACTGTGTTGTTTATTGGACACATATTGGCGGTGACTGTATATATAGTCAAGTAAAAAAAAACATTTTAATTGAAGGTAAGAGCAGACAAAGTAAAAAAAGACAGGAAACGACTGCACTCTTACTTCAACCATGTTCTGAACAAGCTTTCCAGTAGACATGACTTAACTGGAATGTAGGTGGGTTCACTGCAGAGAACATACAGTGGCTCTCTCAAAAGTATTCAACCTCCTTGGACTTTTCACAATGAAATGTAGAAAAGTCCACACCACTTGGCAGGTCCATGGGTTGCTGAGGATTCAAAAGCTATCTGAACGAGCCTAATATATGCTTTAGAACAATGGTTCTCAATCTTGGCCTGGGGACCCCTGTCACAGTCTCTTAAGGGAGGACCGCAGGGCACAGGAGTTAAAGACCCAGATGCAGTGCTCATACAGGCAGCTGACAGGACAAAGGGGCTAGACGAGGACGTGGTCGAGGTCACGGGCGATGGTCAAGAATAAGAAGGCTGAGAGAGACACAGGACTGCGAGCGAGAGAGAGAGAGAGAGAGAGAGAGAGAGAGAGAGAGAGAGAGAGAGAGAGAGAGACATGGCTGGGAGTGAGAGGCGCAAGGCGCAAGGCGCAAGGCGCAAGGCGCAAGGCGCAAGGCGCAAGGCGCAAGGCGCAAGGCGCAAGGCGCAAGGCGCAAGGCTAGGTGAAGCAGGGTTAGCTGACGACACTTCACCCAGAGTGAGGGCAGTGAGGGGTTTATGAAGGGAAGCAGAAACTGGGAAGGCAGGTGCAGGGCCAATGGGAACAGAGGAAAGGAACAGGAATGCACATGGGTGTCGAGGAATGTTAATTGGAAAAGTGACAAAGGAAAGCAGTGAAGGGAGAAAGAGAAGGCAGGGTAACATTAGCGGCCTCTAGTGGGGATAGAGGGTAATGGCTAGGGAACCATGACAACCCCCTTGTGTCTGCAAATTATTGTCGACCGAGGGGAGGGTTGAGATTGTGGTAGCGCTTATGTTTTAAATATAAATGTAGTGATTCTGAAGTCACACTTTTAGTGATGCATTAAGGTTGCTGCACTTCTGGAACCCACAATAGTTCACAATAGTTATTTTTATTTATTTATTTGTTCTCAATGTTCATGCATTTGTTTGGCCAGACCACAAATATACCAGCCGAACATAATTCTTGGCATAATGGAGAGAAAAATAACAACCTAGTACTTACTACAACCCGGTTCAATGCAAAAAGAAACCATGATATAGTCAACCAGCCTTTCATAAAATGTTGTACTCCTGTATCTGTAAACCCTCTAGCTTGATTTGATTCCAGGATGCTTTACATTGTATCTATATACAGGATACCTGAAATATTTTATTGCATTGATTTTCAGATTTCAGTACTTTCCATCTTTAAAAAACATATTATTATTATTTTATGTTTCTGTTGAAAAGGTATATAGGATGAAATGGGATACATATTTATGATTGCTCAATAGCTGGCTTTAAGAAGACTCTATATTGGCCTCTTGTTGCTGGAGGACAAACATAGAGGTTACAAAACCAAGTTGGGAAAGATGCAATGCCCTGGTCAAAATATTAGTAATATACAGGAAAACAGCAGATGTAACAAAGAGTTCAGTGAAACACTGAAACATTTCTTAAATGTTGAGCAGCTTTCTAAATATCTTCAGACATAGGATTTGTGTGCCAGCTGACATGATTCTAGATAATAGTGTATATATTCAACTTAATCCAACAAAGTTAATTTAGATGTCCTACCTCATTTTTATTCTTCCTTTTATTCATCTGCTTCTTCTGTCTTTTCTGTAGCAGCTTGGTTTCATACTTCGGCCGTGGGTGTTCCTAAATTTTGGCAAAACAGAACATTTCATTTTCGGAATAAAAGTACAGTAATAAACAGGTACATATATTTGTATGATTAGTGCAAAACCAATTCAATATTTTAAAGGAAAAGGGAGAAAAAGCTCAAACCTTCAATCGGTCCTTGTTCAAAAGATGGCATATTAAAAGAGAAAAGAATTAGCATACTGTACAGTTTAATCTTTATTTCCAACTTCTTGAGAAGGTCTCAGTTTGTTTTGTTATAAACCCTGAAAGTGGGGATTGAGGATTTACATTGTGTTTCCAAGTGCCCTCAGAAAAAAAGAGAGGCTATGCAATGTTTGGGGAGAGATTTACACCCATCACTTAAGTAATTTATAATAGTAAGAACAAAACAATACATGTCCAGCACCTTCGTTGCTAGGCCACCTAATAAAAAGCATTAGGTTGATTTGTAATACTACATTCAAACCTGCTTTACTCAGATTGGCTTTATTCAGATTTTGACATATCTCAGATTTGTCATGTGCCAGTCAAATATTATTTAGATCCATGGGAAAGTTTTTCTTTAACCCGTATTATAGCATTCAGATATTCATTTATCCACTACAATGTGTTCAGTTAATTCGGATCACTTTAAACTTTTCATTCACTATGGCCGTAGTAACACACTACAGTTTTGTAGAGTGCCTTAACATCGAGGAGTATCGATTACTGCCCTCAATAATAATACTGCACATGTCTGTCGCACTTATGATGAAAAGTAAAAGATCATCAAGTTCTGTATATCCATCAATGAAAAGAAAGATGTTACTTATAAGTTTGGACTGAAACCACAAACATTGAGGGAGTACATGAAATGTAAAGAAAAGATTAAAGAAATAATGCACTGGACATACTGAACAGATTTGTATTGGAGAAATCCAATAATTGCCAGTTTATGAAGGATGTGCTGTCTTTTTCATGGGAAATACTAAAAATGTATAAATCAAGAAATTCCTAAATGTAAATGTCAGACTTTCCTTTGAAAAGCAAATAGCCTTAATACATTATAACATTTGACCTTATTTCCTGAGAAAAGCCAAGACAGGATACGATGTATTTGTAGAATAATACAAAAATCTAATTAAACTGAGTTTAGAGTTAAATAGATTATTCTTATTTGGATTACTTTTCAAACATGTATCACAGTTGTAATGGAAAATTAAGGAGTTTTCTTAATATTAGGAATTACTTAATTCTATGTTCTACTACCGTTTTACATCGTGGTTCACTGTTGCCTGTGATTTCCCATGATAGAAATTGATTTTTGGACTACTGTCAGCTTTTCATAGAATTATACTATTAACTGGGATTTTGACTCAGATACATTTCCCTGGTCCCAACTGATCCGAATAAAGCAGGTTTGAATGTAATACTATTTAAAGATACTGTATGTTTTTTTATTGTAAGATGAAGCTCTGCATGTCTTGCAGGAATAAAGAGTAATATTAAAGTGTTTATGAAACAGACCATAAACAGAGTTGCTCTAAGAATTTGTGTATGAGATTAAAGCATAAGTAGTGTGATTAATTAAATCACGGTTTCATGCATATTTATGTATTATTATAGTGTATAAGTAAGATACATACCACTTTTCCAGATCTATTCTATCATATAATCACTTTTTAGAACTTAACATTTTTAAACATTCCAAAATAAAGGACGGTCAAAACAAAGTATGCTCCATCAGTCTGTTAAGGATGTGTTGTCTCATAGCCTCCTGGATGGCAAGAAAAACTGCAAAAGGACCACATTTGTCAACCTGAGTGAATATCAAGTCAACCAAGTGTTTGCATTTAATACCTTCATAATCATAGTTTCCATACACAGCATGCGGGGTGGTTACTGTGCTGTGCAGGAAAAACAGTTAAGACAGCAACACAATAATCATTCATGATGTCTGTGGAAACTATAATTATTATCAAGGAAGAAGACTATGCAATGCAGACACTAGGTTGACTTGGTTATCACTCGGGTTGCTGTGAGAAAAACAAATCCGGCCCTTTTGTAGTTTTTCCTGCCATCCAGGAAGTTGTAACACAATACATCCTGAAAACCGAAGGAGCATACATGCTGGGTTTTGACTGGACAAAATTAGGTAAGTTGGTAAAATGTTTAAGTAGCTTATAACATATCATTGATCTGGTAGAGTGATCATACACTATAACAACACATAAAGACATAAAAATGTCATTTTAGGAATTGCACTACTTTATGTTACTATTCTGTTTGAAAAATTAAAGAGGATGATTTGTGACAGGCCTCCATTAATTAAAAGGCCATTGTTTTTACTCTCCCCAAGAATACCTTTCTGGAGACTGTAATTTGTGATTTGGTACACTGAAATGTGGGCAGCTTCATGCATTTAATTACTCGGTACTTGAGATTTTTATTTATTAAATCTCACTTATTCTTACACTCTGGTCACCTTATTTGAAACTGTATGCCAGAATGCCAATATATAATGGTTGTAATTAATATTTCTGTATTTGGGATGTATGATTGGACTTCAGTAAAAGTTATCAAGTGCAAATCTGTCGCCTGCATTCAGTCATAGTATTTTTAGTACTTAGTGCAGTAAGTAGTTATGAGACCTTTGTGAATATCTCTTGAATATATGTGAGGTCAGTAATGGTGTTTATATGCTTTATATATGTACAATAAATTAATTAAATGCAAATTAGGCTGCTGTGGTAATTATGCCTTTCTTGATTTCCTGAGAAATACTTATTCACTGGAATGGGAGTAATGAAAACGATGACACATAATAAAGTATGCTAATCTTCCTTGCCATGTGGTAGTCTTCTGCCCTATTAAGTAAATCAAGCCCTAAGTATTTAGCAGATTCATATTAGAAACAATATGGCATACCAACATTGTTTATTAATGTTTGTCAAAATAAAGCATATATTATTGCTGCTTAATCCAGTCATTCAGGTGAAATAATTGGGGTTGTAAAGCCACCCTTTCCCAAAATTAAGGTTAGTGTATGTATGTCTGTGTCCCAGGACAATTGACTTACTTCTTCTTCCTCCAGTCCCATTAGATCCCAGTGGTGGCACAATCTTATTTGTCTGCGCTTCCAGTGCTCAAGAAACATGGCAGCTGTGAAAAGCAACATAACTAATTTCAATGTAGTTCACACAATATGGTGTATACCATCTACACTTGCATGTGAATCCATTTGTTTTTGCTTTTCCAGAATGTAGTTGATCGGTATAAAATTCATATGACATCCATTTGAGTAATTTATCAATCATATTCAGTAGGCATTTCTATTTTATCACTTACAAGAGTCATTTTCAGGTATTAATAAATTGTTCAATTGATTCTAAATAAGTTGTAATGCTTGCCTTTATATAAATTATTATAGAAATTCCATTTCCATTTCTGATCTTAATTCAAATAATGACAGTAAAAGCTCTGTTATCCGGCACCTGTTATTCCCAGAAGCAAATACAAATCTGACTAATCTGAATCCATATGTAAAAACTTAATGATTATGTGTAATCAGATGCTTGGTGTGCATCTGGGTCTTCCTTTCATTGTAAATTGTGACAGCGGTAATACCTATTGCTTTGTGATGCATTTTGTGGAATATCAATAACCCTGCATTATGGGTTATAATAATTCATCAATGAGTACAGGAGCTTAGTGCACAAAGTTTTTGCTCACTTTAAATCAGAAGATTTGATAGATTTGAAAGAGACTTTAGGGAGGAGAAAGTCCTACTGTTTTAATGAAGCAGTTTTGACATCAGACCCTCTACCATCTACCATCTAATCTTGTAATTATATTTTATATTTATATTTTATATATTTATATTACAATATTACACTATTGCCTGTGCTCATAGTATCTCATCATCCCGTGGTGTAATCTTTGCATGAGCATTTATATGGGCATGCTGTTAACTGTCTACAGTTTCAGAAAAGCTACATTTTTATTATACAGCTATTCTTTACTTTTTAAAGTTGTCAGCAAATAAAGAAACGGTGTCTTTGTTTCCTTGATATCATGAAGAAATGCTGCAGATCAGCAGTAATAGCTCTAAATTAAGGTGAACTAGCTTGAACAAGGAAACAAGTGGTAACATAAGTAGATTTCCATGTGAGGTATATCCATCACATACAATACATCTACAATAAGCATAAGGTCTCAAAACTGAAATCTAGATTGCTACAGAGAGGCCCCACAAGCATGGAAAGAGAGAGACTAACCATAAATATCTTATAGTTCTACCCCTGTGACATCAAATATAAGTAATAATGCATGGACATTTCCACACGGCTCCGCTTTGAAAAAGCTGATCTATGCAGTTCTTACAGAAGATACTGTAAGACAAGCTGCTTTCATCAGACAATAGACAATACACCTGCCATTTGCATGATTCAAGAAGCCGATGTTACCCTTGACAAGTCACTGTAACATAATTCCACACAATGCCACAGGCAACTGCAAGCCTGTAGCTTCATTTTTTCTATGCCACAACCCTTCAGCAATGAAGAGAGTTAATTTTCTGTTGTACATGTTCACTAAATGAAATGTCATACAGAAAACAACTATTCAAATTTAAGGTCTTTACATTGCAAAAACAGCAAGCCTTTATTTTCAAAACTTCAAAAAGTAATTGCAAGTAAATATCATTAACATTTTACCATTAATAATATGTTTGATACAGGACAGGATTTGAAAGTTGTGATTAAGATTAATTTTGGTGCTTATCTCTGGAGCCAATTTGTAACACTATTCTGTTCATTATTCCTGCCACTGAAGGAACAGTAGAACAATGCTACTGATTTGATCAAAAGAGAATTCACCATTTCACTTTTATAATTGCAAGTTATTATCAATTAACAAGAGATAAATAGTGAGTTTATTTAATAATGGCAAACACAAGAAGACAAATACTTCTATATACAAATGTGTCATGAGTCTTTATACATTGTACTTATTGCAATGCTTCCAGACTTAATTTAGTAACAGTGTAAATAATGTTATTTTAAGATTAAGATGTTAATATTTTCTGTTCAAAGGCAATTAAAATAATCTCCCCCTGTGTCTTGGTGAACACAGAACATATTGTCACTTAAGTAATAACATTTAAATAATAACATGAATAATAATGCAATAATATTTACATTATGTTATAACATATATTGTCAATGCAATTAGAAATCTATATGCATAATACAATCTTTTGTGTGCTTTAATAAGAGCAAACCAGATTAATTTAGAGAAAAGCCTTAGAGAACATTTTAAATTAACATACTAAATTAAGTACCTAGCATTATGTTTATAATTGATTGGATTATATTTATGGGCGAACATGTGGGGATAGTTGAACTACCGGCGGTGGCAGGGGGGAAGGGGGGTATATACTAGGTGTGTAATGATTACCAGTATGAATGATATATCGATACAGATTCTCTAGGTTTGGTTCAAACAGTAAGTCATACCGATATGAATCGACAACAACTTATTAATTCTTTACAAAATATGAAAAAATGAAAAATAAACATTTTATCATTGTTAGCTATACTATACGGCTCAAAAAACTTAAGGGAACACTCCGAGTTCAGAAATCAATGTTAAGTGTCTCCTTAATTTTTTGGAGCAGTATACTAATAATAATAATAAAAAAGTGGTGCATGTGTGTGACCATTTATGTAATTTACTTAAATTGGTCAAATATTGTTTGTGTTCCTCATAACAGACAAGCAGACAAAAGATAACCAATACAAAACACTCCAGTTAAATTAAAGGCACCTGCTATTCGAACGTATCCGTATAAAATGTCTTGGTTCTAAACATACATATTCTTACAAATAGCCACTAAACGGATCCACGTGAAAATGATGTCTGTTAAACGTATAGACCCTAATCCTAACCCTAACCATATACAGATCTGTACCTGATTTCCGTTTTGTTTTTTTAAATAGATCCGTATGGTTAGAAGCAACGAATTTCATATGAATCCATACTAAAAGTTTAAACACTTCCTAATTTAAAACCCAAACTGTGGAATAATTTTGTTTTTGTTATCTAAACGAAAATGGAAAGGATCTTGATAAATCAAACACGATTTGCAAATTATGTTGGGACTCAATCAATACATTTTAATACAACAAATCTTTCTTGAGAAGATGCCATAATATTGATATGGAGTGTACTTCTGCAAAACAAAGACACCTCCAGCTGCTGCATCAAATTAATTCACTACCGTTTTCCAACTTTGGTATGAGTAATATGTTAGATCTGTCCTTGCTCTGAGTTGTTAAGATGCTCTTGCCGCTAATAGAAAACTACAACACTGTACTCAGTTGCAGCTTCATTTTTAATAAGATGCCACTTTCTTCTAATCATAAACATAACCACTACTATATATAGATTTGTAGTTTTCTATTAGCGGGTGGGTCAAAGTTTTTATTTAATCCGGCCCCTAGTTAAGGAATCTATAGGTTGAGTCAGTGAGGTGTCAATTGGTGGCAGGAAGCTAAAACAAAGGTACTTAAGCAGCTGTTGAGCAACAGCTGCGCTGTTTCTCTGTAACAAAAAAAGACAAGCAGTTGAATTAGGGGACAAAATGCAAGAGACAGTGTTTAGGGTACCAACAACTTACTAAATTTAGAAACATGTGGACACTACAGTGTCAGATTTGCAGAATGATTACTTATATTGAGGCTCAGCTTGCTGATCTGTGCTGTATTAGTAATATGGAAGAATTGGTCAATAAGCCTATTAGAAAGATGGTGTGCATGCCAAAACCTAGGAAGGTTGAGCCCTTAGAGCAGGAAAGTGCAGACAACTTCTGGGTTACAGTAGGTCATAACCACAGAAAAGGGCATGCACACACCTTAGAAGAGATGACCCAAGAGCTAGAAGTTCCATAAGTTCCAACTGCTGGACAACGAGTTGGACAGTGACAGTTCAGGGGGTAATGGGAGGGCAGTTGAGCACCAGAGCACCATGGTGTCCATTCTCCCTCAGAACAGGGAGGTAGTTACAGTGCATCCGGAAAGTATTCACAGCGCTTCACTTTTTCCACATTTTGTTATGTTACAGCCTTATTCCAAAATGGATTAAATTAATAAATTTTCCTCAAAATTCTACAAATAATACCCCAACAACGTGAAAGAAGTTTGTTTGAAATCTTTGCAATTTTGTTAAAAATAAAAAAATAAAAAAGCACATGTACATAAGTATTCACAGCCTTTGCTCAATACTTTGTTGAAGCACCTTTGGCACCAATTACAGCCTCAAGTCTTTTTGAGTATGATGCTACAAGCTTGGCACACCTATTTTTGGTCAGTTTCTCCCATTCTTCTTTGCAGGACCTCTCAAGCTCCATCAGGTTGGATGGGGAGCGTCGGTGCACAGCCATTTTTAGATCTCTCCAGAGATGTTCAATCGGGTTCAAGTCTGGGCTCTGGCTGGGCCACTTAAGGACATTCACAGAGTTGTCCTGTAGCCACGCCTTTGTTATCTTGGCTGTGTGCTTAGGGTCGTTGTCCTGTTGGAAGATGAACCTTCGCCCCAGTCTGACGTCCAGAGCGTTCCAGCGTGCTCCAGAGCGCTCTTCATCAAGGATGTCTCTGTACATAGCTACATTCATCTTTCCCTCGATCCTGACTAGTCTCCCAGTTCCTGCTGCTGAAAACCATCCCCACAGCATGATGCTGCCACCACCATGCTTCACTGTAGGGATGGTATTGGCCAGGTGATGAGCGGTCCCTGGTTTCCTCCAGACATGACGCTTCCCATTCAGGCCAAAGAGTTCAATCTTTGTTTCCTCAGACCAGATAATTTTGTTTCTCATGGTCTGAGAGTCCTTCAGGTGCCTTTTGGCAAACTCCAGGCGGGCTGTCATGTGCCTTTTACTGAGGAGTGGCTTCCGTCTGGCCACTCTACCATACAGGCCTGATTGGTGGAGTCTGCAGAGATAGTTGTTCTTCTGGAAGGTTCTCCTCTCCCCACAGAGACACGCTGGAGCTCTGTCAGAGTGACCATCGGGTTCTTGGTCACCTCCCTGACTAAGTCCCTTCTCCCCAGGGCTCAGTTTGGCCGGGCGGCCAGCTCTAGGAAGAGTCCTGGTGGTTCCAAACTTCTTCCATTTACGGATGATGGACGCAACTGTGCTCATTGGGACCTTCAATGCTGCTGAAATTTTTCTGTACCCTTCCCCAGATCTGTGCCTCGATACAATCCTGTCTCAGAGGTCTACAGACAATTCCTTGGACTTCATGGCTTGGTTTGTGCTCTGACATGCACTGTTAACTGTGGGACCTTATATAGACAGGTGTGTGCCTTTCCAAATCATGTCCAATCAACTGAATTTACCACAGGTAAATCAAGTTGTAGAAACATCTCAAGGATGATCAGTGGAAACAGGATGCACCTGAGCTCAATTTTGAGTGTCATGGCAAAGGCTGTGAATACTTATGTACATGTGCTTTTTTTTTTGTTTTTTTTAAATAAATTTGCAAATATTTCAAACAAACTTCTTTCATGTTGTCATTATGGGGTATTGTTTGTAGAATTTTGAGGAAAATAATGAATTTAATCCATTTTGAAATAAGGCTGTAACATAACAAAATGTGGAAAAAGTGAAGTGCTGTGAATACTTTCCAGATGCACTGTATAGTAGGATATTCGATTCTTAGAGATGTAGATCACACAGTGTGTTCTAGTGATAAGGTGACCCACATGATGTCTTGCCTGCCTGGTGCTCAGGTTGCAAATCTCCCTAAACTAGTAGACGGGTTACTGGCCGAAGCTGGGGGACATCCACTGGTCATGGTCCACATTGGAACCAATGACATAGGAAATGATAGACCAGAGGTTCTGCAAGACAAATTTAAATAGTTAGGAAAGAAACTAAAGAGCAGAACCTCCACAGAATTTTATCCAAAATACTTTCTTCTGGGATAAATGGGACCTGTACAAACAGGACAGTCTAGATCTAAACAGAAGGGGGCTAACACATTGGGAGAGTATATGTGCAGAGTAATTGAGAATCTTTTAAACAAGGGACCAGGGGAGCAGGGAGCTCTGACAATGGGAGATGTTCTACTAAGGAAGCAAAAGAAAACACAGGGAATAAGTCCTGAAACGTTTGTACCACAATGCCAGGAGTATAAGGAACAAGATGTTAGACCTAAATGCCACAGTGCTGGCATGTGACCATGATGTTGTAGGAGTGACAGAAACATGGCTTACAGAAAATGATAGGGATGAATACAAGTTCAGAGCATACACACAGTTTGGGAGAGACAGGCATAATCAAAGAGGTGGTGGAGTAGCATTATATGTCAGAAATGAAACTGAGGCAGAAGAACTCAAATTAGATCCTGCTAACGAAACTGAATCATTGTGGGCTAATATTTTGAATAAAAGATCTGAAGGATTAGTGGTAGGAGTGTGTTACAGACCACCCAATTCAGATATTCAGAAAGATGTTGCTTTGTACAATGTAATCAGGACTGCATGTAGCAAGGATGAGGCTGTTAAGGGGGAATTCAATTTCCCTAACATAGACTGGGAAAGCTCATTTGGGACTACAGAAGCAGAAATAGAAATGGTTGAAATGGTAAACGACTGCTTTCTAACTCAATATGTCAGGGAACCAACCAGAGAAAGTGCATGCATTTGTTCTTTTTCAAATGACCAAGATAGATTGAGAGGGACACTAGTTAGAAAACCAATGGCAAAATGTGATCACAATATGGTTAGTTTTGAGGCATACTTTAAAAAAACAAAGACCAAGTCTAAATCAACGATCTACAATTTTAGAAAAGCAAATCTTGAAGGTATGAGGCAGCACTTAGAAGAGTTAGACTGTAGCACACTGCATACAGATTCAGTTGAAAATGGATGGTTATATTTTAAGAATATACTACTTGAGCCTCAGGAGAAATTTGTACCAAAACTTAGCAAATTAAGGACCAAAAAACATTGGCCAAAATGGTTTAATAGAAGTATGCAAAAAAATATCAAGAGGAAGAAAATGTTGTATAGCGCATACAAAAGAGATTAAGACTAAACAAAATACATAGAATATGTTGAGCTGCAAAGAGATCTTAAGAAAGGGATCAGGAAAGCAAAGAGGGAAACAGAAAGAAACATAGCTCTTGGAGCTAAAATTAATGCAAAGAGCTTTTTTCAATATTACAACATCAAGAGGTCAATAAAGGAGGAAGTGAAATAGATAAAGGGCAAAAATTGAAGTATCTTGGAAAATGAACAAGATGTGGCAAATGTTCTAAATGAGTATTTCACAGAGGTTACAAAAAGAAAAACAGATAACATGCCACATGTTAACAATCAGTCCAGTCAAACCCTAAGAGAGATCAAGATAAATGAGGAGGAGATACTAAAGGGACTAGCAGAACTAAAAACAAACAAATCACCTGGGCCAGATAGTATATTTCCAACAGCACTTAAAGAAATGAGGGAAATTATTTATAGGCCACTAACTCAAATATTCCAAATGACACTTAGAACAGGGGATGTGCCAACTGACTGGAAGACAGCAAATGTCATACCAGTCCACAAGAAAGGGGACAAAACTGAGCCAGGAAATTACAGACCAATCAGTCTCACCTGCATCACTTGTAAAATGTTGGAAAAAATGATTAGACAGAAAATAGAGGAGCATCTTAATGAAAACCATATTCTTGGAGATAGACGAAGCAGATCATGTCTTACTAATTTATTAGAATTTTTTGAACATGCAACTGCAGCTGTAGATCATGTGAAAGCATATGATATGATATACTTAGATTTTCAGAAAGCTTTTGATAAGGTTCCACACAAAAGAATGATCCTCAAATTGGAAGCTGTAGGCATTCAGGGTAATGTAAGTAGATGGATTATGAACTGGTTGATGTATAGGAAACAGAGGGTGTCGATTAGAGGAGTTGCTTCTAACTGGAGTGAGGTTGTTAGTGGAGTTCCACAGGGATCAGTACTAGAGCCTTTGCTTTTTCTAATCTATATTAATGATCTGGACTCTGGGATAGTTAGCAAACTTGTCAAATTTGCCGATGATACCAAAATAGGTGGCTCAGCAGATACAATCTCGGCAGCACAGGCTATTCAAAGGGACTTAGATAATATTCAGTTGTGGGCCGACACCTGGCAGATGAAATTCAATGTGGACAAGTGCAGGGTAATACATGCAGGTAACAAAAATGTCCACTATAATTATAATATGGGAGGAATAGAACTAGATGAAGTAATGCATGAGAAAGACCTAGGAGTCTATGTGAACTCATCACTCTCCCCATCCAAACAATGTGGGGAAGCAATAAAAAAGGCAAACAGAATGTTAGGGTATATTGTCAAAAGTGTAAAATTTAAAACAAGGGAAGTAATGTTCAGACTGTACAATGCACTAGTTAGACCTCATCTAGAATACTGTGTACAGTTCTGGGCTCCACACTTAAAGAAGGATATCGCTGCTCTAGAGGCAGTTCAGTTCAGGCAGAACAGAGGAAACTACGTGGGGACTTGATTCAAGTCTTCAAAATCATGAAAGGCATCGACCACATCAAACCAGAGGAGCTTTTCCAGATCAGCAGGGATACACGCACCCGGGGACACAAATGGAAATTGGGCTGCAAGGCATTCAAAATGGAAAACAGGAGACACTTCTTTACAGAGAGAGTAGTCACAATCTGGAACAAACTCCCCAGCAATGTGGTAGAAGCTGAAAGTTTGGGAACATTTAAAAATAGACTGGATAGGATCCTTGGATCACTCAGTTATTAATGGACACCAAACAAGCACGATGGGTCGAATGGCCTCCTCTCATTTGTAAACTTTCTTATGTTCTAATTAAAGCAAGGAGAAACCTGTTAATAACTTAATAACTGCAGGATTTAACAAAGAAACAAACAAAAAAATATAGCATTGTTCATTCTACAACTTGTTTTAAGAAATAGTAAAAGCTTCTCATATGTATTATGTGCAGTTTATGTATTGTTTGTATATGAAACAAAAAATGCTGATAAAAATGTAAATGCTGGTAGATGTTCCTACCCCAGAGGGACATGAATATAGAGAAGAATACTGTGGCAGGGTTGTCAAATAGGTGGCTGGCACGAGCAGTTGAACAAGCTGTGCTGAGGTTCCAGTAGTCACATGCCCCATCACACAGTGGACACATGGTGAAATTATTCAGGTGGCTACACATCTCAAGGCTAGGAGAGTAAAAATATTAGTATTAGTGATCTTGTACTTTTACTGTACATATAAGCACATGTGAAATAACTAGTTAACATGCAAAGAGTCTAATTTCAGATTGAATATTCAGTTTATTTAAGCATTATATGAATTCAGAATGTGTTTTGATGATTATGTAACAGCTGATGGAGGAGCAAGCAGAAGCAAGCTAAATGAGTATTGAAACTGTTTTTATGAAACACAATACACAATTGTTGTTTTACCACTTACTCCATTAATTAATACATCTAACCACTGTGTTTAATAATAACAAAAATGCTAGAATATTTTAATACACACAGGTAGAAACAAGTACCTTGGTATGTTGGTATCCATTGTTGCACAGCCATAAAAGAACACTATGATTCCCACTACAGATGCTGGAATAAGGAGCTCTGTATAGATACCGAGCCATGCAAAATATAGCCCAATCTTCTCCCCAAAGTATTTCCTAGAAGACAGAAGCACAAATGAAAACACAAGAATATTAGAAAGTTTGCAAATGAAAGGGAGCTATTCTGCTCATCATATTTGTTTTGTTTACTATTTAATCAATCACTCTGACCATTAAAAAAAAACATTAGCTTCACCATGTATTTTGGTAATGTCATATGTTCACCCTAAGGCAGGGGTTTCAAACATGCAGACAATCATCCAGATCCAAAACCCGAAGCCATAATTTCCTCTCATTTCCTATAAGTGTGTCCTTTATATTTATTAAATGTTATTAAATTCTACATTACACTGCTGGTGGAAGAATGTCATTTTTAAACACTTCAAAACAATTATGTGTTTAGCTTTTGTTAAAAAATATATATACTCATTAGTTTTATTATATATATTTTTTCATGTTTGTAAATAGTAAGAAGTAGGAACAAATATGTTTTCCTGTAATGGACCGGTCTCTAGCCTATGTGGTTGATTGTCGCTAATTTGGGTTTCTGGACCATGGAGGAAAGAGTATATTGGGAAAGTATTAATCCTTTGCTGAACAACGTTGGGACACCTGTCTTAAGGAGAACCCACAACAACCCACAATGGAGGTGGCGACAATGCAAGCTTCTGATACCATACCTTATAAGATCAACTGGCTGGTATTTGTAAAAAGCTCCATATCGTGCCCATTCCTGATGTAAAATCTAGAAATAATAATAATAAAAAAACAGTTTAAATATACCTATTCATTAGCACAATTAGTTTATAGCACTTCAACATTGATTTTCAATACATTCAGACTTTATAAAAATTGCAAAACGTTTTCAGCCTTGTTTGCATGTGCCTTAATCCAAGACCATAATACATACATTTCAAGTCATTCCACCTTACCTAAAAACACTCAGGCTGCATATTTCATAAGTAGATTCCCTGGAGTTACTTGTATTTTTAATGTGTAATTAATTTGTTATTCTACATGTGTTCTACTTAAGATCCAATTAAATACAATTACATACATACATATGCATATTATGTTACATGTACCTGACAATGCACCAACACATGTGTTAAGAATCGTTTCACTGCACACTGCTTATAGGAAGTATTCACCTTCTTGACTTGCTGTATTAAAGCCTGAAATCGTGATGCATTGAAATGGGATTTTTACGTGTTAATCTACACACCTACTGTGAACTGTCAATGTGGGGAAAAAATGGGAAGGGTGAAAAAACAAATCAATTAAAAATAAAGACCTGAAAAGTTGTCAATAGATGTGGGGCCAGATTAAATCAACATTTTGACCCACCCGCTAATAGAAAACTACAAAACTGTACTCAGTTGCAGCTTCATTTTTAGTAAGATGCCACTTTCTTCTAATCATAAATGTAACCGCTACTATGTACAGATTTGTAGTTTTCTATTAGAGGGTGGGTCAAAGTTTTGATTTAATCCGGCCCGTGATTTAACTGCCTCTGGTAATATGCATTTTCAAAGGTCAGCTTCCATGAATTCTATGAATGCACACAATTTCTTACCAGTCTCCTGGGTTTGTCTACATATATGTATTGAGATTTTTCTCCCCAATCACAATATCATTAGTTATCATAATTATCATACAAATCACATAGCAGCATAGTCCCCTCTGTTGTCTATGGATGTAGTAACATCAGAAGGAAAGACTGTGGATTCAGTTTCCCCAAGTTTCTGGCAGAAATATAGCTTTTGTAGATGGGAGCAAACCCACCATGGTTATTGGGATTGGCAGGCAACTAGCCTGTATTAAGTATTAAGTACTTTGTGCAGTTATTATTCTTAGTTTCAGATTTGTAAATTCTTGTGGCTTGCATGAATGTAATTAACTTTCTCGGTCAAAAATCTAAAATGCAATTGTCTCTAAAACATTTAAACATCTTGGTAAAGTTAGCACTGTTAACACCACGGACTGCATGATCTTGGGAGTCATGATTACAGAGCACACATCTGGATATTTTAAGTTTTCTTTCAAGAAGACCTATGTTAAACCTATTTACCTAATATAATGTTGTGATTTACTTATCTATATTAATGAGAAAAACTAGGCTACACACAATTTTTTTTAAATAAAAACATGAGCCTATCTATATAGATCTGTCTGTGCATTTTTACTGATAGTGAAATGTTATCAAGTTGCTGGTGTTCATTCAAGTAAGTGCTCATATTTGTATTTTTCTTTTTATGTTACTCATCTCTTCAATACTACAGAAGACAGACTAGATATTTGTAGTGTTTGCGCACTGCCCAGAGGTTTTACACAGCACACATGACAAAATGTGTACTACATCCATAGACAACAGAGGGGACTATGCTGCTATGTGATTTGTATGATAATTATGATAATATTTGGCAGGTAGCACTGTGGAGTAGTGGTTAGGGCTCTGGACACACACATATATATATATATATATATATATATATATATATATATATATATATATATATATATATATATATATATATATATTATTATTATTTTTTTTTTATTTTTTTTCCTGAAGTTAAAAGAGAACATTATAAGGCGATTAATACGGCTTTTACACAGCTTCTCTTAGAATTGTGTTTCAATAAAGTTCCCTGAACCTCGTTAACTCCTAGCAAATCTATGACAATGCAAGGAAAATGGATCATTAATCGAATTCAGCCAAACTAAATGTAAGAAATCAAAAACAATAACTTAATAATAATAATAATAATAATAATAATAATAATAATAATAATAATAATAATAATAACAACAATAATAATAATAGGCCTTTCAAATATACACTGAATTTAATGTGCACTGTATGCACTGTATTTTCAAAATATAAAAACAAGCTCACTTATGGAAATCAAAGAGGATATGGCAGCTACACAGCTGTTTTGGACACACAGCTGCAGCTATGTACATAATAAGATTATGTTTGAGTCTGTGACGACCTCCATACATACAAACTATTCTGGGAATTGTTTAATATGTATTACTACTACATCCACGATATTGTGTTTGTACTGCTGAGTAAAACCTGTTTCAAGCCTTGTTGCTTGTCAATGGCATAGAGGTATGCACTACTTTTTTACCGAGGAGGTGTGCATATTATTATTATGTATTTAGTAATGTAAATGTATTGTCAATTTAATATATTTAAAAAATATATGATCTGATGTATTTCTCCTTGATATACAGTTAAACAGGCTAATGGACTGCCATACAGACTTATACCCCTCTTCCACTGGCCACATTTAGGTGCACCTCCCCGTGGCCAGACTGTAACCATACACCTAAACTTTGCTGCCAGCGTTTTCATTTATTTTAATTAAGTAAAGCTGCCCTAGGAAGTGAATGTGAGACATGAAAGGTCAACATGCATTCTAGGACACTTGGCATTATGGGATTTAGTGTTCAAAAACTGGAGGCTGAAATATATGTTTTTGAGATATCTAACAGATAGGTCTTATTGGGTGACCAGATATTCAAAAGTAGAAACCAGGACATATTGAAAAATATATATAAAACAAATTACATCACTTACATCACAAAATTAAGCACTAATTGCAACGTATCCACTCCCGTTTCATCTAGTTTAATTTTTAAGCAGCATGTTTAAAAGTTATAAATGTGTATTAAGCTACATCTCCTTGTATCATGATCCAATTAACACTGACAATATAGCCTAACTGAAGCATCCTAGATATTTTCCCTTATTATTTCTCTGCGGGAGAATTCAACTGTGTTGCATTATTAAATAAAGTGCATGTTTATGTGTAAATCAGTCCTGTGTAGCCGCTAAGCATATCATGAAATATACAGTTACAGCCTATATATAGCTTCTTAAGAACTAATACATTTATATCTAAATATGGCTACAACACTCTGGGATCCATAACTTTCAGTTCAGTGTTAATAACATACATGAATAATCAATGTCGCTAAATAAATGTGTGGCACTTTTTGACCATATATTAAAAACTGCTCAAATTTAATCATCTTCCCAAGGTAAGTACACATATTCTTTCTTGGGAAAAGTTTCTACAGCATCTCTCTCATCGATAGCGGTTGCCATTATTGTAGTTACAATTTCAAAATGCAGTGGCACTGTGTCTGGCTACTTAAGGGGATATAACAGTATGTGCCCCAGACCAGTTTGGGACTCATATGATGTACAAAACTGTGCCTCCTGAAACTAGTTTGGGCACAGGTGGAGGTGTACCTGGGCCATAGTGGAAATGCCCTAGACTCGAACGGGCATGCTGAGGTGCACGTCAACGTGGCCAGTGGAAACAGGGCATTATTTACATAGCCAAACTGTTTTCAGGGAAAGCAGGTGCCCACTTGCTAGGCTTTGCCATAGTAACAATCATGTGACTGCTTATTACATAAGTACAACAACACCTTTGACCAATCAAAAGTGACACCATTCAGTAGTTCCAACGGTGAGTTGCAAGTCTTACTTTTACTGATGGTCTTTGGTTTGAGTTGTTGATGTTGGCATGCAAAAGTAAATTTTGGTAGCAAGAAACTAGGTAAATTTTTCTTCAGAAAGGAAGGTGAATGTGTAAAACAGCAGCTATAATTTAAATAGTTATGATTATTGTGTGTTCCATGTACAGGTTGCAGTCCATAAAGGCTTTATGCCACTATCAATCAATCAAATAATCAATTTATATTTAGTATAGCGCCCCTTACCTAGGCTAATTTAAATCTGCCCTATAAGGGGGGGGGGGGGGGTTGATTTCCAAATCTGGAAAAAGTATTGTAGTATTTCGAGGGTAGAGGCCACGACGGGGACTTGAGCCCTGGGCTCCTGCTCCACAGTGCAGCAATCTTACCCAGGCCTCTTAACGAGGCTCAAGATCACTACAGTACCCTCTGGCACGCTACAGTATGTATACCACATCCATGAATGCTGTTGAAAATGAATTACATTCAAATGGCATAAAACCCAAAAGATTTATGTAAATACAAAGAATTATTTCTAAATTATGCGATTGCAAAGAATATATAAACTGAGCATTTGTAAAAATAGATTAATAAAAAGTGATCTGTGTGTTATCACCATTGCCATGTTTCTTTTTAGTTCAAAATAAATGTAATTTCTTGTTGGTTATTCTAAAAATAGTTGGTGTGCTGTGAAATGTTTGAAACATTTAAAGTGTGCTGAAAAGGTTTGGGAAGCATTTAGTGCAATTATACTACCATCGAGACCAGCAAGCTTTTGAAACAATTTCCGTTATAAAATTGTGGATCAGGGGAGAGGTATACAAATATTTAAAAGACACTGAATATCCCTTGGAACACAGTAAAGTTGACTGTGGAAGGTATTACAGCACCACCCACAATCTGCCTAGAGCAAACTGTCTTCCCAAACTGAGCAGCCAGGGTAAGAAGGGCATTGGTCAATGAAGCCAACAAGAGACCAATGAAAACTCTGAAAGACCTACGCTGTTTATGGCGGAGATGGGAGAAACTATCCATGTGTCAACAATAGTTAATGTACTCCACTGGTCTGTATGGAACATTATCAAGAAGGAAGCCACTTCTGAAAAAAGACCATGCAAAATCCAAAAACACATGTGGGAGACTCTGAAAAGATGTAAAAAAAGATTCTGTGGTCCGGTGAAACACAAATTTAACTATTTGACCTAAATGCAATGTGTTTTGTCTGTTGCAAATCCAACACAGCACATCACCTAGGTAACACCATCCCTACCATGAAGCATGGTGGTGGAGGCATCATGAGATGTAGATGCTTTGTATCAGCAAGGACTGGGAAGCTTGTAAGTGTAGAGGGCAAAATGGATGGAGCTAAATACAGCCAAATCCTTGAGTAAAACCTGTTTCAATCTGCAAAGGAATTAAAACTGGAAGAGTTTCAACTTTCAGGAGGACAATGACCCCAAGCACACAGCCAAAGTGACACTGGAGTGGCTTAAAAGTGAATGTCCTAGAGTGACCCAGTCAAAGCCTAGACTTGAATCTGATTGAGAATCTGTGGCAAGACTTGAAGATTGTTTTCTATCAACAATCCGCCATCCAACTTGACAGAGCTTGAATAATTTTGCTTTGAAAAATGGGTGAATATTGCAAACCTGGTGGAGACTTACTGCAAAAGACTCACAGCTTAATTGTAGTCAAAGGTGACTCTACAAAGTATTGATCTGGGGGGTTCAAACCAAGACTTTTCTTTTTTTATTGTGTAAAATACTGTGTATTCAAATACAATTGCTCTTGCCTCTTCAAAATGTTGTGTAAATCAAAGGAAAAAAATCTAATTTTAAATGCATCAAAATTTCAGGTTGAAACACAATAAAATGTTCAAAAGCTCAAGAGGGGTGTGTATTTCCTACAGTATGTCTTACTTATATGTGTAAATACTTCTACAATGTAAAAAAAATCCATAGAAATATGTGTAATTAACCATATTTTTTCAATGTTAAAAAACATATTTTAATATATGGTTAGAATACATTGAATAACCTGGACATATACTATAAAAAAACGAAATATATGTAATTTTACGGATATTATCCATAATTGTTTGTAATGTACAGAACCATTTTGCAGGACACTGCCATTCAACCCTGAAATGAATGTGAAACCTTTAAAACATTTAATCTGACTACAAAAATACTGTAATTTACTTTTTTTTTAAAGGGTTTAAGTATGTGTTTACTGTAATTACAGTACTGTACTTTACTGTTATTTTTTATTTTCCTTTGAAGGGTAACTACTGCCCAGCTGACCAGGGCCTGAGCAGCATATGTATTATTTTAGATGTCTTTAATAAAATAATCCCCGACTGAACCAATTAAGTGTTTTGCATATTTTAAAATGTATCCTATAAATCTGAAATGTTAAATCATAAACTGTATAAGAACTATTCACTGTACAAATAGTGGGTTTCAAAAATGTGTTTAATATTATATTAATATCTGTTTAGTGGTCAGCTCGCAAACGCTACTCCTTTGTTACAAATAGGTCTGGATCACACTTTGAGCTACGAGCGGGAGAAATAGTAGATGGGTGATATGGTATTCTCAGCACAGTATAACAATACAATACTGTGACGCTGTCCTGCTGGAAGACGGCGCTGTGTCGAAGAAGGTGGGGGGGCGCTTCTCCAACGTTTACATAAGGGACAGAGGCATTCTGGGAGCAGCCCCCCTCATGGGAGATGGACAGGACTTGGGGGAGACTGGGAGCATGTACAAAGTTTAACCACTATGTTTGTAATTTTTACATTGTACTGTGAGCCCCAGACCCTCCTGTGTTCACCCTTGTCTGTCCACCCTGGCTTTTTAGGTAGGAGTCTAATACCACACCTCTGGTTTTCCTCCCAGTCTGTGTCTCTCTTTCAGTGTCAGTTCGCGGTTGTTGTTTTATAGAACGCATGAGATAACGCCCTAAATAAAGAGCTGTTTATACCTTTGAGCCACAGACAAATTATTTGACGTGGATTTAACTTTAAATTAAAAGTACTACTTTGTAGAATCACAGTAGAAAACCCTGGAAAGTATTGAATAAAACCCGTTATTTTACAGTAAGGTACCGTAAAGTTTGAATGTGTATTGCTGTAAATTTACCTGATGAGACTGTAGAGAAGTTTAAGTTACTGCACCTAATTTTACGGTGAAATGTCTGACAGCTCGCCTGACAGTCTTTTTACTGTAAATTAACAGTACATTTTTTTAGTGTAGGAATATGAACATTAACAAAACTAAAAGGCACATCAAACAGCTAAAGCAACATGTGATGATATATAAAATATTTAAAAATCCTCAATAGCTAAAGACTTGTAAACTGGTAATTTAAAACAATGTCAACGAACTTAGAACAAGTGAACCCCATAACCTTACAGGATAAGGAGTGCACATCACTGCTTTAGTCGAGGTGTAAATAAATATATTAATTAGCATCAAAACATCACTTCCTTTCAAATTGCAGATTTTAAAAGCAGAAAGAAATAGAGACTCTTGTACCTGTCGCTCATTCTTTTCCTCTTCTTCTGTGTTCTCAAAATTGCCCTTAGACACAAATAGAAAATGTAGATTATATATTTTTGTTAACAAATATACAAGTCAAATTGATGTTGGTTATGTTATATTAATAATGTACTTCTTACTGATGATTATACACAGGGTGTTGTAGCGTTAACAATTTGATGTCTTAATAATGCCATCATGTGATCATTCCTTAATTTATATTAGATCCACAAATGTATTTAAAGGTCGGGTATCATCATTTTGGACTTTTTTCAGAATTCCCTTTTAAAGTACTTCTGGTAGGTCAAACCAACTATATGTGTAGGTTTTAACGCTAAGTGTATAAAAAATACGTCTGAAGATGACCCTCTGAAAAGTCCAGCTCGCTTGAACAGCTGCCGATAATTTATGCGTGATGTCACACCAGGTATTGTTCATTGTCTCTCGGGCTGTTTTGCTGCATTAGCGCTAACAAAAACCCGTTAACAAACATCATAACACACCCAGGGGAGAAATACCATGGTAAATATGTGTATACTATATGGTTGCATCCAGGTATGTAACAGCAGTGTCTCTGCATTAATAATGCCAAAGCTTACAGTAAAGAAACAAGAGACGCAGCTCTCCTGTGCTGTGCTGCTCTGTAGGGCTGCCACCTGGACCCGCAATCACGGGACATTTTGAGACAGGACGGGGTTCAAAATTAGCTGCTAAATTTAAATAAATAAATGTGTTAATTATCCTTACACTTTCGCTAAAATGAATCAGGTTGCTGAATGACTGCATAAACAAGTCAAGTCAAGTTTAACATCCCGCTTCCGAACAGCCGATCAATGTTACTGATTGGGAGAGTAATTGCAAGATATGATAATTTTTTTTTTTTTTTAAATACAGTAAACTACTTTAACGTAGTGTCTGCATATGAACAAAGGACATATTATAACGGATAATAATGATATACATACAATGTGAATTGTAAATATATTATTATTATTATTATTATTATTATTATTATTATTATTATTATTATACAATGTTTTGTCATACTCTTGCCTTTGCATTACTAGCACTTGTATTGTTTATTTTGATTTCCCCTATGCTTCCTCTCCCTAAGCTCTTAACTTTGACTTAACATCTTGTCTGCACTTATCAGCTTTTTCATTCTAGGATGTAAGACCTTATATATTGTTTACTGTATATCTCATATATACCTGTGTAAATTGTGAATTTGTAAAATGTATTATGCCTTGAATTGCACTGTATTATTGCACTTTGTATTGTGCTTATATTTTGTAAGTCGCCATGGACAAGGGTGTCTGCTAATAAATAAATAATAATAATTATATCATTATTTGCCACGCATGATAATTAAGCACTATTATTAATTTGAGCGAAGGTGTAGGAGCTAATTATCAGGTTAATTTCTCTCAGTTAAGGAGTCTGTCTCAACAGGATTACAACAGCGCCCCACCGCATATCAAACAAATAAAATAAAACGAAAAGTGTATATGCCATCGTGCTCTCCTGTATCTGATGTCGGGGACTGTGGGGGTGAATTGTCCTCCACATCAAATTTTTCACAGGAAACACCCGACCCATTAACATCGCTTTACCTGTCTTCTTTGCAGGGGTTTAAATCAATGAAATACCTGCTGTGAAGTCATGCACTCTTGCTCTTCCGGTTACAGGAGTCAGAGGTTTTTTTTAAACGGTCTATCAAAAACAGCTTTTTTCCATCTTATTCCATCTTAATGAATGAAACTTTCGGGACATATTTAGGTATAACTTTTAGTGTAAAAAAATGATGATACCCCACATTTAATAATATATATTAAAAAAAAAAACTGAACTCATTGAAATATCCTCTCCAAACAAAGTAAAACAAAGTGCATTTGAATGCAATGTATTATTAAAACAGGGGGAGTGAAATCCTGAAATGATTTACCAGCACTTGAATGGATTAAAAGGTTTATTACTGGACTTCCTCTAATTAATAGGACATACATGTAATAATTATTGTTAAAGTAATTTACCAATGAAGAAAAAAACTCACATTATAATGTTACTGTTTATCTTCCTAACAGTGCGAACTGATTAAACAAATAGTACTTTCTACCAGAAACAATAGTCCCTTGATGAAATTGAACTAACTTGATTTTGAATGAAAACGTACATGTGCACTCAGTAGTTTTTGATCCAAATCAATCAAGAAGTAAAATTGTATGCATCAATAGCATTTTTGTCAAAATCACTTAAATATATTTCTAAATATACAATTTTCAAATGTATTCACACACTGGCAGTCAGTATGTTGTGATTCTTCAGATTTGTGCTTCCTGTAGATTTTTAACAGGTTTATCAAATTCTTAGGAGGGTTATACTCCTTCCTTTTCCATGCAGAACCTCTATAACTTTTCCAGATTGCACTTCTTGTGCTTTTGGACTGATTTTTTTTTTTTTTTGATACCATGGATTTACTATGTGTCTCTACTTTATATATTCAACAGTCATATTAGTATAATGTCACTGTCAACTTACATCATGCAGGGGGAAAGCTGAATCATAGACACCACTTGCTATTAGTGTGGTAATACCTGAAAAAATAAACAGAGAACTAAAGATAGGCAAGAAGATGTGGTATCATATCCTATACATACACTACATAGTGCCTTGCAATCGTATTCAGACCATTCCTAACTTGTCCCATTTTGTGTACCAAATGCTGCATTCAACACTTTTTAAAAATTCAATATAATGCTGATGAGCATGTCTGTAAAGCTTCATTATTGTTTCATCTGATTGTTCATGCTCATAATTGTCATCGAGATGCAGTTTTGCAAATTCTTTCATTTTGTTTTGTGTTGTCAGAAAACTTCTTCCTTGCAACTCTACCATTAACACCAGATCCATGCAGCCAACATTGAATTGTACTTTTTGAGACATTGTATCCTGATGATGCAAGAATGTCTTAGAGATTTCTAACTGTTGTCCCTTGGGTTTGCGTTTGCCTCCTGAATCTTCCAGACAACAGAAAGTTGATGCAGGATTCTTTTTGGAGGATTTTATTTTTAAATTTGACACTTTTGTATTTGAAAAACATACCATTATTTGTAAAACATGAAATTGCATTGCCCAGTTTTAATTTATTAAATACAGTTTATCAACGGTATGAATACATGTGGTGGTCACTGTATATATAAAAGGCGTATAATATGGTGACTAGATGCACCAAAATGATAATCCTGACTAATGAAAAGCAGTCTGTTTTCAACTGAGACAATTAGTTGGCTTTTTCCTGGAAATTCAACTGCTTTCCAAGGACCCTTACCTGAACTATGGCAAGTCTTAGTGCAAGCCGTGCGCTTCAGTATTTCATAGACCTAAAGAGATGGAAAAGGACAGAACAACCTAAATATAAAACAGGTTCATAGAAGGGAATCTGGTATAATTGAAGAATTTACAAAAAGCTCCTGGTTGTTTTAGTATTTTTAGTTTTAATGTTATTGCTAAAGCCAATATTTATACTTTGGAAGTTCATATTGTCATATCAGAACTTTCTGACAAAATAATATGAGCAAATGGTAGTTTTAGGGTTGTCAAAATTAAAAAAAAAAATGTCAGATACATACAGTTAACAGCTTATTATTAACAAAACATGTTTTTGTAACAGTAGGTCAGAATTTCCCTAGGCGATATCTTAATTATCTTAACTAATCTTACTCACTATGCTATACTTGACATTCTTTATAACTAGCAAATGCTACATATAAGTGTATCCCCACAACTCTAAAATTATATCCAGGAAGGATGTTTCAAACGGTCAGTTGCAAAGTTCCTTAAAAAGGTGGTATCTCATTTAAAGTAACCTATTAACTAGGAGCACAATGTCTTCACAGAGAGAGGGCTTTGCCATGGTTCTTACTTACTATTCGACTGCGTGTTGCATTGTCAAAGAACGTATCCTTTTCCTTAATGTTGTACCTGTAGAAGGAATATAGAAATTATGAGTGTACAAAACACCTTCCTAATATTAACCCCCTGTCACCCTCAGAACAGCTTTAATCAGATCAGGACATGGACTCTACAATGCGTTGACTCCAAACTCTATTCCAAATACCTTGTCTCAATGTAAAGAAGTAAATACTTTATCATTCAGCTACATAGAAATGAATGAACGAGTGAACAGGAAGTGATAATCTCAGGCTACATACAGGAAGTTATTTGCAGATATCTTTAAATGAATTTTAAAATATCTGCAATTAATTTGGAGATATTTAAATCATTTCAATATTTAAAGATATCTGTAAATATTTAAAGCTATCTTAAAATACAATTGAAGATTTCTCATTTGCAGATCTCTCTATATATTCCAGATATCTTCAAATTATTTGAAGGTGTCTCTAAATTAATTGCAAATATATTATTTTAAGATTAATTTAAATATATCTTTAAATATTGAAAGATATCTTAAAATACAATTGAAGATTTATCTAAATGATAACTTGGCTTGCCATAGAATTCAAATGGTCCATCTGTTGGAAATACCCCATCTGAAATAAGATGTGTTTGTTCAATGGTGAGTGACTTTTTTGCTTTTTAAACCAAAAGGAGCACAGCCCACCTTTTCTGTTACATGTAATACTTTTGTTTCAATACATGGTTCCTGGTTCTATGAAAAAATAATAATATTTAGTCCAGAAGTAGCATCCGTAGCAGTGCGTATTCAATATTCAGTAATTTCACTAATGCTTTTGAGAATTTCTCAGCACAAACATGTTTGATGTATTTTATATATATATATATATATATATATATATATATATATATATATATATATATATATATATATTTAAAATACTAATAATAAATTGCAATTGTATTGTCAGTATTTATTTAAAATAGATTAATTAGACGCTATTATTACAATATTATTATTGTTGTTGTTGATGATGTTGCATGTGTATCCTTAGTGAAAGACAGGTTAAAAGAGGGAATAATATTTTATATAAAAAGTAATATTTACAAAATAACAATTGCTGTGTTCCATACTCACAGATGTAACCTCTCCCTTGAGAATGTGTGAGAGAGGTACTTGGTCTTTGTGTTGCTCCAAATGTCTGGCACTTTGGGATGTATTGGCTTGGTGAGTTTATCCCACATCATGTACATTGTTGCCATAATTCCTCTTTCTTCTTTAATTTCATACGCCTAAGAAGCAGATATAGGTGACTCACCTCATAAGTATCAGAGCAATATTTATTCATTTGTTTTCTCATCAAAGCCGTAAGCAGCTTTTTTAGTGATGTTGCATAGAAAGGTTTTTAATTGTTCATTATTATCATTATCACACTGTTATCATTGTTATCATTATCACACCCTCAGAATTTTACATTGGGTTATTTAAATTTCAATGGTGTAACACAAGGGCAACATCACATAAATGTAATGTGTCATTAATTGTGTACATTGCAAAGACAGAAAACATCTATTAAGATATGCTGCTATATATTTATAATTTTATCCACCAGGGGCAGATTCTGCAAATGGGATACCAGGAAAATATCCAGTAGGCCAGTTCTGGGCTGCTTGTAAAGTTTGTAATTATTATATTTTTGCATTTTTCTTTACAACACCAACTTTATTTATTACAGCAGCCTCAGCAAACAGACAGCAACACTGTGATATCACATCATGCCCCAAAGACCCGCCTCCTCTGAGAGAATGAGAGATCAGTAAGAGCATATTTACATCATACACAATCATTCAGCCACATGGGAACAGCACCACTTGCATGGCAAGACACTGTATAACTAATATAAAAAGCACTGATTACTCATAGAGGGAACACCTCCCCTCCAAATAACTAGTCAGTCAACATAGTGCATAATTCTTTATTAATTATGTATATGAACAGTTCTGAGAATGTACTATTCTAAAATGTTTTTTTTACATTTTTGTTCTGCTCAGTAACATATCAATACATGTGGAGTTTCCTCAAAATCCTTGGGGTTCTAGAAGTGTTTGATATTATATGTATATATAAAAAATATGCATACAGTAAAATACATAACATTATGAAAATGTTACTAAATACTGTGTACTATATATGAATAGTTAATAGTTAATGAATAGTTAGTTAAACAACTTCATTAATGATGGAAATACATGCAGAATTAGAACAAGGTCATAGGTCGTTTAACAATAAATAAAAACCTAATACATAATGCATTGTTATAAGCAATGTTATTGATACTTAATTAGTTTCCAATGTCAATAATACAAAATACTATTTAGGGCAAATTAAAGTGGCCCCTATCAGAAATACAATCTGAGTTTCCAAACAAGAATAAATTAAAGCAGAAATTGCCTACCTTCTTAGTGGGCACCTTTATCTTCAGAAATTCTGCTTCTCGGCTTAAAACTGGCCAGGGTACGTGGAGCCGAATGAAACCCACACCTTGAATTTTAGTCTGTCCAAAAAAACAACAACAAAAAAAATAGTAACCTTTATTATTTTCCCAAACAATCAAACACCTTTTGTCATGTTACTTAATCGATTATATTTAAATATTAATTTAACCATTCACATATGTAGGACCTGAAAGGTGGTTAATACAAAATAAGCTGACTTTTAAAAAAAGGAGTTTCTAGAACACTGCTTCATATTCCAACATTGTCCCAGCCTTTAGGGCTATAGATTTAATTGCACCTGCAAAATGTGTTTTTTCTGGAAGGCAGAAGAGGTTTTCTCAAGAGATAAGTTCCAGGAACTCTAATTAAACAATACTCAGAATGCAGGGTTGGGGTAGGGGTTGTTTATGCCATGTACAACTGCAGCTGCTAATCTGCAAATCTCAAGCAATGTAATAACAATCTGCAGTAAACAACATAGCATATTTTCTTATTTTATGAAAATGTATAAGAAATAAAGTTATACAATTTTAGCATTGTTTGTTTAAAAAAAATAACTGATACATTTTCCATTCCAGCATGAAACATCCTTCTTTACTTTAATACAGCATTCTTTTGGCCATATTTTGCCAAATTATATGTTACATAAAAACGTATTCCAAGTAATTAAAAATCTTTAATATATTTAAGTAAACCTACATTAAACTTTTCTGGGTTCCAGTTTTCAATAAAATACTAGGCATATCATAAAAGGCCGTCATTTACTTATATACAGAAACTGCACACATTGTAGTAAATGTTTCTGAGCAACTCAAATTAATACTTATTACTTAACACTGCTTTTTATTGGGTGAAAGCGGTAATAAATTAATTAAACACGTAAAGACAAACACGTAAACTGTGTAAAGGGGAAACCTTTGACCTTTTGATTATGGATATAAGAAACATAAGAAACATAGGAAAGTTTACAAACAAATTTGTTCCCAAATTGTCAACTTCAACCATCGCAGTTGAGTTTGTTCCAGATTGTGACGCCTCTCTGTTTGAAAAAGTGCCCTTCAGACCTGGAATAAATCTGGTTGCTTTCCTCTGAACTGCCTCTAGAGCAGCGATATCTTTCTTGAAGTGTGGTGCTCAGAACTGTACACAGTATTCCAGATGAGTGCATTGTACAGTCTTAACATTACTTCCCTTATTTTAAATTCTACACTTTTGACAATATACCCTAGCATTCTGTTTGCCTTTTTTATTGCTTCCCCACACTGTTTGGATGGAGAAAGTGAGGAGTCCACATAGACTCCTAGGTCTTTCTCATTTCTCTAGTTCTATTCCTCCCATAGTGTAATTATAGTGGACATTTTTGTTACCTGCATGTAATACCTTGCACTTGTCCACATTGAATTTCATCTGCCAGGTGTCGGCCCACAACTGTATATGATCTAAGTCCCTTTGGATAACCTGTGCTGCCGAGATTGTATCTGCTGAGCCACCTATTTTAGTATTATCTCCAAATTTGACAAGTTTGCTAACTATCCCAGAGTCCAGATTATTAATATAGATTAGAAAAAGCAAAGGCCCTAGTACTGATCCCTGTGGAACTCCACTAACAACCTCACTCCAGTTAGAAGCAACATCTCTTATCGACCCCCTCTGTTTCCTAGACATCAACCAGTTCATAATCTTACTTACATTACCCTGAATGCCTACAGCTTCCAATATAAGGATCAGTCTTTGGTGTGGAACCTTATCAAAAGCTTTCTGAAAATCTAAGTATATCATATCATATGCTTTCACATGATCTACAGCTGCAGTTGCATGTTCAAGAAATTCTAATAAATTAGTAAGACATGATCTGCCTTGTCCAAACCCATGTTGACTGTCTCCAAGAATATGGTTTTTATTAAGATGCTCCTCAGTTTTCTGTCTAATAATTTTTTCCAACATTTTACAAGTAATGCAGGTGAGACTAATTGGTCTGTAATTTCCTGGCTCAGTTTTGTCCCCTTTCTTGTGGATTGGTATGACATTTGCTGTCTTCCAGTCAGTTGTCACATCCCCTGTTCTAGGTGTCATTTGGAATATTTTAGTTAGCGGCCTATAAATAATTTCCCTCATTTCTTTAAGTACTGTTGGAAATATACCATCTGGCCCAGGTGATTTGTTTGTTTTTAATTCTGCTAGTCCCTTTAGTACCTCCTCATTTATCCAGATCTCTCTTAGGGTTTGAATGGACTGATTGTTAACCTGTGGAATGTTATCAGTTTTTTCTTTTGTAAAAACCTCTGTGAAATACTTATTGAGAACATTTGCCGCATCTTGTTCGTTTTCCAAGATACTTCAATTTTTGCCCTTTTTCTGTTTCACTTCCTCCTGTATTGACCTATTGCTGTTGTAGTATTGAAAAAAGCTCTTTGCATTAGTTTTAGCTAATTTCTTGAAAGATAACCATAATTTTCGACTGAAAATGTATCCAGTGTGCACCAGTCTAACTCTGGATTTAATCTGAGTTCTTCTGTCTCAGTGTCATTTCTGACATATAATGTTACCCCAACCCCTCTTTGATTTTGCCTGTCTCTCCTACACTGTGTGTATCCTTTGAACTTGTATTCATTCCCATAATTTTAAGCCATTTAAGACATGTTTCTGTCACTCCTACAACATCATAGTCTCATGCCAGCACTGTGGCTTCTAGGTATAACATCTTGTTCCTTATAATCCGGGCATTGAGCAACAAACATTTGAGGACTTTCCTAATAGCAGTTTGCCTTTGTTTTCTTTCCTTAGTGGAACATCTCCCATTGTCAGAGTTCTCTGCCCCTCTGGTCCCTACTTTAAAAGATTCTCAATTACTCTCATTACAAACATATGATCTCCCAATGCATTAGTCCCCCTTCTGTTTAGATGTAGACCGTCTGGTTTGTACAGGTCCCATCTATCCCAGAAGAAAGACCTCTGCCCTACTTTTCCCTATATCATTGGTTGCAATGTGGACCATGACCAGTGAATTCCCTATGCTAGAACATGCATATTTGTATATTTTTCCTTCATTCTCCCTTATTCTAACATATTTAATTTATTTTTACAATGTTTGATTTGTGGTTGTTATTTATGATGAAAATTAATGTGAAGTGTATTATATAAAATGTAAAAACATAAAAATCCTGCCTTTTTTACACAATTTTTTTTTTTTTTGGCAGCATGCAAAACAGACAAAGCAAATATCGGCAGATATATCGGTAATGGGGAAATTTTGCTCCCCAATTATTGGTATCGGACTCAAAAAGCCTGTATCGGTCAGGCTCTAGTTCCCAATACCAAATATTGACTGAAGGGGGTGATTACTTTCAATTATGTTGTGTTTTGTATTTGTAATTAATTTAGAACAATTTGCAGATTATATTTCTTCACTTTGACATTATGGACATTTTCTGTGTTGATCAGTGGCAAAAACTCCTGATTAAATCCATTCTGATTTCATGTTGTAACAATGAAATGTGGAAAAGTCCAGGGGAGTGAATCCTTTTGAGAGCCACTGCACCTTATAAAAGTTTACTGTGTATTGTGTAGAAAAGCTAAGTGAAATCATGGTAAAACATGGAGAAGTATACCAAATCACAATTCAAATAATGTGAAACCATGCTTAAGGAAAGTATTTGGTGGGGTAAACCATGGGAAAATTGCAAAAATGCCACACAAATTTACTGTGGTGAACATTAAAAGGTGTTCCTGAACATTTAAACTATAAAAACAATAATATACAGTATATATTATTACTATTATTATTATTATTATTATTATTATTAATATTATGATGATGATAAATACAGCTTTGCTTTATTTCAGATGTATGAGGTGCTACACAGCCAGATTTGCATTATCTCCATTGTGCTCTCCTTGAAAAGCAATGATTGAGGATATATGCTGCTCCATGAGTTAGTCAATACTACCAAACACAAGCTTCTAAGTAACAAGAAACTGTGTGGATATGGACACCATTCAACTTAAATCAGCTAATGAGGACTGTGGGGACTGAATTAAGCAACATTATACTTTTGGGATTGTAACAGATGTCTAATGCTGATCTTGATTTTCACTAACTGTGAATGGAAGAGGCTGATGCCAATAGATAAGCCACTCACACCAACTATGTCACAGTTCCTCAAACAAGGTAAAGCACAATGGTTAATAGGGATATGTATTCTCAATTAGCATTTACAGCACGGGGAGGGTACAATGAGGGTAATTATGTTCATTTTCAAGTTTCAAGAACATTATCAATCTACTGCTTGTGACATTTCAGGATTTCCTGAATTTATTTAAAATCTGTTCCTTATAAGTAGTAGATTCATAGAAATAATATTTGTATATTTTATTGTTCTTTGTGGGTTTTTTGTGTTATTTAACACACTGGAGTTCAAATATATGTTTGAGTTTTTCAACGTAAAAAGTTTCCATCTTTTTTGGGGAAAATAGAGGCATACCCCCACCACTTTCTTGCAACTCCTTGAATTGTGTTTATTGAAGGTTGATTAAATTTACTTCTTCTTAAAACTGTAACCTGTAGTATCTAAGTTCAAGTCCTTATTTTGGTGAATGTATTTTTTGCATGGTATATGCTTATTTTGGTTTATCATTTATGTATTCTAATATTTAATATCCATCCCGCGTTTCTGTTGCCCTTTAATTTAGTAATTCTTTAGTTTCAGTATTCTTTCCTTACATTTGTACAGTTGTGCACAATTCAATGTGAATTACTTTTGATTTGAGGTCTTGACTGTGCTAATTTATCTTCTTCATAAGGTCCCTTGCATCTTCAGAGATCTTTTTATCCGGTTTTGATTTATTGATTCCTCCATGTTCTCTTGCAGCTTCCATGGTATTTTTGGTGATTTCTCTGCTTTTTTGTGATGCATCTAAGGCTCCATCCCAAACCGCTCCCTTGCTCCCTAATTCTTTTACTTCATGAGACATTTTACTGACATCACATAGTGTGCACTTGAGTGAGTGAGGGAGTAGAGTACAGGAAAGAAAGTCCTGAATGGGACACCCTTCATAACTCAGTCCCAACCCAGCTTTGCAGCATTTGTTCCCCCCCCATGAGCATGACAGAGTGTGTCGCATGCAACTGGATAAGCTTCAGAGTTTATACCTCTGCCCCTATTTTTAATAAAAAAATATAACTGAAATATATTGGTCACTCATATCATATAATGATATAGGTTCTTTGTTAATTCATTAATTGAAAGCAGTGTTTTTCTATTGTGTTTTGTACTTGTTTTAGTTCCTAGCTACTAGGATAAATACTTATGCTTTGAAATGTTTCATGTGACATCTCCCATAACTTGGGAAAGGGTGAATGTTATGAAATAAATAAATACACTAAAACAAAAATATTCATAATAATAACATAATAATAATAATAATACATGGGGACTTGATTCAAGTCTTCAAAATCATGAAAGGCATTGACCACATCAAACCGAGGAGCTTTTCCAGATCTGCAGGGACAAATGGAACTGGGGACACAAATGGAAATTGGTCTTCAAGGCATTCAAGATAGAAAACAGGAGACACTTATTCACACAGAGAGTTGTTACAATCTGGAACAAACTCCCCAGCAATGTGGTTGAAGCCGACAATATGAGAACATTAAAGAATAGACTGGATAGCATCCTTGGATCACCTAGTTATTAATGGACACCAAACGAGCACGATGGGTCGAATGGCCTTCTCTTGTTTGTAAACTTTCTTAATAATAGTAATCCCTGACAGCTATCAATATGCAGTGAAATGCTTTTGTAATTTACTTTCATCATATATTGAAATAGATTAATTGTATTTGCTATGCATTTCCATACAACATACATTTCACAAATAGTTTACTTATTAAATAACCTAATAATAATTGTCAGATTTGCATGTCTACCTATTTGCTCATTTGTCTCTGCTTTTAATGTGAGGAATTCTGTGACTTCACCACAAAACTCTTCCGCAAAAGTATAGTCAGAGTATGCACTCACTCGAAGGGCGCCTTGAAGGGCACACAAAGATCCCTCCATTCTCTCTAAAGAACTGGGAAGGGAAGGTAATGAGGGAGCAAGGTAGTGGTTTGTGAAGCAGCATAGAGCTTCTTGTTGATCATTAAACATATTAAAGCAATTCTTAATTTCACCGCTATATGATTTCTGATGTGAATTTGCTGGGCTTATTTGTGCTCTTCATTAATTTTCTTCATTACACTTTTGTATTGAGATTATTTACTATTATATACTTATATTATATGCTTTCTGTTTGTAATGATAGACATCTCCAGGTCCATTTTCTTATTGTCTTTTTCATTAACAGAATGTTTGTTTAAAAATAATTTTGTTCTCTGTGAATTCCACATTCTCCTCTTTACTTTTTTTCTCCATATGCATATGTATCTAAAGATGTCTTATAATGTTGTTTTCACATTCTTGCATTGAATTCTCTGATACTGACATACAACTGTTCCCCTGCCTTTCTCATGTAGGTGATGCATTTCTTTCATAGCAGTCTTATTTCTTCTTCTGAGTGACTTGATGTTGTTACAATTTGGAAAATTTGATCGCTGAGAGAACATTCGTATTGGATAATCTTAACAACTTTCATTTTTGTACACAATACTGTTTTACACTTATTTCCAATTTTTTTGTATACATAGAATGGCAGCAGTGTGGTGTAGTTGTTAGGCTCTGGACTCCTGAGTGGAGGGGCGTGACTTCAATCCCAGGTGGGGGACACTGCTGTTATACTCTTGAACAAGGTATTCCAGTAAAAACCAAGCTCTAGAAAAGGGTAATTGTATCTAAAAAAATAATAATGGGTTGTATTGTAACAGTTGTAAATCACCCTGGATTAGAGTGTCAGCTATGAAATATTATAATAACAACAACAATAATAGGCATAAGTAAAAGCAGTTTCTTATACTATAGATGCACTATACTTATTTATTTTTAACCTTAAATTGTACATAATATATAAGTTTCAGAGGCTGATTCCCCTTAACACTTATTTCCCATAATCCAATATAATTCAAGAAAGTAACCCTAAAAGGGGGCTACTATATAAAGGAAATATATAATATGAGGATAATAATAATTATAAAGGCAATTGTTCTGTATTAATTGCATTATTTAAAATAACCAGAAATGGCAGAATAATGGCAAGTGGTAAAGTGTCTGACATTTGGAAATACAAATAAAATTGATATACAAAATGTGGTCAAAACAACAGAAGCTGGGATGAAACATACCCCCTTATTTCCAGCCAGGATGTGAAATGGACTCTGTCATGTTCAGGTCACCTAAAGCCTGATTTATACTTCTGCATCTGCATCTCTGCGTGCATGCGCAGGTGTTCTACGCAGGCATTCGCATAGGTGTCTGCCAACAGACTTGCACGTAACGTTGATGCGTGGATAGGGGGCAGTTTCACATTTACCACATCAAAATCTACAGAAAATGAAACCTGTTTTCTATGGTGCACCTAGAGTTGTATGGATGTAAATCAATACATAGCGTTAATGACAACTACACACACACATACATACTGCCATATTGCATCCTGTATGTGCAGGTCTATAGTGTCTTGCTATAGCTGGCTAGAGACTTAATACTAGAACCACCATAGCCGCTTTTTCAATTCAAAAGTAAATCTGCGTATGTGAATTTCTCACGCATATCCATTCTTATGTTACTAAATATTTGAACTTTACAGTGTTTCAGCTGTTAACTCCTCAAACTTAAGCTATAAATATTTACTTCTTCAACCGCCAACCCACAGTTTATGCAAGCTAAACTGAATATTATATAGCCCGCAATCTGTTTTTTGCAATACAATTAGTAATTGTGAAAGATTTATAATCATGTTGATTGGTGAAACACACGCTTTTCCACACATCATACACTACTGGTAAAAAGTTTTAGAACACCTCAATTTTTCCAGTTTTTATTGAAATGTATGCAGTTTTATGTCTCAATGTATTCAGAAATTAAAGCATAGAATAAATAAACAGTTGGAGATAAAAAATAAATCATAGAATTGTTTTGTTTAACAAAATTTAACCCCTTAAGCTGACAAAACCCCCTCTGGTATCCTTTAAAGGGCACTGAATCCATGTGCTTCTCTTTAATCCCATTTGTACTCTTCACTGTTTTGTTTTTTGCCAAGTGTTTGGTATCCCATGAAAGCTGAGACTCTCAGCATTCTAATGATGTGAAGCATTCTCTGATGTGAAAAATGTGTACCACCCCCCCTCATTTATGCCCCATCCCTCCGCAATTCTGAAATGGGGGGGTGGGGGGATACTTGGTCTGAGTAAGAATACAAAATCTCAGAAAATATTGACAATTATGACATATTCTACAACCAGACTGTCTACTGATCTAAACATCCATGTTAGCTACCTGGCAAAATTCTAAACTGATATTTAGATTACACTTTTTGGCCAATCTAAATAACTAAGTAAAATATTGAACAATGGAGACTTCTACCTCTTTCTCTGATTGGCTGTGTAAACACTAATAAATTGGTCTCCTTGCCAAGACTGCTTTACCACTTTCCAAATGTACCAATTCGTTGAACTAAATAATTTTTGGTTATTCAATAGTGATGCCATTTGTTTGGGGATTTAAGCCACAGAATTAAAAAAAAAAAAAAAACATTTGTGTAAACCAAAAGCATTGGGGGGTTTGGGACACCATTATTTCAGCATTATTACTGGGAAGCCAACCTAAGAGCACTGGTATATTGGCAAAATGGCTTTCCCAATCTCTGAGATTCCCTCTTGGCTGGCTGTTGATGCTAAAGCTAACATTATCTCCTCACTTCCAGCACTGTTATTTTCATTGTTAACACCACATACCAAATTTGTATTCAATTTTTGTTACATAATTGTCTGAGGATATGGAAACAGATAAAGACCACCCTTAATTTACTAGGTACCTCCACCCACAGCCCAATATGCTTCAACCACTCCTTCCCTCCATCCCAGTGTGTTCAAGGGCTAGAAAATACTGGGGATAATTGATGGCCATTTCATCAGTTGAGGAAAAAATATAACCTGCCTGCAACTCATTTTTTCAGATACCTACATCCCCCACTTTGAAACTAAACCTGTAGAACCTGAGGTATATAGATTTTGACTAGGCCCACCTAACGCTAAAAAGCATATCGCCAGTTTCTATTACTTGTCTTTCAAACAAATAGATGATCTACACATTTTGTAAGGAATTGTAAGGAAGGAGGAAATTGAACATCAGATATTGGATGAGGTGTGGGAGGAGGTCCTGAAACAAACACACACCTATTCTATTAATGCCGGACACTAGCTGGTTCAATTTAAAGTGCTACAAAGACTCCACTACTCCAAATTAAGATTACACAAAATCTACCCTTCAGTCTCCCACTTGTGTGATTAATGTTAAAGTGCTGAGGGTATTCTGCTACACCAGTATTGGACATGCTCTAAGCTTTTTGACTTTTGGTCTGATATATTTACATGCTACTCTGAGATATTCCTATGCGATTTCCCACCTAATCCAGTGCTAGCTATACTGGGATGCTCTGAACTCATTATGAATAAAAGCAAAGTGAAACAGTATGCTGATTATAGCTAAAATCAGGTGATGCTATCACAAACTTAAATACATGAATAAAATAATTGACTAGCACCCTTTATATGGAGGAAATTCGATATAAACTGGCTGACGAGTGTGGGAGAATTATTCACAATTTGGCAACCTTTAATTGAGTATCTGAAAGGGAGTAATACACAAAGGGGGGATGAGTCACCATCTCGACCTGACACTTGATTAGTAACACGAGGTAGCTGTTGTTAATAATGATTAAGTGACTCAGCAGGTTTTCAGAATTGTTTGTTATTTAGCAGTGACACTGTATTCCCTTGTTGTATTTTTTATGAAACATTGTAATTAAAACATTTTTTGAAGATGTGAAAAAAATATATAGTCACTGCATATAATATATACACTTTCACTACAACATGCCAGAGAAAAGTGAAATCATTTTATGAACAGAGAAATTGCTGACGATAAACAGAAAAGCTTTTTTCAGCTTCACCTTATAGCCATACAGCCAATTGACATTAATAAATACTAGCTTAGAAAACACCAGAAATCAATAACATTTAAACACTGGTTACCTTAACTTCTATACTTGAAGTTTAATTGATAGCAATGTAGGTTAGTATCAAAATTGTGTATATGTATGTATGTGTGTACATACACCGATCAGCCATAACATTATGACCACCTGCCTAATATTGTGTAGGTCCCCTTTTTGAGATCTGAGGAATTTCGAGGCCAACACCTTGAACTCGTGATTCATCAGACCAGGCCACCTTCTTCAATTGCTCCGTGGTCCAGTTCTGATGCTCACGTGCCCATTGTAGGCGCTTTCGGCAGTGGACAGGTGTCAGCATGGGCACCCTGACTGGTCTGCAGCTACGCAGCCCCATATGAAACAAACTGCGATGCACTGTGTGTTCTGACACCTTTCTATAAGAACCAGCATTAACTTTTTCAGCAATTTGAGCTACAGTAGCTCATCTGTTGGATTGGACCACACAGGCCAGCCTTCGCTCCCCATGTGCATCAATGAGCCTTGGCCGCCCATGACCCTGTCGCCGGTTCACTGATTTTCATTCCTTGGACCACTTTTGATAGGTACTGACCACTGCAGACCAGGAACACCCCACAAGAGCTGCAGTTTTGGATATGTTCTGACCCAGTCGTCTAGCCATGACAATTTGGCCCTTGTCAAAGTCGCTCAGATCCTTACGCTTGCCCATTTTTCCTGCTTCTAACACATCAACTTTGAGGAGAAAATTGCTGCCACTTGCTGCCTAATATATCCCACCCACTGACAGGTGCCATGATAACGAGATTATCACTTCACCTGTCAGTGGTCATAATGTCATGGCTGATCGGTGTAGATATAGATGTATTATATAGGCCAATCAGTCTCACCTGTATTACTTAAAAAATAATTAGAAAATAGAAGAGAATCTTAATGAAAACCATATTCTTGGAGATAGTCAACATGGGTTTAGACGAGGCAGATCATGTCTTACTAATTTATTAGAGTTTTTTGAACATGCAACTGCAGCTGTAGATCATGTGAAAGCATATGATATGATATACTTAGATTTTCAGAAAGCATTTGATAAGGTTCCACACCAAAGACTGATCCTCAAATTGGAAGCTGTAGGCATTCAGGGTAATGTAAGTAGATGGATTATGAACTGGTTGATGTATAGGAAACAGAGGATGTCGATAGGAGGAGTTGCTTCTAACTGGAGTGAGGTTGTTAGTGGAGTTCCACAGGGATCAGTAATAATGCCTTTGCTTTTTCTAATCTATATTAATGATCTGGGCTCTGGGATAGTTGGCAAACTTGTCAAATTTGCAGATAATACTAAAATAGGTGGCTCAGCAGATACAATCTCGGTAGCACAGGTTATTCAAAGGGACTTAGATAATATTCAGTTGTGGGCCAACACCTGGCAGATGAAATTCAATGTGGACAAGTGCAAGGTATTACATGCAGGTAGCAAAAATGTCCACTATAATTACACTGGCAGGAATAGAACTAGAGAAATGAGAAAGACCTAGGAGTCTATGTGGACTCCTCACTTTCTCCATCCAAACAGTGTGGGGAAGCAATAAAAAAGGCAAACAGAATGCTAGGGTATATTGTCAAAAGTGTAGAATTTAAAATAAGGGAAGTAATGTTAAGACTGTACAATGCACTCATCTGGAATACTGTGTACAGTTCTGAGCACCACACTTCAAGAAAGATATCGCTGCTCTAGAGGCAGTTCAGAGGAAAGCAACCAGATTTTTTCCAAGTCTGAAGGGAATGTCCTACTGAGAGACTGAGGGAACTGAATCTTTTCACCCTGGAACAGAGGAGACTATGTGGGGACTTGATTCAAGTCTTCAAAATCATGAAAGGCATTGACCACATCAAACCAGAGGAGCTTTTCCAGATCTGCAGGGACACACAGACCCGAGGACAGAAATGGAAATTGGGCTTAAGACATTCAAGACAGAAAACAGGAGACACGTCTTCACACAGAGAGTTGTTACAATCTGGAACAAACTCTCCAGCGATGTGGTTGAAGCCGACAATTAGGGAAAAATATTAAAAAACATTAAACATTAAAAAATAGACTGGATAGGATCCTTGGATCAAATGAGCACAATGGGTCGAATGGCCTCCTCTCGTTTGTAAACTTTCTTATGTTCTCATGTTCTATAGAAAGTTGAAAATATATTATATTACAGACTTATTTTTTACAAATGAGCAATATGGTTTAAATTGCAAGTAATTTGTAACCTCTCGTTTTTAAACTTTCTTATGTTCTTATATACACATACCTACATATATCTATTCTGTCCATGTATGTATTTGTGTATTTATTTAACACACACACACACACACACACACACACACACACACACACATAACAGTGGTAAAAAGAACAATTTCAATTTAGATAATGTTATTATTATTGGCTCTCCCTGAAATCTCCAGGTAATCTCCCTAAAATCAGTCTTACAAACTTTGGCTGTCTGAGACTCCAGTCCCACTGGTATTTCTCCTAACTTATTTAAGAGCAACTTTGAGTCCTTCAAAAGTGCTAGGCCTATATAAGATCCATTAATTATTATTATTAAATACTTTTTATTAGACTTTTTAGAATATAGTAAGGTATGAATGCTTCATTTGTCATTGCTAAGTATTATAAATTAATTAACTATTAAAATATAGTGTGTATATATATATATGCACACTATTTATCAACTAAAAAATATGTATAATTTTTCAAACTTTCAAAATGTAATGCTAAGAACCCCCCCCCCCCCCCCATTTTGTTAATGTATTTATTTTTCTCCTTCAGGATTACCAACGGAAAGATCAACAGTATGCATTGACACCATAAAATCTCTTGAGACAGGTGAAAAGGACGCAAGCAAGGCATTTGTTGCTACCTAAGGTGAACTATCTCTGCATTCAAACTTCACAAGTGAATTAATAATTTAAAAAGCACTTTTACTGACACAGTAACCTTACCCCACTGCATTTTGTTAGTGTTACAAAAGGCTGAAGTATTGAAGCTATTTTAAATACTTGAGCAAGCGCAGTCAATGTTAATGCAAACATATGACTTGGTCACCAATATACATTACAGGCTGATTAAGGAAGGAGGTGTTCACCTGCAAAGGTTAGATCTTTTGTGTAACTGTAAGAGGAGGATGAAGAAAGCAAAACTGGTTAGTGAAATGGAGCCCAAGCCTTTGCCATTTCATTGACAATATGAAACTTCAGCTGTGGGGCATTACACCACTAAAGTTCAGTTAAAATGTGTTTACACTCCTGTAATATGATAGATCTTCCAATATTGCACTCACAATATGGGTGCACAACTACATATTATTGTTTGTCTATAACGAAGGTGGACAACAGTGTTTTTGTCTGTTTTAAATCAAACAATACAACAGTACACTGAATATAGGGTTATTTTCATATGCAGGATTATGTACAGAATCATTGTGATGTTTGATATATTTGACTATTCATCCACTGACCCACAGAATTTGTTTTAGGCTGAAACCATTTCTGTGATGTCACACGTTGAGGAAATGATGCAATACCTTGTAAGTTATTGCAGGGAGAAAAGAAAAGATAGACCATAAATCTGTTTTCATTCCATTGAATGTTGACAAGAAGCTCAAATAGAAAACCATTTACAAATTCAGATTTTATATAAAGGCCAGTTAAGTCATGCATCTGCACTATTCAGTTCAATCCAATTGCATGTGAGAAATAAGTGAGGTCTTGAAATGAGGCTATGCATCTTATTTTTGTTTATCATATTAATAATAATTATAAAATAATAAAAATAAAAAAGAAGTAAATACTATGGTGAAGACCTTTGGTTTTTTAAAGCACTTAAAATTTTACAGAAAGCCCAGGACATCCAAGAAGGCCCAGGATACCCAAGTATCGCTTTTTTCTCTCGTGTTTGCTAGTTTAGTTAAGCGATACATTGATTGTTTACATGGTTACTTGTTTAGCTAAGAATTACATATCTTGCACCTGTATTGTAGTAAGGTCAACAACTGTTTGTTAGTTAATTAGCAACTTACGTAGCATACTCGACACACACATTCTCTAAATCAGAAGCGGTTACATTGTAGGCTGTTATTATTTTGCATTTATTTAGCATTGCTGTGAGTTATTGTTCAGTGTAAACTCTACTCTACCACCCGCAAACTCTACTCCACCTTCTCTTCCCTCTTTGCCCCACCTCCCCCTCCTCCTTCTCCCTCATCTGTTACTGCTAATGATTTTGCCTCCTTCTTCTCCTTCAAGATTGCAGACATCTGCAAGCTCTTCAACAGTCCCCTGTCCTCTCCCATCACACCCAAACCTCCCACCGACCAAGCTTCCTTTTCTTCATTCTCACGTCTCTCGGACTCTGAAGTTTCCTCTCTCCTCCTGCATTACAAACCTACAAAGTGCGCCCTGGACCCTCTGCCCACTCGTCTCCTCCAAACGACCACTCCTGATCTTCTCCCCTTTCCTCCTCAACTCCTCACTCCTCTCTGGCTGTTTCCCCTCTGCATTTAAACAAGCTGCTGTCATCCCACTCCTCAAGAAACCAACTCTTGACACCATCTCTCCTCAGAACTACCGCCCTGTCTCCTTACTCCCCTTCCTCTCAAAGACTCTCGAGCAGGCGGTCCACCGTCAGCTCTCTGCCCATCTGTCCCAACACTCACTCCTTGATCCTCTGCAATCCGGCTTCCGCACAGCTCACTCCACTGAGACTGCTCTCCTGGCAGTCACTGACTCCCTCAGCTGTGCTCGGGCAGCCGCCCTCTCCTCAGTCCTCATCCTCCTTGACCTTTCCACAGCATTTGACACCGATCACTCCATCCTCCTCTCCTGCCTCGCTCACCTTGGAATCTCTGGGACTGCTCTCACCTGGTTCTCCTCCTACCTCAGTGACTGGACCTACCAAGTGACATGGCGAGGTTCCTCATCCACCCCCCAACCTCTCCTCACAGGTGTACCCCAAGGCTCTGTCCTGGACCCCCTCCTGTTCTCTCTCTACACTCGCTCCCTGCGCCCCCTCATCACATCCCATGGTTTCTCCTACCACTTCTACGCAGATGATGCCCAGATCTTCCTGTCTTTTCCCTCTTCTGACCCTTCCTGAGCAACATACGCTGAATCCGTCCCTTCCTCACCGACTACTCGACTGAGCTGCTCGTCCAGTCACTGGTCCTCTACCGCCTGGACTACTGCAACTACTACCCGCCCGTTCCAGCTCATCCAGAACTCTGCGGCTTGTCTGGTATTCTCTCTGCCCCGATTCACACACGCTACTCCACTGCTCTGCTCCCTCCACTGGCTCCCGATACTGGCACGCATTCAGTTCAAGACATTGACCCTCAGCTACCGCTGTCTCGACCACACTGCACCAAGTTACCTTCAGTCCCTTGTCTCTCCATACATCCCCTCCAGACCACTGCGGTCTTCTGGTGCCAGAAGACTAACTCTGCCTCCTCTCCACTCTCCTTCCTCCAGACCCCGCTCCTTCTCATCCCTGGCCCCTAAATGGTGGAACAACCTTCCCACTGAAGTCAAAACAGCAGAGTCCTTGACCTCCTTCCGGCACTTACTCAAGACACTTCTTTTCAGACAGTACTTGTAATATTAGACCTTTTAATGCCCATAAGATAGCACTTTACCATGCTTCTTGCGTTACTAATACTTTTATTATTTATTGACTTCCCCCTTGCTCCCTTTCCCATAGCCCTTGACTGTGAACTAACATCTTGACAGGACTTAGCTTTTACTTTCCAGGATTTATGACCTCACTTACGGTACTTACCTGTGTAAATTGGAAGTTGTAAAATGTATTATACTTTGAATTGCTTTGTATAATTTAAATCTGAATTTGTAATGTTTGATACTTGTACTTTACTGTATTCTTGCACTTTGTATTGCACTTATGTTGTAAGTTGCCCTGGATAAGGGTGTCTCCCAAGAAATAAAAATAATAATAATAATAAAAAAATTTAAAAAAATAATAATCTTAAAGTGAAAATGTCAGTTTCACATTTTAAATGTGATTGTTTATAATCAGAACCCCAGTGTCACAGGACACACCCTTGTGGATTTATAAAATAAACATTTGTCAGGAATTAGAACATTACTATATGAATAATAGTGTTTCAGTTATTTAAATGGCTGTCTTTACATCCCCTACATTTTTAAAGCAGAATGACTACATTTTTACATTTTTGAGGAACAGAATTGCAGAGATACAAAGACAAAAAGGATAGGGGATATAAAAATGCTTCACATTATTATGATCTTTAAACTGTTAAGATAAAACTGTGCCTTTTGATTATGTAAAATCCTCTACAACATAGTCATATTTATGTTATTAATGTAGTACTCTGAACCACCAGTTGAGATGTCAAATGACTTTCAAAATCCTGTGTTCCCCAAGTTATAATGTCCCTACTGAAAAAAGTGATTGTTCACATTGTAGACCAGATACAAAAACAGTGTATTTATATGTATATTATATATAATATAAAATACAAAGTGACAGAACCAGGTTTTCCAGAGAAAATCATGGTAATTAATTTTTAGGTTTGCGATCAAAAGCAGTTAAAAACCTGGAAACAATTGGAGACCCCTGATAATAATGTAAATTTCAAAATGATCATTACTATTGCTTACCCTATTTATAACAGGCCATTTTATATCATGGGTTTTAAGAGGGATATGTGTTGTTCATGTTTAATGGTCATTAAAAACATTAATTTGGTTTGGTGAAAGGGGGAGTAATGTGGTATCTGTGGCAACCACACTCGGTTTTGAGTACACAGTAATTATGATAAACCCCTAGTAGACATTTATCCCCTAGCAACAAAAATTTTTACAAACCAAAATAAAATCTTACTGGTCCACAGAATACAAGTGAATCATAGTACAATGTGAATTGCATCGTAATTGTTATATATACTAGTATACAAGCACATTTTTATTTTATTTTACTTCTTGGCTAAAATAAAGTTGCTATCTTTCCTGATGTGCAAGGGACTGGTTGTACTAAACTAGGGGTGTCAAACTCAATCGGACAGTGAGTCGGTTTGGATACAAATGCACTTTCCATTGGCCCACACTTGCCTATTAAAAGCTTAATAATACAGTATTAAATATACAAACATCAACTGTATAAAAACTGGTTACATTTACATCAACAACACATGTAATGTCAAAACATTTTAATGCTGTGGCTGCTTGCTTCCTGATGCCTGACACCTCCACCTTTGTTTTTGACCACTACATCGAAGTTTGCAACAAGTGACTGTACAAGTTCAGATGTGCGTCAGTAAGTTGCAAATGTAGTTTTTATTTGTTCACATTCATGATGGAGAACAGCTGTTCGTACACATACATACACACATGTAGCATCACTGTCCTTATTTATGTTTTTATTTTATTTAAAACTGCAATTTATATTTATACATTTAAAAACTGGTAACACTAGTACCACCATCACTGTTTTTTTAGAGGCTTTTGCAATTCAAAAGTAAATATCTCTGCATATGTGAATTTCTCCTGTATTTCCATTCTTATACTAAATATTTGAATTAAATTCCTATACGGCATTTCAGCTGTAAACTCATCAAAATTAATATATTATAAATACTTTCTTCTTCAACCGCCAGACCCACAGTTTATTAAGTAGGCTATATTGAATATAATATAGCCAAGAATCTGGGCTTTGTAATCAAATCTAATATTGTGCTGAAACACAATATATTCATATGTTATTATCATTATTTATATTATTAGCAGATGTCACAAGATATACACAATTCAAGAATCACACCTGCTATAGGCCTAGCTCTCGTCTGCCTCTCCTCTGATTGGCTCAGCAAGTCTTGATCACATTGCAAACTCTGGTCTTTGTATCAATGTCTTGATCAGTTACCAGTTTGATTGTATATGCAAATTGTTTTGTATTAGGTGTAGGACTGGCAACAGGCTGGCTGGTGTTAGTGTTTATCAGACGGCACTACAATGCAGCACCTATACAGGACTGAAGATGCCCCTCACCCTTCAGCCAGCGCTACCCACTGACACATGGAATAAAGGCACTGCCAGGTTAGTAATGCAAATAATGCGAGAGGAGCCCATTCGACACCAACACGCTCGTTTGGCGTCCATTAACAACTGAGTTATCCAAGGATCCTATCCAGTCTGACTTTAAATGTTCCCAAATTTTCAGCTTCTACCACATCGCTTGGAGTTTGTTCCAGATTGTGACTACTCTCTATGTGAAGAAGTGTCTCCTGTTTTCTGTTTTGAATGCCTTGAAGCCCAATTTCCATTTGTGTCCCTGGGTGCGTGTATCCCTGCTGATCTGGAAAAGCTCCTCTGGTTTGATGTGGTCGATGCCTTTCATGATTTTGAAGACTTGGAGCAAGTCCCCATGTAGTCTCCTCTGTTCCAGGATGAAAAGGTTCAGTTCCCTCAGTCTCTCTGAGTAGGACATTCCCTTCAGACCTGGAATAAGTCTGGTTGCTCTCCTCTGAACTGCCTCTAGAGCAGCGCTATCCTTCTTGAAGTGTGGAGCCCAGAACTGTCCACAGTATCCAGATGACCTCTAACTAGTGCATTGTAAAGTCTTAACATTACTTCCCTTGTTCTTAATTCTACACTTTTGACAATATACCCTAACATCCTGATTTCCTTTTTTATCCACATAGACTCCTAGGTCTCTCTCATGCATTACTTCATCTAGCTCTATTCCTCCCATAGTGTAATTATAGTGGACATTTTTGTTACCTGCATGTAATACCTTGCACTTGTCCACATTGAATTTCATCTGCCAGGTGTCGGCCCAAAACGGAATATTATCTAATTCCCTTTGAATAGCCTGTGCTGCCGAGATTGTATCTGCTGAGCCACCTATTTTAGTATCAGTCACCTATTTTAGTATCAATAAAAATATGGAATGCTTCACGAATTTGCTTGTATACGCAGCTGTAATAGACAGACGGAGCCATTTCATAGTGCTTTCAGGTTGCATAAGATGTTATATGCTATTTCTATTACTGGTTATTTATGTTTTATAGTTGTATTAAGATAACAGAAGTCTGTTAAGATACCGTATCTACACCAGTTCATTGTGTAAAGTTAATTGTATTATTTGTTTATTCATGTCTATGTATATGCACTCATTTTGAAAAATTAAGAAAAACACTTGTGTTTTTACCATGAAAATTTTATGTTTGATGATGTAAAAATATTAAGTTTAATCCAACTCATTTTTCTTCATTTTTGTCACAGTTTTATAAAGGGTGCGGCAGTTCTCAGCGGTTCTAGTGTTAACATGCAATTAAATATGCAATCTATTGCACTTAGCCTAATTAGTGAAAAATTTTAATTAATTTTGATTAATTGCAAAAGTTGTCATTTGACAGTCTTAATATGTCTCACTGTAATGTACCGTGGGGCACGGGAACAGGGGGACCCAGTTGCGGTGCGTGGTAGAGGTGGTCAGACATGCATGGGTTAGATACGGCAGGCAAAGGCGAAGACGTGGTCATGGTCACAGGCAAGAGTTGGGCGATCAGGCAAACAGAGCAATGAGGAAAATCCAAAGTCGTAGTCGGTAGGTCAGGCAAGGAATCCAGTGAACAAGGCAATAACAAGGCACAGGGAGTAACACTCAGAGATGTAGTGGTAAAACTGACAAAACTTTGTCAGAAGTGCACAAGGGTTCCAGGAACATTAATTGAATGATTGAAGGGAGCTGGGAGAAGTGACTGATAAGGAAGGGTGATGGTGACATCTAGTGGGGGAAAGTGGAAGTGCTAGATGGTAGCCGTGACACTCACTGAGATTTCTTAAATGTCTTTTTGTTAAGCGTCATTTTTCAGCAAGTTATGGGTGACATTATTGACAGTGATAGATTCACATTAGTCATGTAATTTCTATAGTGTCAAAGGTAGGCCTATTTGTTTCTTTAAATAATCATTTTATCTGTTTTCTGCCGTCAGACTTCAACCACATAAAATAATATTTTCTACAAAAAAAATGGTGGTACGAGAAATTGCATATATATGAAGAAAAAAACTAAGACATTATCAGGACCCTGTAACATCTTGTATGGATGGATATATACTAGGTAACCATATCTGGCCTACTGTACCAGGTTCATTGTAACTATATAAAATAAAAATGTACATTCTAAGCTTACCAAACACGTGTTGCAAAGATCCAACTTATAAGTAATAAAGGACAGTATATGTTTGTAAAATGTAAATTACTCACTCTTCGCAGGTCTTTGTATTATTCGGTTAAATAATAAATCTGTATCAGTATTTAAGAAAAAGTATTATTGACAGCTCTCATCATTTCTTTCCATTCTTTTTGTTGCACCCTTCCTATTCTGAATACATAACACGTAAACATGTATAGCTCTTCCTTTTCAACATATTATCTACATTCTGACCTTTACTCCCTTAGTTATCATGTGTGATGCTTAATAATCGGATACACAAATTAGATCACTTGTGTCTGTGCCTGAACTGCTTTGCACAACGCCACTTCTTATGTTCGTAAACAATAATAATATAACTAATCAGGCTGGTATGTTTTTATTTAATCTGAATTACCCATTGTAGCTGATCTTTACATTTTAGCAAAATGAGTTTATTTTCTATTTATTAAGATATGGTGATTAAAATAGGTAATTATAAAAGTTTTCCAATTTTAATGCCTGACTTGGATTTGTGAACCTGTGAATGTTAGCTACAGTGCTTTCTACAAGTCGTGCCAACACAGCATTACAGTAATTCTGTTTTAAGATGACAAAAGCATGGATTAAAGGTTCTGCTAGCTCTAGGACCAAGTTACTTAAGGACAGAGGCATGTAAGGTTGGATTGAAAAGGAAACAATCTTTCAGATTAAGAATAACAGGACAGAAAATGCAAAGTGTTACAATATTGTAATAAGATTTAGGATAAGTTTTAGTTTTTATACATACAGCTTGACTTAATAATAATAATAATAATAATAATAATAATAATAATAATTATTATTATTATTATTAGTAGTAGTAGTAGGTGTAGTAGTAGTTGTAGTAGTATTCATAATATTTGTATTGTCTTGCAGATCTTGTTTTTTTAAAACATGACTATTTGTAAAGCTTATGATATTGCTCTGTGCAGTGTTTTTAGAATTAACATTTTCAATATTTTAATTTATTTGAGTAAAAAAAATCACACATTTATTCTGTTAATAATCTTGCTACAATTCATCAAGGGTATGAATAAAAATGGAGGTCACTGTAGAAAGATAGAGAGACAGATACACACCATATAGGGACACTTTCAAGTTATTTAATTAAATGTTGATTGTTTTTTTCTGTGGTTCTTGCTACATTGCTGATATGAATGTAAAATGTTTATGTTGTTCAGTCCCATACTATGTCCATAAATGCAATTCCTTCCTTGTGGCCCTAACTATCTCCGAGATAATATGTATTCTGGTTATCATTACTGTAGAATTTAAATTGTTCTAGGGAAACACATCCATGACTGCTAGAACTGCTTACTGGAAAGTAAACTAGGATTTGTACTTACCTCCTTATCCCTTTCAATTTCCAGTCCAGCTTCCACAAGATTCTTCTCAAACTCTTCCCTCCTACTCTTCCTTACTTCTTCAGCAGCATCCTGTGGACTTAAATCCACCACTACCCCTTCGGAAGAGCTCTGTACCATCTGTATGTCTTTTTTATCTTGAGGGTTCACCATTTGACTGCCATTTGAGATCACAGCAAGCCTGTGTGAACCTGGGGAACCATGTGGAGATGAATGCTTTCTGTAGTGATAGGCTAAGACATAGTCCACTTTTCTCTTTCCGTCACTAAAGTACAAGCCAGTTTTTGTGTCAGGTTTCTGTTCTTCAAGAAAGTTGTTGACAACCTAAAAAAAAGAAAATTAAGAAAGTGTTTACTTTTGTATTTATACTTTAAAAAATACAACAAATATGCACTCAAATAGCTACAGCACAACATATTTTTCTCTGGTTGATCGATTCCTGAAAGGATTTATGCCATTGCTGCAAAAAAAAAGTCATTTGAAAGATTACAATTTGTGATATCTTTTTTCACCCCAGCCAATTGTAATTTAATGAAGAGAAGAAAAAAAGTTTGCTGTTATTTCACATACATCAGAAAGAAAAGTATTTAAAGCACATTTAGATAAATAGGGCAAACAAAACACAATGTCTTTAGTATTTTTTAACATGTACTTACGGGTATTTTATGAATACTTAAGGGCTCCAGCATGTTTACTTTCAAAAGAAAAAAAACATGACCTTCTGTGGCAACTACAATTTGAAGTCTGCTTACAGAAGCAGCAGAACAATACACATAACTGTCAACAGAAGCTTTCACTCCCACAATACTTGAAATCCATCTGCTCAGATTTGTGCACTGCACTCTCTTAACAGTTGATCGGGAATATACTTGGCACAATCCTGGATCACCATAGAAACACCATCCACTTGTATAATCCAATGGGGAAAAGCCCAATATACCATTCTGGTTTGAACAGGTTGTGCAGTGTGCCCTAAGATAACCTACTACTTGCTGCTGTCTTGTTTTTAAACCTGTTGGCTTGTGAGAAAACTATCTGTGCATTACAATTTGCATGAAAAAGACGCCTACCTAATAATCCTATGGCCATAATAATGGTCAGAAACACAAACCTGACTAACATCAAAATCTGAAGCTAAAACCCTATCATTAACTAGTCTGAATCAAATTCCATACCAATGCGATGGTCTGAAAGAAGTCATTCTACATTAATACCTTGAAACTAAGATCAATGTACACTAATAATAGGATTTCAATAATTACAAATTCAATAGCTGGATTCCCTATACACTTACTTTAAGACAGGCTTGCAAGCTAAATTAATCTGATTTAGATATACAATAACCCACTAACAACCTAGCAATAATGTAATATAAGGCAAAATATCACAGTTTAGTATATAGCCCTACATCCGTTATACATCACAATCAATTAAAAATATTAATGAACAATTTTAGTATGGCAAAAACAGGAATCATACACATCAGGAAACAATCACATCTTAATCAGTTTTAATGAAAGAATAGCCACCAAAACCATCCTCAAACATGAAACAGATGCAAAGTTGAGTGGAAATAAACTGCAGTATATTCTATAATTTCTTACAACCAGAAAACATACATTAGCATAAAGTATTGCATAATACAAAGTTATTAAAGATTATTGAATATCAATTTGTAAAATGTAAAATAATACAGTTCTATAAAAATAAAAATAAATCTGTGTTGATACCACTAATTGGTAAGTACTGATACCTGATACCAATGTTTAATAATAATGCTAGGCATTTTTAGTCAAAAGTCAATGTTCAATTTCCTAAACAAAATTCAGTTCCACAAATGCAGAAATAAATCTTAAAAGTTTTGCATACAAATTGAATGGGAAATGCACATTTGACAAACAAATATGTAAAATTATGTTTTTTTGTTTTAATACAACACTATACAGGTCTGACAGCACAGATATAACATTTCTACTGGTTAGAATGAAGCTCAAGGCTAAATAGGACGGCAGAATCCTGTATCTACTACAATGAAAGTTCTGGTCATCCAGAGCTTTCTTTAACCCTGTTTCTGACTTTCTGTAATCATTTAAGAGTTTTGTAAAGTGACAGTTGGTTCAACTGAACTATTTCTCCTTAGCCTTTGCATTCAGCAGCATGGTGCATCTTGAGGTGATTTAATGTTAGTAATTTTTGTCTTTACTTCTGTTGCATCCCAGGAAAAGTTTTGAGGCACATAGCTTGCTATCAGCTGTTCTGTGATATTCTTTTCAAACATTGTAAAAAAGAAATACAGAACACAGATTTTCATGTCAAAGATGATATGTCACAACATTATATATAGCTGGCTTCAGTTTCGGTAAGAATAACAATCAAAAAAGAAGATAGGTGATAAATTTACCCTTATACCAGTGCTTATCTGATAACCAATGTATTGGTGCATCCCTAACATTTATGACAAATATAATTCAAACACCAAATACATCCAATTAAGAAAAGATACAGTGTATCTAAATGAAATTTAACTCAATAGTCCACGTTTCAATGACTCATTGTTCAATGTCCTTATTTAACAAAGATAATCTTACCTGGCATATGATCAGTGACAGTTTCACCTTTTTTTTTTGTACCATTTTCATTTTGCAAACTCAAATTATGATAAGATATTCCTATTAAAAATGCATATTAAATAAAACTGGGTAACCTATAAAATATGTTTCAATTGTACTAGGCCTAATTTTCATTCAAAGCCAAGGCGAAAAAAAATTAAAATTCTGCAAACCTTTTTGTCATTGCAGTTTATTAGTCATTACAATATTGTTTGTTTCAACAGGCTTTGACTGTTGAATAAACTAATAAAACATATGAAGTTACTTTAAGATCCCATTCATATACCAATATCTGCTAAACTATCAAAATGCTATCCTGTAATTTGTTCTAATATAGAGAAGTACTTTTAAGAAATTCAACTTTTAATAAAGACATACATACATACATACGTACATACATATATATTAACAAACATCCAAATAAATACAGAAACCTGTATGCTTAATTTCAATGCAAGTTAGTCAAGTGGGACAATTTACACAAGGATGATCTATGCAAGTGAATCATGGGGGACTACTTTTCTCGAAGGTACCATTCTGTACATGATAACTTTCCTGCTTCTAATCCTTGCACTAACTGGAATGAATGAAGCTTAAAGTAACAAATAAATAAAGCTTATTCCCGCATTAGTTGTTAAATTTGCTAGAAGCACAAGCCATTTGTAATATTTTGATTTGAAGTCAAAATCATATAATTCCAGATGGTGTAATTCATTATTATTATTATTATTATTATTATTATTATTATTATTATTATTATTATTATTATTAACAGGGCCTCAATTTCAGTGTGAGATTACAATAATCACACATTCAGACTTGCTAGCTGAGTTTGGCTGTTCCTCATCATATTCCTCATACACAGCCGTTTCTGTTTCAGTTAATTATTGTGTTTCAACCTACATACTGAATTGATGATCATTAGCACCTGTCTGGTATAATTGTTTAATCATACACCTGACTATATGCCTACAAAATCCCTGACTTTGTGCAAGTGTACCTAGAAGAATTGATGCTGTTTTGAAGGCAAAGAAAGGGTGGTCACACCAAATATGGATTTTATGTAGATTTGTCTTCTGTTCACTCACTTTGCATTTAGTTAATTGATAAATATAATCTATTAATATGTCTATTTTTGAAAGCATTCTTACTTTACAGCATTTTTCCACACCTGCCTAAAACATTTGCACAGTACTGTATATTTAAAAAATAAATAATTAAAATCAGCAAACTAAATTATAATCAGCTAATACAGCTAACGGATGTTTTGCTCACAAATGATACTGTAAACTATTCACAATGCCCTCACTTCAGCTTTGGAGGAGGTTAGGTGGATGCAGATTACAAACATTCTAAGGGGTAAATCCCAACTCCCCCAAGGAATAACAAGTTTGAGGGTGGGAAGAGCAGCTAATGGTGCCATGAGCATGTCTGGGTGAAGATGAGTAAAAGAAGAAGAAAAGTAAAAAAAAGAAAGATTTAAGTAATTGGAAGTGCACCGCTTGTCTAAGCTGTGAAGGAGATGAATCCTATTGCTAGCCTTATGGATTACTTATCTGACAGTGTTCATCAAATTGCCTGTTATTATTTTTTTATTATTTATTTATACAGGGGATCAAAACTGAGACCAAAGTCTCATTTACAGTTGAGCCCTGTGTTCAATAAAAAAAACACCATACTATATATATATATATATATATATATATATATATATACAAATATACAGACATAGAATACATACACATTACAAAAAAAAAAACATTCACATTTAACAACAAAGAATCACCCCATAGAAACCAAAGCATCCAATATCAGGGATCCTTGCAATCTGTTCCATATACACTCACCTAAAGGATTATTAGGAACACCTGTTCAATTTCTCATTAATGCAATTATCTAACCAACCAATCACATGGCAGTTGCTTCAATGCATTTAGGGGTGTGGTCCTGGTCAAGACAATCTCCTGAACTCCAAACTGAATGTCTGAATGGGAAAGAAAGGTGATTTAAGCAATTTTGATCGTGGCATGGTTGTTGGTGCCAGACGGGCCGGTCTGAGTATTTCACAATCTGCTCAGTTACTGGGATTTTCACGCACAACCATTTCTAGGGTTTACAAAGAATGGTGTGAAAAGGGAAAAACATCCAGTATGCGGCAGTCCTGTGGGCGAAAATGCCTTGTTGATGCTAGAGGTCAGAGGAGAATGGGCCGACTGATTCAAGCTGATAGAAGAGCAACTTTGACTGAAATAACCACTCGTTACAACCGAGGTATGCAGCAAAGCATTTGTGAAGCCACAACATGTACAACCTTGAGGCGGATGGGCTACAACAGCAGAAGACCCCACTGGGTACCACTCATCTCCACTACAAATAGGAAAAAGAGGCTACAATTTGCACAAGCTCACCAAAATTGGACAGTTGAAGACTGGAAAAATGTTGCCTGGTCTGATGAGTCTCGATTTCTGTTGAGACATTCAGATGGTAGAGTCAGAATTTGGCATAAACAGAATGAGAACATGGATCCATCATGCCTTGTTACCACTGTGCAGGCTGGTGGTGGTGGTGTAATGGTGTGGGGGATGTTTTCTTGGCACACTTTAGGCCCCTTAGTGCCAATTGGGCATCGTTTAAATGCCACGGCCTACCTGAGCATTGTTTCTGACCATGTCCATCCCTTTATGACCACCATGTACCCATCCTCTGATGGCTACTTCCAGCAGGATAATGCACCATGTCACAAAGGTCGAATCATTTCAAATTGGTTTCTTGAACATGACAATGAGTTCACTGTACTAAACTGGCCCCCACAGTCACCAGATCTCAACCCAATAGAGCATCTTTGGGATGTGGTGGAACGGGAGCTTCGTGCCCTGGATGTGCATCCCACAAATCTCCATCAACTGCAAGATGCTATCCTATCAATATGGGCCAACATTTCTAAAGAATGCTTTCAGCACCTTGTTGAATCAATGCCACGTAGAATTAAGGCAGTTCTGAAGGCGAAAGGGGGTCAAACACAGTATTAGTATGGTGTTCCTAATAATCCTTTAGGTGAGTGTATTCCTCTCTAATTTACCTATTTGTGTAGAAACTGCAGGTGACCAAAGTGTAATATAATGAGTTGACCTTGTTTTATATCTAATACTTCTATGGGAAATTAATTATATCAAATAAATTGGAGGTTTTTGTATTAGCCTTTATACACTCACCTAAAGGATTATTAGGAACACCATACTAATACTGTGTTTGACCCCCTTTTGCCTTCAGAACTGCCTTAATTCTACGTGGCATTGATTCAACAAGGTGCTGAAAGCATTCTTTAGAAATGTTGGCCCATATTGATAGGATAGCATCTTGCAGTTGATAGAGATTTGTGGGATGCACATCCAGGGCACGAAGCTCCTGTTCCACCACATCCCAAAGACGCTCTATTGGGTTGAGATCTGGTGACTGTGGGGGCCAGTTTAGTACAGTGAACTCATTGTCATGTTCAAGAAACCAATTGGAAATGATTCGACCTTTGTGACATGGTGCATTATCCTGCTGGAAGTAGCCATCAGAGGATGGGTACATGGTGGTCATAAAGGGATGGACATGGTCAGAAACAATGCTCAGGTAGGCCGTGGCATTTAAACGATGCCCAATTGGCACTAAGGGGCCTAAAGTGTGCCAAGAAAACATCCCCCACACCATTACACCACCACCACCAGCCTGCACAGTGGTAACAAGGCATGATGGATCCATGTTCTCATTCTGTTTATGCCAAATTCTGACTCTACCATCTGAATGTCTCAACAGAAATCGAGACTCATCAGACCAGGCAACATTTTTCCAGTCTTCAACTGTCCAATTTTGGTGAGCTTGTGCAAATTATAGCCTCTTTTTCCTATTTGTAATGGAGATGAGTTGTACCCGGTGGGGTCTTCTGCTGTTGTAGCCCATCCGCCTCAAGGTTGTACGTGTTGTGGCTTCACAAATGCTTTGCTGCATACCTCGGTTGTAACGAGTGGTTATTTCAGTCAAAGTTGCTCTTCTATCAGCTTGAATCAGTCGGCCCATTCTCCTCTGACCTCTAGCATCAACAAGGCATTTTCACCCACAGGACTGACGCATACTGGATGTTTTTCCCTTTTCACACCATTCTTTGTAAACCCTAGAAATGGTTGTGCGTGAAAATCCCAGTAACTGAGCAGATTGTGAAATACTCAGACCGGCCCGTCTGGCACCAACAACCATGCCACGCTCAAAATTGCTTAAATCACCTTTCTTTCCCATTCAGACATTCAGTTTGGAGTTCAGGAGATTGTCTTGACCAGGACCACACCCCTAAATGCATTGAAGCAACTGCCATGTGATTGGTTGGTTAGATAATTGCATTAATGAGAAATTGAACAGGTGTTCCTAATAATCCTTTAGGTGAGTGTATATAAATATGACAATATGGTACTCTCTTCTAGCATATAAGAGATCCAACCTGCCTCTGTGTACAGAGAACAAAGGTGAGATTTAAAATCAGAACCAGTAATAAACCTTAGTGCACTATGATATACAACATCAAAAAATTTAAGTGTAGATGCTGCTGCATCTGGGCCGGTACGCATCAGGAAGGTACTGACTGAACAGGATCTGTGGGCAGGGAGGACAGCGGCCCGTCGGGCACCCATGAACCACTATTTCTTTCATATAAAGAACCTGCAGATATGAAGTGCTGATTAAAAACCTTACAGATCTTAGCTTTCTCAGTAATAACATTTCATTCAGAGGTTACATGCTTGGGCAGTAAAGATGTGGAATTACCATTTTCCAATGATTTAGCTATTTTCCAAAATGTTGTAGGATTAGGATTACAATCAGAAAGGGTGTTTACATAGTAAGATGACTTAGCTCTCCATATCATAGCAATACATGCATTTCTTAAAGATTGCCAATCAGAGTGTAGTCCTGTGGTCTGTACTTTTCTCCATGCTATATCTCTCCTCCATATTATTTCTGAAATTTCAGGGGAGAACCAGGGGTTACTACTATTTTTTACCCTCAGGGAGCATGTTTATCTGCTATGGAGTTAAAAATCTCAATAAAATGGTTTAGTGCTATTTCAGGATTTTGACGAGAGATGTTGCTATGGGACAAATCATATAACAAGTTTTTTCTACAAAATGTTTAAAATTCCTTTTAATAATGATGTGTGGCTGAGACTTTTGAAGTGTGGTATCCCTAATACAAGCAATTGGACAATGATAACTAAAACCCTGTGCAAGGACACCACTGGAATTTTGTGGTATGTTAGTAAAAATTATATTTATAAAGGTAGATTTCCCATGATTTCTTGTAATGGTGTGTGTGGGTTGCGAGATAAGATGTGTCAAATTTAATTAAATTAGAATTAGGTTTAGATCCCCCATTAGAATAGTATCAGGGGACTAATTAGTTGCTAGTAGTTCTGCTATCCACTCCAGTGCTTTTTGTTTTGTTGATGGCAGACGATATACTCCTATAACCATCAACTGTCCACTATTTCTTTATTTCCCAAAGACACATAATATTAAATCTTTTATATAGAATTTATATAGATTTGACTACTGAAACAGCAACACAGTTTCCGACTAATAGCAACACCACTTCCCCTTGTGCTCCTGTCAGTTCTAGATAAGAAATATAAGAAACATAAGAAAGTTTACAAACGAGAGGGGGCCATTCGACCCATCGTGCTCGTTTGGTGTTCATTAATATCTAAGTGATCCAAGGATCCTATCCAGTCTATTTTTAAATGTTCCCAAACTTTCAGCTTCAACCACATCGCTGGGTAGTTTATTCCAGATTGTGACTACTCTCTCTGTAAAGAACTGTCTCCTGTTTTCCGTTTTGAATGCCTTGAAGCCCAATTTCCATTTGTGTCCCCGGGTGCGTGTGTCCCTGCTGATCTGGAAAAGCTCCTCTGTTTTGATGTGGTCGATGCCTTTCATGATTTTGAAGACTTGGATCAAGTCCTCACGTAGTCTCCTCTGTTCCAGGGTGAAAAGGTTCAGTTCCCTCAGTCTCTCCGAGTAGGACATTCCCTTCAGACCTGGAATAAGTCTGGTTGCACTCCTCTGAACTGCCTCTAAAGCAGCAATATCCTTCTTGAAGTGTGGTGCCCAGAACTGTACACAGTATTCCAGATGAGGTCTAACTAGCGCATTGTACAGTCTTAACATTACTTCCCTTGTTCTTAATTCTACACTTTTGACAATATACCCTAGCATTCTTTTTGCCTTTTTTATTGCTTCCCCACATTGCTTGGATGGAGAAAGTGAGGAGTCCACATAGACTTCTAGGTCTTTCTCATGCGTTACTTCATCTAGATCTGTACCTCCCATAGTGTAATTATAGTGGACATTTTTGTTACCTGCATGTATTACCTTGAACTTGTCCACATTGAATTTCATTTGCCAGGTGTCAGCCCACAACTGAATATTATCTAAGTCCATCTGAATAGCCTGTGCTGCCAAGATTGTATCTGCTGAGGCACCTATTTTAGTATCATCTGCAAATTTGACAAGTTTACTAACTATCCCAGAGTCCAGATCATTAATATATATTAGAAAAAGCAAAGGCCCTAGTACTGATCCCTGTGGAACTCCACTAACAACCTCACTCCAGTTAGAAGTGACTCCTCTAATCGACACCCTCTGTTTCCTATACATCAACCAGTTCATAATCCATCAACTTACATTACCCTGAATGCCTACAGCTTCCAATTTGAGGATCAGTCTTTGGTGTGGAACCTTATCAAAAGCTTTTTGGAAATCTAAGTATATCATATCATATGCTTTCACGTGATCTACAGCTGCAGTTGCATGTTCAAATGTTTTTAATAAATTAGTCAGACATGATCTGCCTTGTCTAAACCCATGTTGACTATCTCCAAGAATATGGTTTTCATTGAGATGCTCCTCTATTTTCTGTCTAATCATTTTTTCCAACATTTTACAGGTGATGCAGGTGAGACTGATTGGTCTGTAATTTCCTGGCTCAGTTTTGTCCCCTTTCTTGTGGATTGGTATGACATTTGCTGTCTTCCAGTTGGCACATCCCCTGTTCTAAGTGTCATTTGGAATAATCGAGTTAGCGGCCTATAAATAATTTCCCTCATTTCTTTAAGTACTGTTGGAAATATACCATCTGCATCTGGCCCAGGTGATTTGTTTGTTTTTAATTCTGCTAGTCCCTTTAGTACCTCCTCCTCATTTATCCTGATCTCTCTTAGGATTTGACTGGACTGATTGTCAACCTGTGGCATGTCATCTGTTTTTTCTTTTGTAAAAACCTCTGTGAAATACTCATTTAGTATATTTGCCACATCTTGTTTGTTTTCCAAGATACCTCAATATTTGCCCCTTATCTGTTTCCTTTATTGACCGCTTGCTGTTGTAATATTGAAAAAAGCTCTTTGCATTGGTTTTAGCTCCAAGAGCTATGTTTCTTTCTTTGCTTTCTTTGCTTTCCTGATCCCTTTCTTAAGATCTCTTTGCAGCTCAACATATTCTATGTATTTTGTTTCGTCATCATCCCTTTTGTATGCACTATATAACATTTTCTTCAACATAGATGGTGTAACCATCTAGATATGTTGTAACCATCCAGCGCTATGCAATTGTCTTTAATTTTATTTGATAACCAGGTTTCGGTAAAAAACAAAAATGTCTGGATTTGTTTGGATTGCCCACAAAGGCCCGTCTCTGTTGGCGCAATCGGATAGCATGTTCAGCGTTAAACAAAAGGTTGGTGGTTCGGGGACGTCTGTCTACTTCTTACCACATTGCTTCCATTCAGGGTGTGAAACCCTGGACCTCTGCTTTATTCACCACACTGACATGCACCTGTAGATTCTTCCTGATAAAATAATAATAATAAAAAGGGCCGGATTAAAAAAAAAAATTGACCTACCCGCTAATAGCAAACTACAAACCTGTACATCATAGCGGTTACATTTCTGATTAGAAGAAAGTGACATCTCACTAAAAATAATGACGCAACTGAGTACAGTTCTATAGTTTTATGTTAGCGGGTGGGTCAAAGTTTTGATTTAATCCGGCCCAAAGTACATTTTTGACACCAGACTCTGCACGTTCATATGACCAAGACCAAGTTCTGAGAATCCAATTTCACCTTTCACTTAAAACCACAGGGCTAACAGTAGACTTTATATAAATGGCCACAAGATTATCAAATACAATCCCTCCATACTTGTGAAAATGTTTCACGCGATAGCTAGATACAAGCCTGGTAATAGCATAAGAGTGAGCAATAGCAGCGGGCTCCCTACTTGAGCCCATAATTTCAGAAGGTCCTATAAAAGAACTGACTAACTACTTAAGGCTAAAATGACATTGTTCAATGTTACTTGTTGCAGAGGTTACTAACTCTGCATGCCACAAACCTATAGCAGTGGTGGACAAATCACATCTATGTGTGGTAGTCCAGTGGGCTACCCAAAGGTAAACTATGGTAGACCACCACAGGATTTGGTAGCCCACATTTTTCATTTCCAATTAACGCTCCAATAATTAACCCCTCTCGAGGTTTACATGGTTTTAGTTTATTGCACTCGGGACGAGCTGATGTTTACCTAACATCATGAAAATTCATAGCGAAGGAGTGAATTAATATGTAAATTAGCTCTACATACAGCTCTTGTGCTGTTTTAGCAGCAACATCACAGAAAGGGTGGTTTACATGCACGAGAACAATACTCAAGACACTGGCTGTATTCAAAACCGCTGAAGTGTTTTTATGTAGTACGTGCAGTTTCGAATACAGCTGACATAATCGAATCCATAGCTGTCATGTGACAACTTGTTCAAATTAAATAGTTTTTCACGTCACTAATGGAGCAGCAAGCCATGAATATAAATGTTTCATTACAACATGATGCACACTACTGAACAGTGCACAACATTAAAATGATTAAGGGGAGGAAAAAAGAAGAAACAGCTTTCCGCATTGCCATTAACCTGAAATATGCCATTGTTAACCATGAAACATCCTTCAGCAACTTAATGCGGCCATTTAAGTAGATACATATATACACGATTATGTCCGTAGCATTCGCACATGTTTTCCCCCCATTGTAATTTTTACATAATGTACTGGAGTATTTGGGATTGACCGTTTTTTTGGCCACAAAACTGATTCTCCCAATTTGCGGGCCAAACACGAGTTACAAACATTGCATGTAAATTGCATGGCATTTGAGTAAACTTATGTGTGTATATATATTAATTTGTGTTTGTATGTGTGTGTGTCTGTGTGTGTGTATATATCAATTGCAAAATGAACCAGCAACTACAGAAGTCTACTACTGTACAACTAACTCACTTCACCAACACAAATATTATTATTAGGCTTAAAGATTCTCAGTTGCACAACTCGAAGTTAGTTCCTAATAAATTTGCCTTACATTTACTTGATGTTCTTTATTTTATACAGTTTTAATGTTTCAGTCGGCTTCTTCTGCCATTTATACTACACAAACTCCCACCTGCAAGCCAAACAACCAATCACAACTCTGTGTTCAGCATAAAGCCCTCCCCCATCACAACTCACATTCAAAACAGAACTTGTCCCCATGTGTTGTGTCTATCAACACCAGAAGTCTATAAACAATATTGTTTTAGAGTAATGGTAGTCCCACGTGCTTTGGGACATTAAAGGTTGGTTGAGTGGCCCCAATTTTTAGTAGTCCGGGGCTTCTGGACTATCGATTTGACCACTCCTGCTATAGTAACATCATCCACCCTTGGGCAATAACTAAAGGCATGTCATTGTATGCTCCTAGCTATATTGTCTGAGAGAAGCCTAACAAAAAGACTGCTGTGGTGTATCCCATCCACTATATAGAGGCTTGTTTTTTCCCAATAAGAGTCAAAATTATCCACAAAAGGAATGTCAGTTGCATGACACAACCCTTTCAGCCATAGCTGAAGCTGCCAAAGTTGGCTAAATGTCATGCTGTCTCTCATTTGGTTCCCTTTTAAACAAGAGGCAGGTGGAATGGGCCCAGATACCACAATTTTCTTGTTAGTCTCTGAAATAGTACTGAGGAGATGTTTATAGTGCAACCGGAGCGCTTGTTGACCCACATTCAAAACCTCATTAGAGCCAATATGTACCAACACACAATCTGTGCTTTGAAGCTGCTTCATAATAGTCGGCATCAGATTATTTATATCCATTACAAGGTCCTAGAGCAGGGGTCTCCAACCCAGGTCCTGGAGAGCCCCTGTCCAGCAGGTTTTGTGATCACCCTTCTAATACCAGTTTATAAATACCTGAATGTATTTAACAATAACAATCAAGCAGGTGTTTGGTCATTTAGAGACCAATGGAGCAATCCTCTGAATACCTTCAGCCTCTCGAGTCAAGAAATCTGTTGGTTTAGCTGTTTAATTATAAATGTTTATATAGTGCTATATATATTCCGACTGCTTGCTGTGTTGGTATTTTTGTCCACAGGGCTTTTTCCTGCACAGCAGGAGCGCTAGCAACGGCAGTAAAATCCGTAGCCCAGCTGCCCGGCCGGAGCCTCAGTGTGTCGTAAGAGATCTCACCCGTGTGAGGTGCTCCTCTGCCCACTTGCGCCCACACTACAGCCCGCGCTTGTATCCAGCACCTGGTGCATGGTATACACAGTATTCAGTCTGGCAACAGCCCTGTTGATGTGTTCCCAGGGCTTGTCATGCGGCCTACAGGCATGTTGGCTTACAAGGCCGCCCTGTATATAGTTAGTTCATTATAACTGTGTTGCGGTGGTGCATGCGTCTGGCCTGTACCCCACTCTGTATATGTATAAATGTGTTAAACAGCAGAACTGTGGCTCCATCTGACCTGTGCAGCATGGAGCTCACTGCCGCTGTTCCCAGCTGATGGCACTCGAGTTTCGCTGCCTTGCTGTGTATATAGTTCCTTGGTCAGCAGGTCTGTGGCCCGCTCTGCTGTGTATGCCATGGAGCAAGGGGACCGCTGCTGTTGTCCTCCAGCGGAGGGCGTTGAGTTTCTCCAGTGCCCTGCTGTAGTACATAGTTCATTTATTCACACGGTGACAACTTAGTTGCCCTGCGCTAGCTGCGCTATTTGGCAGGTATCAACTGCTCCTGTGTTTCCACATGTGGCACATGAGCCGGCTCCTGCGCCCCGTGATGTATATAGTTTGTTTGTCACGACACAGTCAGACTGGTGTGAACTTACTTCTAGCTGTGCTAGTGGAGCAAGCGGCCATAGCTATGATGTCCCACATGTGGCGCATGAGCAGGCTCCTGCGGCCCGTGGTGTATATAGTTCGCTAGTATGAAATCTAATTGTCAGCACAGTGGAGCTCTTCCACTCTGTACTATTTAGTTGATTTGGATGCTCCTGTGCTGAGCGCAGGCAGCATGAATGTTCCTGCTGCCACACGATATATATTGTTGTTCATTTGTACAACATTGTAGAGCTGGTGTGGACTCGCTGAGACTAATGAAGCAAGTGGCCAATGCTCCCATGTTATGCAAAGAGTGCATGAACGGTTTCCTGCACACCATGGTTTGATGGTCATGGTAGAGCCTGCTGTTGTCCTGCATTAGCTGTGCTAATAGGTGACAACTGCTCCCGTGTCACGTGGTGGTGCATGATTTGCTTCCTGCACCCCGCGATGCGTTTAGTTGTTATGACAGCACAGTGGAGCTGGATGCTCTGTACCGTTCAGTGAACATGATTTTCCTGTGCTGCGCGGAGGCAGCATGAATATTCCTGCTGCCACCCTGTATGTACTGTTTTGTTCAGCTGTGTTTACTCAGTTGACTAGCCAGCTGTGTGTTATTCAGTGGGTCTCTGGCCCCGCTACTGCAGGATGAGGGGTTCACTGCCACGTTAATGCGCGGAAGGCGCACAAGTTGCTTGATTGCCCGCGCCACTTTTGTGCAAGTAGATATACAGCCTCGCTCCTAGGTGCTCTAGTAGAGCAGCCGGCCTTCCTATTGTAAGCGGAGGGCGTAAGAGTTAACCTCTGTATCCCCGCTTTGTATATGCTGATTGCAGACAGTTCCTGGTAGAGCGTGACTACGATCCTCGCTCCTGGGCGGCTCAGGTGCAGCCCTACAGGGCCCCTGAGGTTACTCTCTGGAGTTGTGTTGCCGAGGTCCCCTTATCAGCTCGCTGCCTCCTGCCTTGCGACAGTTTTGTTATACAGTAACCCCTCCCCCTTGGGCAGTCCTTCCAACTTGAAAGATAATGATAGGTTGCGTATGCTAGGTTATCTGAAAAAGGAAGCACTGCCCAAGGGTCCTTGCTCCCGGCAAAAGAGGACGAACCTGCGCTGACGTCACGTTTTACAGAACAGGAAGTGGAAGGGACCTGTTCTGAGTGACGTGCGCAGGGGCCAATGGCAGCTTTGATAGAGTGACGTTTCAATTGGGTTCCTACAGAAGTGTGCAGAAACCCCTCCCCCTTGGGCAGTGCTTCCTTTTTCAGATAACTGGGGTTGCATACGCAACCTATCGTTTTAACTTTTCCTTAATTGAAGTAACTCCTGTCTGTAGTTTGTTTTAATTTAAGTCAATTCAGTTCAGCTGCTGAGTTAGTGAAAGTACATAGGTTGAAGGAAGGCAGGGGTGTAAAGTAACGAAGTACAAATACTTTGTTCCTGTATTTAAGTACGTTTTTTGAGTATTGTACTTTACTTAAGTATTTTTTATTTGTGGCTATTTTTACTTTTACTCCACTACATTTATGAACAAAATAATGTACTTTTTACTCCACTACATTTCCCACAGATGACTCATTACTGTTATTATAATTGGAGAGAGGAATTACATACATATACATGGAATTAACATGTTTCAGGTTTGCTAGATACTTGTGACCAATCACACTGTAGCATAATGAGCAGCGCTGTAGTGAGCCAATCAGTGAGCCGGATCCGCAGCACAGATCCGCCCCTCTCTCGTCCATTAGCACATTAGATCTTTCTTTTCCTGATCAAAGATGGACTCGAACCCGCGGCCGGACCTGATACTCTGCACTGAGCGACACACGGTATAACCTTTCAGAGGCATGGTCTCTATTTTCTGAAGGACACAGCAGAGTGAATTATTGATTGTTCTGATGCATGCATTCGGCAACAAAGGCTGTTTGGGGGTTTGAAAGAGATCAGCCTACGCTCTCCCTAATTTGGTTCATGTCTCTGACCTTAACAGTTTCATAAAATTTAGTAAGTTACACATCCTTCTAAAGGCTTGTCCTGTGTCAGACATGAATATAAAGTCTGTTGGTGGTTCACACTGGACGAGCGGAAATCTTAGACCTGCATCTATTTCAATAGGAGCTCCACACTGCTTTAAGGAGAACTAGCATCGCTCAGATGTAAACGGTCTACTGTCTTGATTATTGCACCACGACTGGAAATAATCTGACCAATCAGAAGTGAATTAATGACTCAGCAATATGCATGACTGCATCACTGCACATTAAAGACAAACACATCCATTCAAAAGACATTTTGTGGGTGAACATCACAGCAGCTCTACTTTAATGACAGCTGTGCATAAAATATACAGTATTAATAAATAATTACATTTGATTTTTATTTTACATATTAACATATTATTCACTTTATGATTTAAATACAGTTGTATATGAGAAAAGGTACGCGTTACTGTTCACAGATATATCATTTTGAGTTTTGAGATTCAAACCCAGTCTTCTGCAACATAGTGCAATAGATTACATTATAACAAATGTGATCACTACAGGGGTACATATTTTATATTGTTTATTTTGTTTTGTGTATTATTATACAACTGTTTGGGATATATGTATATGTGTGTGTGAACAGTGAGTTTGCTAAGAAAACTAAAATGTTTTATATAAATCCCCCAATGTTACCCTTTGTTAATACTATATACACATGAAAGTAATATCCAGATATGAGCCTAATAACATTTCTTTTTGTCAGACTTTTTCTTCAAGATAAAATTGAGGAACCGTAAAAATACCTTGATAATTTATGGAGAATAAAATGTTGGATTAAAACATCAAATTAATCTCTTGTGTGCCCCCTCCATAAGGTTCAGACACAAGCACTTTCACTTGATTACTAAAATCACAATTTACTTTTACTTTTGGTACTTGAGTACTCTAAAAAGTAGCTACTTTTTTACTTTTACTCAAGTACTGTTTGACTGGGAGACTTTACTTTTACTGGAGTAAGTTTTTGATAGAATATTTTTACTTTTACTCAAGTATGATTTCCGAATACTTTTCACACCTCTGAAGAAAGGTGATTTAGTCAAGGACTACCAGGAATTCTGTTCCAGGTGGAGCCAGTTAGGTGTGAATTGGTGGCAGGTAGACAAAAGCTACTTAAAGCTGCTGTTGAGAATGAGCTGCGCTGTTTCTCTGACAAAAAGCTACAGAGTTGACTAGGGAATAGAAACCGTAGAATAGAAACTGTAACATTTAGAAGCATGTGTCCACTACAGTGTCAGGTTTGCAGAATGAACTCATCCAAGAAGATTTCATTTATGAACGTTGATGGCATGTTGAAGTCCTAGAGATCAATCTCTGTGATCTTGAGGCTCAGCTTGCTGAACTGCGCCATATTAGTGATATTGAAGAATTGGTCCTCAGCCCATGAGAGAGATGGTGTGCACGCCAAAACCCAGGAGAGCTGAGACCTTAGAGCAGGAAAGTGTAGAGAACTGCAGGGTTACAGTAGGTCGTAACCACAGAAAAGGGCATGCACATCCCTTAGAGACATCACAAGAGCTAGAAATGCTGCTGGACACCGAGTTGGACAGTGACAGCTCAGAGGGTGATGGGAGGGCAGCTGAGCACCAGAACACCATGGTGCCCACTCCCCCCAGAAGAGGGAGGTAGTTATAGTAGGAGACTCAATTCTTAGAGGTGTAGATCACACAGTGTGATCTAGCAATAAGGAGACCTGCATGGTATCTTGCCTACCTGGTGCTCAGGTTGCAGATCTCCCTAAACTAGTAGACAGTCCACATTGTGGTCCACTAGTGGTCCACATTGGAACCAATGACATAAGAAAAGGTAGGGCAGAGGTTCTGCAAGACATATTTAAAGAGTTAGGAAAGAAACTAAAGAGCAGAACCTCCATGGTAGTTTTCTCCGAAATACTTCCAATACCACGTGCATGGCCAGGGAGACAGGCAGAGATTAGAAAGTTTAACACGTGGTTGAAATCTTGGTGTATGGAAGAGGGTTTTAGATTTATGGAGTCTCTTGGTCTCTCTTCTGGGATAGATGGGACCTGTACAAACGGGATGGTCTACATCTAAACAGAAGGGGGGCTAATGCATTGGGAGAGCGTATGGGCAGAGTAATTGAGAATCTTTTAAACTAGGGACTAGGGGGGCAGGGAGCTCTGACAATGGAAGATGTTCCACTAAGGAAAGAACACAAAGGGAAACTGCTAGTTGGAATGTCCTGAAATGTTTATACATCAATGTCAGGAGTATAAGGAACAAGATGTTAGACCTAGAAGCCACAGTTCTGGAGGGTGCCTATGACGTTGTAGGAGTGACAGAAACATGGCTTACAGAAAATGATGGGAATAAATACAAGTTGAAAGGATACACACAGGCAAAATCAAAGAGGTGGGAGGGTAACATTATATGTCAGAAATCACATTGAGGCAGAATAACTCAAATTACATCCTAAATTTTTGAATAAAAGATCTGGAGGATTAGTGGTAGGAGTGTGTTGCAGACCACCCAATTCAGATATTCAGAAAGATGTTGCATTGTACAATGTAATCAGGACTTCTTGTAGCAAGGATGTGGCTGTTATAATGGGGGCTTTCAATTTCCCAAACATAGACTGGGAAAGTTCAGTTGTGACTATAGAAACAGAAATATAAATGGTTTGACAGGGAACCAACCAGAGAGAGTGCATGCAATATGGTTAGCTTTGAGGCATACTTTCAGAAAACAAGGACCAAGTCTAAAACAATTATCTACAATTTTAGAAAAGCAAAACTTGAAGGTATGAGGAAAAAACAGATAACATGCCACAGGTCAACAATCAGTCCAGTCAAACCCTAATGCCGGGGTCACACTACACGATTTCTACAATCCGACCCGATTTTGTGAACAGTGGGCAGTTCACACTTAACGACTATTTTGCACCGAATTTGTGTCTTTTGCATCGTGAAGGAGCGCACACTACCCGATCGCTTTAGTACAGGTGAACACACACTACACGACTGATCTGAAATCCTTGTCGTGGCGATCTGCTTCACAGCCTCCAAATCTCGCAGAAACACACGTGATCCACACAGAGAAAAGGTCAACAAACACAGACGTCCACATGTACAGGTCACGTTTGTGTAGTGCAGATCTACGCTGCTCCACCAATGGAATCAGTGGATTTCTGCAGGTCTGTGCAAAACTGCGGAAAGAATGCGACCACAAGCCGCTGTTGTTGTTTATGTTCATCTGTGCGGACAAACACAAAAAGCGTATAGTATTTAAAAATAACGTGCCCCGAAACAACCATTGGTATTTGAAGTATTTTAATAAATACGTATGACAATCTTATTCTCCTCTCATGTTTATTCTTCCTGTTTCTTCTCTCTTCTTCAGTCAGCTCGGCTCTCATTGGCTGCTGATCACGTCACTCTCCACGATCGGAGGCGATCGAGTCATAAATATTAAACATGTTTAATAAAACCGTAGGGGCTCCGACAAGCTTATGATCAGATCAGAGGGCAAGCGATCGCATCGCAGCCCATCTCTCACTACATGACCATCGCCAGTTGGGACGGCACCCCGACCAAGCTGCTTGTCATGACGATCAGTGCCGATCTGTCGTGAGGGCAAAATCGGGCTCAAATCGGGCTTAAAATCATGTAGTGTGACCCCGACATAAGAGAGATGAGGATAAATGAGGAGGAGGTATTAAAGGGACTAGCAGAATAAAAACAAACAAATCACCTGGGCCAGATGGTATATTTCCAACAGTACTTAAAGAAATGAGGGAAATTATTTATAGGCCGCTAACTCAAACATTCCAAATGACACTTAGAACAGGGGATGTGCTAACTGACTGGAAGATGACAAATGTCATACCAATCCACAAGAAAGGGGACAAAACTGAGCCAGGAAATTACAGACCAATCAGTCTCACCTGCATTACTTGTAAAATGTTGGAAAAAATTATTAGACAGAAAATAGAGGAGCGTCTTAATGAAAACCATATTCTTGGAGATAGTCAACATGGGTTTAGACGAGGCAGATCATACTAATTTATTCGAATTTTTTGAACATGCAACTGCAGCTGTAGATCACATGAAAGCAGTTCAGAGGCAAGCAAACAGACTTTTTCCAGGTTTTAAGGGTTTGTCCTACTTGGAGAGACTGAGGAACTGAACATTTCACCCTGGAACAGAGGCGACTACATGGGGACTTGATTCAAGTCTTCAAAATCATGAAAGAAATCCACCACATCAAACCAGAGGAGCTTTTACAGATCAGCAGGGACACACGGACCCGGGGACATAAATGGAAATTGGGCTTTAAGGCATTCAAGACAGAATAGACAGAGACCCTTCTTCACACAGAGAGTTGTCACAATCTGGAACAAACTACCCAGCGATGTGGTTGAAGCTGAACATTGGGGAACATTTAAAAATAGACTAGATAGTATCTGAAGACTCTGTATAGGATGTTGAAGAAAGTGTTTTGTGATAATTATATAATGTTTTATATTAATACTAGCATTAGAAGTAGTTTGTATACAGACTGAGCAGATTAGATTTAGCAGGACAAGTAAAGGGTCAACAAGGTTGGTTTGTTAGAATCTCTTGTCAGTAATGAAAGATTACACAGTGCTGAAATAGCCTACAGATGTCTGCTGTGAATTTGTTTATGACTTAATCGTTTCTCAAGATAGGCAGGAATGTTTCTGTTACTGAGCGATTGACACTAGGTAAATGACCACCGTGGGATCGCATCTTCCTAGTGCACATCAAAGACGGACATCTGCTTTTTGTATCCATCACCTCTTCACGGGAGGACAGATCGTAAACGGACCCGGACCTGTATCTTCCGATTGGATGAACGGCCATAAGATGTTACGTCATTTTTTCTTATAAAGTTGTACTCATGTTTGTAAACATTAAGTCTCACTGAAGGAATTATTTCTGACGTGGGGCTTCCGAGCCGGCTCGATTAAAGTTCTGTTTGCTTTATCTCGACGACTTCTCCACTTATTTCCGAGACACTTCTACAGTATCCTTGGATCACTTAGTTATTAATGAACACTAAACGAGCATGATGGGTCGAATGGAGTCCTCTCGTTTGTAAACCTTCTTTTGTTTTCTTATGTTTTCTTCAGACAGGTCCCAGCCAAAAAAAGGCTAACCACATTGCGAGTATAATAAAGTATCCAGATAATAAATGTAAAAAACAAAAATGGAAGCCGAATACTAAAAGTTCTAAAATTCAGTAATTCAGTCAGAGCGATTTACAAATCCGCACTACAGTGTCCAAACAGGAGAAATACATAATTCCCTCTTGACTTGGCTGGGTGTTCAACCCCTGTCTCAGGTTAAGCAACTTGGTTTGCTTCCATATACAGTGAGATCTCGCTTCCAGGTACAGTGAGATTTCGCTTCCGTATATGGTGAGAAATCGGTCATCAGTCATAAATGCCTGGTCAGGTCCACACTCATTTAGCTCACACAAATGCCATATTTAAGATATAGCTTGAGGTGTCGGCAAGGCCGAAAAAATCTAGTCCCACTAGAATTAGCTCTTTTGGAAAAGAACAGCTGTCTCCCACAATGGGTTAATGGTTAATTACAATAATGCTGCACTATAACCAATAACAGTTGGGTGGGGGGGTCTAGTCCAATACAATAGAAAATGTAATCATGTTCCACCTGAACCCCTGAGACTAAATACAACTGCCACACCCACAACATGTGTGACTTCTTCATAACACACCTTTGAAACAAAAATGAAAAACAGTTGGATAAAAATATGTTTAGTGTATACATCTCAGTATATAGTGTTTGTGTCTCAGAATAAAGTGTATGTACCACAGGGTGAATTATGTCCCTAACATGCTTATGGGAGACAATGGGACACAAAATCACAAAATGACCTTTGCTTGACTTCTTCAGTTGACAGCACCTGAAGCATTGAATGCAGCCACTGGAATTGAAAGCAGTTTGATTTGTGACATCCATAGCCAAGTCTTAAGTAGCTTTATCAGGAGGACTGCTGATGCAGAGGGATATTTTGCCTACACAGTTCATTCTACTCAACTGCATAATATTAAGAGTGCAAATGTAATTACCTCAGCAGATTTCAATACCTTCATGGGACTGTAATAGCAACTAAAAGAGTTATACACATCAGAGTTTCTCAACCCTGTTCCTGGAGGACCCCCAACACTACACATTTTGCATGTCTCCCTTATTTGACACACCCAGCTCAGGTCATTAAGTGCTCTACTAATGAGTTAATCAGTAGATTCAGGTTGTCATGTTAAAGTTAAGGAAAGGGATTTAAGAATGCAGAGCTGCCTCCTCAGTAACTGTGGCCCTCTTCCAACATTGTGTGTCATGTGTAGGTTATTGATTGGAGTGGAAGGAAAAATTGGTTAATGTAATAAGAGCTGAAATACATGTTATTTTGCTTGAAACATCCTGAAAAAAGTTACTTTTGGACATAAATGCATATATGTGTGTCAGACAGTAGACAAAAAAAGGAAACACCTGGATAAATGAGAATGTGGCTTATGTGTTAATTAATCAAATAACATCCCAGCATGCCTAAGCATGTCATGTTTAAGGTCTAAGGTCATGTATAAAAATGCTGGACAATGCTGGTTGCCTATAATTATGTCTAGAATGGTTGAAAGAGGAGGCCTAGGGCCAGATAAAATCAAAACTGTGGCCCACCCGCTAATAGCAAACTACAAACCTGTACATCATAGCGGTTACATTTCTGATTAGAAGAAAGTGTCATTTTACTGAAAATGAAGCCGCAACTGAGTACAGTTCTGTAGTTTTCTATTAGCGGGTGAGTCAAACTTTTGATTTAATCCCAGCCTTAATACCACGATAGTTCAGCAGTATGATTTCCATTCCCATACATGCCGCTAATGCTTCTGCGAGCGACTCGCAGCGTGAACATTTTTGATTTAAGGTCAAATTAAATCACAACTTTGACCCACCCGCTATTAGAAAACTACACAACTATCCATATTAGCGGTTACATTTATGATTAGAAGAAAGTGGCGTCTTACTAAAAATGAAGCCACAACTGAGTACAGTTGTGTAGTTTTCTATTAGCGGGTGGGTCAAATTTTTTATTTAATCTGGCCCTTAATCCTACCCCAAGACAGAGTCATAGCCTTTTCAGTCTCCAGATCTGAATACAATCAAGCATTTATGGGATATTCTAGATCAACGCTCAAGACAGCGTTTTACATCTCCATCAACCGGGCATCAGTTGATTGGCTAGCTCATGGAAGAATGATGCTGCATCCCTACTGGTGCTGGTAGACTCTATACCACAGTGCACACCGGTCATACTGGCCTCACATGGTGGTCCAACACCCTAATGTAGTGTTATGTTGGGTGTATTTGGATAAGAGAATTTGGGCTCTGAGCTGAAGCACTGATCTAAAGAAAACCTCTCCCCCCCAAAGTTATCAGATTCCCTTAGCTCATCAGCTTGGAACTGGTTTGCATCAAAGTGACAGTTTTGGGGAGGATGGCACCAAGAAGAGAGACTGCGCTGCCCGCCTGTGCCCACCAGATCAGTGGAGTTTTACAGCTGGACAAAGTCGACTGTATACAAAAGTGTTCAGTCATTTAAATAGCTATTTGAGTCTTAAGAAACTTGACCCTTGGAACAAACAGGGCCCTGCTTTTCTTCAAAGACTTCGTCTTCAAGTAACTACGGTGGAACCCCTGCTTACAAAGAAGATTTTGTGCACAACCTTGGAGCCTTCAAACCAGTGGAAAATCTGTTTGGAAAAGACTCTACATTCGCGAAACCCCAACTTCCAGGTGCATCGACTGAGTGGAAGTTCTTGGACAAAGCCCAACCGGACTGCCTTTGTTCCAAACCACACAGACCTCGTGCCGTGTGCTGTTATCTGAGCCCGAAGACAGAGAGGCCTCTCTGCGACGAAGTTCAGATAAGTTTAACAGTTTGGAGTTCATGATTCATGACATTTGAGAAATCAATTAGAAACGTTAATCTGTGATTCATAACTCTAGAATGTGACATTAGATTATTGGTGGCCCTGCCTATCCTTAATCATTGAATAATAATCAGTTAAGGGAAATTGTGGTAACAAGTAATGATAGGATCTTTCTCGGCACCTAAACGTAAATGAGACTGATATATATATAACGAGAAGATACCTGACATTAAATACTAACCTGCGTAGTTATTTAATGTCTGACTAATAATACTAACGAGAGACTCCCCTTCGTCTTACTAACCGGTATTGTAGTCAATGTGTTTATAACGTTTTTTTGTTTAACGATTTGTGTTATCATATGTGATCCCATGGTCTTTGATTTGGTCACGGAAGTGATTTGTCTTTGATTTGTTGATCTAGAGTTGAATTTTAATTAGTTTTTCCCTTTTGTATAATTAGTGTAGTGCTACATTTAGTCTTTGTTTTGAATAAATTTGACAATTTATATCTTTGGAATTGGTGTCTGCGTCCAATTATTACAGAAATTGAGTTCTACAAGATTCCAGGATTCGTGATAAGGTGATACTATAAATTCACTTCTTTAATTGAAATTTATAAGTGTACCTTACGCTACACTAATAAGTGACTTTACATGGTGTTTCAATTTTGTTTTCCACTACCTGTATGTATGTATTGGTGTTTATACAGTTAGGTCCATACATATTTGGACAATGACACAATTGTCATTATTTTGACTCTGTATGCCACCACAATGGATTTGAAAGGAAACAATCAAGATGCGATTTAAGTGTATACTTTCATCTTCAAATTGGTTGAATGGTGTAGGAATTACACTCATTTTTATATGTGGTCCCCCCAACTTTAGGGCCTCAATGACTGCCTGAAGTCTGGAACCCATAGACATCACCAGATGCTGGGTTTCTTCCCTGGTGATGCTCTGCCAGGCCTGCACTGCAGCTGTCTTTAGTTCCTAATAGTTTTTGCGGCGTTTTGCCTTCAGTTTTGCCTTCAGCAAGTGAAATGCATGCTCAGTTGGATTCAGGTCATGTGATTGACTTGGCCATTGCAGAATATTCCACGTCTTCACCTTAAAAAAGTCTTGGGTTGCTTGTCTTTGCCATCTGCACTATAAGGCGCCGTCCAATGAGTTATGAAGCATTTGGCTGGATCTGAGCAGATAATATAGTCCTAAACACTTATCCTGCTGCTTTTGTCAGCAGTCACATCATCAATAAATACAAGGGAACCAGTTCCCTTCACAGCCATACATGCCCATGCCATAACATGCTTCACAGATGAGGTGGTATGCTTTGGATCATGAGCAGTTCCTTTTCCTTTTCTTTTCTTCCCATTTCAGGTACAACCTGATCTTTGTCTCATATGTCCATAGGATGTTGTTCCAGAACTGTACTTTAGATGTTTTTGGGCAAACTCTAATCTGGTCTTCCTGCTTTTGGGGCTTAACAATGGTTTATATCTTGTGGTAAACCCTCTGTATTTACTCTAGTGAAGTCTTCTCTTGATTGTTGACTTTGACACAGATACACCTACCTCCTGGGGGGTGTTCTTGATCTGGCAAACTGTTGTGAAGGGGTTTTTCTTCACCAGGGAAAGAATTCTTCTGTCATCCACAACAGTTGTTTTCCATAGTCTTCTGGGCCTTTTGGTGTTCCTGAACAGTGTGTTCTTTCTTTTTAAGAATGTACCAAATAGTTGATCTGGCCACACCTAATGTTTTTCTATTTCTCTGATTGGTTTGTTTTGATTTCTAAAGTAAAAATGAAGGCAAAACACCCCAAGAACAAGCAGGATGTCCAAATACTTTTGAGACCCTAAAATTGGGGGGACCACATACTAAAATGTGTGTAATTCCTACACCGTTCACCCAATGTGGATGTAACTACCCTCAAATTAAAGATGAAAGTCTACACTTAAAGCACATGATTATTTCCTTTCAAATCCATTGTGGTGGCATACAGAGCCAAAATTATGACAATTGTGTCAGTATCTAAATATTTATGGACCTAATTATATATGCATTAATGAGTGAGCCTTGACACTCCCATATTTGTTTTGTTAAATAATAAAAATAAAGTTTAATTGTATTACCAATATTTTGATTCAGACATTTTATTAAAATTAGAAAAAAAAAATGTTCTGGAAATATTCCTTGCTAATGTTCCTACCTTATAACACTACCCAAGTAGGAACATTTTAGGAAAATAAAATTGTTACCCATGATATTAATTATTTCTAGCGGAAAGTGTCAACTTATTTCAAATGCTTGCATTTTTTTAATACATTTTTCAGAGTTTCTGAGTATAGTAATAGATTTATAGATTATATTAGTGTTATAAATAAGATGGTTTCCAATAAATTACATTAATTATTTTCAGAAGTATAGTGGCTGTTTGAATGAGCTGTGTGTAACATGATCTTCAGCCACTGACTGAAGATGCCTATAACACCTGACTGATAGGGCCTCTACAGGTCCATGGTGGCAGGCCAATTTGTAAACATGTGTGGACTGAAAGAGCTCCATAAAATTTAGTGCAAAAATATCTACGAGATAATACGGAAGTAATTGACAAGAATAAGCAGCAATAAACTACAAACCCAATACATTATTTACTTAATTCAGATTCAATTATTTGAATACCAATTGTTTCCTATTTAATGAAGGCAGTGTAACACTGCATTTGCAGTATATTCCATTTTACTCCTACATGTCTCCCTCTCTTATACTGTTTTGTGTTCCTTTGCTTATCAGATTATTTTTCCTCACTGCATCACTTATGCTAAGTAAATACATTCTACTTACACTTTTAAACACATCTAATGCATATAACATTAGTATACAGAAGCAGGGAATGCAGTTAGCATACAGATTTATGTTTTTTCCCTTCTTCTCTTCAAGTACAACTAAATAACCAATAGGGACAGGAGATTCAACTCTCAAGAAAACTAGTGACTTTTATGAGTCATTTTATTTAAGAAAAGAACCTACATATATAACACATGGAAGCAGTATGTATGCAAAGTGACAGGTGTGATATGTATTAAAAAATCACGTGACAGAATAAAACACTTAGAGAATGTGTAGAATACCTTGATACTTATGCTCACACTTAAGACATTGTGAGGAATATACACACCATTTCATGATGGTCTTCTAAGTATTCAGAAGGATCAAAAACACCATTTACTGTGTTCAGGTCCACCTCTGAAAATTCACGTTGTACAGAGAGGAACTTGTCGCTGTGTATTGAAGATGACTCACTCAATGCTGTTGTTGGTTTTACACATTCCACTGTAGAAAAAAAAAAAAGGTGTCAATGATCAACAAAATGGTCATTCTCAAAAGATCGAAAATTATAGCCAGTGTTCTTGGAAATGAATTTGCATTATATAGAATGAACAATCTTCTCTCAAACAAAAAGATGGCATAGTACTGTAACTGTAATTCACATCTGGTGATTTGATCCTGTTTTTTTTATTTAAATAGTATAGAGCAACCCTATTTCTGAAGAAACCCAACTCCTCAGGCTATACAGATGATAAAGTTAGTCTAGACTGATCAAAACAATATTTGGTTATGTAATGTAGTTTAAATCTTGCTTAAATAAAATAAAAACCAGAAGACTTTTAAACTCATTGTACCAGGTTAGATATAAAATGCAAGAAAGTATTGTTTCTTATATTGGATTACAAAACATAAGTATGGACATTAATACAGATCTTTGTTTAAACAGTTTGTATTGCATTTGTGTGTTTTTAATTTAGTGTTGCACTAGACAGGTGACATTTTCCTTTATTTATTTATATAGATATTAAAATGGTAATTGCACATTAAATAATGGTATCCCAACACCTAGTACAACACGTCATACTGTAACCTACAACCAGCAGACTGGCAGGATACACAGTCCTAGAACAGTCCAGATTAACAAACTATAACGTTCTGCATACATAGAAATAATATGCATCAAACATACAATACGCTATGATGTAATATTGTAATGTATATCGCGAGTTTAATAATCCTGCATAATTAAATATTGTAATTAAAATTTATGAAACAAGTAACTCAAATTTGAAAGTCTATGATACTGAAATTATTTTTAAATGTAATTAGTAAACACACACACGTCCACACTTTTACAGACTAACATCTAATAACAAATGTATTGCATATTAAAGACTTGTTATGAATTCGTGGCGTCCGTTTAGTATGTGCATCTTTCCAATTACGTTTTCCCGATCCATAGACATCATCAAATTGGAACTGCAAATCAATAGTTGTTTAAAGTCACAATAAAACTAAAAAAAATTACTGATAATCTGTTTATAAACAATGACCCACTTACCATTGCCTGGAGATACGCGGTCTTCCATATTGCGAAGGGGCACAGGTCTGGGAGTTGAAAAGCTTGTAATAGGATGTAGCTCTGTTGTAACTGTGTACAATCTGCTCCTAGGTCTGCAATGGCTTATTTTTCGCACGGCTCTGGTAGCTAATTCCATCCCTGCTTGATGAAGGCTTTAGGCAAACCAAAGTTCGGCTAATTGGTCAGTCCTTCTGTTTCTTTAATCAGGGAAGGGCAACACTCCAGTCCAATCCAACTTTTCATTATTGCAGTAGGACTTGATGAGACCCTATGAGACAGAAAAAGTCAAGGTTACATTTAAGAATTGTGATAGAAATGTACTTGATTTAACTTAATTAGTACAAATAGTTTTTTCGAAACTATTGGGAAGTCACCTACAATACATGTATTATGTTAAATAAAATACATTAAATAATAATTCTATGTTCATTCTTTTTTATTTCACAATACCTGTGCTATGATGCCATTCTTTGAACTGGAGTCACCCCGCCGCTTTATATTATTGCAATGCGCTGTCTCAAGTTACTTTCAGCATGCAAATATATCTCCCCAATTAAATATTAAAGCGGTTATCTTGTAATCGATGAAACAATTAGAAACTTTAAATTCACCATCTCATTTAGAAGGACTTTAATTATTGTCAGTATTCAAATTCTATAATAGTTACAGCGTATTTAAAAGGCGGTTAAAAGGTAAATGTCTTAGTCAAAAGGACATTTTAAGAATTAAAATGATACGATCCACAATATTAGAATACCTGAAATGTAGACCTTTCCTTTTATGCAAAAGGACCTGAAAATGACAGGTTTGTCATTATTATTTGCTCTGTATAGTTTTGGTATGTAGTCAAAATGTTAGTAGTAGTAAATTAATGTTTATGTATGGTATACAATTATTCTATGTTCAACTAATTCTGTAACACCTTAATGAAGAATTAAGACTCTTAATATTTAAGATAAACTGTTACACAATTACCTGTAGATGTATAATATAATGTTTAAGATTAGTCAAACGTATTGAATAACTTAATATTTCATCTTCTGGTACCAAAACAGTCAATCTCCTTTCTGATTCAATATGTCCAAGTATGATTCCAGGTGTTTTCAGAATTCCGCATGCCAGCCTACTGAATACCTTTTACATAGGCCCAGAGTCAGTACAATATATCCACACCCACACCCCCATAAAAATACATGTGATTGTTTTCTTCTTGGCACAGCCCACATTCATTATAAACATGAAGGGGAAAAAAACAAAAAACTTTGATCTGTGGCAATACTTACTAATATCATCTGAGCTTTTGTAATGAAGTCGCAGATTAATAAAACTTGAGTGGAAGTAAGATAATATCGCTCAGCCAGCTTAATTCACAGTTGTCTATGCTGCTGACTCAAAGGTAACCCACAGCCTTAAATTTAAATGTATTTGTTTGGCATGCATGTAAAACATGCATGACCAGACTATGGAGATTAGTCACATTGTTTTGCAGGGCAAAAGGAATGAGTGGAGCAGGTAATATAATGAGTAATACAACACTCTACATTTAAAATAAACTAGTATTATTACTTTTTTCTCAGTAATGACCCCAACACTAGCACTGGCACCTGGACCTGGTGGTAGCCACTATTCAGTTGTCAATAACTCCCTGTGTGAGGTCACAGGACTCCTACCACTGTGTGCTTTTGTTTCTTACGTATTTTGTGTGTAGTTGGCTGTATAAATCTGGTGTCAATGTCAGAGTTGCAAGGAAGAAGCCTCTTCTGACAGCATAATGAAAAAGCAGTATGATTTTGGCTAACTGTATTATGGTCAGATGAAACAAAAAGTATTATAAATATACTTATATGTTCATCAGCATTGTTTTGCAAATCACAATAGCAGTTCAAAAGTGAAAATCAAGAAATATGAGGGAGCTGGAGAAATTCTGTGAGGAGCAGTGGTCACAAAAAGTGCCAGCGCCCTATAAGATAATATTTTATTTGATCAGAGTGAATTTCTGAGTGTATTATAGCTACATTATGAGGATTTAAGAGTCATTATAGTGTACTAATCATGAAAAAGTTGTGCAAAATATATTTTAATAGTAATATATTAATTTCTACACAGCTTTATAAACTCAATATGGCAAACAATTCTGTAACTATTTATGTATATTTTTGTTATATCAGAAGGAAAATGTCCAAGTCTTTTTCCTGCCTGCTTTATTTTTTAACTAATTATTTCAAACCTGAAATGTATGTTTGGTTTTTTTTTTCATATGTAGAGGCCCTTAGAAGTTTATGTTGGTTTATGCCTAAATCTGACACTGAGTCAGATTCTATTCCAGGGTTGACTGTATATCAGAAATGGGAAAAATATATGATTTGATACATTGGCATTGTGACATTATACATATATTTTTCAGTATTGTTAAATTCAACCACAATAGACAGATACAGACATTTTTTATTTATGTTTTTGTAACATTGAACTCTACCCTTTAAATCACATGGCTTTTACCTAGCATTGTATGGTCTAGCACAGTGATAGTCAACTTGGGTGAATGAGAAGTCTTCTTGGGGTACATGTAACCTGGTGCATGAACAGTGCACATGGGGATGCATAGTATGAATGAGGACAGTCATTCAGTCAAGCAGAATATGAGTAGACATTTTATTTTGCTGTAATTAGGCTGATATACATATTAATTATATTTAATACAGAGTATTGATAGTAACGGAAATTCGTAATAATTAAGTTAGTAATTCTATTACTTCTCAAAGACTGATGTAAGAAGATAATAAAGATAATAAATTCCCCCTTTGGAGTCTTGCTGCCAGGCTTCCTCCTGTGTGTACTGGAGTCTCACTCCTAACAAAAGCAACAGAGATATTAATGTGTATATGAATAATTTCTGATATTGAGACTTTAAGTTCAGCTTACTTTGGTGGTGTATGCTCCCCTCTGTGGCAGTGAAGAATCAGCTGGTCCAATAGCACTGTTGGGTCTCGGTCGTGTTCCCCTCTTCTGTGCTGATTTTAGATTAGTTTTAGAAAATAGTTTCCCCCTTTCCTCTGAGTAAATTAGTGGAGCTCAGATTTCGTGCCCTGTCCTGTGCTTGAGTAACCTTTGAAACCGAAGAATAACAAAATATAATTTGAACTCACTTAACTGTGTCTGTGGTTGGGCTCTCCGAGATCCAGTCCGAGCCAGTGTAGGGAGGCATTAGGTGATGTAAGGCGCCACATCCTAAATTACAATTCTAGGGTGGCATTGTCATAGTTGATTGTTAAGCCCATTGTTCCAAGTTCGGTTTTCTTATTACACTTAATTGTTTGGAGTATGTTTTCCTTTGTTACAATTCCCTAGCAAGGCACGCTTACCTACAGCTGTGTTTGTTCCCTCTAAACAGTTCCAATACATTTTTAAAAGCCTGGTTTCCCATTAGTCCAGATGTAAGTTTAGGTGTGTATCGGACATGCTGTATGAATACAGACTGTCACAGCAACAAAACAAAGACTTTGCTAAGTGCCCCAGGGATTTTTAACAACGGCGAGTAATTAGAGCTGGTCAATTTTTATTTTCTTTTATTTCTGAACTTTCTTTTATGAAATACATATATGGATAATATAAGCTTTACATTACAATGTCCATTTGTTGATCTTACACAAACAAAATAAACTATTTACATTAATCGTACTGGAGCACCCAGGACATACCAGCGTCGCTTCAAATTTGACGCACCACAACGCCTTGCCCAACCGTCAATTCCCCTTTCCCCATGAAAAAAAAGGTAGGTATGGTCTCTCTTCTAGGATAGATGGGACCTGTACAAACCGGACGGTCTACATCTAAACAGAAGTGGGGATAATGCATTGGGAGAGCATATGTGCAGAGTAATTGAGAATCTTTTAAACTAGGGACCAGGGGGACAGGGAGCTCTGACAATGGGAGATGTTCCACTAAGGAAAGAAAACAAAGGGAAACTACTAGTAGGAAAGTCCTGAAATATTTGTACCTCAATGCCAGAAGTATAAGGAACAGGACCTACACTCACCTAAAGGATTATTAGGAACACCATACTAATACTGTGTTTGACCCCCTTTCGCCTTCAGAACTGCCTTAATTCTACGTGGCATTGATTCAACAAGGTGCTGAAAGCATTCTTTAGAAATGTTGGCCCATATTGATAGGATAGCATCTTGCAGTTGATGGAGATTTGTGGGATGCACATCCAGGGCACGAAGCTTCCGTTCCACCACATCCCAAAGATGCTCTATTGGGTTGAGATCTGGTGACTGTGGGGGCCAGTTTAGTACAGTGAACTCATTGTCATGTTCAAGAAACCAATTTGAAATGATTCGACCTTTGTGACATGGTGCATTATCCTGCTGGAAGTAGCCATCAGAGGATGGGTACATGGTGGTCATAAAGGGATGGACATGGTCAGAAACAATGCTCAGGTAGGCCGTGGCATTTAAACGAAGCCCAATTGGCACTAAGGGGCCTAAAGTGTGCCAAGAAAACATCCCCCACACCATTACACCACCACCACCAGCCTGCACAGTGGTAACAAGGCATGATGGATCCATGTTCTCATTCTGTTTACGCCAAATTCTGACTCTACCATCTGAATGTCTCAACAGAAATCGAGACTCATCAGACCAGGCAACATTTTTCCAGTCTTCCACTGTCCAATTTTGGTGAGCTTGTGCAAATTGTAGCCTCTTTTTCCTATTTGTAGTGGAGATGAGTGGTACCCGGTGGGGTCTTCTGCTGTTGTAGCCCATCCGCCTCAAGGTTGTATGTGTTGTGGCTTCACAAATGCTTTGCTGCATACCTCGGTTGTAACGAGTGGTTATTTCAGTCAAAGTTGCACTTCTATCAGCTTGAATCAGTCGGCCCATTCTCCTCTGACCTCTAGCATCAACAAGGCATTTTCGCCCACAGGACTGCCGCATACTGGATGTTTTTCCCTTTTCACACCATTCTTTGTAAACCCTAGAAATGGTTGTGCGTGAAAATCCCAGTAACTGAGCAGATTGTGAAATACTCAGACCGGCCCGTCTGGCACCAACAACCATGCCATGCTCAAAATTGCTTAAATCACCTTTCTTTCCCATTCAGACATTCAGTTTGGAGTTCAGGAGATTGTCTTGACCAGGATCACACCCCTAAATGCATTGAAGCAACTGCCATGTGATTGGTTGGCTAGATAATTGCATTAATGAGAAATTGAACAGGTGTTCCTAATAATCCTTTAGGTGAGTGTATATTCTTGCACTATACAAGCACTATACAGTGCTGGCGGGTGACTATGATGTTGTAGGAGTGACAGAAACATGGCTTGGGGGTGATGGGGATGAATACAAGTTGAAAGGATATACACAGTTTGGGAGAGACAGGCAAAATCAAAGATGTGGTGGGGTAGCATTATATCTCAAAAATGACATTGAGGCAGAAGTCAAATTAGATCCTAGTAACAAAACAGAATCTTTGTGGGTTAAACTTTTGAATAAAAGATCCGGAGGATTAGTGGAAGGAGTGTGTTACAGACCACCCAATTCAGATAGTCAGAACGATGTAACCAGTACTGCAAGTAGCAAGGATGTGGCTCAGGAGAAATTTGTACCAAAACTTAGCAAACTGAGGACCAAAAACACTGACCAAAATGGTTTATTAGAAGTATGCAAAAAAATTATTTGTAGGCCGCTAACTCAAATATTCCAAATAAGACTTAGAACAGGGGATGTGCCAAGTGACTGGAAGACAGCAAATGTCATACCAATCCACAAGAAAGGGGACAAAACTGAGCCAGGAAACTATAGACCAATCAGTCTCACCTGCATTACTTGTAAAATGTTGGAAAAAATAATTAGACAGAAAATAGAGGAGAATCTTAATGAAAGCATATTCTTGGAGATAGTCAACATGGGTTTAGACGAGGCAGATCATGTCTTACTAATTTATAAGAATTTTATGAACATGCAACTGCAGCTGTAGATCACATATGATATGATATACACACCAAAGACTGATCCTCAAATTGGAAGCTGTAGGTATTCAGGATAATGTAAGTAGGATTATGAACTGGTTGAAGTATAGGAAACAGAGGGTGCCGATTAGAGGAGTTGCTTCTAACTGGAGTGAGGTTGTTAGTGGACTTCCACAGGGATCAGTACTAGGGCTTTTTCTTTTTCTAATTTATATTAATGATCTGGACTCTGGGATAGTTAGCAAACTTGTCAAATTTGTAGATGATACCAAAATAGGTGTCTCAGCAGATACAATCTCGGCAGCACAGGCTATTCAAAGGGACTTATTATTTAGGACTTAATATTCAGTTGTGGGCCGACACCTGGCAGATGAAATTCAATGTGGACAAGTGCAAGGTAATACATGCAGGTAAGAAAAATATCCACTATAATTACACTGGGAGGGAGGGACAGAACTAGATGAAGTAACACATGAGAAAGACCTAGAAGTCTATGTGGACTCATCGTTTTCTCCATCCAAACAATGTGGGGAAGCAATAAAAAAGGCAAACAGAATGTTAGGGTATATTGTCAAAAGTGTTGAATTTAAAACAAAGGAAGTAATGTTAAGACTGTACAATGCACTAGTTAGACATCATCTGGATACTGTGTACAGTTCTGGGCTCCACACTTCAAGAAAGATATCGCTGCTCTAGAGGCAATTCAGAGGCAAGCAACCAGACTTATTCCAGGTTTGAAATGAATGTCCTACTCGGAGAGACTGAGGGAACTGAACCTTTTCACCCTGGAACAGAGGAGACTACGTGGGGACTTGATTCAAGTCTTCAAAATCAGAAATGGCATCGACCACATCAAACCAGAGGAGCTTTTCCAGATCAGCAGGGACACAAGGACCCAGGGACACAAATGGAAATTGGACTTCAAGACATTCAAGACAGAAAACAGGAGACATTTCTCCCCAGCAATGTGGTTGAAGCTGAAAATTTGGGAACATTTAGACGGGATAGGATCCTTGCATCACTTAGTTATTAATGGACACCAAATGAGCACGATGGATCGAATGGCCTCCTCTCGTTTGTAAACTTTCTTATGTTCTTATGTTCTTAAGTATCAGACTCTATGAAACCCATTGTAAACATTTTGTGCTGGGTAATGTGCGGTCTGTGAGTTACTTTGTATTGTATCAGTTGTGTGAGGGTGTTATTACTCATTGTAAATATATTCTTGCAGAAGCTGGTATCAGTGTGGATTCCTAAATCTTTTTCCCAGTCGCCAATTGGAAGAGATATTGATGAGCCATTTTTGGATAAGAGATTATATAATTTTGATTATGGTTTCTTGTAGAGGGTTAATTTGTTGATTGTTTCCATAAAAGGGTTGTAGATTGTTATTGATTATATACATTTTTGATTTGATAGCATTTTTTAAATGGAGATATTGGAGATATTGTTCTTTACCGATACCAAACTTCTATTCAAAATCATTGAATGCGAGGAGGTTATTATTTTCAAATACATTATGTAAATATGTGATACCTTTCCTTTTCCAAATGCTGAAGACTATTGTTGTTTTATTAATCAGGAAGTCAGGATTAGACCATATTGGGGTGAATTTGCAGGGTGTCATGGTAGAATGAGTGATTTTGTTAATTTTCCACCAAGCTGTCAGGGTTGTGGAGATTACAGTGTTCTTACAGTGTAAAGGATTGCCAACAAAGTATTGAAACTAACAATTTAATTCGCGATTATGTTAGTTTGTCCAAATACTTTTGAGCCCCTAAAATTGGGGGGACCACATATTGAAATGTGTGTAATTCCTACACCGTTCACCCAATTTGGATGTAATTACCCTCAAATTAAAGATGAAAGACTACAAGCACATATTGATTGTTTCCTTTCAAATGTATTGTGGTGGCGTACAGAGCCAAAATTATGACAATGATGTCACTGTCCTAATATTTATGGACCTGAATATGAACTGAATATTATATAGATATAGTGCCCTCCAAAATTATTCTTATAGATGGTATTATTATATTACCTTTCACAGACTATAATGGGTTTTGTCAAAATAAATGCAAACATACATGTTGAAAGTGTAGATGATGTTGTGTAGATCAGTGAAACATATATACAGACACACATATACATTTATAAAATATGTACATTTTTATGTCAATACATTTTTTAAGAGAAAAAAAATAGCTTAATTATTTTCTTATGCAGTGACATACCAAATCTACAGATTTACAAAAGGATCGCACATGTTCTACGATTGTAAAGCTGACACTGAGTTCTAATTGTTGTAAAATACACGCAATGTCATCAATTAAGATGTGATTTGCTGAGCAATATCTATTTCTTGTGGTAAATCTGGTCCTCAATGTTTTCTGCAAAAATTCTAACATCATAGAATCATACCTTCACAGATTTTTACAATTGTTTACATGCATGTTTCAATACAGAGTTCACTTTTTCAAAACTCTTCACACAGTTCTCTTTACCAACATGCAGCTGGGCACAACAGTTAATCTCACATCCAAAATGCAATAAAACTACCAAAACAATTAATGCATGTCTCAAAATCAACTCATTCTACCATAACACAACCAAAAGTTCTCTCCCAAACAAGAACACTTTGTCACTCAACACAATGACCTAAAAAACACGAACAACAATTAGCATTACAAGATGTATGGTTTTGTCTTTGATATTTTACATAAACCAACATTCCTTTACAAAACAAGTATTGCACCTCTGAACTGTATACAATGTACTGCAGTATATGTTACAGGAATGATTCAGAAATGCTGAAATATGCTTCAATATGCTTCATTTTTGCAATTGTTTTGCAGAGTAATTCCAAGATACACACAATGAAGCTACAGTAATTCCAGTACTATAATACAAAAATGTGTACACTATACATTTACATAGGATATCTACCAATCGATACAGATATAGATATATCGTAATACTAGTCAACCCTGTCTTCTGCATTTGGCCAGTTCTCATCCACATCACACATATGTCCTCTCTTGCAATACACCTGGGAAAGAATCTCTTTGCATGCCTGATCCATCCCTGGCAAGGGATTCTGCAGATATCTCCAAGCATACAGCATTCATTGCATCCAGGTCATAAACTTTCCACCTCCATGAGGAAAATAATTCCTCTTTGGTTTGAGGAATGGAGAGTAAGGTGGAAGGAAAAGTGACACCATCTTGGGATGGGCTGCAAACCGCTCTGTGACTGCAAGGGAGTGGTGAAATTCCACATTGTCCCATACGATTACAAAGTTTGTCTCATCTGCCCTCTTTCCTCACCTGGCACAAGCCAGCTGGATAGAGCTCATCCAGGAATAAAATTAGGTGCTCTGCATTGTATGGCCCAATTAGTGGTTTATGTAACAGCAATCCATCAGAAGATATTGCTGCACACATTGTGATGTTGGAACCCCTCTGGCCTGGGACATCACTGTTGCTCTTTTCCCAGTCATATTCCTTCCTCACCGGCGTGTTTTGGCCAAGTTGAAAACAGTCTCATCCACAAAGATGAATATATGGGGTGTTTGATTTCAAGCTTCATGACTCTCTAAAATACATCCTCTGTCTGACACTTCTCTGTCTCTGGTTGGGTCCATGTTTACATAAAAAAAGACATTCCAAAGATGTCCCCTTTTGTACAGATGGTAATGAAATTCAAAAACAAAACACCTTGAGAGGTCTTTGGTTGTGGTTGGTGAGCAAATTGCAATCTATTTTTTTTGTGTCATGTTAAACTTAAATGTATGTAAACGTGCAAAATGGGCTGTAGATACATAGAGTTTTGGTGGTTGAGTTTGAGTGAGAAGAGAATTCATGAATTTTTAAAGTTGTGGTCACTGAATACATTTTGTGTGAAAGCAATGAAAAATTATCCACAGTTTGGTCCACTGTTATAAATTAACCTGACAGCAGATAACTGGTTAAACCTGAACCTTTATTTACATTTAAATTCACTTTCCGACTGCCGTCAACCAGCCCTGTACCTGATGGTCGTGACCCACTTTTTGCGGCTGTTCTTAAAGGGCTAGCAGTAGGACCTTGCTGCCAATAAACATGAACACAACATCCACATAGACTGCTGTTGTGCTAACAGTGTGAAGAGTTTTGAAAAAGTGAACTCGGTATTGAGAAATGCATGTAACCAATTGTAAAAAACTGTAATCATCATGTTTTTTAAGTTTGTAGTTTTCTTCTACTGATTCAGTATTGTTACACTTTAGGCTTTTGATTTCTTCTTTCAAGAAGTTTACTTTCTTCAGATGTTCTGTTTGCCTTGTTAGCTTTGTAGTTTTCTAAAAACTGTTGTGTGGTGCATTCTGGGACTTTGTGTTCACATTTTGTGTTTAGTGTTCAAAAACTGGAAGACTACAAGTAACAAAAGCCTGGGATTAAATCAAAACTTTGAACCACCTGCTAATCTATTACAAACATGACTTTCTAAGTGGTTTCTATTCTTCTTCTAATACCTAAAACAGTTAAGCAGTTGCTTTTAAACATTAAATCTACAGCAGTGAGAGGCATGCATACAAATAGCTGGCTGAAAACTATAAATCAGGTGAAAAAGAGAGTATGTTATGAGTAAGTTTGAACCTTATACCCCATTTCCACTGGCCATGTTTAGGTGCACTTTGGTAAGGTCAGGCCGTACCTGTTCTTTCCCATTGTTGAGGACATTAAGAGTGTGAAACCCAACAGGTGAGAGTAAGTAACAACTCTGTTATTCCAGCTTGCACTGAAATGTTAATAGAAGGGTGTGTACAAGGACTAGCCACACAAAATGTAGTGGGCCTATTGGAACCGTCATCTAAAGTAATGGCTTCTTCGAGATGGTTTTCAACCTTGGAACTAGCCAGTGACTACTGGCAGATTGAAGTTGACTCCAGGAGTAAGGAAATGACTGCTTTCAGCACTAAATATGGTATTTTTGAATTTAATTTTCTCCCATTTGGTTTGTGTAATGCCCCAGGGGCTTTTCAGCGATTGATGGAATTTGTGCTTTCTGACTTGCAGTGGACTACTTGTTGGGTTTACCTTGATGACATTATAGTGTTTGGGAAAAAGGCAATTTAAGGGAGGTCTTAGAAAAATGACACCTAACTTTAAAGTGAAGCCTAATAAGTGTTGCCTATTTGCTTCTGAGGTACGGTACCTAGGGATTGGAGTGGTTTTATCGCAAGTGGTTGAAGGCCAAGAGCAGGTAGTGGCCTATGGCAGCCGTGCTCTGCCTCGACAACAGCATAATAATGCCACAACAAAAAATAGGATCTTTTGGCAGTGGTTGCCTTTACAAAACATATTAGACATTATTAATGGCTTGGGAAGCGATTTACTTTGAGGACTGATTATGGGTGGTGGAAGGAAGTTGCAGAATGGGTACGTACTTGCGAACATTGTGCCACCTTTAAGTCTGTAGGCCCAAATCCTCGATGTGTGTGGTTCAAGCAGACCCCTTGGAACATGTGGCCCTACATCTAATGGGGCCTTTACCTGTGACATCTTTTAATACAAAATTCATCCTAATTATTATGGATCAATTTTCAAAATGGTCAGAAGCCTTTCCTATCCCCAATCAAGAAGCTGGCACAGTGGCTAAGATGCTTAAGTTTATTCTTCGGTATTGGAACCCTCGTATTACCCATACAGATCAAGGAAAGAATTTGGATTCTGCTTTCGTTTAGGAATCTCTGCACTCTATTGAATTTCCTGAACTACCCCTTACCACCCCCAGTCTGATGATCTTGTGGAAAGATTTAATCGAACATTGGGCACAATGTTATGTATTTGTGGATGATATTGAAACCAATTGGAGTTACTTTGCTTCCTTATGTAATGTTTACGTATAGGAGTAGTGTTCGAGCTGGAACAAGATTTACACCTGAAAAGATTCTCTTTGGCCAAGAGATTGTCATGCCAGTGGATGTTTTGTTTAATTTGATCCCCACACAAGCTGCTAGTTCTGTAGAGGGTTATGTAGCCCAATTGGCAGAAAGACTACAAACTATTAATATCGCTGTACAAGGATATCAAGAAAGGACTTAATGGGGACAGAAGGCCTTTCATAACTAGCCCACAATTGTATGATGTAGGGGAACAGGTATGGGTTTAGGACACTGTTAGAAGACGTGGTTGGTGCCCCAAATTCCAGCACTACTATTGTGAACACTTTAGGATTCAACAGAGGCTATCCAATGTACTCTATCGAGTGGTGAATGGAAAAGGACTTAGTATTAAGTCCTCCATGTTAATCGGCTAAAACCATGCCTCAGTAATTCTCCACAATATGGAGACGGCCCCTGCCACCTGACCCAGACATGCTGGGACATCTACTTTGCAGAAATCGGGACATGGTTCGCAGCAGTATCCTGCAGATTGCTGAGTGCATGCACAGGGAGGTCTCCTGAGGGATGATTAGCCAGGAGACCCCAGTTTGTACATGAATGGACAAGCTGCTAATATGGATCCAGATTCAAGTACAGCATATGTTGCTCTCCGGCAACCCCTGCATAGTAACCTCCAACTAGAGCCCACAAGATTAGAACCCCCTTTAGTTATTTATTTTTCCCTTGTGGCTACTTGACAAGGGTGATGTGTTATTCTTTTGGATTGCCTGCTTCGTCCATTTTGGTCCAATTTCCCTCATCATCTCCACCTATCCACCATACAAATGCTAACTTCCTCACTCTTAAAAAATAATAATTATGTTTCTGAACAATCACAAACTTTATTGACTTGGTAACTAACTAACTGCTGCTGTTAAGCCCTAGTTTAAAAAAAAATAATGAATACATATTCAGATTCTGTTAGTGTATTAAATTAACTAATCCACAGTTTCACGTTTCAAAATGCAATATAAAACAACATTCTCTTTTGCCACTGACAGGGGTGTTGGGGGGGGATGAAGTGACAACAGAGAGGGGTGTCGGACGCAGTGTTGAAACGGGGGAGGGATGAGGGCAAAGCCTAGCCAGGAAGATGATGGCGGTGTTGATGAAGTGATGAGACCTTGCTACAGTCTGCAAGTCAACATATAAAATGCATCATGTCTACCATATACACCGATCTGGCATAACATTATGACCACCTGCCTAATATTGTGTAGGTCCCCCTTTTGCCACCAAAACAGCCCTGACCCGTCGTGGTATGGACTCCACTAGACCTCTGAAGGTGTGCTGTGGTATCTGGCACCAAGACTTTGGCAGCAGATCCTTTAAGTCCTGTAAGTTGCGAGGTGGGGCCTCCATGGATTGGACTTGTTTGTCCAGCACATCCCAGAGATCCTTACGCTTGCCCATTTTTCCTGCTTCTAACACATCAACTTTGAGGACAAAATGTTCACTTGTTGCCTAATATATCCCACCCACTGACAGATGCCATGATAACGAGATTATCAGTGTTATTTCACTTCACCTGTCAGTGGTCATAATGTTATGGCGTATGATCGGTGTATGTTGCCTGTCATCTTGTATGTGACAATCTTTACAAACAAAATAATTGACAGAACTCTTTGCCTGCACTGAATTTCCATTGCACTTTACAGTGAAACCATCACTTATGCAAAGTTTAGCCCTAGATCCAAATAAAATTGATTCAGTCTTCCTCAAATTAAGACACAATTTATTGTCTGACAGCCACTTACTAATACATGAAAGCTTGTTATATAATTTTCTTATCTTTATGAGAAACAAATAATGCAGCATCATCTGCATACAAGAATATTGGGCATGAACAGGCAGAACTTATGTCGTTAATATATAATAAAAACAAAAGCAGACCTAGGATACTACCATGAAGAACACCAAATTTTATTTCACTGGCTGTCAACAATGTCCCTCACACATCAAGCATTTGGTCCTTACCTGTTAAGTAAGACTTAACATCCATTGTATAGACAACTCATGAAAACCCATAATTCGTAGTTTTAAAAGTAATGTGTGTTTGCTTGCGGAGGCGGTCCACACATTTGTTTGGCCAGGCGGCACCAATGTTTGAGCAGACGGACCGCCTGGCCTCAATAGCGCTGTGGAAAACCCTGTATCAAATCCCATCTGTAAATCAAGCATAACCATCCTACAATAATTACCTTTATCAATTTCCTTACAGGTATCTGTATAGTATGACTATCTGAAACCTTTAAATACTCAAATATCACTCTTTCTAGAACTTCTGAAAAACCACCATCTCCCAAGAGTAAGAGGCATATTAAAATGATAAGTCTATTATTTTGTTTACCGTCGTATAGTTTCTGCAGTCAGGTATTATGGGAGTATGAGATAAGGGCATTGTGGATTGTGGATGATACCTTGTCCAAAACAAATGTGTTTGCCCTTTGTTGTTAGTTGTTTATCTTCATGTAGTAATCACATTTTTGGAAAACCCAAACTTTCCAATGGGATAAAATTCAATAAAACTGAGAATACATAAATAGCAATCAGCATGCCAAAAGTGCCCAACTGCCCCTCTGTCACCATCTTCAGCATTTTGACTCTTGGGACAACCACAGATTGTTATTTCAGATATTGGTCTTCCTCGTCCTCCAGATCGATATGAATATAGGACAGGCTGGAAGCTCTTTGTGTTGCCAAAATTTGGCAAATTTTAAGCAATTGCAACACTGAAATGAGGAGCAGGTAAATTCGTCCCTCAACAATTCATCCGCGAGATAATTCGTCCCTGTAACAATTCATTCCCGCTTCTAATATATAACCCAAACAATTGTTGACTAATTGTCGTGGGGAAGATTTTTGTCGTGAACCAATGAATTGTGTATATATCTTAGTATATTGAGTATTCATCTCAGTATAATATGTAATCTCAGTTTATAGTGTATACATCTCAGTATATTGTGTATGTGATTTTCAGGGTTAAACTATGTCCCACACAGCACCTCATATTGTGCTGCTACTGCACAAGCTGCTGTTGGAATCTCCCTTTGTGTTCCAGCCACTCCCTTTTGAAGCTGGAGAGCTTAATCACTGGAGAGAGGTCTCAGGTATGTAGAAGGCTGTTGCTAGGGTGACACCCTTTCCCAGCTGCAGGTGCACCTTTTCTGTGACTGAGTCTCAAGTAAAACAATATGTGCAAATGATTAAGCAAGTAAAGAAAAAGCACACATGAAAGATAATATACCAAAAACAACAAGAGATGCTTCAGAAAAATAGGTGCAAAAAACTAACAAATGGAAACAAATGCCATAATAAATAAGTTAAACAATTTGTGAATATTTGAACTATTATAGATTACACCGTGTAACACATTTTTATTTATTTTTTGTTCCTGGGTAGTAAGTGTTATTTCCTAATTGCTTATGCCTCAAAAGTATAGAAAATGGCTACAAAAGTATAATCGTAAATCTCGAAAAACTACTCACTTCTAAATCTTTTGTAGTAATTTTTGTATCACTTTAATTAATACATGTTAATTTGGATTCATATGTTTTTTTTCTGACTTTATGTGAATGAAAAGACACAAATTCGCCCGTTTTCTCATTGGAAATAGGTACATTTCAAAATATCACTGTCCTGGTCACAAAAGCAAAGCATAGTCATTTCCGATACTTTTGAGACGTAAGCAATTAGGAAATAACACTTACTACCCAGGAACAAAAATTGTGTTACATAGTGTTATACATTATATTATTATATTATACATTTGCTAAAAATAGAATAATCGTACTTGAGAGATGGAGAAAAATAAGTTTGGTCAATGCATATGCTGTGCTTTGTATTTTATGTGTTTTAATGTATTTTATTTTTCTTATATGTGTGTCCCAGGTAATAAATCATTTAGTTTTCCATTATCTGCATAACACTGAATATAACATTAAACTAAGTTGTTATTCTACAAGTTAATGCAGGTACAAAATACAATAAGCATACATCCTAGTACAATGACATTAAAGTGACATAATACAGTGAAGTCCTAAATGTTCTAAAGGGAACGGTACACACCACTACGCAGAGGCAAGGGTGGAAAAAATGTAATATTTCAATTTTCTGCTTTTTAAATGTATTTATACTAAGCTTTGTGTATTTTGCATAAAATAATATAGTCTTCATAATGCTTATCGTTGGTTGTTTGACAACCCAAAGTCATTGTACACAATATGCAGCACAGAAATAAAAAGGGATCGCTCCGGGACTTTCCCCTGCTGCATTCAGTAGAACAGTGGTCTGCAGCAGCTGCAAGGAGGCACGTCGCATCTGGTGTGAACGCCTTTTCATTCCCTAGAGGAGGCTCGGCAAGACCCTCAACATACTCATGGGACACAGGTTATTAAATGTTCTTATTAAATCTTTTCCACAGGGTTAAAGCAGTTTAAACAGACTGTACATATACAGCGCAAGGCACTACATCTGCAGAAAAACTCATTCTAATCCTAAAGAGGACCAATCTTAATCTAGTCATTACAATTTGCATTGAATATATGGAGCAATTATAACCAATTGTATTTACCCAATTATAATCAGAAAAAGAAATTGGGAAAACAATCAATACAGCTCAATCACAACACTAAGGTCTTCAAACAAGACATAAAAAAGGCAAAGTCAGTTTTCCCTTCAATTTCAGTGAATTTCAGAGAAACATTCATTTTTGTTGCATTTATTTTTCAGGCCATCATTCTCTCATTCTAGTAAATGGGTAGCAACTAGAAAGGAGAGAAGAAAACACGAAAGATAAACAAACAGAAATCAGCAAACCCTCCACTTTGTGTTAATCTCAGTTCACAATGATCTCTTTACCCCCCACAATGACTCTGCTTCTTTGTTAAATAGTGAGAGATAATTAACTCTCTCTGGTCAGCAGATACCCACAGTCAGTTTAGAAAAAAAAAAAAAATACCAGCTCTAATTACGTGTCCTAGTTGAAAATCCCTGGGGCACTCAGCAAAGTCTTTGTTTTGTTACCGTGACAGTCTGTATTTCTACAGCTTGTCCAATACACACGTAAGCTTGCACCTGGACTAATGGCAAACCAGGCTTTTTAAAATGTATTGGAACTGTTTAGAGGTAATAAACACAGCTGTAGGTAAAATAGAGATAAGCAGTCATTCCTTGTTAGGGAATTGTAACAAAGGAAAATATGCTTCAAACAAGTGAAATAAAATAAATAAATAAAAAAAACATTCAAAGTGCATTTTTAACAACATGTACAATACATCAACAAGAAACAACCATATACACAATACTCATACATCTCAAAAAAAGATACACTTCTAAATCTTCAAACACCAGTGAATAAATTCAAAAAAGGAAAAGAAAATAAGTGAATAGATTGATAATATTAATAACAGAAAAACTAAAGTAATAAAACCAACAACATATACTTAGCACCTCCAGTGACATATATGAGCTCCAGGTTCAAATGGTGCAATTTGTTAGACATTCATAAGAAACATAAAAAGTTTATAAATTAGGGGAGGCCATTTGACTCATTATGTTTGTCTGGTGTCCAGTAGTAACTAAGTGATACAAGGATCACATCCTGTCTATTTTTGAATGTTCCCAAATTGTCAGCTTCAACCACATCGCTGGGGAGTTTGTTCCAGATTGTAACAATTAGGTATAAATAGGAGACTAAGCAAGTTAGCTGCAGTTTGTGAAACAGGAAATGCTTTTATCATTTACTAATACTATTCACATTAATATTATTGAAAAAAATATGCGCTGTATTTTGATATGCACTCCATGAGCAACTGTGATTGTACTGCTTTAGTACATTCATTGTGTTCATGATGAATCACTGGCATAGCAGTGCAATATTTCAATAAGAGGAGGTGTAAAGACTTTGGGCAGCAGGTAAAAGTGGCAAAATTATACTGCTTAATTTTCTTGATCTCTGATCAATCCCACTCTTTATTTTATTGAAATACATTTTAATGTCCTACTCACTATGGCACTTTCCCCTGAAGCATACTCTCATACAACGAGGAAAACTCATATACAATTCAAATAAGAATTATGTAGGCCACGTATGGAAAATAATAGGGGGCACTGAATTCGGTGCAACACCGCATTTCTGACAGAAACTGCATTTCTGACAGAAACTGCATTTCTGACTTGTTCATTAACAAACATTATTCAATTTCTGTCCAATCAATATCACTGCAATAACTCTCCTTCATCATACCACAGTAACACATGTCTTTTCGTTTCACGGAAATTGCGCTGAAGCCATCTTCTTATTGCTGCCATCTGCCAACTCCTAACTATTGTTACTAAAGTGTTGATCTCTTCAACAGACCGCTCTTTGCTCCTTTGCATTGCTGTTTTTAAAAAAAATGGCGTTTGAACTCAGGCATTTAACTTTTGGTGGTGACAACTTTACCCCGCCCCCCGGCCCCTGATGATTCCAGACCAGCAGGTTTATGTTTCTGGCACGGAGCCGCTTTTTGCTGGTCAAGAACCTTTTTTTATTTGCTTTGGAAAAGCATGGAACAATTCCAGATAAGGCACCATCAATTGGCCAAAGCCCCCTCTACTACAGCGCAGCATACTTATAAATGGTCGGCCTTCCAAAACTGGTACCTAGCCCGGTGGACCCAGTGTCGTGCCCCATGACGACAATCCTGTGCTTCCTGCAGCACCTTCTCAAAGAAGGTAAATCTGCGTGCACTCTGAAGGTATATCTGGCTGCTATCTCAGCATGCCATGATAAAATTGACAATGTTTCCCCAGGAACCCACTTCCTGCTGACCCAATTCCTGAAAGGTGCGAGACATCCAGTAAAGAAGCAATCCCAGCCTGGGATTTGGAACTAGTTCATTTGAGCCCATCTCCACAATAGAGCTCCGTTTTCTCTCGCTCAAGGTTGCTTTCCTTGTAGCAATAACTTCGGCAAGGAGAATCAGTGAGATTCATGCTCTGTCTGTGGATAAAGCCAGTCTGATCTTTTCAGGGAACAACGACAGCATGACTCTGAGCACAAACCTGGCTTTTCACATAACTCAACCGATTATCCTGTAGTCTTTTCACCCTCCTCCACATGGTTCAGATGAGGACTGCAGACTGCACACACTTTGCCCAGTCAAGGCCTTGAAGTGTTATATGGAAAGGACTGCACACAGCCGCAGATCTGACCAGCTGTTTGTCTGCTACAGTTCTACCACCAGAGGGAGAGCTGTCTCCAAACATCGACTGGCACACTGGGTGGCGGACGCGATCCGGCTCACCTATGAGATGTCTAAAGTCCCCATGCCTGAACATATTTTGGCGCACTCAGCAAGTGGACAGGTCATGTAATGGGCTCTCTTTCATGGTGCCTCACTTGGAGATCTGTGTAATGCTGCGACCTGATCCAGTCAACAGACCTTCATGAGATTCTATCACCAGCTGTGCCCTACCCTGGGCACTCAGGTACTATAAGCAGATTGCCCTCAGGCGGCGTGAGGCTTTGTTGCACTTGCCATAATGGGATTGGGGCTTATATCAGGTGTCAGGACTCGCGACAGCTCAGGTATAGTCTTCGCATTCGGTAATGGCTGTATTTCGACTTGAAAGGGAATGATAGGTTATTATCATAACCCCGGTTCCCTGAAAAAGAAAGCCATTACCTTTCAGGTGTCACTCAACCAGACGATCTTCATAATGAAGAAATGGCAGGTTGCAGCTGGCAGGAGGAGATTTTTCACTCGGGGCGGGAGTGCCTCCTGCCAGCATGGCCCCTGTAAGGCAGCTATGTTTTCATGATTGGCAGGTCAAATGGCTGTCTTTCTTTTTCAGGGAACTGATTTTTGTACGTGTTGTTAAAATCATTTCCTTTACACTAATCAGCTCTCTAGTAGATGTATTGTTATACACCGATCAGCCATAACATTATGACCACTGACAGGTGAAGTGAATAACACTGATAATCTCATTATCATAGCACCTGTCAGTGGGTGGGATATATTAGGCAGCAAGTGAACATTTTGTCCTCAAAGTTGATGTGTTGGAAGCAGGAAAAATGGGCAAGCATAAGGATCTGAGCGACTTTGACAAGGGCCAAATTGTGATGGCTAGATGACTGGGTCAGAGCATCTCCAAAACTGCAGCTCTTGTGGGGTGTTCCCGGTCTGCAGTGGTCAGTACCTATCAAAAGTGGTTCAAGGAAGGAAAAGCAGTGAACCGGCGACATGGTCATGGGCCAAGGCTCATTGATGCACGTGGGGAGTGAAGGCTGGCCCGTGTGGTCCGATCCAACAGAGGAGCTACTGTAGCTCAAATTGCTGAAAAAGTTAATGCTGGTTCTGATAGAAACTGTCAGAACACACAGTGCATCACAGTTTGTTGTGAATGGGGCTGCGTAGCCGCAGACCAGTCAGGGTGCCCATGTTGACCCCTGTCCACTGCCGAAAGGCACGTGAGCATCAGAACTGGACCACGGAGCAATGGAAGAAGGTGGCCTGGTCTGATGAATCATGAGTTCAAGGTGTTGACTTGGCCTCCAAATTCCCCAGATCTGAATCCAATCGAGCATCTGTGGGATGTGCTGGACAAACAAGTCCGATCCATGGAGGCCCCACTTCGCAACTTACAGGACTTAAAGGATCTGCTACGGGTCAGGGCTGTTTTAGCGGCAAAAGGGGGACCTACACAATATTATGCAGGTGGTCATAATGTTATGGCTGATCGGTGTATATAACCACTCATCCTATTCACATTGGTAAGGTTTAGCTTAATTAGATCATAGATGATTGGGTATTTTGTAAATTGCTGATCTAGATCTAGATTTACACATGAGTGTTTTTAAATTTCCTGAAAATGTAGACAATGTAGACAAACAAGATGTAGACAATGAGAGTCTCACATTTGAAAACCAAACAACAGAAGATATCACTGATGTGCATATGAAGGTGCTGAGGTTCTTGGTTCTAAGCAGCAATTACATTACAGTACTACCAACCCAAAAACTCAGCATAGCAGAAACAGAAGAGGAAACAACTCTTTTAGACATTATGGTTTGATTCTTGGAAATTAGTGCTCCTTGAAGTAACTGTGTTTTGCCACACATGTAAAATTGTATGTGCTTAAAATGCTGCATTTAACATAATATGCCAATGATTCCTTCATCAGAAAAATATTCTGTAAGTGGAAGAAAGTTTAGAACACAATGCTTCTAAATGCCAAAAAGTTACAATAAGGTGGATTAATAATACAGAGTCAACTTCTATAATGAATCAGTTATCTTGTGAGTCAGAAGAACTGCTCAAGGGGGATCGAAGCATCTTTCTATCAAAGCTGCCTATTGGCCCCTGTGTCAGTCACTCAAACAGTCCCCTTCCTGTTTTCTGTTTGTATATAACATGACGTGCACACAGGACCTTCCTCTTTGCCAGGAGACTTGGACTCCCCCGTGACCTTGCAACCAGTGCTTCCTTCATTAGGTAACCAGGGTTGCATTTGCAACCTATCGTTATATTTTGAGTTGGAATCACTGCCCAAGGGGGAGGGATTGCAGTATAACCAAACTATTGCAAGGGAGGAAGCAGCGAGCTGATAAGGGAGCCTGCCCAGAGGTGTACCCACTAGGGGGGTCTCGCTGAAACAGCTCCAGGTAGAGGCCGCAGGGCCGTAAGACCGTAGGGCCCTTTAGGGCCACATCTAGGCTGCCCAGAAGCGAAGACCGCAGTCACGCTGTACTGGGAACTGTACAAACAACCAGCATATACAAAGCGGGGCAACAGAGGTCAACTCTTACGCTCTCTGCTTACAACAGTAGCAAAGGCCGGCTACTCCACTAGCGCAGCTAGGAGCCGAGGCCATAGACCTACTCATATAACAGAGCAATTCTTGTGCCCTCCGTGCTATACAGTGGCAGTGGACCCCTGCTCTGGTGGCAAACCCAGGAGCGTGGCCAGAAACCCACTGTACAACTCAAAATAAATATACACAACAGGCTTTCCAGATCACTGGGGTAGCCAAGCTGAACACAACAAGTATATACAACGCAGGAGAACACTCATGCCACTTCCGCGAAGCACAGGAACAATAATCTCTCTTAACTGAACAGTAAAGCTCCACTGTGCTATCACAAACTAACTATATACTGTACACCATGGGGTGCAGGAGCTATCTTAACACAGGAACAGTCACCTTGAGCTTGCCGTTGTCCTGCATCTAGCTGCACTAGGTCAGCAGGAGACTGTTCCTGTGTTGCACGTGGTGTATAAAGTTAGTTTGTGACAGCACTGTGGAGCTGGCCTTTCTGTACTGTTCCGTTGAGCGAGATTGCTCCTGTGCTTCGCGGAAGTGGCATTATTATTATTATTATTTTTATTTATTTATTTATTTATTTATTTATTTATTTATTTATTGGCAGACACCCTTATCCACGGTGACTTACAAAACATAAGAGCAATACAAAGTGCAAAAATACAGTACAGTTCAAAGCATAATGCAATTTATGAATTCCAATTTACACAATTGTATAGGAAGTATACAGCAAACAATACAAGTCCGACATCCTAGATAGTAAAAGCTAGTAAGTGCAGGCATTGTTAAGAGCTAAGGGAAAGGAGGCATAGAGGAAATCAAAATAAACAATACGAGTACTAGTAATGCAAAGCAAGGGGTATGTCAAAACGTTATGTTGAATGCAATTTTACAGGATAATAAAGTATAGTCTAAAAAGATGTGTTCTCCTGCTGCCCATTTTGTATATACTTGTTGTGTTCAGCTTGGCTACCCCAGTGTTCTGGCAAGCCTGCTGTGTATATTTAGTTTGAGTTGTACAGTGGGTTTCTGGCCACGCTCCTGGGTTTGCCCCCGGAGCAGTTGTCCACTGCCACTGTGTACTGCGGAGGGCACAAGAATTGCTCTGTTTGTTGTATGCGTAGATCTATGGCCTTGCTCCTAGCTGCACTAGTGGAGCAGCCGGTCTTTGATACTGTTGTAAGCAGAGGGCACAAGAGTAGACCTCTGTTGCCCCGCTTTGTACATGCTGGTTGTTTTTACAGTTCCCAGGTCCCCCTTGTGGATACACCTCTGGGCAGGCTCCCTTATCAGCTCACCGCCTCCTCCCTTGCAACAGTTTGGTTATACTGTAATCCCTCCCTCTTGGGCAGTGCTTCCAACTCGAAATATAATGATAGGTTGCAAATGCAACCCCGGTTACCTGAGAAAGGAAGCACTGCCCAAGGGAGTCCCAAGTCTGCGGGCAATGAGGAAGTTCCTGTGTGCATGCCACGTTATATACAAACAGGAAACAGGAAGGGGACTGTTTCAGTAACTGCTTTGATCAGGTTCCAATGGAAGTGAGCTAAAACCCCTCCTCCTTTCTCAGATAACTGGGGTTGCATTTGTAACCTATCGTTACACTCATCAAAACAGAAAACCAAGCCTGAGTGGCATAATAGGTTGTGGTTACATTCTGCCTTTTTTGCTAATTTATTATTGAAGCACTAAAGTAGTGTAGAATCAATTTCTACCATACATGACCTATGCCTTTAAGCACTACATTTGCTGATTGAGAACACCAGTTGCTAAATACGATAATTGTCTTCTAGTTTTAGAAAAAAAAGTATTGAAACAGAGCCAAGCTGCATTAGAGGAGACTTTTGGGTAAACAGAGTGTGGAGGGAGTGAGATCTAGCAGATTATTAGTCTGTTTTCTGTATTATGAGTACTTTAAAAATGACTTGTGTTTAAGCTGCATTGAGATGTTCTCTATGCTTATACCATCTGCACTCTTGCAGAACTTCTGGAGGTTTGAACTGAACATAGATAAAGTACTAGAACTCATGATAAGTACTCAATTCAATGCAAGTCAGCATAGTCTCATTTGAATGTATATGCTTGATTTTGACTCAGTAATCGTTTTTACATTGTTGCAACAACTGCAATTTTTAAAGTAATTTTATCATGATTATATCCTGTATATTTATTGATTTAGTAACTGATATGGTAGATGATCAGTGTAAAGGACTATGCCCTTGGTTATAGTTAATTATTTGATGCTTTATATTTTTGGATTATTATCTGTGTGGTTATATTTGGATTATTTGTTACATAGTTATTTATTGCTGTATTACCCAATTTCTTAGCAGACACCCTTATCCAGGGTGACTTACAATTGTTACAACATATTACATTATTTATTTTACATTTGTACCCCATACAACTGGCCATTTACTGGAGCAATCTAGGTAAAGTACTTTACTCAAGGGTATAACAGCAGTGCCCCACCTGAGGATTGAACCCAGAACACTCTACTCCAGAGCTCTGACCACTATTCCACACTGGGACCCTGTATTGTATTGCAGTCTGATGCAGTCCTTTCTCCAGCAGGATATTCATGATCTTTTCAAACACTTTTAAATGTCTTAATGCTCCAAGCAATTGATCCTGTGTGGCACTTTCCGACCATTCTTTAATAACTGCTCAAATTGAATCGTCTTCCCAACACACAAATTCCTTCTTGGGAAAAGTTTCAATCACGTGGTTGAGTGTACCTCAACGTGGCTAGTTGAAATGGGGCTTTAGGGTTCCTGACCCTTGTTTTCGTCCCTGACTACTGATCTTTGGATTCTCTCGACCAGCCTGTTCACCTAATTGCCTGACCACCCACCTGTTTCCTAACAATGAACTCTGTCTTGCCATTGCCCCAGTTTACAGGCTCTAGACTTCTCGCCTGTTCTGACTCTCCCTTGCGCTCTGCACTTGGGTCTATCACTCCCTGTGATCCCCAGCGTTACATAAACAGCTTTTATTTTTATATTTGTGAAAAAGTGTTATATATTGTGCAGAATTTTGTCAGTTACCATGGAATCGGCAAAATAATAAATAATGAAAATTATTTAATTATTATGTTTTGTGGCTGACTCCAAAATTAAACATAAGACATGGTAGTGACAGGGATTACCCCGCCCCCTCGTCTAGTGCTATGTGCGGTATTATAGGGCAATCCGTATGTGATTAGTCCTGTTGGGGAGTAGTTCTTGCAGATCGCCGTAGGTCTACTGCCTCGAGGCGCATGTTTCCTTAATAAACCTGTTAGAAAAGTAAGCGAGTGGCCACTGCTTCCTTTTTCCCGCTGAAACGTTACAGTATTATTATTGTTGTTGCAGTATTGTTTACAGATTCAATATATTAATGAACAGTAAAGGAATTACAAGTTATTATAGCATACTTGTCAATGTCCCACTCAAACCCCACCCCACTCAAATCCAACAGTTCTATCTGTTTGTCTGTTCATCAGTCCATCCCTTCTCTCTCACAATAATTTGCCTTTGGCAAACTTCGAGCAACTTCAGTTGATTCACTTCCGGCATGTGTCACCTTACACCATTCCCTTTTCTCTATATATTTTTATTCCAATGCAGAATGTGGAAATATAATTGTGACTAAATTATCCAAATAATAATGATTGTACCATAATTTAAATAATTGTTATTTCTAATTATAATTAAATTAAGTCCTAAAATAATGTCTGAGACCAACAGCACGTTGTGTATTAGATATATTCTTGTTGTCCAACATCAGGACTCAAATACAACCAAATAACCTCTTGTGCTCGTTGGGGACATACACTAATATAATTATTTTAATGAGTGTGTCTTAAAAAGTTATTTTAATTGGTCTTTGGTTGTGTGTTTGGGTAGGGTGTTAGTTCTTGCTCCATAAAATTACTCCCACTAACAACTTGGGAGTGGTATAGTGGCTACATACACATATTTTTGTACATAGGGTGACAGTAACACTTTACAATAGGTCTCCCTAGTTGCAGTGTATTAACATAGTAGGTAATAAACTCAATAAATACATTTTAGTTACTGAAAAGAACAGTGTAATTACGCATTTGGTAATGTACTTAATGTGTAAAACGTGGGCCATGACCGGTATAGCTCCAAAGGCATCCTTATCAGACAAATGTGTATTTACATATAACCTTAATCATTTTTACACAGTAAGTTAACAAATGCATAATTATAATTACACTGTTCTGAGTAACTAAGATTTAGTTACTGAGTACTAATATGTTAATACACTGTAATTAAATACACTGACATGTGACTTGTAAAGTGTTACCTAGGGTGACATACCTGTTAAAGTAGCACAACCTAAAGTAGTACAACTATTCCCAAATAAAAATATATATTAGCGATTGTTAGGTGAGTCAGTTTTATTTTTGTTTTTGTGACTGGATCTGGCAGATAATGCTTTTTTAAGTATTATGCTGTTCATGATTTAATAGTTTATCATAAAGCAAACAAAAATTATGCTATATATTCTTGGAATTAACCAATGCAAATATTATTAATAATGAACATGTCAGTTCCAAAGCTATAAAATAAACAGACTGGACAAGGCATCTGAGTGATAAAAAGTGCTCATTATTTAATAAGGAAAATATTGTATAATGTATTATGGATTAAGTACAAACCCTCTGGTTAAATTAATACAGTTAGAAGAGGTACTTCATTCTGATTTTATTTCCTGCTCCAGAGTTCAAATTATTGGTATGAATCCCTTTTTACAGCAGAAGAGGACAGATTATGTAAAATATAGAGTGGTTACAGTGTTAAATGGGGTTGCTGGAATTGTATAGTTGTGACTGATAGCCAGATGCTTGCTTCTGTAATCAGAAGTGACTGTTCTCTCTGTTTCACTCTCCTTCACAGTTCTGAGACAGACAGTCACAGGCCTTGACAGTGAGGACTTCATGCTGCAGTACAGTGCTGTTAGCACACCTCAGAGGAACTGTCATGGTTTCAGTGGCTGTAGCTGAGCAGCACACACACTGCTTTTCCACACGGTTCTTTTCCAAAGAGTAGACAGACTTGCTTGTACACTTCCCCTGAAAGAAAGTCACAGAATGAGAAGAAAAAAATATTGTTACAACATAACACTACAGGGATGGATAGACATTTTTTGAATACAGAGTATATTTCTGTAATGTACTAGGAAGAGTTCTTCTAGATCATCACCAGAGGCCACCCTTGTTCCTGCTTTGCTATGTATTTTCCTTAACCTCTTTGTTTCCACATGATTATTGAATAATCAATCCCTGACTCACTGATCAATCAAATTCACCTGCTCCTTGTCTAAGTATTTAAACCATTCCATGTCCCATCTCCAGTGCTAAGTCTTGTTTGTCTCTTGAACAACAGTCCAAGCCTTTTTCTCTTGTTTATGCCTCCCTGTGTTCTTGACCTTCTGCCTTCTCTCCCATAAATGATTCCTGTCTTGTTCTGATAGGCTGTTTTCTGGCCTCTTGCCCGTTTACTGACCAGTCTGCTAGCCCTTGTTACAATTTCAAATGCTCCTTTTAAAGTTGGGATTTTAAGTCAGCCACTTTACAACACTTAAAAAAAACTATTTGAAATGTAGTTAGCTGCTCCTCGTTGTTTTAAATCTTTATTTCACCAAGACATCGTGACTCTAGGGAGTTCAAAGTACTACGTACACTATTGTGTTGGGGAAATGGATTAATTGGACTTTACGAAAAACAGGATATTTACAACACTTTGGTGTTCAGACACATCCAATGGTTAATTAACTTATTCACCTGATCACTTTAGTGTATTTCATCACACTATAGAAGGGGTGGGCAATAATTGTAATAAGCAGGCCACTATATGAATTTCAGTATGCCATTGCGGGCAACATGAACATGCCATGAATTGAAAAAAAAAAAAAAACATTTTCATGTAACATATTTACACTTACATGCTTTTACAATGCATAGGTAGGCCTACATATCACAATTAAACCCACAATGTAACAATTCAAACTGTTAACAGTTAACTAACCTAAACCTTTACTCATTCAATGTGAAGATAACAGTCTCTCCTGCACATTAACAATGGAGATGAAGTAAGGTGTCATTGCTGATGCTGCAATGTGCAGCACTGCTGCAAGGTGGTCATCACTGATGGAGGATCTGTTCTTTGACTTATTGAACTTAATCACTGAAAATGTCTGTTCGCACACATAGGCTGACCCAAACAGCAGCTTTTAAGCATGGGCCCTGATCTTTTAAAAGTTCTGTTCATTGAGAGATGTATAAAACCTCAGGAGTGGCACTGATTTTAATTGTGCTGCAAGCAGTGCATCAGACTGCAAGTCAATAAGCTCAAGCTGGATATCAATATGAGCATTGTCCACATCACACGTGAAAGGGGATGAAGTCAAAGCCAAGTAATTTTCTAAAATTCTAAAATCCTCAAAGTAGCGAGAAAATTCACTTTCAGCACTTTCCCCAAACTGAGCCATCTGACATTTTTTTGATAAGGAATATTTGTGTGCTCTGACTCCTCCAACAGAGAGATACATTACCTGTGGTTTAATGTTCTTGCTCTAATAAAGTTCACTACTTTTGTAACTGTGTCCACAACATGGCTAAGTTTCAGAACACATTTGCAGAGAACCTTCTCTGTTTCTGTCACTTGGTCTTGTATCTATTTTAATAACTCAACATTGTTGTCCGTCATGTTAGGGCACCCATCAGTGGTCACAACATCCACCAGTTTCTCCCAACTCAGTTCAAGTTTTGAGCCACACTCATTAACTTCATCCAATAAATCCTTCCCTGTAGTTGTGTTTTTCATTGACTGTGCTGATGCAAAATCTGTGATAATGCCTCTTATGAAAATCATAGCTGTGCTCTGTCTTTAATATCACAGCTCTTGTGAAGGTCCAGAGACCATTTTTTATTGACCATGCCTTTCAACTGTTGTTCCAAATTCTCTGACATTTCTTCAACACATTGCCTCACAGTACTCCTCGACAGTGAATGTTTTTCAAACTGCATTTTCTTGTCTGGGCACAATATTGCAGCACATTCAAACAAACATTCCTTGATGAATTCTCAGTTTGAGAATGGCTTAATGTTTTTTGTGATTTTGTGAGCAACCACTTAGCTTGTAATTCCTTCTTGAGCTGTATAAATTCTTGTGTAAAAGCTTTGTTCCTTGTGCATTTGTGCAACCATCTCTTGCAATTGTCTAGCTTCCTCCTCAGAAGATGTTCTCATATTTGGCTGCATGTTTTGTCTTGAAGTGACGTTTCAAGTTGTACTCTTTGAATACTGCTATGGTTTCTTTTCAAAATAAGCTGAATGCTGAACCATAGCAACAGATCGCATCCATAGCAATGCATCATAGCAACCAATCAGAGGTCTGTAAAAATCTGAACTGTGTGTGTTTACAGTTAAAGTACATACTGATGAATACTAAATGGACTTTTAAATTATTTTATGAACATTACACAGCCACATGAGTCTATTTTGGTCAATATGTTGATTTAGTCATAATGGGCCGGAGAGTTAGCAAATGGGCTGGATCCGTCCCTCAGGCTGTAATAGCCTTACCTCACAATATTGGATGTTAATTTGATTTTCAGACATGCAGTCATCTATTTTAATGTACTTCAGAACTCCAACAGTTTGCTTGCATTCTGGTTCAGCACCTGAAATGAAAAACAGGCAAATCATGAAAAAATTAATAAATCTCATAGGCCAGAAGCCAATCAAAACCAATGTCAATAACAACTATCAGGGATTACCCACAAGGTGGCCAAATACTCAGTGTTAATTAGGGCTGTAATGCATGGTACAATTTCAACTTAGTAAGTTTGGAAGCAAAACTGAACAAACTTTCAAACCTTCTGAATTAGTAATTTGCTTGCTTTAATGGTGACATAATAATCATAATGTATTGATTCTAAATTTCACTTTTTTGTTTTATAAATTATCAACAACTATTAAAAAACTGCATATTTTACGATGTTTAATTTATTTAAAATAAACACCAGCTGTATATATGGACATAAACGATGCTCCATCTTATGTCCCGTTCCCACTGGCGGACGCGTCCAGCCCCGGATGCTTAAATGGGTGTTTCCACTGGACGTGGCCATAAGCGTCCGTCACGCCACTAAGGAAATACGTCGCTTTCAGAAGTGGAGATGTGAGCTTGACTTGCAGACAGACAGGGAAGAGATCAGATACATTGCGTCGTAAGATATAATCTCAAGTGCCGTGTGGGATCATGAAGAAATTACAGTTTTATTAGCAGCATGGAGTGAAATCCACATACAGAAACAATGACTGCTTACAGTTAATATCGAGTGTATTAAAAACTTGGATTTCACAGGACCGGTGCAGTGCTGTGACTAGTTACAAATAAACTGAAGGATAATAATCAGAGTGGTAGCAGACAATTTTATTAATATTTTATGAACAGCTGGCCGGTGTTTCAGGCTGTGTTGTGTGAATGGCGTGCAGGACAATCCCAGAGACAATCAGTATGAAGGCAAACATGATTCAGTTATCGTATGCCCATTTACAAGTTAAATTAATGAATAAATAAATACAGCAGATCTGGGTTTCCCTCTAAAACATTAAGGACTGGTTTAATAAATGCGTCCATAAGTCAATAAATGCCATGACTGAAACGTGCACACTTTAGTTAAATTATAACCTGCTATATTGTATCTGGATGATTAATCGTGAAACGTGTGTATTTTGTTTCAACTGTAACTTGCCCTGGTTAAGGACGTCTGATAAGTAAATAATAAATAATATGGCAAAAATATTGTTTGCAGTTACAAATCTGCAGAAAGAGTAATAAGTTAAGGGAGTCATGTTGTGCCATTTAAAAAACATATATACTAGGCCTAGCACAAATGATGATAATAATACTAAATAGCAAATACGTATTGTTATTGTTGCACATGGAAACGTGTTCTTATAGGAACGTGCTTGTCTGAATATGCTGTTGTCTATACACGTTTAGCTCTTCCTAATATCTCTTAACAGAAACGTGTATTTATTACGCTGTTTACAATCATGTAAAGCAGAATGAATTAAATAGATACAAAAGTCCTCTCCACGTCAGGCTGTATCGCTCGTAGTGTTGTTCTCTGTCTCTGTTTTTAACACAAACAGAAACCAAACCCACAGTCTCTGCTCCTCACATAAGAGTGACGGACTTCACAACGGCCTGGTTTTACACGGCCAATGGAACCGAGGCATAGGATATATACATTAACTCAACAGATCAAAGGCACCTCATCCATGTGCTGAAATATAACTCAGCTACACAAATGTAATTGTTAGTAAAAAAAAAAAATCAAAATATACACAGGCCACGACCAAATCAAAACTTGAATCCACCTGCTATCAAATATTAATATTATAGGCCATAATTAAAATTAACAAAATAAAACTTTAACAATTTGAGTATGTATTACCGGTGTTAATGTAAAGGCTCAACTTAATACTTAAGTAATGGACGTTACACTGAGTTTCCCACATAACTGACATTTGACGTGTGATTAAGTATTGTCCCATAGTTTTAACACACACACGCACAGACAATCAGTGAAGATCATAGATTAACCTTCAAAGGTTTGAAAAAACATACGAAGGTCTGAGAAACGAATGAACCTCGAACCTTCACCATCAGTCCAAGTGTTAATACAGAAATATTTTGCCGTACTGGGCACAGTATTACTTTGCCACCCCCCGAAGTGTTTTAACATACATTGGTTTGGTCCCACAAAATACATTTGCAGTACTATTACTAGTGCTTTTATTAAACATGACAGAAGTTAATGTTCGAAAGGAATACTTACAATTCTTGTGCATACTGTAGCAAAGTGCATACTCCCACAACTCACTTCAAAACAGTGCAATTATCTGCTTTTTACCAATTTTATTTTAGTCAGGAAATCACGCTTTATTAAGACATTTTAATTAAAAGACAGAACTTACAGATCTCACAGCAGCTGCTCCCCACTTGTGTGACTTTACCCTGATAATAAGAAATATGAAATTATATTCTTAGTATTTTGAAATCCATAGTGATATTTATTATATTAAATTAAACAAATCAGTTCTCCATACATCTTCTAAGAACAAGTTTTTTTTTAAATAAAGGTGAAATGTAAAGAGACAATCTTGATTTAAAATAATACATATTTAATAATAATTTACCATTTCCCAAATTCAAACATAATTAATATTGCATATTACACAGTGACAGTTCAAATGAATCCCACTGTGTTCCCACCAACTCCAGTACTCAACTAAAGTGTAACTGGGCTGTACTTAAAATCAGTTCAAAAACATAATTTAGGACTTTCTCAGAAGTTTAAATAACCAATAACATTAAAACTGGGCTATCTCTGATTGATTTAGAGTAATGGATGGAAATAAAACAACATATTTCTTCCTTCAAAAATCCACAGCTAGCTAGGAGAACTGGGAGAAATAACAGGTACTAACCCCACCAGCAAGACATTTGGCTTTATCCAGCGGAGGACAGGTGGTTATTCTGGTTTCCAGGACTAAATCTCCTTTATTATTTATTTTGCAGGAATGTAAGGTACATCCATCTTTACGGGTTTCGTTAGCCTCAAGAATAACAAGATTAAAATCAAATTCAATTACCTTATTGTAGCCATGTTTAATAACTGTACAAAATACTAATATATATATATATATATATATATATATATATATCAATTTGTTTTAAAAGAAAGATCTAATACAGATTTTATAAAAAGTCATGTCTGTTTTATTATTTTTTGTCTATTTTGCCATGGTTGTCTTCCTGCTGAAGGAATTTAAATATGTTCCATGATCACAAAACAATATGTAACAGCAGAGTCCTTGACCTCATTCCGGCGCTTACTCAAGACACATCTTTTCAGACAGTACTTGTATTATTAGTCCTTTTAATCCCCGTTAGATAGCACTTCACAGTTTTATCATGCTTCTTGCATTATTGATTGTTTTCTTCCTTGCTCCCTTTCCCATAGCCCTTGACTGTGAACCTACATCTTGACAGCACTTAGCTTTTACTTTCCAGGATGTATGACCTCACTTACTGTACTTGCCTGTGTAAATTGGAAGTTGTAAAATGTATTATATTTTGAATTGCTATGTTTAATGTAAATTGAATTTGTAATGTTTGATGCCTGGTTCTTAACTGTATTTTTGCACTTTGTATTGCACTTATGTTGTAAGTCGCCCTGGATAAGGGCGTCTGCCAAGAAATAATAATAATAATAATAATAATAATAATAATAATAATAATAATAATAATAATAATAATAACATCTGCCAATTTGTTTGGACCTATGTTTCCCTTATATATTAAATACAAAGTAATATATTTGCTGTTTCAATTCAAGAGCAAGGGAATGATAAAACCTCTTCATATATTGCTTTTCTTAAAGCCCTGGTATCTTATCAGCAGAAACTTAAATAGGATTTCTCAAATACTTGGTTAGTATTTATTGTAAATATATACATTCTGGAGTAATAATGGAACATTTTAACATATTGCTGTAAAATATTGAAATTTGATCAGGGCAAATAATGCTAACTTACACCTCAGCTAATTCTCCTTATCACACAATATGTAATAGAACATACAAAATAATCATGATATATATATATATATATATGATATATAACTTTTTAGATTTTTATTGTATTCCAGTCCTACAGAAAATAGAGGCTGATATAGCTCTGAATTAAGCCACCTATTGAACAATCATTAATAATCATTTTGCACAATAATTAGCTGGATTCTGCACAACTGATTCTGAGTATTGTATCACTTTTGTTTTTTTTTAACAAAATAAACATTTTTAGATTTGAATTCTGCCTCCTCCTTCCATGGTGCACTTTATAATTACTCTCCCAATTAAAGGACCTGTGTGGAAGTTATGGGGTTCTATATGTATAAAAGAGGACCTTGCCCTCTGTAAACACAAGATGGCGTTAGTCGGTGTCAATACAATTTTAACCCTTTTTAAAGCTGTGTAGTGAACCACTACAGCACAAATCCATAACTTTATATGAACCCACCTCAAAACCAGAAACTTTTCTGTGGCGCTAGCAATGACTGAAAAACAAAAGGAAAGCTAGCTACATACCTAGGCAATAGCTGGCTATGTATGTATTTATTTTGTATTCACTGGAACTTGAACACACAGGTATGTTTAGGATTTGATTTAATGTAGGCCAGCAGAAAACATGGTAAAAGTAGCTAGTTTAGTTAAAAGGATTGTATAAATAAGCTAGATAGATAGTATAATATATTTTGTATTTTGCTGTAATGACCAGAAAACATTGCTTTAAGGATGCTAATGTTAAGGTATTTATGTCGCAGCTCACATTACTGAACTATTATTGAATTAAAAATACAAATGCTTTGGTCGGTCAGGTTACAGCTGCAATTGCAAAATGTCAACGCTGCCGTAATTTTCGGGAGATGTCAGTATTCTAATAACAAGCGGTGCTTTTGTTTGAATTGTCACAACCTTTATAATTTATTGCACTTTGTATTGCGCTTATATTTTGTAAGTCGCCCTGGACAAGGGTGTCTGCTAAGAAATAAATAATAATAATAATATAGTTAATTTGAAATTATAATTAATGGAAAATGTTGACAATATTGGGCAAAAAAATTACATTTGCTTGCATGAGATGTGTAAGAGTTGACAGAGTAATGCTTTTTACTGTTATTATGCATTTCCTAATTGTCTCCTGATTTATTACATTCTGGGACTGAATGTACAAATGCATATCATAAGTGGGGATATACTGTGTGCCTATTATAGATGGGTTAAAAAAGGGAGGAGTATCCCCAACATCCATGGCAGCAAATCGCACCCAGTGTATAATGCATAATAATAAAAAGAATAATACAGAATATACATGACCAACTACTAAGTGCCTGAGCACCAGAGATTTCTGTTCAGGGAAGATCTGAGGAGTGAGGCACAAACTGTAAACCGCTGATCGCTGTCCTAGACACTGATTTGGTGTCTGGTAAGGCAGGTGCACTTACTGCAGAGAAGCTATACACGTAGGGCTAGGGAGAACTAGTTAAAGAGCTTTCTAGAAAGCAGAAGATTGGTTAAGTAGCTTAGCTCACTAAGTACTTAATAGGCTCACTTCAACACCCTCCTCCAAAGTCGTCTCTAAAAGAAAAAGGGTGCAGACACAACAAAAACAATAGTGTGTTCTACTTTTTTGCTTAAACAAGGAAGAGAGTATATTGAGAATGTGAACAAAACAGTACTGTATTAACTAGAACAGTTAATTACAATTTTAATATGCAAAATAATAATAGACAATTCAGCTACATAATTCTAATGCTGTGGTTTCATCTGAAAGCTAGCAACAACAAACCAATAACATTACATTGTGAAGAAATCTGTAACATTGCAAAACTAAGTCGAAAAACTATGCGTTTTAGAAAGAATGAGAATGTTCATTATTGTACCAGGTGCAGCAGTGTGTTTCTGAGAAAGCCCATTAATGAAGCAAGTTCACTTACTATGGAAAAGTTACAAGGACAAACTTGTAGTTAAGTGATATCAAAGGGCCTGCATGTGATAAGAAATGTGCATAGAAATAGAGAATGTGTGTAACAAACTGAAGCATAATAGGCAGATGTTGATTTGATCAATTCATTAGGATAATACTGAGTTTGTATAACCTCCTGATTGGTGAATCTTAGAATGTATACACCTACTCTTTTACTTCTATAAAACTGCTTGTAATCCTTTGTTTGGAGAGACTGCCTGGACAGGCACTCCCATTCTGGTTTAAATAAAGACTCCTGAGTGTAATCAAGGCATTGACTTCTTCCTTGTCTGACCCTCATAATCTTTTCAGTTGTTATGGTGGTAAGCTTTTCCAGTAAGCAAGTCAATGCACTTTCAAATGAAACAATTTAAAACAGTCACTAACCTGCAGGGTTATAATTGTTCCATCATTTTGTTGAGCTATGCATGATGTTGCAATGCATTTCCCACAGCAAGAACCAGCAATCTTCTCTAACCTAAAACCCTGCAAATATAAGAACATATTCATATTGCAAATCACATCAATGATGAACACACACAGTCCAAATGCATATTTTTGTGCTAACAGTACTCCACAAGATTGATAATCCTGTATATAATACTGTATATGATTATAATCCTACAGTGGCTGCCACTCCATATGCATAATCAATATTGTTTAATAAGAACTTTTAAAGCCATGAATCTTTGGACCATCATTTTTATGGTGTTTTTGTTTATCATAGGATTTATCCTACTAACGAATGCAAAAACTGAGAAAGGCAAGTGGTTAAAAATTCTGATTTGGTCCAGGCCTACGTAATTAATTATTTTTAATCCAGAAACTACTGTAGCCGCTGATGGACATACCAGAACAGCTAGACTCACCACAGCCCTAGTTGTGGCAGTATTGTATTAATTGAATAAATATGTGAGAAACACACTTGATTAATATGATTGCTGATATTTGTTCATTACCAATTTTACATTTCCAAGTTTTAATACATGATGAATTCTTAAGCAAATTTTTGAGGATCAAAGTTCATTCTGTTTTTTCTTTACAAATGCAGTTTTCCCAATTTATTAATTTTATTATTTTGCTGATTGATGACTATAGCTCTCAAATCTCAAGGATTGAGATACCTCATGCTCTCACACTTTGCTCCTAAAATCTCATGCATGTCAAACAAACTATGCTTGCGGTCTGGATGAACTAAAAAAAAAATGAAAAAATACAATGATTGGTTATAAATTAAATACATGTCTGTCAGGAGGCAAATATGGAAGTAGAGACAATGGATGAGATCACAGAGGCTGTATTTCATCAAATGGATGTTATCTGGGCCTTCTAGTCCACGATCAAAGTGCCAGAGTCGGCAATGGATCACTTTTCTTTTTTTTCACGACTCACATGATTGGTGCTTGTATGCATTTTTAGTCAAATTCAAAAAAACAAATCTGATTTCAGGCAAAGTCTGGACATGGAGAGAACTCTGAGTTTGTTGATTACAATTAAGGTAAACAACAAGGAGCTTCATAAAACCAAGAAAGTGACTTGGGAATAAAACAAGTCATACTGACATCAGCACAGCATTTTCTGCTTCATCCGCCGAGCCTTTAACCTCTTCTTCGTATGCCTAACCTCCTTAGTCTTGTGCATAGTGGTAAATTACCATAGTTTTTACATTCAACCTGACCGGATGGCCTATATTGTTCTATATTAATCTGCATGTCCATAATGATAACTCTTGATTGCTTTGTTGATATGGCTTGTGGGTCTCATTAATATATGTTTGTAGTAACAGGTTTTTGGAAGCAATAGGCTCCTAATTTTGCTCGCAGGACCGTTTTTTGTCTCCGTTGTTTTGTGAAAAATCTCACGCATTGATGTTTTGAAAACTTGAGAGCTATGGATGACTGTCATGGCAGAGTTAAGGGTGGGGGCTGGGATGTCTCTAATCAGTGTTGGCAGCTGCTTCTCATTTAGGTGCTTTGCACCAAGTAGTTAGATGCACCTGCAGTGCTGCTGCAGACTGCAATCAGCACTCTCACCACAGCTGTGCCTCTGCATCTGAGGAATCTTTCATGTGTCCGTTTGAATTGTTTGCCTTTCTTTTGTTAGTTTTTCAACTTTCCACGGAGTTTGAAGGCTCCTCGATGAGGAGGATATCATTATTAATTTTTCAACAAGTTATTTAACAACAATGACGAATAGGTTTTGTTTCAAGATTGTACTAACAAAAACACTGTCCACTACTTTACCTCTGGACATGGGGTGCAGGTAATTCTTCTGCAGGACAGGCGATATCTTCTTTTCATCAATTCTTGTTCCAAAGAGCATTCGCAATGAGTGCACAGGTCAACCATCACATTTTCCCCTGCCTAAAAACAAAATGGAACACAGATGTTTTATTATTGACATTCCTGGATAACTACACAAAGCAAGGATGGAAAAATAATTGTCTGTGTGTGTACACCGATATATATATACAATAAATAACACAAATATATAATTCACACCTCCATTACCTAGTGTAGTATCATGTTGGTACATGTACAGTCCCCCAACTTATGTCAAACTGGCAATCACACTGCTGTCCAAAAACACATACTAGTAGTCGACAAATGCCTTACCTTTGGTACAAAATTAGAGAGAAGGCTTTACAGTGTTAATATAGTATACATACATTCATACTCCTCATATATTGTAAGAAAAAATACATTAACAGACGATATTTAAGTGTGTAATTTTTTTATTTTGCTCAATTTAAAAAAAAATGTATTTATTTATTTTTTAAAACTACACAGAGCAACATCATGGCTGGGATTAAATAAAAAAATGGACCCACCCGCTAACAGAAAACTACAGAACTGCAGTTGCGGCTTCATTTTTAGTAAGATGACACTTTCTTCTAATCATAAATGTAACTGCTTTAATGTACAGATTTGTAGTTTGCTATTAGTGGGTGGGTCAAAGTTTTGATTTAATCCGGCCCCATATGTTTTACAAATACATCTCTACTCCTATATAACGCAATCTAATATATCGCAAATTTGGATATAGCTTATAAAATAATTGTTTTAATTAAAGAAAGATACATTGTAACCATTGTAGAACAGATTAATTTACTGTATACCCTGTGTCAGTTCTAACCAAAAAAATATTCAAGACTACAAATAAAAGGCACTTCTTTTCACAGAGAGTTGAAGGGGGGCTGGAAAAAGCTATGGGTTCTTTCAAAAAAACATCTGGCATTCTGAGATCTATTAGGTTATTCATGTAAACTTCAAGGTTGTACAAATTGTGAACAAAGTCCCTCTGGTTTGCTCTTTTGTACAGGTGATTTGTTCATACATTGAAACATTTTGGACATGCGTTCCATTGGTACTAAAATGTTCGGTTTATAGAAAGAGTTAGACAAAATGATTCCCGTGCATTAGCATACTTTAGAGCAGTGGTCCCCAATCCTGGTCCTGGGGGCCCAATGTCCTGCTGGATTTTGGTATTTCAATCACTTAATTAAACTACTAATTGAGGGTGGATCAAAACCCAAAAGGACAGGATTGGGAGCCACTGCTTTAGAGGGCAGGATCTATTATTTTGGGTTTGTTGAAATTAATACTGATCTGGGGACTAATTTCGGCAGCCAAGTTTCTTGCAATTGGTACTTTGCTAGCATAATAATTTAGGGTAAGATTAAATGTTCACGCTGCGAGTAGCATGTGTGCAAATTAAAATCACGCTGCTGAACTATCATGGTATTAAATCTAACCCGATTAAATCAGAACTTCGACCCACTTGCTAATAGCAAACTACAAACTTGTTCATCATAGCGGTTACATTTATGATTAGTAGAACGTGTCATCTTACTAAAAATGAACCTACAACTGAGTACAATTCTGTAGTTTTCTATTAGCAGCTGGGTCCATGTTTTGATTTGATCCGGCTCTTAATTCATTTGCGAAATTCCCTCCTGCGACTCTTCTGCAACTTTTCGCGTTTGCACTTTGTGAACATTTTTGATTTAATCCTGCCCTTAGTTTGGAGCACCACACTAACCACAGGATTATTCCCAGTTAGTATGCTGCTTTCAGTTAGTTGCACTTAACCCATGATGTGCAGTGCATATTCTTGGTATTCACATTTTACATATTTTCATTTATTTGAAAGATATAAGAAATGACTGAAACGTATGAAGAAACAATCTGTATCATGTATCGTCAGAATCCTCAATTTAATTTGAACCACTGTGTCAGGCACACCTTTGAATGCCCTGCTCTGCACAGCCACAACAACAGAGTGACAAAACCACTACACCAAAAGACTGGTCTCCTGATGCAGTGAGTTTGTATGCTTTACGAGCTCATACACTTTGAACCCTGTTACAACCCTGTCACCCTTTTGTGAAAATAAAGGTGTAGACTGCTGCAGCAGGTGTAAAAGGTATGAATATCATTATCAAATAGATAGGTCAATGCCTTACCCCAATGATGGTGTTGTTCATAACACAGGCATCAAGTGGAACTAGAAAAAATAATGAACAATTAAAGGAATCAAGGTTTAAACTATTTCAGTACAATCCATATGTTACCTTAATACAACCTCTACAGACAACTCGCTCTATTTCTCATTCTGTTTTCTATAGTGCCAACATTAAAATATTGTTACATGGGTGCTTTGGAGTCAGACAGAAAAATGAAACGGAGATTTTATTCACTAATTAAATAAACAAATAAAACTGGCTTGGTAGCCCAAAATTTTAATTCAGGAGCTTTGGAAAATCCTAAAAAGACTTTGATGGATGGAGTACTTCACTGCTTCTAATAAGACATTGACGGAAGGAGTATGTGGAAGTGGCTTGAACTCACTTGGCGGAGGGAACGATGGCCTGTGTAGACGAGGCATTGGAACCTGTCCCCCGCCCCACACACAGTATAGAGTATTTAGGGAGTTTGCTGCAATGGCATTGGCAGTGTTTGGGAAGGGTGGAGGGATGCAAAGCAATGAATGCTGGGAATGTGATTAGGCCCCGTATTAATACATGGTGTGGGAGGTATTAGAGTCAAACCACTCTTCCAAAATGTAGTTTACAACTCTAATTCAGGAGCTTTGTCGAACCCTAATAAGACTTTAATAGATGGAGTGTGATATTGTATTTAAATTTGGCTTGAACTCGCTTGGTTGAAAGAACAATGTGGACTAGGCACAGAAACCTCCAGAACCAGGGAGAACTCCAATGCAAAACTATGAACTAAGTCCAAGATTAACTTTGAAGTTGTTTAAAAGCCTCTTCCGGTTCTGCCAAAATGTAAACAAAGCCTGTTTGTAAATGATTTAGAAATATCTGCAACCGATTTAGAGATATCTAAATAAGGTGCTTTTTAAAGATATCTCTAAATCATGTGCAGATATCTCTAAATGATTTGAAGATATCTCTAAATCATTTAAAGATATCTGCAAATCATTTAGAGATATCTGCAAATCATTTAGAGATATCTTCAAATAACATCCTGTTCATTTAGAGATATCTGCAAATGACTTCCTGTATTTGGCTGAGATTATCACTTCCTGTGTCCTTATTCAGTTACATAGAAATGAATGAACAAGTTAAAAGGAAGTGATAATCTTGGGCTACATACAGGAAGTCATTTGAAAATATCTTGAAATGATTTGCAGATATCTCTAAATGAACAGGACGTTATTTGAAGATATCTCTAAATGATTTGCAGATATTTCTAAATGATTTGCAGATATCTTTAAATGATTTAGAGATATCTTTAAATATTTGAAGATATCTGGAATTATTTGAAGATATCTTGAAATATTTGCAGATATCTTTAAATGATTTAGAGATATCTTTAAATATTTGAAGATATCTTTAAATGATTTAGAGATATCTCTAAATGATAATTTGGCTTGCCATATAGGTTTGCATAAGTGTTACATACATAAGAACAAAAACGAGCATTCGACCCATCATGCTCGTTTGGTGTCCATTAATAACTAAGTGGTCAAAAAATATGTTTATTCACACACCTTCAAGGCTCTTTGTGTACAGTGGAAATAAAGAATGCTTACAATAACTGTAATAAAACGCTACACTACACGTAACAAATTATATGTTGACCCAAAATCCATACATTGTCATTTTATATTATGTTTTGTTCAGCAAGTGTTTATTTTGGTTATGTTTTTATGTATTTGTTCATTTAACTTATTTGTTTAATTCACATTTACTTTGCTCTTGCTTGCTTGTAATGTAATGCACTCGGATTTAATGTGTATACGCTCATTTAATTGCTTCGCTGCCTGGATGGCATGCTGGCATTCTGCAGGAAAGGTGACTTTTGTCTCCTGTTTTGTTACGTCTGCTGAAGTTACATTCAACGCATATTAGTACAAGTAAAATGGTTGAAAGATAAACATGTATAGATTCATTACATATAGAGAAATAACCAGTGTTATTTTATATATATATGTTTTATATAGATAGATGCATGTGGACATGTATGTATAAGTGTGGGACCGTTTTTGATTAGTACTTCTGATTGCTCTACTTTTGTTTTGTAATATAGATGTACAGGGGCACACCATACTGTGGGTGACATGGATGAGAAAGGTGGCAAATGGGGGGATGGGAAAAGGGAAAAGGATCATGTATATTTACTTTTGTTTAAGATGATTTATCATACTTTTTATGGTTTTATGGTTTTATGATGATCCATTTTTAATCTCAGCAAAGTCTGATGTGTATATGATGGGCATGGTGTTTTTGATCCTTGTAAAATATAGTAGATATCCTATTTCTCCATTATCCTTCATTGTAGTGACATTTGACTCGTATGACTGAAATTACAATCATGTCTAGGAAAGTGGACAGTAGGACTGGTTAAAAAGATTGATTTTCCAATTAATTAGGATTCTGGTTTGGTCAATCTGACATTGATTCTTAAAATCTGGAGATTGATCTTTTTAATCTATGCATTTTCTCAGTGAATGAAAACACAGTGCCGCCAGGCCAAACATCAATGAAATTTAAAGCACATGCTTTCACCACAGCTTAACCCCACCCCCGCTCTTCAATATGTGTGCCTGTTTCACATACACACTAAAGTTAGCCTTGCACTATTTTCATAGTTCAGGTGAACTATAGGGAAATAGAAATAGAAAAATTAGCTTTTGAGTGATAATACATAGAGTAGCAAAATTTAAGGTGTGTGTGTAGTTTTTTAATTACATTTTTAATTTATTTCCATCACATATGTGTTGCAGGTCTGGTGAAAAATTGCATGCATGATTATAATTGCATTCTTCAGCATATCATGTCAATTCTGATACATACCACACTGACATGTGGGACAGCAGTCATCAAAATTATTGCACTGGAGTTCTGTCCCGAGTGGACATTTTGGTATGTCCATCTGAGAGCAGGACACATTGTAGTGGCTTATGAACACCTCGTCATTGACCCGCACGCACTCATTGACAACACAGGGCTTCTGTGGAGAAGTCCACTTTTCCCCCACCTGCAGAAACATACAGACCTCAGCATTCATAACCTGTGACTTAGCACCTAGGTTATATTATAGATAAAGACCAATTATTAAATAATGAAATTAAATTGTAAAAACAGTACAGTTGAGTAAACAAATGCGAAATAGTAGAAGTTTTAAAATGTAATTCTATGGACTGAAATTGACTAAAGTAAGAATTGCAAACATTGTAAATAAATACATTAACAGTGATCAATTAAATGTTCAATCGGGTGTTTTTATGCTTCCTTAGTTTTGTTATCAATCTGAAAATGTTTGGAAACATTACCATGCGTAAGCGGCCTCCAATATCCATATCGCCCATGGGTCTTCCAGCAACCTTTTCGAGACAGGAGGATTTCTTACACTGCCCACAGCAGTCACCCGGTTCCTTTGAATATGTAGAGCCCTGCAATAAAGCAAATAAGGTTTAATTCAACAAATTAAACTCTTATGTTGAGGAGTTGAAGAGATGAATAAAAAATGGCTTTTTACATACATTACTTATTTTCCTTTAATTACATTATACTTTATACAAATTGTCTTTAATTGTGATACTATATATTTCCAAGTCATACAATCTATATGTAGCACATGAAGACACATAAGAAATACCTTATGTTGCTGCTACTTTAATTTGTATTCAAATATTACATAATAACAGCATGACCCAAACATTTATAATGCCACAATATGAATTGATTCACATCTGAATTAATTAATTTGGGTCAGTGTATGGTTTTCAATAATATACTAGTATTATATGATTGCCAAACATTATATGAAGGCTGGACATGGATCTTCATCACACTCGCTTAGTTTTTTGGGTCTGGAGAAGATTAGTATACCTGAAAGGGGAGGGAATTTGGTCAATTTGCTACTGAGGAGACAGGCATATTGGATATTGGCATTACAGACATTAGGGACTTAATGAGGATCTTATGTTTTCCTTTAATATGAAAAAGTATGTTTAATAATGTTTGAATTCATTGCCAATTGTCTAATAAATGATTTAAGATTTAATATTCTAAATTATGTTGATTGAATAATGGATTGATAATGAAGTATATAATGAACATGGTGCTAATGATGAAGTTATATCAGATGTATTTAACAGATTCGACCATCCTTTCTTGCTTATGATGCTCTGAGGAAGATGTTAAAGTCGAAAGTAAGCATCGCATTGTTCGCTATTGCTCTAATAAATTTAGAATGTTTTTAATACATCGATGATTGTGTACTGTTTATAGATTGGAGCTGCTGTCCATCATTACATTGAATGGTTCTTCCACTAGAGGATAATCTATTTTTTACACCCCATTCACACTGGCTTTAAATGCAGGAAAATTGCCGGCAAGGATCCATTCGCCCAGAAAACACAGATTGCCGGTAAAAGTGCTGTATCTATGGGAACGAAACGCTATAGAATCACGTGGATTCGAGAGAGAAGACACAGACCGATATTCTGGGAATGCTTGTACAAGTTCGATAATTTCCCCGTTTTGCCAGTTTCCTTCCATAGTGTTTACTGGGCTATTGATTCTAACCAGGGCAACGGTTCAGTTCAGACTCCCTACCAAGAACTAGTCAGGAGGGAAAGGCAAACGATACGTTAATATAGGTGTGTTTTCACGCTATGCCCAGTTCATCAGGTTGTATGGTTGTGTGTTTTTGTGGTGTGGTCACTGGACCCAGTGATCACAGATCAATTGAACCAGTGAACCCAGTATGAGACTCGGCTCTCGGTTCATGGTCGTGTGACGAGAGGCATTAGGCGCATTTACACTGCCATTTCTGATCCGGATTAAATGTATCGGAATATTTTCAGTGGTGTTGCGTTTACACTGCCATTTGATCAGGATCAACTGTCAGCCGCCACAGGGGTCCTCGTATGCGCACAATCACGGAAGTCCAAACTTCATTATATGCATATATTAAATTCTAACACGGCTATATCAAAAACTGTCATTTTATCTTGTTGCGAATTATTCTAACAAGTAAAACCAATGCACTTTGCACATTTTATCTTAACCAAAGCATTTTAAATAAATATAGAAATATTATTTGCTAACATAAAATAAGTTATTTTTAACAGCCGAAACATTTTAAATAAAAATACAACTATATATGTTATGCATTTAGTGTTAGTTTTAACAATATTTTTTATAAGCAGTAGGAAAGTGTGCTCTTATCTGCTCCAGGCTGTTTGTCTGCCCCTGTCTCTAAAACACATGCCGCCGCAATGCATGCTGGAACTTGAGCTGGTCGAGCATTTACACTGACAGGATCAAATGCTACTGATGCATTTGATACGGATCTGTACCATCTCCCTGAGAGGTACATTTGATCCGATTGCTGAGCATTTACACTGACATTTCTGATCCTGATCAAATGCTACCGATGCATTTGATACGGATCAGAAATGGCAGTGTAAATGCGCCTATGTGTGGGTCTTGACACACTGCAGCAAAGTTAAATCAACTGAAATAAATAAGATAAAAAGCATGACATTACACTTTGTGTATATCTAAATCTCCCAAAAGTCTGGGTTTGCAGAACTGCAATTGATTGATTGCTCAAACAACTTATTTTATTTTTCATTTTTTTAAGTTTGACATTACCGCATTAAAATCAAATTAAATAATTCGAAACAAACTACCATCATTGTCACTGTAATTGGCTTGTTCACACTAGAGGTATCATATTCAGTATGGTTCGGTTCGTTTTGGGGAAGAGTGAACAACACATTTTGATTGGCAAACGAACCGAACCGAAACTAACCGAGACCACCGACAGAGGGAGTGAGTCATTTTCCATACATTATGTAGCTTATTTGTACTTTTGTTTGTGTGAGAATACACCCCATTATGTTAAAAGTATTATGTAAAGTAGCACTATACACTCACCTAAAGGATTATTAGGAACACCATACTAATACTGTGTTTGACCCCCTTTCGCCTTCAGAACTGCCTTAATTTTACGTGGCATTGATTCAACAAGGTGCTGAAAGCATTCTTTAGAAATGTTGGCCCATATTGATAGGATAGCATCTTGCAGTTGATGGAGATTTGTGGGATGCACATCCAGGGCACGAAGCTCCCGTTGCACCACATCCCAAAGACGCTCTATTGGGTTGAGATCTGGTGACTGTGGGGGCCAGTTTAGTACAGTGAACTCATTGTCATGTTCAAGAAACCAATTTGAAATGATTCGACCTTTGTGACATGGTGCATTATCCTGCTGGAATTAGCCATCAGAGGATGGGTACATGGTGGTCATAAAGGGATGGACATGGTCAGAAACAATGCTCAGGTAGGCCGTGGCATTTAAACGATGCCCAATTGGCACTAAGGGGCCTAAAGTGTGCCAAGAAAACATCCCCCACACCATTACACCACCACCACCACCAGCCTGCACAGTGGTAACAAGGCATGATGGATCCATGTTCTCATTCTGTTTACGCCAAATTCTGACTCTACCATATGAATGTCTCAACAGAAATCGAGACTCATCAGACCAGGCAACATTTTTCCAGTCTTCAACTGTCCAATTTTGGTGAGCTTGTGCAAATTGTAGCCTCTTTTTCCTATTTGTAGTGGAGATGAGTGGTACCCGGTGGGGTCTTCTGCTGTTGTAGCCCATCCGCCTCAAGGTTGTACGTGTTGTGGCTTCACAAATGCTTTGCTGCATACCTCGGTTGTAACGAGTGGTTATTTCAGTCAAAGTTGCTCTTCTATCAGCTTGAATCAGTCGGCCCATTCTCCTCTGACCTCTAGCATCAACAAGGCATTTTCGCCCACAGGACTGCCGCATACTGGATGTTTTTCCCTTTTCACACCATTCTTTGTAAACCCTAGAAATGGTTGTGCGTGAAAATCCCAGTAACTGAGCAGATTGTGAAATACTCAGAATGGCCCGTCTGGCACCAACAACCATGCCACGCTGAAAATTGCTTAAATCACCTTTCTTTCCCATTCAGACATTCAGTTTGGAGCTCAGGAGATTGTCTTGACCAGGACCACACCCCTAAATGCATTGAAGCAATTGCCATGTGATTGGTTGATTAGATAATTGCATTAATGAGAAATTGAACAGGTGTTCCTAATAATCCTTTAGGTGAGTGTATGTTTAAAGGTATGGCAGTAACAGTACAATACTCCTAGATGGATATTTAGGGGACGTCACACTACTGTGTTATTGTGTATTGTAAAATGTAAATATCTGGTGTTTTATTAATACAAAACTAACCAAGCTCACTTATTGCCATATGATCTGAGTCCTGAGAAAACATGGAAGTGAACCACGAAAACAAACCGGTTTAGTTTTCAAACTAACTGAGCACATTTGTACACAAGACAAATGTGAACAGCGAGCAAAGCAAAGCAAAGCAAACAAACCCAGTGTGAGGGGGTAACACATTTGCCTGTACAGAGATATTATATTGTGACACTTTTTGAGGGGTCTCGGGTCCCGACGAGATGGGGGATTGAGCCCCAGTCTCCTGTGCCACAATGCAACGATCTTACCGCATCCCTAAAAGGCCTAGACCTCCTAGCGAGGCTCGAGATCGTTACACTATTTTGCATGATTTATTGGTATAACATCTGACATATGTGTGACAATAGTTGGGCAGGTCAATTTGTCAGGTTAATCTGACCATTTGAGCTGCCTGTCAGGATGTGCTGCTTTCTGAAATCGCGCCTGAGCAGTGGCCCCATACATGCCGTTAATTCCAAGCTACCATTGACGGCAAGTTTTCAATATACCAGACTTCCTTATAGAACATAATTAACTTATGAATATCCTTAAAGTATTTCCTTCTTTAATCACTTCAGAATTTCAGATATTTGACTGGTTTACAGTGTATAGGAAGATAACTTGCATTTGATTTTAATTTACAGAAATCAATGGTCTTATCAGATAAGCGTAACTTTAACCTTTTGGTACTTTGTGGTAATTAATGATACCCGATTCATTCAAAATGTAAAAATGCATAATACAAATATGCATAGACACTACAGACCTCAAGTTTCTTTGTGTAGCCTTTGAATGCTGTACATTTGACATGACGAGTTAAAATACATATTCTAAAAAACATAGGTCGACATGGAAGGTAGATACGATGAAGTATTCAGATACCTTTCAGTCTCTGGCTATCCAGAAGAATACAGAAAGGCACAGAAGCAATCCTTAAGACGAAATGCTTCAAAATTAACCATTTCAAGCAATTAAGTATACCACAGCCAAATGCAGAATTCAGGTCAATATTGCAACACTGAATTAAACCTGTCTGACAGGATGAGCTACCTTCCTTTAAGAGAGTGCTCCTAATCTCAGCTCGTTACCTGTATAAAAGACACCTGGGAGCCATAAATCTTGCTGATTGATAGGGGATCAAATACTTATTTACCTCATTAACATGCAAATCAATGTATAACTTTTCTGAAATGCGTTTTTCTGGATTCTTTTGTTGTTATTCTGTCTCTCACTGTTAAAATACACCTACCATTACAATTATAGACTGATAATTTCTTTGTCAGTGGGCAAACTTACAAAATCAGCAGGGCATCAAATACTTTTTTACCTCACTGTACAGCTCTGGAAAAAATTAAGAGACCATTTAACATTGATTTCTTAACTTGGAGTGGTCTAAATTTTTTCTAGAGCTATATATATATATATATATATATATATATATATATATATATATTACATTGGCATATAAGACTACTTTGTCAGTTTTCCTTTTTTGAAAGTTCTAGGAATTATTATATGGATGAATAGCATTGTGTTGCAATAATTACCTTTTTTGATGTTTAGTGTTTTATGGGATACACTAAGGATATTTTATCCTTCATTGTATTCTATCACTTTTGATTACAGAAACTCTCAGAGCTCATCAATATTCAGCAAGTGGTTTGGCATGACTTATCTGAGGGGAGTTTCCTCAGGCTAGCACAAAAAAGTAGATATTCAGTTCTGTGTAAAGAGCTGTTGAAGTGAATGGAATTGAAGACCAGTGGAAGTTTCACTGTATGAAGGAAATTATAAAGATAGCATTTGATAAAAGACGCAGTAATACCTAGGCCAGTCAAAAAGTTGATTATTGCTATAGCAAAATTATTGTTATCATTATGGGCTACCGAGTCCGTTTTTATTTGTTTATTGAATTAGTTAATAATATATTGACTTTAGTAGAGAGTCCATTGCCTATTTTCATGTATCTGTCTCACTTCAATGTATATTGTGCCTGAGGCATTCGTTCATGTAACAATATTTGTATGTGCAGATGGCATTAGTAAACTCTTTTCCTTACCCATGAACAGATCTCATTACAGACTTTCTCAGTGCACTCAACGATGTGCAGCCCTGTGACTTTATCCTGCATGTCTGTGCATCTGCAGGACTTGCAGGACTCTTCCCACTCACTACTGACATGATACACTGCGTCAGAGTGCACACAAACCTAAAAGGAAATTAGAACAAAGACAGAGTTGACTTGCGATGAGTTGAAAGAAGTCAGACTACAATACATTCTGGTCTCAGACCCATGTCATAGACAAACAGGTTAAAGGAATAGCACACAGAAATAAAAATGTTATTCTTGTATTGATGAAAAGTTAACCCAAAGGAATACATTGAGGTCAATGAAACAAGACTGCTTTTAAAATACAGGACTGAAAGTAGCAGAAACACCTTTAAACCACAAGAATTTTGGATGTCTGGAGCAAACTGACCACCCACATTGTTGAAGCTGATTTTCCAGGACCTTTCAAGAAATTGCTCAATGAGATGTTTGGATGAATAAGCTACTTCCTATCAAATGAGCAAGATGGAACAAACAAGCCTGTCCTAATAACTTGTTTTACAACCAGTGTTGCATATAAACATTTATAGGTATTTTGTATGTATACAGAACAAACATATAAATGCAACAAGCAACAATTTCAAAGATTTGAATGAGTTACAGTTGATATAAGGAAATCAGTCAATTTAAATAAATTAATTACACCCTAATCAAGTGCAATTGGCGTGGTTGTAGTTATGTCAACCACAGCTGCAGTCAGGTCAAGACCCTGGTGAGGATGATGAGCATGCAGATGGCTTCCCTGAGACAGTTTGTACAGAAATTATTTGTTTTTGTCCAGGAGGTTGATCTCAGACAATCCTGCAGGTGAAAGAGCTAGATGTGGAGGTCCTGGGCTGGTGTGGTTACATATTGTCTGCGGTTGACATACTGCCAAATTTTCTAGGCAAGGCAGCTTATGGCAAAGAAATTAACATTAAATTATTTGGCAACAGCTCTAGTTGATATTCCTGCAGTCAGCATGCCAATTGCAGGCTCCCTCAAAACTTGAGACATCTGTGGCATTGTGCACATTTTAGAGTGTCCTTTCACTATCCCAAGCACAAGGTGAACATGCTGTTAATATGCCACACCTGTCAGGTGGATGGATTATCTTGGTAAAGGAGAAATGCTCACTGAAAGGGATGGAAACAAATGTGTGCAGAAAATATGAGAGAAATATGCTGTTTGTGCATTTGGTAACTTTCTGGAATCTCAGCTCATAAAACATGGGACCAATATTTTACATTTTGCATTCATATTTTGTTCAGTATATATACACTATATGGTCCATAACAATATTTCTGAAATATCCCTAGTTTGAGGTAGGCCTATACTTTTATACTGAATCAGGTAAGTAATATTGTATTGATATCATTGGTATCATAATAATGCAAGTCACTTAGCGCAGCTCTATACACAACCAAAACTACACAGGATATTTTCAAGAGGCTTAAGTGCATTGCTCACTTTGTCAGGAATGCATTTGGTGTCAATGCAGCCACAGTCATTGACCAGGGCACTGGTGATGTAGCCTGGAGGGCAGATGATTGTGGAGTTGTTGCAGTTGCAGGTGCACTCATATACATCACAGCACTGCGTTTTCTTTACAGTGAGGCGCCGGTGAGAAGGACACTGAGACCTGGATTGCAGAGCACACTGGTCTCTTTTACAGGCTTCAATAAACACAGAGAGCAGTCAGTGGATACAGAGAGTGAGGTTTAAAGTCACTAGAGTGTACAATGGACTATTTTCAAAATGTTTGCAGGACATTTCAGAAGTTTAAATGACTGTCATATATATTATTATTAGCAGATTTAAAGGATTAGGGTATTTGAAGTTATTCTCACAGAAACGATAATTTCCACTTTAAATTCCACTTGAAGGGACACCTCACATACATTTTTTTGCGTATCCATATGCCACCTTTTGAATCCCCAGATACATATTAAGACAGCAGTGGCATAGCTGGGATTGGAGATCAGGTCTTTCAATCCAAACTATAGGACACACCTTAAATTCCATTTACTAGATGTGCCTAATCAATGTCCATATATTTTAAGCTGCACTCTTGAGATATAAATGCACAGGTATAATGGGGATTTTGTACTTTTTAATATTGGAAAATTGTAGATTTGATTTGACTGAGTTTAAAATTGTAATGATAAACGCTCCTGACAGGATAAAAAAATGAAACAATCTTACAATAAAAGAGAGCAAAAACCAAAACACATGTGTTTAGTTGGGAGCACAGAGCCACGCTACATTCAGTATGCCTTCAGAAGAGATATTTAGAAGCTGGCTCACCACACTCATATATAGGCTTGCACTGCCCAGGATTGTTCAGGGTGATAATGAGTCCATCTTCACATTTGGGCATGACTGGAAGGTCGCAGTTTACCATGTCACACACTGTACAGTTATGATGGGAATAGATTAGTCCAGGCTTTTAATACAGCTATTTGCTCATCTAGATTTGTGTTTAATTAAACTAATGTTGGTTAATTTTCCCTGCCTTTATTACGGCATTGACTATTCTCTCAGCAGGTTTTGAAATAATCAACCTGCAGCAATGAGGCATTCTTCTAATGATAAACTATTTATTAGCTGTAAATCGTTTCTGGTTTTAATTATATTTAATGTATCTCAAATGTGGTTATAATTATGGTAGCACCATAACTTTGATTAAAACATAAAAATGATAATTATGATGGTTTTTCTCTATAAGCAATGCATATCAAACACAAGTGATGTAAGCAATATCACTTTGAGAACATTTTGCATTTAGCAGCACCTAGAGTTCCAAGTAAAAGTTAACTGGACCATACAGGCAATCCACATCAGAAAATAAGTCAAAATAAAAAATGTATTTTTCTGACTTTATTAAAATAATAATAACAACAATAATCTGTATTAAAATTATAATTAACTTTTTTAAATATTATAAATAAATAAGAAGTATCAAGAAGTAATATACAGTGGACATTTAGACCTAGACCAAATCAGAACTTTGACCCCCCCTGTAAATTATAAAGCAGAACTTTATTTTTAGGATAGAAGAAAGCCCCTTCTAACAGAAGAATAAACCACCATTAAATAAAGGCCTGTAATTCTTCATTTGTGGGTTGGTTTAGAGTTATTATAGTATATTCAATAGGAAAGCTGGGGCAGGGTTGTGCATTTAATTTAACACTTTTTGCTTTTGTCTGGTGTGGATTGACAGTCTGCCATTCACTTGAAACACTCACAGGCAATGTTGAGTTTGGTTATGATTCTTATATGGCAACATCTAATCATATTCAGATCAATTTCTAGAAATGTTTCAGCTTTCCATTACCCTAACATGACATTTCCATCCTTTTTGGTAATTGTTTTAAGATATATCAAGATAAATTTAGATGTGTAGCATATATAGAGCAGCACTTATATACAGGATACAATGGATATTGTACAGTTATATTCTAATAATACAAAACCTAATAAACATTTCAAGGGAAATATAACCTACCACATTCATATTCCATGCAGCACTCAGAGTTTCTCTTTTCACGGAGGACTTCACACGGACCACACACTGGTGCTAAAGAGACAGTAGCATTTGGAAATTTCAGTTGCTAAAGAATAGGCAGGTAATGAAATAGTAAAATATGATTCTCTAATAACCTCATTGGCATGGTAAGCTATTACATAGTCCAGATTCCAATAATATAATGAACTGGAAATTAACAATGTAAAGGGTCATACATCTTTATTTTTTAATATTTTCGTAAATATATTTTTCAAGTGCTTTGTTTAAAGCATGGATAATATAGAGTCAATAAAGCATTTCTGTTTCTCAACTTTGGAAAACAATTAACTATATAGATAATATATACATTCTTATGATAAGCTGAAATGTATTAAGACAGGACTTGATATGACAGACTTTAAAATTCAACGTGTTAAATCTTTGGTCTTTTACCTTCAATGTTGGAGCATGGTCTTGTGGTGCAGTTGATTTGTCTGTTGTCTAAGCACATACAGATCTGACACTTGTCATAAGAGGGTATCCATGTGTCCAGAAGCTTGAGTAGAAATACAAAAAAAAGCAGTACATATGTTATAGCCAGGCCCCCGCAGTTTTTTTATTGGCTGTTTTGCTTTTGTATCACTGCCTACTCCAATTGATAGGACTCCTGTTGTAGAACGTAGGATTACCATGTGAATTAATTTGAAAATAAAGCTGTCTGAATTAAACTCCTGTCCAAAAATTCTTTCCAACACTAGCACAGTTCCTAATTATGGTTTTATGGCATCTTTTACTTATTGCAATTATATTTAAGATAAATGGCATTTTTCCAGTTTATATCTTATAAGTTTATAGTTTAAACTTTAAAACTCCAAATAATGGCAGATGTCAAAACTATTGTGTGCTGTTTCAGGATGTGTCTGTCATAACTTCCTGGATAGTGTAAATAGAGCATTAAAACAACAAAGGCACCAGATTTCTCTTCTGGCAACTCGATTCATTAATGTTATCAAGTACACCAAGTGTCAGAGTTTCAAGGTCTTACTCCTTGACAATAATGATAGTTTTCATAGACATATACACTCACCTAAAGGATTATTAGGAACACCATACTAATACTGTGTTTGACCCCCTTTCGCCTTCAGAACTGCCTTAATTCTACGTGGCATTGATTCAACAAGGTGCTGAAAGCATTCTTTAGAAATGTTGGCCCATATTGATAGGATAGCATCTTGCAGTTGATGGAGATTTGTGGGATGCACATCCAGGGCACGAAGCTCCCGTTCCACCACATCCCAAAGATGCTCTATTGGGTTGAGATCTGGTGACTGTGGGGGCCAGTTTAGTACAGTGAACTCATTGTCATGTTCAAGAAACCAATTTGAAATGATTCGACCTTTGTGACATGGTGCATTATCCTGCTGGAAGTATCCATCAGAGGATGGGTACATGGTGGTCATAAAGGGATGGACATGGTCAGAAACAATGCTCAGGTAGGCCGTGGCATTTAAACGATGCCCAATTGGCACTAAGGGGCCTAAAGTGTGCCAAGAAAAGAAAACATCCCCCACACCATTACACCACCACCACCAGCCTGCACAGTGGTAACAAGGCATAATGGATCCATGTTCTCATTCTGTTTACGCCAAATTCTGACTCTACCATCTGAATGTCTCAACAGAAATCGAGACTCATCAGACCAGGCAACATTTTTCCAGTCTTCAACTGTCCAATTTTGGTGAGCTTGTGCAAATTGTAGCCTCTTTTTCCTATTTGTAGTGGAGATGAGTGGTACCCGGTGGGGTCTTCTGCCGTTGTAGCCCATCCGCCTCAAGGTTGTACGTGTTGTGGCTTCACAAATGCTTTGCTGCATACCTCGGTTGTAACGAGTGGTTATTTCAGTCAAAGTTGCTCTTCTATCAGCTTGAATCAGTCGGCCCATTCTCCTCTGACCTCTAGCATCAACAAGGCATTTTTGCCCACAGGACTGCCGCATACTGGATGTTTTTCCCTTTTCACACAATTCTTTGTAAACCCTAGAAATGGTTGTGCGTGAAAATCCCAGTAACTGAGCAGATTGTGAAATACTCAGACCGGCCCGTCTGGCACCAACAACCATGCCATGCTCAAAATTGCTTAAATCACCTTTCTTTCCCATTCAGACATTCAGTTTGGAGTTCAGGAGATTGTCTTGACCAGGACCACACCCCTAAATGCATTGAAGAAACTGCCATGTGATTGGTTGGTTAGATAATTGCATTAATGAGAAATTGAACAGGTGTTCCTAATAATCCTTTAGGTGAGTGTATATTGTGTTCAGTAGATATACACTATTAACAATAACAATATCCATAACAATATTTCTGAAATAACCCTAGTTTGAGGTAGGCCTATACTTTTATACTGAATCAGGTAAGTAATGTATTGATATTGAGGACCAAAGACAGTCAAAAGTCATCACAGTGCAGTGCAATCCAACATGTACATCACTAGAATCATCCAACTCACCTGCACTAGTTTGTATGAAATAGCATATGCAAGGTAAGGTATGTTTAGTGAGTGATTTTTGGAATTGAATTGAAGGTAAACTGAAACTTTGTTATACCAGTAAGTTCTACTGTTTTGTCTTTGAACAACAGGGGTCATTTACAAATAAATGGTATTTCAAAACTCCAGATGGTATGTTTAATAAGTATGCCGCAACAGGTATGCTTATAACATATGACTACTCTTTATTTTTCTCAAACTCCACTGTCGCGGCAACCACAGTCGGAACTGGCTGTACACGGACAGATTTTTTTGTGTTAAACTTAGCACCTTATAATCAGTATGAATGAAAAACATATTAAGCAACAGTTCTCTGGTGTAAAAGTCCGTGCTTAAAGCATCCTGGTCTGGGCCTGAGTGGGTTATGAAGGGGGCTCAACTGGGTGCTCAGCCTGAGGGATGGGACTGCGTTGCCGTAAAGTCTGTAAAGTGTTTGGGAAGGCTGTAGCTGGCATGCCACCAGAACCCATTGGAAAGGTGGAATGTGGCTGAATCTAGCTTCTCTGTGACCTGCATAGGTGAGGACCAGAACAAACAGAGCTTGTGGTCGTGATTAAGTCGATGGATCTGGACCCGGTCCAGAGCACTAATGCCGGGCGCCTTCACACTATGTGATCGATCAAAACGCAGTTTCATTTGATACCGGTGGAATGGACCCAGAGCCTATCCAGGGGAAGCTGCAGCTCATACATAGCCAGCATGAGGGATGCTGGTGAGCAACTGATTGTAGAGTGCTGTGTGGCTCTATAATATAATATAAACAGGGTCAGTCTTTCATCTGGAACTTTAGAGGCCCGAGCAGTGCAGCCTGAGTGGCCTGTGGCCTGTGCCCAACATCACAAGCAGGGTTGTGAGAGACTGGTGGTTCGTCCTCAGTGTTACGGTACATGTACCTTCACTCGTATGCCCAAATACAGGTCAGACCTCAGCCCAAAAGGGACCCTCATATTTTAGACAATTTAGGGTATGAGGAAGACAAGAATCTGGATAATGGTAACTTAATGTTTTGTAACTACTACTAGTATTATTATTATTATTAATAATAATAATAATAATAATAATAATAATAATAATAATAATAATAATAGGTGGACAAGCAGGAAGTGCTGGACACTTACTGTTGTTATTGTTAGTATTACTATCCATCCATCCATCCATCGAAATCGCTCATTCATGTGGGTAGTATTATTATCATTATTATCATATTTTTTTTAGCTATTATACACTGGAATGCAAAACAAAAAAAAGTAGAATGTAAAGGACTATGGCACATTGCTTTCCACTGAAAAAAATAAGCTGTACTGATGGCCATTTTGCATTTTGCTTGATTGATGTATTTCGCTGTTGAAAATCAATATTTTCTTTAAGGGGGAGGATGCCCCCCATCTCCCCTACTAAGCCCCCAATGTCACCAATTCCTAGCACATGCCTCTGGGGCTAGCCCTTAGTGTGCAATTTCCCCTGAAGATCTAGTTTTTGATTTGTTCACACCTAGCTGTTTCACTGTTCTTGTATTTTACCTCATGAGTCACTCCCTTCTCATCCACACACTGCAAGCAGACGTCTTTGTTGACACAGGTTTCATTGTGGAAAGCAGTGCCCGGAGGACAAAAGCAGCCCTCAGTGGGGGTGTCCAGGCATAATGTAGCATTTTGGGTGATACCACAATCCTCAATACAGCCAGTTCTGCAGCTATCAAACACCATTGTACTGGGGCATGTCATGGCTGTGAAAATAAAGAGACACATTGTTCAGAACCATGGAAATGGTCTCCTTATCCTTATTAACACTGCAAACTCCTAGGCAGAATTATTTTTCCACATGGAAGATGATGATGATTACTATTAATAATGGTAACTTTCTCAAATTAAATGTTGTATATACACTTTCATGTTTTGATAATGTTGCATAGTGAACATTAATGAATAGAAGAAAAAAACAAATTAAATATACTTATATTACTTTTTTATGGTATAAATAACATTATGAGTAACATAATTTGCGATATTAGTTTCATATATTTTATATTATTATTTATGTTCATATAATGCAACATTAGCAAGAGAAAGGTGTAGTTAGGCCATAAGACATTTTATTTTAGCAAGTAAAATTACTGGTACGACAAGAAATGTCTTCCATGTGGAAAAATAAAGTAGCAATTATAGCATAATAATAATTTTGGTAAGTTAGCATCTGTTAAAATGAAGTGTCTCCTAAACAATTTGAACACCTATTATTATTATTATTATTATTATTATTATTATTACAAGGCATATGATCAGCCTGGATTCATACCAATGTTGTGGCCTATAAGAAAGGGACTGGAGGAATTTCAGAGTTGACATTTTATGGCCATGTAATATGGTAAAACAGAACTGTGTGTTTTAGCTTACCACAGAAGTCTGCAGATCGCCAGTTGATACAGATTCCTTGTAGCCGGCACAGCCGACTGTAAGCTGACACAATATCACAGATTTCCATGCTGTGACAGTTGTTTTGCTGGCACAGTGCAATGAAGGGTGCAAAGGGGACCACTGCATGGCACTTGGCAAATAGAGATGTCTGAAGGATCTGGCATTGGTCATTGACTTGGTGAGTGCAGACCTCACTGACCCTGGGCTCACAGGTGACACCCCCAGGCTCCTGTAGAGTCCACTCTTTAATGAACACACTGCTGTCTGCTGTGACTGAGCCATCTTTAAGAGCAAAGTCATTCAGCTCATTCTGATCACAGTAACCTGAACACAAACACAATTAATAAGTCAAGGAGAAAAGGCAGAACCAGTCAATATGTTTTAGCTGGGAATTAATTTGTTTATTGTTTTGTTTCAAGTATCCCTTCAAGATACTTTTTGGTACTGTGTGTATATATATACGCATATAAATAAATAAAAGAACTGCAATTAGAAAAACATCTGTGTGGAAACAATTACAATTTGCTTGAGGATCAGCCTAAATATATGTATTTGCTGCAGCTTTGATAGACCACTAAAACAGGAGACAGCAAGCAAGACAGAAAATTCAACCTTGACTATGTATAATTGCCAGGGAAATAGTAATAGTTATGTTGATTCATATTATGAGAATAATAAAATATATATCTGATCCACAACACATAAGGAAATAAAATCAAATCATTTTGGAAACAAATTTGGATAGTACTTTAATCAGATATGAACAGAGTACAAATGCTATATATTTTTATAACTGACAAAGACTTACCACAAAGTCCAGATGTTTTGTTGAAAACCCCCTTTGGACTCAGCTGAATGGTGAATTCATTATTTCTAGGTGTGAAAGTCACAGCGTAGCCCGGATTCTGTACCCACACTTTATGCATGATGCCTTCATACTGAGTAACTTCCATGCCCCTTGTGCTGATAGGAGTTGGAGTTTCTATCCCTTGGAGAGTAACCTAGTTCACATACATACATTTCAGGATCAAAGCAAAACATGGCCATTTAGCTGTATCAAACCAATTTGTCAGATCCTTTAATTTCAGTCCATGAGTCCATGAATGACAAATTCTCATTTTACGCAAATGCAAATGCATACCTCCATGTCATCATGCAGCACCAGAGAGACACCAGCCCTTTTCACCTCCATGGAATTCATGCAGATTTGGTTTGACGATGCCTCACACTGCCCACTGTGAAGTACAATCTCAATGTCTTGCCCGAAGTCTTTCATTAAGGTGTAGGAGCAGAAACCATTCAACTTGAAGGCGAGTCCATCAAATGTGACAATATGATTGGTTGAGCTTCCTATGCACATGCCTGCAGAGTTGACATTAGTAAACAAAATGACTGACTGAATGTGAATCACACATGCATTGGAAATATTAAGGAATATATATATATGAAATGATCAGTCTATAATTTTAATGGTAGGTGTATTTCAACAGTGAGAGACAGAATAACAACAAAAAAATCCAGAAAAACGCATTTCAAAAAAGTTATACATTGATTTGCATGTTAATGAGGGAAATAAGTATTTGATCCCCTATCAATCAGCAAGATTTATGGCTCCCAGGTGTCTTTTATACAGGTAACGAGCTGAGATTAGGAGCACTCTCTTAAAGGAAGTGCTCTTAATCTCAGCTCGTTACCTGTATAAAAGACACCTGTCCACAGAAGCAATCAATCAATAAGATTCCAAACTCTGCACCATGGCCAAGACCAAAGAGCTGTCCAAGGATGTCAGGGACAAGATTGTAGACCTGCACAAGGCTGTAATGGGCTACAAGACCATCGCCAAGCAGCTTGGTGAGAAGGTGACAACAGTTGGTGCGATTATTTGCAAATGGAAGAAACACAAAATAACTGTCAGTCTCCCTCGGTCTGGGGCTCCATGCAAGATCTCACCTCGTGGAGTTTCAATGATCATGAGAACGGTGTGGAATCAGCCCAGAACTACATGGGAGGATCTTGTTAATGATCTCAAGGCAGCTGGGACCGATAGTCACTACGCCGTGAAGGACTGAAATCCTGCAAGGTCCCCCTGCTCAAGAAAGCACATGTACAGGCCAGTCTGAAGTTTGCCAATGAACATCTGAATGATTCAGAGGAGAACTGGGTGAAAGTGTTGTGGTCAGATGAGACCAAAATCGAGCTCTTTGGCATCAACTCAACTCGCCATGTTTGGAGGAGGAGGAATGCTGCCTATGACCCCAAGAACACCATCCTCACCGTCAAACATGGAGGTAGAAACATTATGCTTTGGGGGGTGTTTTTCTGCTAAGGGGACAGGACAACTGCACCGCATCAAAGGGAAGATGGACGGGGCCATGTACCGTCAAATCTTGGGTGAGAACCTCCTTCCCTCAGCCAGGGCATTGAAAATGGGTCGTGGATGGGTATTCCACCATGACAATGACCCAAAACACACAGCCAAGGCAACAAAGGAGTGGCTCAAGAAGAAGCACATTAAGGTCCTGGAGTGGCCTAGCCAGTCTCCAGACCTTAATCCCATAGAAAATCTGTGGAGGGAGCTGAAGGTTCGAGTTGCCAAATGTCAGCCTCGAAACCTTAATGACTTGCAGAGGGTCTGCAAAGAGGAGTGGGACAAAATCCCTCCTGAGATGTGTGCAAACCTGGTGGCCAACTACAAGAAACGTCTGACCTCTGTGATTGCCAACAAGGGTTTTGCCAGTCGAAGGGGTCAAATACTTATTTCCCTCATTAACATGCAAATCAATTTATAACTTTATTGAAGTGCGTTTTTGGGGATTTTTTTTGTTGTTATTCTGTCTCTCACTGTTAAAATACACTTACCATTAAAATTATAGACTGATCATGTCAGTGGGCAAATGTACAAAATCAGCAGGGGATCAAATACTTTTTTCCCTCACCTTATATATATATATATATATATATATATATATATATATATATATATATATGTTAAGACTGTTAAGACTGTACAATGCACTATACCTCATCTGGTATATTGTGTACAGTTCTGGCCACCACACACAGAAATTTCTGCCCTAGAGGCAGTTCAGAGACGAGCAACCAGACTTATTCCAGGTTTGAAGGGAATGTCCTACTGAGAGACTGAGGGAACTGAACCTTTTCACACTGGAACAGAGAAGACTATGTGGGGACTTGATTCAAGTCTTCAAAATCATGAAAGGCATTGACAACATCAATCCAGAGGAGCTTTTCCAGATCTGCAGGGACACATGGACCCGGGGACACAAATGGAAATTGGGCTTCAAGGCATTCAAGACACAAAACAGGAGACACTTCTTCACACAGAGATCTGTTACAATTTGGAACAAATTCCCCAGCAATGTGGTTGAAACGACAATGTGGGAACATTCAAAAATAGACTGGACGTGATCCTTGGATTAATTATTAATGGAAACCAAATGAATACATGGGTTCACTGCGGTTTGCGGAGGCTGACGAGGTGCGGTTCGGGAGCTGTGGTCAGGACCAATAAGGCACTTCGGCAAAAAATAGGGCAACGTCCCTGCATAGATATGTGCTTGTGAAGATGCAGAGGATCTCTGAAGCTGCGGACCCCAACAGCTGTATTTTTATTTTGGTAACTGCAACCAGTTATTTTGCTGGAGATTCTGAAACTCTGCTCCAATCTCTCACTACACAGCACATTTGTGCGTGGGAGTGCCTGACAACTATTTTTTGTTTCATTATTGCAGTACATTATTGGAATTAAAAATATTTTTTTGGGGACTTAAAATCTTTGGGTGCTTTTTCCCCCTCAATAAACTTTATTTTTAGCATCGCGGGCACAGCAGACACCTCTCGCGGGCACGAAAATGTCCATGGGCACAACTGCTCTAAACAGTGTCTAATTCTGTGTTTTGGACCCACAAGGGTTTAAGCACTACAAAAACTGATACAATATATATATGTTGTGATGTGATACCTTGAGTTCCCTTTAGCACTCAAACAATATAACAAAACAATTATACAAAAGGAAAGCTTTTTGGATACATATGTTGAATGTGGTTGATCCCAATGACTTTATAGAAATATTGGATTTGAGCTCTAATTTATGGACAAATTAATTAGAGTTTTACTTAGACCAATTTTGTCTGTATTCACTCGTAATTAAGATTATGATGGTGACAGTTATGAAAACTTTTATTGAGTGTTAACTTTTAAATTGTTCACCTTATACAAATTATTTTTGTAACTGTATATTTAATTTTATATAATTAAATTGTTGATTGTATATTTTTTGGTTAATTGTACAACATGATTCACTGTTACCAATTAGTTAGGTATTTATTTATTGAAGAGTATGTAATTAAATTACAAATTTTATTGGTAAACCTTGCTAAGTCTGTAGCCTGATGAAGATACAAAGGTGTCAAGTACACTTTTAATAGGATACATAGTGTTTTCACCTTGATTGATGTGTTCTAAAATTAAGTTTAAAATTTTAAAATGATGATCTCAAATAATGAGCTGCTACACCGGTCTCTACTGTTCATGAAATGGATTTTACCATCTAAGTAAACATGTATTAATATGTTTTTTTCTTTCATGTTGTGATATACCTTTCTTGTATAAGAATTATCTTTTTATACTGATATATCACAATATGTGGTAGGTGCCTCTACCACATATTGACTGAAAGGGGTGATTACTTATGCATTAGATTATTTTCTGTGTTGTATTTGTAATTAATTTAGAACAATTTGCAGATTATATTTTTCATTTTGACATTATGGACATTTTCTGTATTGTAGAGTGGCAAAAACTTCTGATTAAATCCATTCTGATTTCATGTTGTAACACAATGAAATGTGGAAAGTCCAAGGGGGGTAAATACTTTTGAGAGCCATTGTATATATAAAAGTATATGATCAGTTTAAAAAGAGCACTATTAGATTTTGATATCTGATTTACAGATCACTGATTTGGATATCTACTTAGAGAGTTAGAGAATTAGAGAGAGAGTATTTGTAGCATTTGTCATTTTATGTATTTAGAGGAGTGTGCTTTGTTTTGAAAACACAAGTGGTTTGCACCCTTCAGCAGTAACTCTCCACAGACACAATGTCACTCACAAGGACAGGCCCAGCGGCAGCCACAAGGCTCCTCAATTTTGACACTGGCCAGGTTGTTCTTGCACACAGGCTTCTCCATTTTCTGACAGTTGATTCTGTGAGTCTCTATGCTTACTGCACCATTAGGGTGACACAGCAATCTATGGCATCTGTCAGAGAGGACCCAGGTTTCTCCAGGCTGTCAAAGACAATGAGTACAGTGAAATACACCACGGAAAATGCACAGTTGGAGCACAGAATGTAAATAGAGCTCTTCTATATTTAATATCCTCAATAAAATTATGAGACAGACTGGAAATCTTCAAGAGGATGATTTCAGAGCTGGCATTTTCACAAAATGGAAATATATAATTCATTGATTTAAAATACATGTGTTTAAAAGTGTGGTTATTAAAACCAGCAGGAATCCTGACATACAGTAAATAATACACAACCGGTCAAAAGTTTTAGAACACCAAAATCTTTCCAGTTTTTATTGAAATGTATGCAGTTTAATGTCTCAGTTTATTTTAGATAAAAAATAAATCATGGAATCATTTTGTTTAAAAAAATGTAACCCCTTAAGCTGACAAACCCCTCTGTTGGCCAAGTGTTTGGTATCCCATGACAGCTGAGACTCTCAGCTTTCTAACGATGTGAAGCATTCTCTGATGTGAACAATGTTTTTTATACCCCCCCTGCATTCTGAAATGGTGTGGTGGGGGGATACTTGGTCTAAGTAGGAAAACACAATCTCAGAAAATACTGACAATTATGACATATTCTACTTATGATCAGTCTACTGATCAAAACAAGACCATCCACATTTTGGTAGAGACAACACACACCCATAAAGAGCTCAATGTGTCAAGATGGAAAACAGTGTACTAATACACAATGATTTTACATAATTGAAACCTAACTTATCTGTGTTTGATAAAACATCAAATCATATATACTGGATTAATCGTTAGGTTGTTCTAAACAAAACAAGCCTGTTTGCAAAGAAATCTGATCGACACTGAGTGATCTGTGACCATCTGAATGAGACCCCCCCGAGCAGCCTGCGCGTTTACCACCCAGGCAGCACATAACAATGCCAAATAATGCTTAAGAGGGTGTAGTAATACAGTATATAACTCCGAAATGTACATTATATTTCAGTTTTCAGTAACCTAAACTTTTTTTTAACCTCTGTCAGTTTACCGTTTACCTTTGTACCTTCAATAAAAACTGGAAAAATTGGAGTGTTCTAAAACTGTTGACCGGTAGTGTATATATACATTTGTTGTATCTTGCTTGATTTGCACCATCAAACTGTTAAAATCACTTTTAAAAGATGGGTAGCAAATTTACAACAAATGCTTCAAAAACAATTATGTTAATATCACATTCAAATTTGGAACCCTATATTTTAAACTATTTAAATCTACCTTTCTTTCATTTCCATCATCATCCATACATCCACCAGGTGGGCCAGCTGAAAGAGAAGAGAAATAGAGCTTTTTATTCTTGCAGAGGGAGTTTCTTCTCCGAGTCATATCAATTTTTCCTTGAGATTAAATAAGCCTGTGTTGTTCTGTCATTACCTCGACAAAGCTTGTCAATGAACATGTTGTCAAGAGTCATCATAGCCAGAAGGTCTTCCATTTGCTTTAGGAGAATAATGTTATTTAGCTCCTTTAGCCCCACCAGTGTACTCAGCTGGCTCTTGCTGTAGTATGTTCCAATGGCAATAGGAAACACAGAAATACCTGCAGAAAATAACGAGTGTCTGTGAAAGTACTTTCCATGATATGTAACATTAAAGTAAAAAAACATACCCTATAGAATGACAGTGTTACTGTTCTTATACATATATAAAATAACATCTGTAACTATTTTCAGTCTAAAAGAGAAAAAAGGAAGCTGTATTACGCCTATTTGAGACCTACAGGAATGCTTCTTCTTTCATTTTTAGAAACTGGTCAACTGATTCACCTTGAACACAGCCTCATACTTAGGGCCCTACCAAATTCACGACTGAAAAACGTGTCATGGACTGTGAAACATGGTCTCCTCTGACCAATTTTAACCTATTGTAAAATCCAATGTAGATAGTGTTACAGGTTCCAGACTTGATTCATAGTCTACCGTAAAAAAGGTAAATTATTTCAAAATGAGTGTCCAAAGCAAATCAAAAACCTGCAGCATATCATGTCAAAGAATTTGGAAGCCAGATTCTACATGCCGATGGTGGGATTCTGTTTTGTAAAATCTGCAATATTTCATGGGATCAAACATCACGGGCAATGGTTCACAAAGTCATCGAAGCAGGAATTGGGCAGCAGATTACAATGCACTGCCGATAAACAAATAGGTAAAAAACTGTGTCATCAGTTTTTTAGAAGATGACACAGAGCTCTGAAAGCCATCTTCTTGATACAATGGAATTTGCAAATACATTTACAAGTGTTAATGTACCTTTAGAAAATCTTGCTTACCTAAAGCTGAGCAAATTCATTAAAAGGAATAAAATGCTGGTTATTTAGAAAGTGCAAATGACAGGATTACCTTCCAAAAGTTTTGCTACACATTTAAAATAAATTAAGACTAATAAATGAATGTGAGTCTTTTGCAATTGTTACTGAGAAGTCCACTGACAAGTACTGCATGTTCTGTTTGATTTTATTTCCGGATTTTAAGACCGGAAATGTACAGGCAGGAAAGCTAAAAACTGTGCTCGTTACTTGCTGTAAACTACACTAGTTTCTCAAGTGATCATTACAACTGTTCCAAAATACAGTGTGGACTCTAACAAATGATCTCTTTAATAATGTGACAATGCAACTTATATGACAAAATCTTTCAAATCTATACTCCAAGGTCTAATGCCAAATGCTGTCCATATTACATGAAATGCACATATAATTTCTCTCATCAGTGAACTGTGGAGGTGCAAGTTTGGCCAAGTTGACAAACTGGTCAGCTACATTAAAAGGCTCTTTAAACACTGTCATAACCGCAAACTTCGATACAAGCACTGCATTTCAAACTCTACTGAAATGACTGAAATCGTCAAAAAGTTGCACTTCCCTCAGAGCCAGTCATTATTCATTGGACAGTACCACAAAGCTCACGTGAAGTACTACTCAGTGTTTGTCTCAGAAGAGCTCATGCTCACCCCGAAAAGGATAGGTTGTGAAAGCAACCCCAGTTATCTGAGAAAGGAAGCACTGCCTAACGGTTTAGCTCATTACCATAGGAACCTCATCAAAATATTTTTCTATCTAAGCTGCCTATAGGCCCCTGTGTGTCACTCAAACGGTCCTTTCCTGTTTCCTGTTCGAATATATAGTGACACGCACAAAGGAACTTATTGTTTGCCAGGAGACTGAACTCCCACGTGACTAGCAGCCCTGGGCAGTGCTTTCAATCTCAGATAACCGGGGTTGCATTATCAAACTATCATTATCTTTCGAGTCGGAAGCACTGCCCAAGGGGAAGGGGTTACTGTATAACCAATTTGTGGCAAGGGAGGAGGCAGTGACCTGGTAAGGAAGCCTGCCCCGAGGCATACCTGGCAGGGGCCCCTTGGTGCCACGTCTGGGCTTCCCAGGAGTGAAGACCACAGTCACGCTCTACTGGGAACAGTAATTCAACAAATATGTATAAAGCAGGGCAACAGAAGTCAGTTCATGTGTCATCTATTTACCACAGCAGCAGTGGCCTCCTGCTCCACTAGTGCAGCTAAGTAGGAGCAGGGCCACAAATCTACTGTACAGGAATTATAGACAGCGGGGTAACAGGGAAATGCACAAGCTCACCTGCAATATAGTAAAACCTATACACACACAGTGGGCTAGACAGAGCACCTGAATAGCCTCAGCTGGACACAACAAAAGTTATATACAGTGCGGGTAACAGTAATACACTTATGTACCTTCCGCATTGCACAGGAGCAGTAACCTCTTGCTCAACCAGCAGTTAGAAGCAGGGCGACAGCAAGGTCTACAGGTGCTGTTAACAAATAAACTACATACAGAGCAGAGCAACACAGATTACATCACATGCCCTCCAGCAATGACAGGAGCAGAATATCTTGCTCAACTTAACACAGTAAGAAGTGGACCAGAGCTCTACTGTACTGTTAATAAACTAACTATATACACTGCAGGGTACAAGAATAAAGTAATGCACCCTCCTCGTAACACAGGAGCAGTTGCCACATGCACTTTTAACACAGCTAGGAGCAGGGAAGCATATACACTGTGGGGAAACAGGAGCCAGCTCAAGTGCCTTCCACTGATACAGCAGCAGCTTCCTGCTCCACTCTACAATCTCCACAGGGCAGTCACAAGACCAGAATCAACTCATATGGGTACTCAACTGGAAGGCATAGTCCAGTGGAAGGGAACCGATTCCGTGTAGCTCCATCCGATAACTCACTAGGATGCACTAACAGAGGCAGACAAGATACAAGAAACCAGGATCTTGCACCTCTTAGGCTATTGAGGCTCAACTGACAGGGTTCCCATTTGGGGTGGCCAGTCCTGTTACATCCAGCCTGTAGAACTGAACAAAAGTGTGCGGCTCTCAACCACTTGGGCACTATCAGCAGAACTGTCTCTTGTTCTTGCCTGATATTCTCCAGGACCACATGGAGAAGGGGGAATGGTGGCAATGACTATAGGAGACAGCATGACCACGTGTGAGCTAGCGTGTGAGCTGGTGGTCCTCGTAACCTAAGGATGATCGATGATCTAGTATAGCTTTAAATAACCTGCCTCTGGCTAGCCTGTCTTGGCAAAATGGGAAGCCAAGTGCATAAGTCTTCTGTGCCAGTACAGAGCCTCTCCTTCATCAAGACCCCTACTGTGCCTCCCTATGACAGCTCATGGTAACTGGTGCCTTGTGGCTAAAGGCTAAACCAGTAGGGGATCTCAGAGCTGCAGTGCTCCCCAGAGGTGTTAACATCTCACCAACCACTATCCCACTGCCTTCTGGCGAGCCTTCCTGAAGGTGCACGTGGGCTCCATGGCATAGGTTTCATTGTAAAAACTTCACTACTATGCAACATCACAGAATCTCCTACTGGCATCAGTGAAAGACCTGGTGTATACAGCTAGCTGAGGGATACTTCACAACCCTCATTAACATATATGCCCCCACCATGCTCAACACCCCAAAAACCACAAGAGTCGGTTCAGAATGTCTTCTTTGGTCTTTGGTACTAGGCAGACACGGGGTAGGGAAGCTGAACAACAATGGGCTGTGACTTCTCACCCTCTGCTCTGAACATTGCCTGGTCATAACCAACTCATTGTTCCTAATGAAGAACAAGTTCAAGACATCGTGGCAGCACGTTCCAAGTGCTGGCACCTCTTGGACTCCATCATCATTCATCAGAATGACCAAAAAGAGGTTCTCATTACCAGAGCCATGTGGGGAGCTGACTGCTGGACCGACCACAGGTTAATCAACACTTTCTGTCGCACCCTTGCCATAAAACTCTCTGTTCAGAGCTGAGCACTGCAAAACAGTTGGGTACTCATGCAAACACCACCAGGACTGGTTTGATAATAATGCCCCTGGCATCCACACAATCCTCCTGGACAAATATGCAGCACACAAAGCTTTTGTCAAACCCCACCTCCCCCATTCTCAAATGCCATCTGTCTGCTGCCAGAGCTGAAACTCGATAAGCTCTGCCCATAATGGAGGAAAACCGGTGGGCCCAAAAGGCTCTGAAAATCCAGAGCCTTACTGACTCAACAACACACAAGGGTTCTATAATGCCATCAAAACCCTGTATGGCCCACTGAAACCAATCATCTCCCCAGTCTGGTCCACAGATGGCAATACCTTCTTCAAGGACAAGCAGAACATCCTTGAGAGGTGGGCGAAACATTTCAGCTCCCTCCTCAACCAAACCAACCCTGCCAACCCCTCCATCCTGGATACACTCCCAGACCTCCCTCCCTGCAACTTGACGGAACTCCTCAGTTCTCTGAGGTCTCCCTTGCCATCAAGGACCTCAAGAACCACAACAGTGCAGGGCTCAATGGCATTCTAGCCGAGGTCCTCAAACAATGAGGCTACCTCCTCACAAGCAGCATATTCAAGCTTATCAAGATCATCTGTCAGACTGAGACCATCCTACAAGTTTGGAATGATGCCAACATCATAGTCATCTACAAGAAAAAAAGGTGACCAAGCATCCTGTAGCAACAGCAGAGGTATCTCCCTCCTCTCAGTCGCTGGAAAAGTTCTTGCCCGCATCATGCTCTGCCGACTGGAAAACATCCTCCCGATATGGTGTCAAAAGAGGCTGCAGCAACAAAGACATGATCTTTGTCACCAAACAGCTACAAGAAAAATGTTGTGAGCAAAACCAGGACATATACATCGCATTCATCAACGTTGCAATGGCATTTGATTTAATCAACCGTAACATCCTCTGGCAGCAGATCACTAAGCTTGGGGTACCAATCAAGTTTCTTAACATCATTAAGGAGTTCCATGCCAGAATGCATGCAAGAGTTCTGGTTGATGGACTCCAATCAGAGCCCTTCAGCGTTGAAGCTGGGGTCAGGGGTGCTCTAGCCATCTTCAACTGTGTGTTTTGCAACCAGACTTATTCCAGGTTTGAAAGGAATGTCATACTCGGAGAGACTGAGGAAACTGAACCTTTTCACCCTGGAACAGAGAAGATTACATGGGGACACAAATGGAATTTGGGCTTAAAGGCATTCAAGACAGAAAACAGGAGACACTTCTTCGCACAGAGAGTCGTCACAATCTGAAACAAACTCCCCAGCGATGTGGTTGAAGCCGACAATTTGGGAACATTAAAAAATAGACTGGATAGGATCCTTGGATCACTTCGTTATTAATGGACACCAAACGAGCATGATGGGTCGAATGGCTTCCTCTTGTTTGTATACTTTCTTGTGTTCTTCTACTGTGTGTATCCATGCAGTGGGCCCTCATCGTGGTTTCCTCCATATACCACTCAGTAGCCCTTGAAGTCAATATCCAAAAATAATAATAATCACCCAGCTCTCCATCAGCTCCAACCCCAACCTTCCACATCAATGGAAATCAATGTAGTCCCCCACTTCAACTACTTTGGTGCCGTTCTCTCACCCTCTTGCTCCATAGACATTGAGATTCATACCTGTATCGCCAAAGCCTCTGCTGCTTTTGAATATCTCCGCACCAGGGTCTTCAGCAACAACAATGTCAAAACCAACACAAAAGACACCACTGTGCAGCTGGGATAGAGCCAATGACCACCCAGTTCACCTGTCCCACCTGAAGCAGATTATGTGGGTCCCACATTGGCCTTCACAGCCTCATGAAGTGGCACCAGCTTCAGCAGCACTGACAACCCGCTCCTCCCACCCCCGCCCTAACGCAGGAACAGACATCATCATTGTTGTTAATGGAGACAGCTAAGACAGTGAGCATGTCGATCCTCAGGGTTCCTGAGCTGTCCTGGAGAGAAAACCATAGTGGGCAGTGAGTGGATTCTGCTGAGGTGAAGAGGTCCATTTCTGCTCTGCCATAGCGGTTCCGGGACTTTTGATCTCTCTTTTCATCAGGCAATTTTCATCACCGAGTACATTTCGTCACCAATTTGCATATGTATCACCAATTTGCATATTCCGTTACAAACTACACAGGTGCACTGTTTTGAATTAGATTGAATATTCCTTAATGTCCTACAATTCCAAAATAGACTTTTATCAAATCCTACAGTTACAATGGCAAAATAGTCTTTAATTTCACCCACCCCTTGTTTTTCAATAATTTAATATCTCCCCTTTTTTATAATGCATTACTCTGTCGGCTTGTTTACACTGGGTGTGGTCACGTCATGCAGACTGTCCTCATGCTGCACAGAATATGACCATTTATTCAATGAAGGCTCAGACTAAGTTTGAAGGAAGCTGTTTATATGTTTTAATATTCCAGAATACTAGTCACGAGAGAGAGAAACAGGGAGGAGGGGGGAATAATAATAATAATAATAATAATAATAATAATAATAATAATAATAATAATAATAATAATTAGTAAAGAGAGAGAGAGAGTGACAGGGAGAAGGGGGGAGTTTAAAATAGGGCTATAGCACCGTTGTTGACATGTTGTATTTTACAACATAAAACAATTTATAACTGTCTAACCACAGCAGAAAACTGAAATATGAAAACATGCAACGTGAAAGCATTTTGGAATGGCTGTGTCTATTACAGCTGCGTATCAATGCAGAAAATGCACTTTTCAACACTACAGTGCCCTACACTTAATATAAAAGAATTAGCATTCATGATCAAACAGGTGACCGATCAAGGCCTTGATCCAGAGACCTGGGTTTGCAAAGAGATCAAGATTGAATTCCAAAGGAAAGTTAGAAACTTGATGAGCCGATCAGGACAGGCAGACGACATGGTGCAAATCAGCTAATAAAATAAATAATGATAATAATATATGAATGAAAATCAAGTGTTTCACATTACCACACATCTGGTCACATTCACATACATAGAGATATTTGCATTTGAATTGCAAAAGCCAATCAAAAAGCGATGCGGTGCTAGTGATACGTATTTTAATTGCTTTCTTACAACACTGTGAAATGTATGATTAAACATGTGAAACCATTAAATATGACTGTGACATTTCTGGCAATCCGCCATGAATTTGGTAAGGCCCTACCCATACTTTACAGCTAAGATTTGTAATATTAGAAATTTAATATTTTAGACAACAGTAAAAATCATAATGATGTGGTTGTAAGGAAGTATTTTTTAAATGGGTGGTCACACTCAAGAATCATATTTATTATTCCATCACTTATTTACATTGTGTAAGCTGAGAGAAAACAATTAACCATTAAATAATGTCCTGTACATACCAGCTGTGAGAGCTTCATGTGCTGCTCCTTCCACATCATCTTGAGACCTGTCAGTCACAATCATAACAGCAATCTTTGCTACCCCAGGACGACCTCCATCAGTTGAAGATATGGCACTTCGGACTGCAAAGCGTAGTGCGGAACCTGTGTTTTAACAGAGGAATACAAACAGTCATGTACAATATTTCAGGCTTTTAAGCAATATAGTGTTATGCTTCCCTATTACTTGTTAAAGCACTTTGTGTAACAACTTTATATGAATGGTAGAATTTAATCTAATTCTAGTTTTAAAACATATTCTCTTTGCACTGCAGTTTCGGTAGAGTACCATAGCATGAATCTGTGTGAATATAAAATAAGAACTACAATAAATTGTTATACATTATTGTAGACATCCCAGACCACACCCCACAGCATGACATTTGATAACATACTGAGAATACTACTTAATTGAAAATACTTTTATTTCTTGATTCCAGGAGTCAGTCACTGAAAACACTTGAATGAAGAAATCTGGAAACAGAGTAAGGCAGACTCCAAAAAAAATTAAACAATATTGGTATGATTCTTTAAAAGATATCAAAATAACATGTCAATGTAAACAAATATTAATTAAACCCATTAACCCAGTCTGGTGGGAGCAGCCTTCTTCTTCTGCATTCTGTCAACCAAATGGATGAGATTTGTTTTTGTTTGAAGATCCCTCCAAGAAACATCTATTGTGTTTGTGTCTCCATGCTGTAGAACTGAAACTTGTATTCCTGTTGCACCTAGAAAAACAGTTTGAGATCACACTATTAATTTATTTTACCAACGTATTTTTATCCAAACTACTTACATGGGTTCATATGTATACAGTTGTTTTTATACTGGAGTAATTATGGTAGAGAACCTTGGACGATAATACAACAGGAGTGTGCTACTACTTCTCCTAATCCACATTGCTGCCCCACTAGTTCCCATTAGAATGACAGAAGTGCTAGATTTAAAAGCACCTGGAATGCATTAATTGAAATGCAATTTGGAGTTTTCAGTTCAGCTAATGATAATGAATAAAATATGATAATTAACTAAATAGGTACAATTATTATTATAATGAAGACCTCATGGTAAGGGACTTTGCTTTAGGATTGGGATTTGATTGTGAATTCTGATTTGGACTGTTTATTGCTCATTTGTCTATGTTTATTTATTGTATTTTGTGTCAGTAGCAGTTTAGTTTCCTGGCTTTATAGAGGGAACCAGAAGAGGTAAAATATTATATTGGTTTTCTGCACTATAAACAACAAATCAAGGACAAATCAAGGATTTGCACCATATACATATATGGATCTGTTTCCCAAGATCTCGCCAATTTAAAGAAGCCAGCACCATGTCATCCATTCACAATGTCATAATCTTGATGAATGTACTGAATTTACTAACCCACTACATTATTTACATTTTACATTAAATAAATAAAACAGAATAAAAGTGTAAATTGGTAATGAACATGTTTGTTTACCAATAGCTTTTACAGTACAATCTCCCTGTTTTAATTCTTCTCCCTTTGAAATAAACGTTCCGTTTCAACAGATAATAAAAACGAAAATATTTACACACATTCACATACCAATATTAGCTTTGTTGATAAATGCTTTCACAAATCTTTTCATGTCTTCAAACAATGGGACATGCATTTCTGAGCTTTCTTTTAGAAGGAAAATCACATCCATTTCTTTGTCACAGGCAACTGTGGGTTGAAACAACACAGAAAGTTATAAAAGTTAACAGCATGTCAGTATGTATATCTGTGTATTTAATTGATTACTTTGGCAACAAAGAAATAACACTGAATCTGCTTAGTAACATCAAACCAAGAAGCCACATTTGCATGAAAGTCTCAGTAGAAAGGTAATGTCTGGATGTGTGGAAATTGAAAAGATAATTTTATATCCAGATCTCTAGTTTTGTTGTATTAGGCTCAGATATTTTAGTACCGTATAGTTAATAAAAAGTAACATCTTACACTTATTTAATAGTATTTAATCAAACACTATTTAGTGCAGTGTACAATTTATTACATAGGGAACCTAAATCTGCTCTTTATTAGGGATATTTCAGTATTTGGGCATTTTAGCCTGATTGCTTACTCACCCAGAGTCATACGAATCCGTGGAAACCTTTTTTAATTCTGTGTGTCCAGTTTGAAGAAATTAAAATTTTCGTTTCGTTAGCTTAGCACAATTGCTGTAAGTCAATGGTTGCAAAATGCTGACTCTCAAAAACCGGCTAATAAACCTTTAAAATACCCAAAAGCTGGGTCATTTGTCATTTGTAGTCTTACGATACTATATAAATAGTATTATATACTAAATACATATATACATATAAATAAACATATAAATACATTTAAATATACATACATATATGTATGTGTATGTATACATATAAATATATATATAAATATACTATATACATATAAATAGTAAAATAATAGTTCAATAAATGTGTTAATTTACTGGTAATCATAAGAAATTAGTTACTTCCTTACATGCTTCCTTATGGACTACTTTCGGTTCTGTCTGTGCTCTCTGTGTTTTCATTCGCACACAGTGAGCATATCCTTGTGCCGACCTCATCACAGCTGATGAAATGCATAGTTCGGCGAGATAGTTCCAACAGAAAATGACTTTTAAACATATTCATCAAATTACTTTTGATTTTGTATAGACTTGTATAGAATACTTAATGTACAAATTTGCAATCCACCCAGCTTTTGAGAAGCTAAAAGATCTAATGGTTTTTGAGAGTCTGCTCTGGCCAACTGTTGTGAAGGGTTTTTTTTCACCAGGGAAATAATTCTTCATTCATCCACCACAGTTGTTTGTTTGTCTGTCTGTGGTCTTCCGGGCATTTTGGTGTTCCTGAGCTCACCAGTGCGTTCTTTCTTTTTAAGAATGTACCAAATAGTTGATTTGGCCACACCCAATGTTTTTGCGGTCTCTCTGATTGGTTTGATTTGATTTCTAAGACAAAACTGAAGGCAAAACACCAAAAGAACAAGCAGGAACTAAAGACAGCTGCAGTAGAGGCCTGGCAGATCATGACCGGGGAAGAAACCCAGCATCTGGTGATTTCTATGGGTTCCAGACTTCAGGCAGTCATTGAGTGCAAAGGACTTGCAACCAAGTATTGAAACTCACAAATTAATTCATGATTATTATTCATGATTATTATTAGTTTGTCCAATTACTTTTGAGCCCCTAAAATTGGGGTGACCACATATAAAAATGGGTGTAATTCCTACACCGTTCACCCAATTTGGATGTACTACCCTCAAAATAAAGATGAAAGTCCACACTTAAAGCACATCTTGTTTGTTTCCTTTCAAATCCATTGTGTTGGTGTACAGAGCCAAACATATGACAATGTGTCACTGTCCAAATACTTATGAACTTAACTGTAAAAAAGGTTTCCATGAATTTGTATGACTATGCAATCAGGCTTAAATTCCAAAATACCGAAGTATCCCTTTAACTTTATTTGTCTGCAGGTGAGTGGTAAAAAGGTGCCCTGCATTATTATGCCCCACCTTTATTGCATTAAAATGCATAATTTTTATCATATTTACAGATTTATTTCTATCAGCTTTCCAGACAAATTACCTGAAGGGGGTAGTGTTACCAACGGGGCAGAAGTAGTTGCCACAGAAGCAGCTGGGGGTAATACAGCTTTTTGGATCACTTGCTTCACAATATTACCAAGTAGGCTGTAATTTGCAACAATAAGGGGCTTTTGAGGGTAACTAAGCAGTTCAAGGTCTGGTTCTCTGATTGTGGGTCCAACTCCAATGGGATAGAATTCAACAGTGTTAGTCTTCGGGGGTCTTGTGATATTGTCAGTGGGGGGATTTTCAGTTATAAGGAAAACCAGCTGAGGTACTTGCTGCCTGCTTTCCTGGGAGTTTGTGAAGGTGCTTTCTGATACCATCTTTACAGCCTTCCCTGTGTTTGTGGCATCTCCTGCATGCCAGTGCATACTCCTTAGACGTTCCAGTATAACACTCTTTTTCTGTATTTCCCTGTAGGAATATTCAATTGTGGCAGTTACAGAATACTGGACAATAGAAATGCGTATTTCCTCTTCCCCAACAGGCAACTGTGAGATGACACTGGCTAGGAACTCCTTAGTTTCATTGAAGTTCTTTTCACCTACTTTAGAAGATCCTTCAATCACAAATGTGATGTCTTTGACAGCGAAGGAGCTGGCAATTGTGGTGGGCACCGTCGTGTGAACAGGTAACATTTCTGTTGTGACACCCCACTGTGTGGTAAAGGAAGGAACCATGGTGGTGGATGTCGAAATGGTGGTTGTTTGTTTTAGAATAGGTTTGTTTTTAGTGGGCACTTGTGGAGTAAGTCCCAAAGTGCACAAGTAATCAGTGATGTCAATAGTGCGCTCGTTGAGTTCCCCCACACTGCTGAGAACATAAGCCCTGCTGCTCGGGGAAGCTCTGGTGATATCATTAATCTGGGCCATGCTGACATCTGGGCCCAAACCAATGGTGATCGTTGTTATGCCTTTCTTCTTCAGCAACCTCTGGGTGGTCTTCATGGGGCGTGGGTTGGTACTGGCTGTCAGCAGCACAGCCACTCTGCCAGCATGCTCACGTTTGTCCTTGTCATAGATGAACACAGCCAGATATTTCAGAGCCTCATCCATGAAGGCCGTGTCCCCACCACTGTACTTCATGTCCCGCACCATTTTCTTGAAGACCCATTTCTGCACCTGCATCCCAAAACTCTTGACACCAGTGTGGAACTGCAGGATGGTGGCTCTGGTGTGTGCAGAGCCCATGCGAAACCTGTCAACCACGGTTATGATGAAATGCTTCACAGACTCAAAGTCTTCTTCTGACAGAGAGGAGGACCCATCCACTAGGAAAGCCAGGTCCATGGCCCGGTCACAGAGGTCTTCAGGCATAGCCGTGGAAAAGGGCTCTGGAGCACCGGTCGTTAGGATATAAGGGGGCATGGTGGTTACTATCTCTATCGGGCAATCCTCACAGGTAAGGTTGCTGTTCTCACAGTGACTGCCAAGAAAAATAAATCACATCACAACCTTAGCTAAACATGTGAAGAGAGCATTCATACTGTACTGGTCATTAATTCCTGTTGAAATTCTCTTGGCATTTTGTGTACTTTAAAAATATTAAATTACTAATCTTCAAATATGAGTAGACATTTAAATCATAGAGTTATTTGAAACCAAATCTGACCTGTGGAGCTCAATGAAATGTAGTAAACATATTGGGGAACACAATGCCATGGAAAATTACAGAATACACCAGAGGATGATTCTGGATCATGTCCACATTGGGTTCCATGCATGGAAGAACCTGGGACACAGCTACTTGAAGCTCCAGTGTTGAAAGAGTTAATATGATCATTATACATACCTGGAAAGATGACAATTGTGCTTTACATCTATTTTTAAATACTACGTTGACCTTTCTTATTTTAATTAAAAAAGAAACCACAGAGTACTAATGGAACTATACCAGATTTGACACAGCGCTGGGATCTCATGGTTCAAAATTATCTTCTTGCCATGAGGTACTTTCCTGCCCTCATGAATGCAGACATGACACTGGGATGGGTTGATGCACTTCATAGCCATTTCATCAAGAAGCTTTCCTGTGAAGAAAATACGTTTTTGCACTGCAGTTTCGGTAGAGGACCATAGCATGACTCTAAGGTTTGACAATCTCCATAAGTAAGTGTGAATATAAAATAAGAACTACAATAGTTTATTATACATTATTGTAGACATCCCAGACCACACCCAACAGCATGACATTTGATAACATACTGAGAATACTACTTGATTGAAAATACTTTTATTTCTTGATTCCAGGAATGTACCTCATGCTTTGCCAAATACATTAAACATTACTATGTAAATAGAAAGCTATGTTGCAGAGATGACCAAGTCATTGAATTCCTCTAAGAATTGAAGTAATTCATTTTATCCTCATCGGAACTTTAAAGTTTGCAAATAATTTAAATCATAAAAAAAAAGACAAAAAGCACACTGAATTATATAACTGCATCAGTATCCAATCATGTCTGCATACAAATTACATGATGACGTCAATCCTATATAAGCCTGTTTTTTACTGAAAAATCACACCATGTAGTATCAGCCTCATCATTTGAATTCACTAGTAATATTGTTGTGTTGTGTTATAAATCTGCAATTAAACAAGAAATGTGGCATCTATGCTGGCATTGATCACACTTTTTCTTGCTTTAGAAAACTTGCTGAACTTGCCCACCACTATTATATTTTTAATTACAGTACTTTATAATGAAACAAGAACAAAATGGGTAGAGAAAGATGGACTGTGTTTGTTTGGAAAAGTAATAGTGCAACAGGGTATATAGATCTCCCTAAATCACTGACAACTATATGTTTGTGTGTGTGTGTGTGTGTGTGTGTGTGTGTGTGTTATATATATATATATATATAACATATACATCATATTATGTTAATAACTCAACATATTGAAATATAAAAGACACTGTGGCCCACAAGGAACAAAGTTGGGCATCTCTGCTGTAAGTTTATCTTTCTGCCATCTTTAAGGTTTTTGATACCTGTTGAATGTACATACCTGGTGGGCAGCTTGCATGGCACCCCTCAACACACTGCTGAGGGCACTCTAGGGGCTCAGGATGCTGGCAAGTTATGGGGCATGCAGGAGCACAGGTGTTGTACCTCCATTCACACTCAAACTCAGGCTCTGCTTCATTCAGATCCTGACAACTCAAAGCTTAAAAAAATAAAATTATGGAACATATATGGAATACACATAGAGAACATTTGTAATCAATTATTTGTATTTTGTATTTAAAAAACTTATGAACAACACAGCTTTGCATATTATACAACAGATTCAGAGATGAGGTAAACTTTCTGACTTGGGGAGAGCATATAATTGACAGATCTTTTCTCTACTCCTTGGATTTTTCATATTTTTTCTAATATCTTACTCCCAACTGAAAACACAATACAGACCCTGCTGAACATGCTGTCTCAGAAGTGGAATGGTAGTAAAAAGCATCCCCTTTATACTAGGAAAGTTCATCAACTCAGCAGAACTGGGACAACTTTAATTATTGTGTCTTCAGAGAAATCAATATATTTAAAATGCATGCACCCTAAATTAATAGATAGAAGTACAGCTTCCACAGAAAGAAATACACATCAGACTACTGTAACACAAATGGCTCCTTCAGCAGTGTATTTTTAAATTATGTGCTCTCCCCTAGTCAACATACATAGTGTTTTCCTTCCAACCTTTGACTAGTAATACATATTACACATGTAACATACAGATGGGTGACAAATTAAAGGAAAAAAAAACATAAATTGTCTCAGTAAGGTGTTGGGCCACCACGAGCCGCCAGCGCAGCTTCAATGCACCTTGGCATAGATTCTACAAGTCTCTGGAACTCTACTGGAGGGATGGAACATCATTCTTCCAAAAGATATTCCCTCATTTGATGTTTTGATGATGGTGGTGAAGAGCGCTACCTAACATGTCGGTTCAAAATCTCCCATAGGTGTTCAACTGGGTTGAGACCCGGTGACTGCATATGATTCACATCATTTTGATATTCATCAAACCATTCAGTGAGCCCTCGTGCCCTGTGGATGGTGGCATTGTCATCCTGAAAGAGACCACTCCCATCCGGATTGAAATGTTTCACCAGAGGATAAAGGTGATCACTCAGAATAACTTTGTAATGATTTGCGGTGACCCTTCCCTCTAAGGGGACAAGTGGACCCAAACCATGCCAAAAAAATGCCCCCCACACTGTAGGGGTCAAGCAGTCAGGCCTGTACTGTTCTCTTGGTGTCCCACACATGCACTCAACCACTTGTCGAGAATATGGTGAAGGTTGACTCATCTGACCATATCACTTTTTTCCACATCTCTGTAGACCGGTGTCTATGGTGTCCCTATAATGACCCCTCTTTCAAAGTCAGTAAGATCCTTTCCGCTTGATCCAAAATTGAGGTCAACTGGGCCTGCTCAGCATTTTTATACATGTCATGAGCATGATAGGATGTTAATTGCATAATTGTATCATGCAGTACACCTCTTTGGAGGCATCTACATTCGTTATGATCCTCCACTCATTTATTCAGGTATTTCCTTTAATTTGTGACCTGTCTATATATCCACACACAATCTAAAGATTAAAAGTTTTGAAGCAAAAAAAATAACATGCTACATTTAAGCTTAAACCCAATCCAAAATACCCCTCAACCTTGAAGTATTTCTCATATGAAAAAATAACAATAATAAATATTCTGGATATGTATGTACAGAGCAATATAAAAGTGTCTGCTCAAAGACTACATGAAATAATGCATTTTGTATGTTATCTTGTTATAATGTATAGTTGAATGTAGTGTGTGTTTTCTACACTATAATCCCTAAACATCTGTTTACATCTTTCTCAAGTCAAATATGATTACAAGGAAAACCTACGACACAAGCTGTTGGATCTCCAGTGGATAACAATTCCTCTCTGGGCACACTCATGGGCATAGGCTGCTATGGCATTGCAGAAGCAAACACAGTCTCCAATGGATTGGCAGGAGCAAGTGTCATAGGTACAGATTTCCAAGTAGGGTTCAGGGTTTACCTAGATAAATGTATATACAAACAAAGAGTTGTTTTACGGTTGTGAGGAACAATATTTTCCAATTTAATATTATCTTATAAGATTAACTGGATCCAGTAATGTATCACCTATTAGGATACATTGGGGACATGAGGAATTAAGAATAAAATAAATGTTCTTCCTTGAAAAAACAGTAAAGATATTCATAATAATGATACATTCTAATTAAACTGGTATTATTGGTATATATTAGGACATGTTTAAAAATCCTGATTCAATTAATATTAAGGCATATATTAGCCTGACTCTTGACTGCCAATACTGAATACACAGCGCTATGTGTCTTTACCCATTGGTATGTGATGAAGCTTGCCCCAACCCATACTTGTAAATTGTCTTACCACACTATTGCATTCCCTAAATATTTCACTGGTGAGAACCAGGCAAGACTGCTCCACTGAAACAAGCTTCATTATATTATCGTTGCATTGGGAGGCCACCTGAAGAGACAAAACAAACACCATTTATTGGCGAGGGGGGTCACTTGTTTTAAACACAGCCGAAAGTGATTATAAAATGAGGGGGAATGGTCTTGGAAACATCAGCAAAACAACAAGCTATTGCCAGTTTGCCTAAGTAAACAGAATAATACTGTGCACTGTTGCACTGTGAGGTTGGAATTATTGCCACTTGTTCGTGGAGTTCCTACTTGTGCTCAAATATCATCATCTGGTTAGTTATTGACCACAGCTAAACGGAGTTTCCTCTGCTTGTCTGGGCACCTGTGATGTGCACCTGTCCTCACTACAATGTTACTGCTCTGCTGTGTGCACAATGGACTCAGTGTGAAAACAATACTTAACAATACTCTGTTGCTCCGAAACATCAATCCATCAAGAAAGAACAATAAATGGACACCAAATTAGTTCCCTGTTCCTTATCCGCATTGAATGAAAAAATAGTATGAAGGAGGGAAATATAACAAAGCATATGACTCCCCTGTAAAGATTATACCAGCTTCCACTGTTGAAACTACCCTTATCGCTATCAAGCCTAAAGTTTGATTATGGTAACCTACCTGAAAAGCATCAGCACATCCTGGATTGACTTTCCATGAATTTCCAAAATCTGCAGGCTCCACTTCTAACTGGTTGTTGCTACTCAGCAAGTCATTGTTTTGATTTCCATCAAAATTGCCACAGAGTCCACACACTTTCTCCTGATGAAATCAGAGGATTTTGTTTGTATTATTTTAGATCACTGAATGAAAATGGGACACATCAATTTTCATACAGACGTGGCTGAAAGTATTGGTATCCTTCCACTTCTTTATAAAAAACTCACAATTTTATCTGAACTAAGTAGAAATTGACAAAAGTATTTGGTATCCACCCTTCTTTATTTCATATTCAATAGAATAGAAACGTTGCTTTTGATTTATGACGTAACATATAAGTAAAACAAAGTAAAGTAAAGCAAATTAAAATGGCATGGACAAAAATATTGGGACCCTTAACCTAATATTTCGTTGCACAGCCTTTGGAGACAATAACTGCAATTAAGCGCTGTCTGTAGCTCTGAATGAGATTTCTACACTTCTCGACTGGTAGTTCGGCTAGATCGGTTAGATCAGGAATCATAGAAGGCCACTTCAGAATGGTCCAATGTTTTCTTCTCATCCATTCTTGGGTGCTTTTTGGGTCATTATCCTGCTGGAGGACCCATGACCTGCGACTGAGACACAGCTTCTGACACTGGGTTGTACAAAATGCCTTGATAATATTCTGATTTAATCGTGCCCTGTACAGATTCCAGGCACCCAGTACCAGAGCCAGCAAAGCAACCACAAAACATCACTGAGCCTCCTCCATGTTTCACAGTAGGGATGGTGTTCTTTTCTTTGAAAGCTTCATTTGTTTTCCTGTAAAAATTGAGTTGTTGTGATTTACTAAAAAGCTATACTTTTGTTTCGCCTGTCCAAAGTACATTCTTCCACTTTTTTGTGTTTCTCTCAGAACTGGGTCTTCTACCATAGAGTCCATTTTCATTTTCATTTTCAGATTGGTGCGACTTGAAACCTTGAGCTTGAATGTCGGCTTTGATCTGTTTTAAAGTTTTCCTTGGTTCTTTCTCCACCATTCGAACAATCCTTCTCTTCATTCTTGGGTCAATATTCCTCTTGCAACCACGTACAGGGATGTTGGCTACAGTCTCATGGAGCTTAAACTTCTAAATAATATTGGCAACAGTGCTGACAGGAACATCAAGCTCTTTAGAGATGGTTTTGTAGCCTTTATGTTGACCATGCTTGGCTATTACCTTCTTTCTAACCTCCTCAGATAACTCTCTGGTTTTCCTTCTCTTTTCCATGTTCAGTGTGATACACACAGTTACACAAAACAGCAGAGTGAGTACTTTTTTCCATTTAAACTGGTGATTATGCAATTGAAGACACCTGTGATACTAATTAAAAGAGAATGGTCTGCTTGAGGTATCACCACAATACAATTATTTCATATATCTTCTAAAGGGTATCAATAATATTGCCCAGGCCATTTTAGAATGTCTTTATAGAATAAGCAAGAATTCAGTTATTTTCACAGCTTTTTTGTTTTGTTCCACTGCAACCCAAATACATGGATGAATGGATGAACTTTTAATTTCAACACTTTTCAGGGCGAATGGTGCATTATTAGAATAAAATGCAAGGGTACCAATACTTTCGGCCACATCTGTAGACTATTAAAGGAAACTATTACACAATCAATAGCACACAGTCCTTGCAGCAACCAGTACGAGTAAACATTGCAAGAATGAAGTGCTTACCTTGTAATGCCCCTTCACTTTTACAATAACACGAGTTCCTTGGTCCCATGTCACTGAGATGTATTTCCCAAGTAGAATAATGTAGAAAAGGCCTGACTTTATTATCTCCACTTCGGTCTCATGTCTCACAGGTTTCTTCATCTCCACCTATAAGAGTAACCATACAATTGAAAAATGATCAATGATTGATATATATATATCTGCAAATATGACTTAAGATTTGTGACATCTATGTTTCTATCTTTGATTCTGATATTCTGCAATATTTGTACATATCTTCTATCTTGATCAACCTATTGCACAAAATCACTGGATTAAACAGGACAAGGTTAATCTATGTTTACACCCACTCCAGTAGTCTTATTGTACACCAGCTTTTCTCCACTCCCTCCAGAATCTGTACTGTTTGGAGTCTCACACCAAAGTGGTGAAATTACTTACTCACAGAGTGCTCAGTGCCTTTCCACTTTCCAGTGCCTGCTCCAGACTGCACCTGTAATACCTCAGCCCCCCTAGACTAAACACCACTCTTACTTGAATGCACTTTCTAATTTGCACTGATCTATTCCTTCTTTTTTTATTATTATTGTACTGTTATTCACGCCACTGTAACTACGGAGCCCCTAAAAGGACATGGTGTAAAATTGAAAATAGAAAGAGTAACTCTTGAGCACGAGATACTAAGTCATGAGCATGACATAATAACTCGTCAGCACAAAATAACTTTCCATAACACTATGCTGCATCTGTCGGTTGTAGGAGCATGCAGACACCTCTTATTTGTTCTCCCATATAGGTAAAGCACGCATATAACAAGTAAAACATGCACATAATTTGAGTAATGATTAACTATGTGTCATATACAGTGTAATTTTCACAAAATACTAAGATTATTTTTTTTACTAGAACTTAAGTTTAACTGCATTGTGAATACATCACGTTTTTCAACAAACCTCATGTGAGAGAGCGTAAGAAAAACAACAGCCATGGGGTTGTCCCAGGCTTGACAATTGCTACTACAGTGCAAATATTCACAAACCAAGTCTCACTAAACACCAACACTGCAGTTTTTTGTTTTTATTTATTTGACTTAATATTATTATTATCTGTTTATTTGAGCAAATGCAACATAACATGTACTAATTATATATACACCGATCAGCCGTAAAATATATGACCACTGACAGGTGAAGTGATTAACACTGATAATCTCGTTATCATGGCACCTGTCAGTAGGTGGGATATATTAGGGATATATTATATTTTGTCCTCAAAGTTGATGTGTTAGAAGCAGGAAAAATGGGCAAGTGTAAGGATCTGAGTGACTTTGACAAGGGCCAAATTGTGATGGCTAGATGACTGGGTCAGAGCATCTCCAAAACTGCAGCTTTTGTGGGGTGTTCCTGCAGTGGTCAGTACCTATCAAAAGTGGTCCAAGGAAGGAAAAGCGGTGAACCGGTGACAGGGTTATGGCGGCCAAGGCTCATTGATGCACGTGGGGAGCGAAGGCTGGCCCGTGTGGTCCGATCCAACAGAGGAGCTACTGTAGCTCAAATTGCTGAAAAAGTTAATGCTGGTTCTGATAGAAAGGGGTCAGAACACACAGTGCATCGCAGTTTGTTGCGTATGGGGCTGCATAGTCGCAGACCAGTCAGGGTGCCCATGCTGACCCCTGTCCACTGCCGAAAGCGCCTGCAATGGGCACGTGAGCATCAGAACTGGACCACGGACCAATGGAAGAAGGTGGCCTGGTCTGATGAATCACGAGTTCAAGGTGTTGACTTGGCCTCCAAATTCCCCAAATCTCAATCCAATCGAGCATCTGTGGGATGTGCTGGACAAACAAGTCCGATCCATGGAGGCCCCACCTCGCAACTTATAGGACTTAAAGGATCTGTTGCTAATGTCCTGGTGCCAGATACCACAGCACACCTTCAGAGGTCTAGTGGAGTCCATGCCTCGACGGGTTTTGGCGGCAAAAGGGGGACCTACACAATATTAGGCAGGTGGTCATAATGTTATGGTTGATCGGTATATATATACACTCACCTAAAGGATTATTAGGAACACCATACTAATACTGTGTTTGACCCCCTTCAGAACTGCCTTAATTTTACGTGGCATTGATTCAACAAGGTGCTGAAAGCATTCTTTAGAAATGTTGGCCCATATTGATAGGATAGCATCTTGCAGTTGATGGAGATTTGTGGGATGCACATCCAGGGCACGAAGCTCCCGTTCCACCACATCCCAAAGATGCTCTATTGGGTTGAGATCTGGTGACTGTGGGGGCCAGTTTAGTACAGTGAACTCATTGTCATGTTCAAGAAACCAATTTGAAATGATTCGACCTTTGTGACATGGTGCATTATCCTGCTGGAAGTAGCCATCAGAGGATGGGTACATGGTGGTCATAAAGGGATGGACATGGTCAGAAACAATGCTCAGGTAGGCCGTGGCATTTAAACGATGCCCAATTGGCACTAAGGGGCCTAAAGTGTGCCAAGAAAACATCCCCCACACCATTACACCACCACCACCACCAGCCTGCACAGTGATACCATGTTCTCATTCTGTTTACGCCAAATTCTGACTCTACCATATGAATGTCTCAACAGAAATCGAGACTCATCAGACCAGGCAACATTTTTCCAGTCTTCAACTGTCCAATTTTGGTGAGCTTGTGCAAATTGTAGCCTCTTTTTCCTATTTGTAGTGGAGATGAGTGGTACCCGGTGGGGTCTTCTGCTGTTGTAGCCCATCCGCCTCAAGGTTGTACGTGTTGTGGCTTCACAAATGCTTTGCTGCATACCTCGGTTGTAACGAGTGGTTATTTCAGTCAAAGTTGCTCTTCTATCAGCTTGAATCAGTCGGCCCATTCTCCTCTGACCTCTAGCATCAACAAGGCATTGTCGCCCACAGGACTGCCGCATACTGGATGTTTTTCCCTTTTCACACCATTCTTGGTAAACCCTAGAAATGGTTGTGCGTGAAAATCCCAGTAACTGAGCAGATTGTGAAATACTCAGATCGGCCCGTCTGGCACCAACAACCATGCCACGCTCAAAATTGCTTAAATCACCTTTCTTTCCCATTCAGACATTCAGTTTGGAGTTCAGGAGATTGTCTTGACCAGGACCACACCCCTAAATGCATTGAAGCAACTGCCATGTGATTGGTTGGTTAGATAATTGCATTAATGAGAAATTGAACAGGTGTTCCTAATAATCCTTTAGGTGAGTGTATATATAATGTGTTATTGTGAACTACTCCATTAGCAAGTTTTCATTCAAGTGGTGTTAATTAAGTAATAGCAGATCAGAATCAGTTTATACTGATCACCCATTGATCATTTATGGTCAAAAATTTGAAAATATGGTTATTGAAGCAGTATAAGGGTTATAGACTTTGTATTAAACCTTAGCTATTACTACATTTAGGCTGTGTAAATTATCTAACAAAAATCCTTACATATAGAAAATATACCAAGTCATATTAGCAGAATAGTGTCAAAAGGTCAAAAAGTGATTACGGGTGATAATTACCAATATTAGATAATTAACTTTTTTCTTTTCTATAGTTAATTTGATGAAATGGGTTAAGTGTGGGGCTCCCATGTTATCAGACCCTCAAGAAATCCCAAACTAGAAGTGTGTTACACAGAATTCTCTTTTTGACTTCTCATTTCCTGTGATTCAGATGTGTATGATCTCTGCAACATTGTTATGATAGAACAACAGTTAAATAGTCCAGGTAGTTCAAATGATGATCCCCAGATAGTACCATACTAACTCAGCAAGTTTGTTGCAATTCACCCTGTATGTCTAGTTTTTCTATTTCGAAATAGTAAAAGTATCATGTGTTGATTTCTTAATTGTGAATTTGATTACTATATCTGGAGTGGCTGCATCTAGTGCATAGCACTTGAAATACAATTGAAAAAAACACAGTTACATAAAACACAGGGCCCTGTGTATAAGCACACACTGAACCAAAATTATTTCTGTCAATGATTTTGAATAGACCAGAATTTGTTGGAATTTGCTTACTTATGACTTATGAAAACATATGACTTCTGCATGACAATAATTTATTCAAATAAATGTATTCATACAAAAACTTTAGATCATGGAATTTTGACAGACATATTGTGCTACTATGACTTGTCCACTTAATAACTATGAATGTCCACTTAATAGACTGGTCAGTCTCCTCTCCTCACCTTTCCATGCATCATCTCAATGACTCCTCCTTCATAAAGCACAGTGATGATCTTCATGCATTTGTGCCCTGGGACTCCACAAACACTGTTTTCAACCAGAATGCGAAAGCTGCCCTCATTGCCATTGCAGAAATCCTAAAGAAAAAATTACTTATTTTTCATGGTTTCATTTGACAAGTCGATAAACTTAAACCAAAACAACTCAAGTGAATAGAATAAAAAAGTTTCCTTCCAAAACCCAAACTGCAAATAAACATACAGTTGTTATCAAAATAATCCACATTATTTTAAATAATGTTATTTGGTGATTTATTTAGTTTAATATTGTTCATTAAACAATATTATTTAACAATGTTATGTTTTCAGTTTGTTGAAACCAATTGAACATAAGATACAATTCTATATCTAATACCTGTATCCTCTATAATGAAAATAGAATTACATTTTCTACATTTTTAGATTTCACAATTTTAGGTATTATGTGATATGAGTGAGTTATATGAAAATCTGTTCCTATTATCACAGTCTCAGTCTATGATTATAATAGAGTGTGAATGTCTATGGCCCAATAGCTGGACACTGGTGCTTTTAAACTGCCATTTCTGATTGGGATAAAATGTACTGATACATCTGGCCTGTATCTGGGCAGTGACTGGTAATCTGAGACCATATATGTGACTATATACATTAATTGATGATTAATGTACAATTGGATTATTGATTATTTTAAAACGTAACTAACAAAATGACAAATTTTGCTAATTAAAAATATAAAACTTACAAAAAGGCAAATAAACATATCCCACCTTATTTATTTATGTATTTATTTATTTATTTAACTTTGAAATAGAGAAAACAATGATCTGAAGTTTCAAAGATATGTACGTGTCAGTTCCAATGTAAATTGTTGACTTGATCTGTATTAGGGCTTTCTAGAACCAGTTTTGAAGCCCCTGCACTAAACCCTGGCACAACACCTCAGATACTAAAGCATCTATGGACTTGATGCAAATCACAGCACCTCTACAGCATATTGTTGAACCCTGGACTCAACCCAGTATAATCAGGCATGCTGAAGAAAGACCAAAGCATACAGCAAGAGATTTGTCACAAACACAAATTTAATATCTATACTTTAGGGCTCACATTTTTATTTTGCTTACCTGCACTAGTACATACTGACAGAGTCCTGGGAAGGTGTATTTCAACCCATCAAAGGTCAGGTAATGAGCCTCCCCAACAGTTTTGCAAGAACCGTCACACACTTTCTCAGTGCATTCCCACTTCCTGTTGCGACACACACTAAGAAAAACGGACAGCAGTTCATAATCTACAACCATACTTTCCATTACATATACAATTATAGCTCTGGAAAAAATTAAAAGACCATTTAACATTGATTTCTGAACTTGGACTGGTCTCTTAATGTTTTCCAGAGCTATATTTATATATATAAAAATAGCTTTCCAGTGAAAAAAAAAATGTACATTTTTAAATTAAAGTAAGATGTGAAAAAGCCAAAAAAGACTCTTACTTCACCCATGTTCTGACCAGGCTTTTCTAGCACACACTGGCTTAACTAGTATGTAGGTGAGTTTGCTTCAGATAACATACGTACAGTAGTCACCACCACTGTTCTCTGAAACAGCCTAATATGTGCCTTAGAACATTGGTTCTCAATCCTGGTGCTTTTATTTCATGTGAATTGTTAAGCAAATGCAACAATTTACAAATACATTTAGAACCAGCCATTAAGCCCCTCAGTGTCTGAATATAACAAATACAGCTACAGCTAATATGTAGTGTTGTCATTAACTTTCATTTGGAGCACAGATCAAGCTACTTTAGATTGTAATGCTAGTGGTTTACTTGTGCTAATGCAGGACCAACTGGGTGTAAACAAGGAGCTGTCAAGACAGAAGGGAAGCCTTGGAGGCTGCCTTGTAGTGATTCATGGGAGAAAATAACCATGGAAAGCATGATGATATTGGGGTGTAATAACAACTGGGCATTTATACTTTATTGGGCAGAAGCGAGAGAGCTGAATCTATTGCTAAATCTATTGTTGTCTATTCTTGAAATTCAATTTATACATTCCAATAATACTAAACAATTGCTAAAATCCCTTGCAACATGGTTTAGAATCCAGCCTGCCAGTATCCAGAATCCCCAAAATGATTTACCATGTATTGCAGTCCATGTTGATTGATTCCTGAGGAGGATATGCCTTGCCATTGTGAAAACATGGACAGAGCTCTGGAGACACACAAGTACTCTTGTGCCGTACCTGTAAAACAAAGCATAAAAAACTTAACCAGATCAGCTATACCAAACACTTAACCTCTCCCCTTGGTTTTTCAGAGGTCTGCCTTTAAAATGTAATAAGCTTTGATATGTGTAAAAATAAAATCCCATATACAGAATCCAGCTGGGAACTAAAGGGTCTTGCACTGTAACATAAGCCTATTGAACAGGCCTGGAGATTATACAATGGATGTGTGTGTGTGTGTGAAGGAACAAAAATACAGTCTGTTTAATATTTGATTGACAAACAGCACCACCTTGTGTAATACATGACCAAAACATATACATTTAATGTATAGACTGCAGGCTGCTGCAACCCTTAATCACAGGTGAAACAATATTATTTGTTGGGTTCTTTTAAGTGAAAAAATTAAAACAACCTACAAATATTTTGATACAGACAAAAAGACAATGTTTATATATATTTTTGTAATGGTATTGTGATGCTCTTCATCCGTGAGTAATAGGAATAAGGAGCAGTAGGCAGGTGTAACAGCTTTATTGCTCTAACCTGGCTGACGCTGATGCTGACACGCACACGCACACACTTCTGTCATGCACTTAGCTTTGCTTATAAGCACTGCAAGCAGATCAGAGACACTGACAGGATGATAGAAGGAGGGGGTTAACTCTTGAAGCAAACACACGCACGTAGGGTACACAGACAACACCGACACAAAGTGAGCATACACATAGTAAAATAACACAAATACAACTTGCCCTCCTCCCCCACCTAACTGGCATCCCAACACAACAACAACAATATAACTGTAAAATAAGAAAAGGTGCACCGGGCGATGGGAAGACAATATGCAAATTAGGGACAAGTTAATACGCAACCGCGCTGAACAGTCTCCAGAGAAGGACAATACTCAGAGCTAGGACGTTACAGTATCAATGTTTTTATAACCATGGTCCACTAATACAATAAGGTATGGAAGCTTTCTAGAGCCAAAATTAAAAGCAATGTTTATAAGAACATAAGAAAGTTTACAAACGAGAGGAGGCCACTCGACCCATCATGCTCGTTTGGTGTCCATTAATAACTAAGTAATCCAAGGATCCTATCCAGTCTATTTTTAAATGTTCCCAAATTTTTAAGCTTCAGCCACATCACTGGGGAGTTTGTTCCAGATTGTGACAACTCTCTGTGTGAAGAAGTGTCTGCTGTTTTCTGTGTTGAAATCGAAAAATTATCAGCGTTTTGCTTTAGGATGTTGCGAATGTGTCATGCCATAATGAAAAGCAGTACACACGTTGCACAACCCTGCTGAATTGCTATAGCATCGTAGTATTTTAATGCCACAATTAAATGTAATAATAATGCTTTGCATTGCTTAAAGCAGCACGATGATAGTGACTGAATTAAATGCAATACATACATTGCACTGCAGGGCGTCAGTGTTTTGATTTACATAATGAAGAGTGCCAAAATGAAATGCACTATAGGGGCGGAGACTGGGCCAGATTAGCGTATGGGCGGGGCTGTGGGCGTGGTTCACCCCGAAATCTCAGCGCTCACACGAAACCATCAAAATCAGGTTTTCAGGGCATTGTACTTTTTAATAAAAATAGTCGTTTTAATAATACCCCCCTCTAAGCATCTCAGTAGCATTAGTGACTGAACAGCTGAAGCTTGATTTGAGTCAATAATACCAATGTGATGTAAAGCAGTCTATATTATAAAAATATAATTTAATAATGAAGGAAATGTAAGGTTACCTGGATGCTAGGTTTTACTCGTAAATTTCACAGATCCTTATGCATGAATAATTAATTAACTACTATGACACTACACAATAGCAATAATGTTACCTTCCCAGCAGGACACATGCAGCCTGAGATGCAGCCTTGGCTCACACACTCCAGGTCATAGTTCTGACAGGTCTTTGTACACTCTATCCCTTGGTCTCTGGGGCTGGTACACACAAAGCTCCTCGTGGGTGGCTTGCACATCAGTGATCTTTTTACTGACAAGACACAAGAAAATTTAAAGTAGCTACCAATTAATTTTGTTTCTCTAAGAATCTTCAAGGCAAATATATATTTTTACCACATTTTTTTCTACATATTACAATGTATTTTCAGTATTTTCTTTGTGAAGATTTCCTGTTAGAACACCCCCACAATAATTAATTGAACACACAATCATATTTGGAAATCATTATGTGTGTTTTTAAAATGGGTATATTGAAATTTTGTTTTGGATCAGGATTTCTTACCTCTGGAGTGTGAGAGGTCACTGAAGTAAAAGTTGGAGGGCATTGTTCCTGGGATTTCATTGGAGCTGCAGTGCATCGATCCATCCTTACAATAACTAGAAATTCAGAAATATGGGATTTGCATTTGAGAAAATATTTCAAAATAAGTTCCAGAAACAAAAATATAAACTGAGATCAAAAAGTATATAACAATACAAACTTATTTGTCATCCTAAAGAAAAAAATACACATTAAGTCAGGTTTTCCCTGTAGGCTATTTGCTCCTGTAATTTGTATGGAGTGGGCAGTTTGTGTGCTGTTTGCCCAAAGAGGAAATAAGGGCCATTGTCCCTACCAAACAATGAAATTCATTTTGTGTAATGATTTTCTGGACTATATTCTGATATGCTGATATTTGTTCAATAATTTCAGTTGACCTAATAAATGTTACATAATAAGGATGTAAAATATAACACATTAGCTCATTGCCAAGGATAATAGTTTCAAACACAAAAAAATGGTCATACAAAATATAAGGGTGTGGATAAGGACATCTGCCAATAAATAAATAACAATAAAATGTAATCTTTCTTGGTTCTGTTTTCCGCACACAAATGTGAAAAAACAAAATTATTATAAATTCCATAGATTTTTCAAACAACAATGGCTGGGGATAACAATCAACAAATGAGCAATTTAGAATATTAGAATATTAACTAATGTCTGTAACTGTAAATAGCTTTCTACAAGTTTAATAATTAATACACCCTGCCTGGCAAAGACATATTGCCTATTTTTGTCCTGTCCATATTCAATAAAATACATGGGCAATATGCTCACAGTTGACAAAGAAATATGATCAGTATATATCGAACAACTTGGCTGCTAGAGGTAAAATAATAATATATAGAAGTTTTGTTATGGTTATGTTCAGTGTAATGTCAATGCATTCAAAAAATTGCTGCAAAACCAAATTGGTTGACTCACCAGTTGGTGGAATGGTCAGAGAAGAAATCATCAGGCTGGTAAATCTCTCCATCATAGTGGCAGGAGCACTGGGATTTGTGCACACACTCCCCATTATCATTGCTGTAGAGGCCCCAGGGGCAGTAGCAGCCTTCCATGCAGAGTTCCTGGCAGTCAGTTTCCGGGAATGAGAGTGAGTGGCAAGTCTGGTTACAGGGGCTCCCACACTGCTCATACATCTGGTCCTCTGGGCAGCTCATCTCTACAGAAAACCAGATACATTAATTCCACTCTGCCCATAGAAATTAAACTTTACTAATTAATAGCATCACCCCTTGTCATTAAAAGGCTTTAATACATTTTTAAATAAATTGATCTTCATTATCATACCATACATCTTAAAAAATACATGAAAAACCACTCAGGTAAGATCAGTAAAAAAAAAGTATTAAACCACTATATGCAAGGCACAAGCCACAGCTGCAAACGGTTTAATTATTTGAACATGTTTTCACATGACAGCCATGGATTCTGTAATGGAAGTGTCTCAAGTATTGTTCTCCACACATGCAAAACACCCTTTCTGGGATTTTCCTGCAAAAAAAGCAATTTAGCAAATTTACTTCATTCACTCCTTTGCCCTTAATTTTCATGATGTCGGGTAAACAGCAGCAATAAGTGCAATAAACTAAAAACATGTACACTCTGAGAGGGAGAGGGTCTTTAAATTCTTGACAATTGTCTCCAGTAAGGGCAGAACTAACATAACTCTACCTCTATTAGAGTTTTTGGGCCAAACATGCACACGCATCATCATTTCATGAGTTAAAAACACTGCATATAAACTCCCCCTTTAACTTCACATTACAATCTTACCACAAAAGTTGGGCTTCCTCCAGTTGATGAGGACTCCTTTCCGGGCGCAGGACGTGGCATAGTTAGATACAGCTGAACACAAGCACTCTTGTCCATCAGAGCATGAGCACACATCATATCGGCAGTTTTTCAGGAATGGTGCGGGATTTACTTCATAGTGGCAAGGCTGGAATTCCGCTGACATGAGCACAGAGCAGGCCTCCTCCGCATATCGCACTAAAGGCAGCACAGATGTGGAAAGAATAAACAAAGAGATAAAAATAATAATAAAAAATAAAACTAAGACAGCTGTGAAAATAAGAGCTGAACCAGGTAAGGCTGTCTGAATGTCAGACTACGGTCCAGCTTAAATCAAAACTTTGACCCACCCGCGAATAGAAAACTACTAACCTGTACATCATAGCGGTTACATTTCTGATTAGAAGAAAGTGTCATCTTACTGAAAATGAAACCGCAACTGAGTACAGTTCTGTAGTTTTCTATTAGTGTCAAAGTTTTGATTTAATCCCAGCCTATGTCTTTAAAACACTTTTTTGTACAGCCCCTATTGTAAAAAAAATCGTTTGATTGTAATAAGTAAAATAAAATAGTCTGATTGAAATATGTATGTCAAAACAGGTTATTTTAATACATATAACCATAACACCTACCCTAATCATTATTATTATTATTATTATTATTATTATTATTATTATTATATGATGCTCATGATTGTTTTGTAATATGTATTACATTATTGCTAACCTCTTTTCTATTACTCAGTATAAAAAATATACTCAAATTAATCTGATTTATAATACTTATTACAAGAAGACATCATTATTGCAATAGATGATGCAACAGAGCACTTTAGATAAATTTGAAAGAAATCCTTAAGACAAAATAGATTGGGCAGATGTTACCAGATTTTCAAAATATAAAAAGGAAAACAACTAATGAATCACTCAATATTTTTATAATTATTATAATCTGACTGCCATTTACAGCTACACTTAAGGTCATAATTATATTTATATTACTATATTTTAACTTTTAACCTTGGTGGGAACATGTTGTCACCAACCTCTTTTAGGGTTGAGTATACAGGGATCTGTGTCCTGTCTGACCACATTTTCACAGTCCCCATTCATCTTCCAAGAGTTCCCAAAACTCTCCACTTGAGCCTCCACCAATCCTGCAGCTGTCATGAAGTCATCTCCCTGGTTTCCATTGTAATTTCCACACAGGCCACACATTTTTCCCGCATAAGAAGGGCTCAGCTATCAATTGAAAGTCACATACTGTTAGTTGTCTGTAAGATATTATTTGTTAGAATGTATTTTTCTATGGGAAATTCTATGCTATCTGGTTTGGTACAGGAAACAGACTTCGTCCTTTTTATCTAGTTCCCTTAATTCCGAGGAAGTCCCTGAGCATGTGTACAAAGTCCAGGGTACCTGTCCTCTGATTGGCTCGTAGCCAAATTCCAAAGACACCCACTTCTAAGTTACATTTGTATCAGGCACCCTTCTCATGATGTCGTGCTGCCAAAATGTGATTGGATAAAGTAAAACCTTATAAAGGGGGAACAAAGAGAAGTTAGTTAGAGAAGATGGAGACAGAATAATGGAGACAACGACAAGAAAAGAGCAGGAGGGAGAAGGAGAGAAAAACACACCCACTGCCTGCCTGACCACTGTGTGTATTGAGAAATCGGGTATTATCTGTTTCTTTCTGTAATCCAGCAGAAGCTTAATATTACTTATTTTCAGTAAAATAATTGAATGATATTAGTTTTCTATTTTTGTCACAAATAAATGATTATTATCTGTGACTTGTCCGCATCTTCCCTCTAAAAAGATTATTTAAAGAGAAATCAATTGACCTATGAGTTTTCAGTTCAACAATTTATTTAGATTGACTGAAAAACCAAGCATATCAAATTCTCTTACATGTCCATTCTTTTAAGTCATCTATTTAAAGGACAAGTAAAATGGGGTAGTTCAAATTAAAAGAAAAACATTGCAATTATATATTCAGATTACAATTATATTGTTGTTTACAAACAGAAGAACATTACCAATGTAGAGAAAATATGCAACACAATAATTCCTGGTGTAACCCATTTCTTTTCAAGAATTTGAGCCACAGACAGGAAATACATATCTGTATGAGAAATTCTATTCTCCCATATACAATAATTACCTGAGAAGTGCAGTAAGTGGCAGCACTATGAACTGATATTTCACAGCCACAATGCAACATTTTCTACAGGTGTCCCAAAGGAAGCCACAGCAGGTTTTGTATTTCTATTGGGACAGCTGACAAAATCAAAGACAAAGATCTGACAGGATATAACAGCCTGCTTAAGGTCTGCCTGCTGCCTGATGGAAAATAAAAAAATGGAGCTGCAGAGGACAGCAGAAGAAAAGAAAGACAAAGACCAAATAACATCAAGCCCGGAAAAAGCCAGTAAACTCTTAGCTCCCCAAGCTCGCTTGTTGCTCAATCACCTCAGCTGTCAACCCGCAAGATATAAATACTGAATTTGTTCTATTGTGATCTTTATACATGTGATTCTGCAGATTGTTATGTCTATAACATGCACAGCATGTTCTGCAATGTTATGCTGATGCACGGCAAGTGAGTGACAATCTGCTTGATGTTAAAGATATCCATCCATCAATTTTTGAAACCACTTATCCTGGTGAGGGTCACAGGGATGCCAGAGCAAATCCTGGCAAACACAGGGTGCAAGGCAGGAATACACCCAAGACAGGACACAAGGCCATCGCTGGGCACACACACACACATTCATACAGGGCAATTTAGAGTAGCCAATCAATAGGTTAGACATGTCTTTGGATGGTGGGAGGAAACCAGAGTACCCAGAGGAAACCACACACAAACTCCACACAGACAGGCACCCCAAGCCAAGACTCAAACCCAGGACCCCTGGAGCTGTGAGGCAGCAGCACTAACCACCACGCCACTGTGCTGCCCATGGTAAAGATATGAGGGAGAATAATAAAAGCAGTTGCCTATTAAGCATACCTCCGTCCTGCATCCTTTATTTACTAATATAACATTGGCGACGACGATGGGATTTCTGCTTCCACCGCCTCTTCCCTTCCTTGCTGTACCTGGTGAGCCTCCTGTGCCTTGGACTCGCTGGCTGGAATCTTAATACCTCACAGCTCTCGATGTGGAGGATGTGAGTGATGCCCACAGAAAGGGTATGCTTATAAACTGCTAAGGGAGGTGAAGGGCAACGCATGTTCAAAACCCTTGGTCCTGCTGCAAAGAATACTGACGATGTTACACTTTTGAACTCACAGTTTGCTACACCTCAGAGCATAATTCTCTGGAGAATACTTTTCCATCAATGTAGACAACAGGCGGGTGAGTCAGTCCATCATTATATAGCAGATTAGTGGAGCCTTGTAAGTTTTTGTAATTTTGGCGCGTTGCAAAATTAATTCATTAAAGACCAACATTTGAATAATCCCAAAGTACAGAAAAGACAGCAACTAGGACCACTGACACTCACTAAGGCTATTCAAATAGCTTTTTAAATTGAGTCTGAATCTAAATTAGCTTGCCTCAGCCCCTCTCCACCTCCGCTTGCAGTGCACCAGGTGGCTCAGTCATGATGGGCTGACAGTCCTGACTCTCTCTCTGATGGCTCAGACATCAACCACACGCATCAGCTGTGGGCATCCCATTGCACACACTGTGGGAAGTGTGGTTCCTCCTCCCAACTCTACTCGGGCTCAGAACTGTCCTGCCCATGGACAAAGATGTAAGCGCTGCCGGAAAAACAACCACTTCGCCAAAGTCTGCCACTCCGCCCCTACTGACTCTACAGTCTTTTTGTGCCTCACAAATGCAATACACACAGTGAGCTCCACATCATTAGCTTTTAAAACCTGCACAGTTGAACTGGACAATGTGTGTTATACCACTGTTGCTGGACTCTGGGGCGGCAGTGTCCCTACTGAACCTTTCTATGTCCAGCAATTATTTTCTCACTTGACCCTTGCTGTGCCCTTTACATTGTAGGTTCCCTTCGGCTCTCAGCGCCTCTGACAGGGGTGCCTGCAGGTTCCCCTACATCCTGACTGTCGTAATCTCACTGCCTTTGTCACACACACTGGGGTTTTTCATTATACAAGGGTTCCTGTTGGACTCAGCACCACCCCCAGCTGTTTCCAGAACATCATCATGTTTGCCATATTTGCAGGGATCCTTGGGGTGGTCATCTACCTGGATGATATTGTTGTACACGGCCCCATGACTGCCATCCCACCTGTTGTTTAAGGGGCAGGCCAGACACCGCCTCACTCTCAATGGCAAGAAATGTGTCTTCACAGCACTGGCCATCGACTTTCGCCTGACAGTTGACGACATCAGCCCACTCCACTCCAACACTGAGGCAATCCAGCACCTCCCTGAGCCCAGTAACACAGATCAGGATGCCTCCTTACTCGGGATGACCGCATACTACCATCGCTTCCTGCCCAAGTATTCAGCCACCACAGCACCACTGCATCAAATGCTGAGGAAGGATGCACCTTGGGCTTGGATACCTGCTTGCTCCAGGGCAGTCTAGCTTCTAGCCCAACTCACTTCACCACTTGTCCTCACACACTTTGATCTCTCCAGCACCACCTTCAACCCCTACGATGCATCCAGCACAGCAGTGGGTGTTGTGCTCTCCCAGCTCCACACTGGCTCATCGCCTTTGCCTCCCATGCACAACAAAAATACTCAGTGGCTGAGCATGAGGCTCTGGCCTGTATCTGGGCATGTGAGAGATGGCATATGTACCTCTATGGGCATACCTTCATCCTGTGGTCAGACCACCAGCATCTCACAATCCTGATTACAACATCAGGCATGGGCCACAAGCCACTCACCGCTGATCTGAGAGGCTCCAACAGTATAATTTCACATTACAATTCACCCCCCGGGCGTGAAAATGTTGTGGCAGATCTGCTGTCGCACTCCCCTTACATCCTACCTGCAGCCCCAGGCTCTGATACTCTGAGCCCATAGGCGTAGGTTTAGGGGGAGACATGTCCCCCACAATGTTGACAGAATGTTACATTGTCTGCAATGATGTATGCCTGGCTCCAAAGGCGTAAGAGACATGTCTCCCCCAATTCTGAAACCAAACCTATGCCACTGGCTGAGCCTGACCTCATCCACATGCTTTATTCACCAATATAGGCTGCAGTCTCTCTCCAGGAACTCCAGCTGGCTTCGGAGCAGTACCTAGTCCTGCCTTAGTTCTGTCATTTATTCACACGGGCTGGCCTGGTACAGTTCCAGACGACCATGTCAAAGAGGAGCTCACAAGCTGGAATAATTTGAGCATCGCCCACGGACTCCACACTGTGATCCCCATCGATATTCGGGCACACGTCTTGGCCATGGCACATGAGGGTGACTTGGGCATTGTACACCTTAAACAACACTGTCGGGACCTGGTTTCAAGGCCGGCCCATGGCATAGGAGAAATAGGCAAATGCTAGGGGCACCGTCCGTCCAGAGGGGTACCCACAGGGCCGGCACTCCCATTAGGCAAAATTAGGCAGCCGAAGTTGGCGGCACTTGAATTTGAGGTGGCAGTTAGACATTTGGCTACCTCCCTCCAGTGTGACAATTGGCTGCCGCCCTCTGGCACGAAATGACTAGAGGTGAGTATCATTCATTTATTTTAATCCATAGTTTGCGTTTTATTTGAGTTAATTTTACAACTGTAACAAAAGTAATTAATTATCCTATAAATATGGAAGAGCCCTGGGTCCATGTGAAACAAAAACCCTCCGAAATTCGACTCGAAAATTTAACTTTTAATCTCAAAATGATGAATTATTGTTTTGTTTATTCTTTGACATGGCCCCAGGACTCTTCCGTATATTAGATATAAAGTGTAGACAATAATAATAATTATTATTATTATTTTTTTGTTATTTTGGTGATACGTGGGCGATTAGATTTTTTTGTAGGACAGCTAATAGTAGTAGTATAGTAACAGTTATATACCCACTATTAAAAAATAATATTAAAGTACAATATGCTGGTAATGTAATACTGTGGTGATTCTGAAGCCTCGCTAAGACGATCAGTGGCACAGGAGACAGGCCAGGAAACCCCCAGCACGTTACACTGTGTTTTAGAATTGGGACTGGATTTTTTATAGTGAGGTTTAAATAATACTCAATTGTTTCATAAAACACTGAAATGGATGCATTATCATGTTACTTTAAGTTTGACCTGTCCATAGGCCTGCTATGATACTAAACACGTCGAGTATCTCTGTTTTAGAAAGTTTTAGAACACCCCAATTTTACCAGTTTTTATTTAAATTTAAGCAGTTCAAGTCCAGTGAATAACCTGAAATGGTACAAAGGTAAGCGGTAAACTGCCAGAGGTTAAAAAAAAAGTTTAGGTTACCAAAAACTTAAAAATAATGTACATTTCAGAGTTACCGACTGTGTTACTACACCCTCTTAAGAATTATTTGGCAGTGTTACGTGCATTCTCTTGGCAACTAGCGCATTTAATTCTCAAACACATCAAATTATATTCCATGTCGCATGCCAGCATTCAGAACCCGGTGGGTAAACGTGCAGTCTGCTCTGGGAAGGGTCATGAGAATGCTGATCGTTAGAAAGGCTGAGAGTCTCAGCTTTCATGGGATACCAAACACTTGGCAAATAACATAACAGTGAAGAGTACACATGGGATTAAAGAGAAGCGCATGGATTTAGGTACCAGAGGGGTTTGTCAGCTAAGGGGTTAAATTTTGTTAAAACGATTCCATGAATTCTTTTTTATTTCCAATTGTTTATTTGCTCTATGCTTTAATTTCAGAGTACATTGAGACTTTAAACTGCGTAAAGTTCAGGACCCTGAAGAATGGCATCAGAACTCACCTGGCCGAGGGTTGTTCTTTTTCTGCGGCACTTTTACGCACTCGGTTACATTACAGAGCCACGCAGCACTCCAAAATTGGCTGTTCACCGGCTTCTCTCATGCTAAGGACGTGAGCTGCAGCTTCCTCTAGGCTCCAGGAACCTAGAACACCGGCCCCTCCACCACATGGACACAGCATAGTCGCACACCGCTGGTGCCAGATGAAGCTGCGTTTCAATCATTCACATAGGGTGAAGGCATGCTGCATTTCTGCTCAGGATTGGGTCAGGATCTGTCAACTCCATCGTGACCACAAGCTACGTTCGTTTTGGTGCTCCCCTATGCAGGTCACGGATAAGGTGGTGCATTCCACATTTGCCTTTCTAACGGGTCTCACTGGCATGCCAGCCGCCTGTGCAAGGTGGCAGCCCCAATGACCACTAATGTTGAGACTGTCACAGCTTCTCCCATTCCACTTTCATGCAACACAGTATGTCCTACAGTCCGAACACCCAGATGACCCTCCTTCACAACCCGTTCGTATCCGGTCTCGGCTTTAAGGACTTTGTTATTGACTTTCACACCTGAGATGGTTTTGGTTTGTGGTTCATATTGTTATGTTTGCAGAAGCATATAAAAAAAGGAAAAAAGTGAGGGGGGGGGTTGACTGTGACCTATACTGTCTGATGCATACTACTGTAATGGGGAGTTTTGCTGTTTGATTTCTGGGGGGGGTGGAGCTGTTATGTCTATGGACGGCAAAGTTCTGAAAGTGTTACAAGAGAGTGACAAACTGCTTGATGGTAGAGATATGAGGGAGAGTTCTCTTTAACTCTTTCTTTCACAACCTTGATATTCCTACTGTTGACCAACAATCCAAAACCAATATTCTTCCAAAGATAGAGCAAGCCATTATGCAAAATGGCAAATCCCGTGGTCCAGATGGATTCCCTGTTGAATGTTATAATACATTTTTGGTTTCATTTTCCATACTGCTCTCTTCTGTTTTCAATAAATCTTTCTCCACAGGATTCCTTCAACCTACATTTTCACAAGCTTCCATATGTCTCCTATGAAAGAAAGGCAAAGGTGCCCTATACTATGGGTTATACAGGCCTATGTCTCTTCTCTCTTCTTGACATTGATTTTAGAACCCTAAGTGTTGGCCCATTGTTTTAAACAGGTCCTTCCCTCTCTAATCTCATTAGACCGAGCTGGCTTCATTCAGGGAAGACACTATGTTTTTAATTTACGCAGACTACTAACATCTATTTGTATATTCAGAAATTGGGAAAGAAAAGGTTAATCATAACTACCTTAAGTAAAAGTTTGCCATGTCCATCCCAATCCAACTGGAAGTCGTCTTTATATGTAACTCTCAGTGAAGACATGACAGTTCTTTGGATACGAAGGGATCCTGCAAAAACAGTCAAATTTAAAAAAAAGCCTTCAGCTTTTCTGAGCACACTAGATTTCAAAAAGTCTTCAATTAAAACCAGATTGATGCTGGTTGCTGTTAATTGGTGATTATTTAGAATGCCATGGCACTTTGAAATGTTAAAGGTTTGTTTGCTCAATCTCACTCTAAAATAGAAAGATAATAACCATCACCTTTACATATTTCAACACACTCATATTTCATGTAGAAATGCGTATGAAGTTCTATCATACCTTAGGGCAACCATTAATCATGACAATTGTATAGATTTTCATTTTTTACCATGCAATGGCATTGACATGTGGCACATAGTATCCTGGTTTGGAGTTAATAGGTATATGATTATGAAATGATGACAATGGGTATTTGGAATATAATATAATATAGATAGGTAAATATATTAAATTCTATATAAACCTATATCCCATTTTCATATGTAGGAAAACAGGAGCTCTCAGTCATTTTCAATGAATGACCCAGAATAAATAACTAATTGTAACACGTACTATTTTGTGACAATCATAGAAAAAAATACTAACTTAACTTGGGGGCATTTGTACGGAGATATAGGGCTATACCAAATCAAACCTTTTATTCACTCACTAAACACAGATTACAAACTTCTATTTCATGGAGGTTATATAGTATAGTATTGTATTTATTTAATTTTATTCAGCTTAAGTGAAGAAGATGAGGCTGTTTGTCTTCGTTGGTGTTGTTGAACCGAACCTTCCAATTAGACCACCACTTAATTAAATTAGTGAAAAGCATTTTTTTAAAGGAGAGAAAAGGGATGTACATCTAAACCCTTGTTTAATCAACACATGTATTTACAGGAAAAGGTTAGTTAATTACTCGTCACCATACCATGTTCTATGGTGGGGAACATGTTTTTATTTTAGCCATGTTCTATTGATATGCTTTATGAAAAAGGCTTGTGTCATTGAATTCTTCTTAACTGAGGGTTAAGAACTTCTAGTTTGAAGTTATTATTAATACTACAGTACATGGAGTTTATATAAACAAAACCAGAAGCTTCACATAATAATTTACAAAGCTGAGTGCAATGCTTTTATGGTACTAAAGGCATTTAGGTTACATGGATAGTTGCATACAGCATGACAAGTGTGAGGTTTGAATCTTAATAAATCTTTCAGGATTTGAAACTGTCTATTTTAAAAACAGTTGTTTGGAGCTTTGCCTGAGGTAGTGGTTCAAATCCGAGTGGGGCTTAGACTTGTTTAATGTAAACTTGGGGCTACATTAAACAATTAATTTACAATTTGTGAATAGTTTTGAGATTGGTTAGAGAAACTTTTTGTCAAGGGTTGTATTTTTCCTTGTAATACTAGGTCTCACATACCATGTGTTAGGGGGGTCTGAATGTCCATTCCATCCACTGACACAACCCCCCCATGCTTCATCTTAATTGTCATGTTGGCCAGTTCATGGAAGCGTAAAGTGGTTGACCTTGTGCAAACTGCATCATGATCATCAGCACACTAGAAAAAAGAAAATTGCTGTTATAATAGTTAATGTGCCAAATGATTGGTAATCTTTTCAAAATACAGTGCTCATATCCCAAGTTCATTGTTATCACCCTTAAAAGGATAACATTAGGTTGCATATGCATATACCCAGGTAATTTGACAAAAAAAAAAAAAAAAAAGCTACCAATAGGCCTCTGTGCACTCACTCAGGCAAGCCCTCCCCCTTGCCAAGATGACGCATCAATATTATGGAGCACCAAGCATCAGTGAACTGGGGTACAAAATTGCATCTAGCACAGTGTCTGGGAGGCTGATGAAAAGTCTTGCTCAAAATGCTAAGTTTAAGACAGTTAGTTAAGTTTAAGGCTGAGGGGAGAGAAAAGGTGAACAGAGTAGTGTATAGCCTTACACTAAGTCTGTTCGGACAATAACCAGACAATAGCTGAAGCCGCAAACTATAGTTGATCAACAGAAGTGGTTAGAAGTTGCCAAAGCCAGACACAGGACAGGTGAGAGAGAACTATATTGTTGTGTTTCTACTTGCAGACAGTCTTAGCATTCCTAATCTTGTTTGTAGTTTGCCTTATTTGAAGTTAATCTTGTATATAGTTTGCCTTCATCGTAGCTAATTTAGTAAAGCTGCTGTGTTGGTTATAGTAAATAGATTGAAGGAAATGTGATGTAGTCAAGGAATTTTGAAGAATTCTGTTAATTGCTTTGTGCTAGGTGGAGCTTGTTAGGTGATGTTTCTCTGTAACAAAAAAGTCTAGCAGTTGACTTGGGGACAATAACCAAGAGACAATTTTTAGGATATCAACAACTTGCTAAATTTAGAAGTACAGTTAGGTCCATAAATATTTGGACAGTGACACAATTGTCATCATTTTGGCTCTGTACGCCACAACAATGGATTTGAAAGGAAACAGTTCCTGCTTGTTCTTGGGGCATTTTGTCTTCAGTTTTGCCTTCAGCAAATGAAATGAATGCTCAATTGGATTCAGGTCAGGTGATTGACTTGGCCATTGCAGAACATTACACTTCTTCGCCTTAAAAAAGTCTTGGGTTGCTTTTCCAGTATGCTTCAGGTCATTGTCCATCTGCACTGTGAAGTGCCGTCCAATGAGTTTGGAAGCATTTGGCTGAAACTTATCAGATAATATAGCCTAAACACTTCAGAATTCATCCTCCTGCTTTTGTCTGCAGTCACATCATCAATAAATACAAGGGAACCAGTTCCATAACATGCTTCATAGATGAGGTGGTATGCTTAAGATCATGAGCAGTTCCTTTACTTCTCCATACTCTTCTCTTCCCAAGTTGATCTTTGTCTCATATGTCCATTGTATGCTGTTCCAGAACTGTAGAGGGTTCTTTAGATGTTTTTGGGAAAACTCTATTCTGGTCTTCCTGTTTTTGGGGCATACCAATGGTTTACATATTGTGGTAAACCCTCTGTCTTGCCTAAACTGGTGCTCAGGTTGCAGATCCCCCTAAACTAGTAGACAGGCTACCACTGGGAACCACTGGTCATGATCCACATTGGAACCAATGACATAGGGAAAGGTAGGCCAGAGGTACTGTAAGACAAATTTGAAGAGTTAGGTAAGAAACTTAAGAGCAGAACCTCAATGGTTGTTTTCTCTGAAATACTATCAGTTACACATGCCATGCCAGGGAGACAGGCAGAGATTAGAAAGTTCAACATGTTGTTGACATCCTGGTGTAGGGAAGAGGGTTTTAGATTTATGGGGCATTAGTCTTTCTTCTGGGATAGATGGGACCTGTACAAACCTGTAATGCATTGGGAGAGCATATGTGCAGATAATTGAGGATGTTTTAAACTAGGGACGAGGGGGGCAGGGAGCTCTGACAATGGGAGATGTTCTACTAACAAAAGAAAACAAAAGGAAACTGCAAGTAGGCAAGTCCTGAAATGGTTGTACCTCAAGAGACAGGCATAATCGAAGAAGTGGTGTGATAGCATTATATATCATAAATGACATTGAGGCAGAAGAACTCAAATTAGATACTGCTAACGAAGCAGAATCTTTGTGGGTTAAACTCTTGAATAAAAGATCCGGAGGATTAGTGATAGGAGTCTGTTACAGACCACCCAATTCAGATATACAGAAAGATGTTGCGTTGTACAATGTAATCAGGACTGCATGTAGCAAGGATGTGGCTGTTATAATGAGGGATTTAATTTTCCCAAACATAGACTGGGAAAGTCCAGTTGGGACTATAGAAGCAGATTATACATGGTTGAGATGGTAAATGACTGCTTTCTAACTCAATTTGTCAGGGTACTGAACAGAGAGAGCCCATGCATTTATTTGATCTTTTCAAATGACCAAGACAGAGTCAGAGGGATATTATTTAGAGAACCAATGGCAAACAGCAATAACAATATGATTAGCTTCAAGGCATACTTTCAAAAAACAAGGACCAAGGCTGGGATTAAATCAAAACTTTGACCCATCCGCTAATAGAACTGTACTCAGTCGCAGTTTCATTTTTAGTAAGATGACACTTTCTTCTAATCATAAATGTAACCGCTGTGATTAACAAGTTTGTAGTTTGCTATTAGCGTGTGTGTATTATTATTATTATTATTATTATTATTATTATTATTATTATTATTGGTTCTTAAGTTTCACATTCAGACTAATTTCCTCTGAACCTGGAAATATAGCAGATTTCTTTAAAACAATTATAATTTCAATTCAAATTCATGATTAAGTGGAGAGAAGTGCTGATAAATCTTGTTATTGTCTCACTTAATTATAACAATTAAAATTCAGAATACTCAGATGTTTATGAAAGACAATTTACCTGCACCATTTCAATGACAGCAGCAAAGAGGTTGTCTTTACAATCCTTGGCAAACAAGTACTGGCAGGTCCCACTGAAGGTGAAGAATTTGTTGTCAAAACTTTTGTAGTGTGATTGTCCTGTGACAAAGCATTCCCCTGTAGAAGAATTAACCAAATAAGAAAACCAAGTCTGTATTTCACATAAGCATTAACATTAACATGCATTCAAAAGAAAATAAGGTAACACTTTACAATAAGGTACCATAATTCCTCATGAATTAATATATTAATACATAGGATTTAAACATCAGTACATCATGAACATCATCTGACTTCTGATGTTGAGCACATTAACCTGCACTTACCCTAATCCTAATATCTAACCCTAATGCTGTTATACATGTGATTAACATAAGAACTCAGATGGAGTGCATGAAATCTGTGTTTATCCTGTGTTATTCATATATTAATTAATTGTTACTTGAGGAAAGCTTTATTTTTCTAGAACTGTTATTAAGATTAATCATGTCAGATTCTCTCTGTTTCCACTACAATACATGCCTGTGATATTTCCACACAAAATGTAACAATCCTAAAACAGGCAAAATCAGGCAACCATACAAACACATGCACACACAATATACAGTGAGGGAAAAAAGTATTTGATCCCCTGCTGATTTTGTACGTTTGCACACTGACAAAGAAATGATCAGTCTATAATTGTAATGGTAGGTGTATTTTAACAGTGAGAGACAGAATAACAACAAAAAAATCCAGAAAGATGCATTTAAAAAAAGTTATAAATTGATTTGCATGTTAATGAGGGAAATAAGTATTTGACCCCTTCAACTTAGTACTTGGTGGCAAAACCCTTGTTGGCAATCACAGAGGTCAGACGTTTCTTGTAGTTGGCCACCAGGTTTGCACACATCTCAGGAGGGATTTTGTCCCACTCCTCTTTGCAGATCCTCTCCAAGTCATTAAGGTTTCGAGGCTGACGTTTGGCAACTCAAACCTTCAGCTCCCTCCACAGATTTTCTATGGGATTAAGGTCTGGAGACTGGCTAGGCCACTCCAGGACCTTAAAGTGCTTCTTCTTGAGCCACTCCTTTGTTGCCTTGGCTGTGTGTTTTGGGTCATTGTCATGCTGGAATACTCATCCACGACCCATTGTCAATGCCCTGGCTGAGGGAAGGAGGTTCTCACCCAAGATTTGACGGTACATGGCCCCGTTCATCGTCCCTTTGATGCGGTGCAGTTGTCCTATCCCCTTAGCAGAAAAACACCCCCAAAGCATAATGTTTCCACCTCCATGTTTGACGGTGGGGATGGTGTTCTTGGGGTCATTCCTCCTCCTCCAAACACGGCGAGTTGAGTTGATGCCAAAGAGCTTGATTTTGGTCTCATCTGACCACAACACTTTCACCCAGTTCTCCTCTGAATCATTCAGATGTTGGCAAACTTCAGACGGGCCTGTACATGTGCTTTCTTGAGCAGGGGGACCTTGCGGGCGCTGCAGGATTTCAGTCCTTCACGGCGTAGTGTGTTACCAATTGTTTTCCTGGTGTCTATGGTCCCAGCTGCCTTGAGATCATTAACAAGATCCTCCTGTGTAGTTCTGGGCTGATTCCTCACCGTTCTCATGATCATTGAAACTCCACGAGGTGAGATCTTGCATGGAGCCCCAGACCGAGGGAGACTGACAGTTATTTTGTGTTTCTTCCATTTGCGAATAATCGGACCAACTGTTGTCACCTTCTCACCAAGCTGCTTGGTGATGGTCTTGTAGCCCATTCCAGCCTTGTGTAGGTCTACAATCTTGTCCCTGACATCCTTGGACAGCTCTTTGGTCTTGGCCATGGTGGAGAGTTTGGAATCTGATTGATTGATTGCTTCTATGGACAGGTGTCTTTTTTACAGGTAACGAGCTGAGATTAGGAGCACTCCCTTTAAGAGAGTGCTCCTAATCTCAGCTCGTTACCGGTATAAAAGACACGTGGGAGCCAGAAATCTTGCTGATTGATAGGGGATCAAATACTTATTTCACTCATTAACATGCAAATCAATTTATAACTTTTTTGAAATGCGTTTTTCTGGATTTTTTTGTTGTTATTCTGTCTCTCACTGTTAAAATACACCTACCATTAAAATTATAGACTGATCATTTATTTGTCAGTGAGCAAACGTACAAAATCAGCAGGGGATCAAATACTTTTTTTCCCTCACTGTATACAGTATACAGCTGGAAGAAATTAAGAGACCACTTAACATTGATTTCTGAACTTGGGAGTGGTCTCTTAATTTTTTCCAGAGCTGTATGTCTACAAAAATCAAAATTTGTATTTTATATAGTGCCCTTAACAAAGAGTTGTCACAGGGAGCTTTCACAGATTTAAAAAACTGTGAAGGACAGTGGAGTGCAGTCACTGTCAACCTAAGTGTAAGTATACAGTACCTACATCAAATGCAGAGGATAAAAGAAAAAATATCCACAGGAGAAAATTAATTGTCCGTGTGTTCCGTGTGTCTCGGAACAGTACTCTGTCTGATCTACACAACAGGACTGCTGTTCTTATTGTCTCTGTGCCGGGGGTCCTTCAATGAGTCCATTCCCCCATTGGAGACAGCACCATCTACATTGCCTAGGAATTGTCCACAATTCCATCTGCCTCTTCAGACAGCACTAAAGAGATGCTCCTATTCTACCCGATGTCACATCAACTCAACTTTCTTTCTTTCTTAGAAGAGCACCACTGCAGCAGTAATAATATCAACATTTCTGTCCTGAGGAACACCATGTCCTGTTTTATAGACATTTGCCCCAATGTTGAACCCACTCATCATGTCCTAGTCAGGGCCTTCAAGGCACAGTGTCCTCCACTTTGACCGCCCCTGTTGCAGCTCCCTGTGGCTCCCCCCTCCAGCATCTCTGCTCCATAAATGATGCCTCAAGCTCTAGTCTTAGTAATTGGAGGGATGACACTCTGTCCAGTCCTCAGACCCTGGGGTACTGGTTTCAGTTACTTCATCAGCCACTAACTCCACCCTACCCATTTTTGAAGAGATCTATTCACCATGTGATTAACTGCTGTAGCTGTCCCAGAATAGGGTGTTGGAAGCAGAGCCATCTGCCAAAACTATACCTTTGGCCCAGAGTTTGAGGACATGCTGAGATGCTCCCAGCTGGATAGATTTATAAAGTAGCACATGCAGCTACATGCAGTCTACACCGGGTACACGCTACCACCCTCAAATTCTCCTGTACAGGCAAGATATTTCCCTATCAGGGAGACTTGAGGCATTGTCTTTCTTGACACCCACTGGCCAGTGGCAGCAAAAACATCCACACCCTTTTAAGAAGTGCTAGCCCCAGATGTGAAGGGCTCCCTCCTTTAACTTCTACTAACCCACCACTGCTACTCTCCTGTTCAACTGACCCATAGGCAATTCTGTAACTAAGATGTCTGGGTTATTCTCTGCTGCTCCTTCACAGAATTAGGGGTGATGCAGCAACTGTAGTGATGGACCCTCTCCAATATTCAGCTATAAACCTGGAGATACCAGTGCAGGTTTCCAAGTAAGCAATCCATTCATTACACTCTTTCTTTCTGAGAAGGTTTCTAATTCAAGTAAGTCCTGGTGCCCACGAAAAGATGTGTTCAGATATGTATGTTCAGGTATCCATAGCTCCCATTCACAAGAGGTACCTGTGTTTTTCTTTCTAATGAAGAGATTACAAGTTCTGAATCTTTCCCTTTGGTACCTCCCTTGCCCTTTGGTCACTCCCTCCTAGTGCATGTATCAACCCACTTCAAGCTGGCATACGATTTTCAAGTACAGATGAATTCAATATTAAATCTCCCACACCTCAGACATAGTTGCCTTGATCAACAAATGTCTCTCCCTCTTCAGGTTGAGAGAAGTGAGTTTTGTACTTTGCCACTGGCTGTTTGCCTTGCTAGCAGGCGTGTTGCAGAAATACCCTTGTACCTGCTGCACCTCAAACCTCTTCAGGCCTTGTTCTATTCCATTGTGATACATCTGCGGAGGGGAAAGCACAAAGGTTCTTGATTTACTTGTCTCCAAAATAAATATCTTGATTAGGTGGCCACATAGATTTTTCAAGCACTTCCACGTGTTTCAAGAGTTCTTGATACTTTGTTTTATCTTCATCTTGTTTGATCTGACCCAATGCGTGATGTGACCATACCCTGTTCCAGTTTTATTGAAAGATAAAATGTAGTGTGGTCAATGACTGTCATTCTCCCTTTATGCAAAGCTACTCCTTTGAACGCTCCACTATGAACTGCTTGCTGAGCAATTAAAAAGAGTTCTCCAGGATGTTTTGACAAGGATTTAAAAAAACAGACACTTTTGTTCAAATAACGTGATGTTATTAGAAATGAGCATGGATCAGTGTTGGGGTAAAATTGCCCCCTATGTATTGTATATACCCACTGTATAATACTCTGCATGTTGGGAGAACAGAGTACAAGGATTTTTACATAACATATTCATATACTAACTGTTGGGGATAATTAAGTTTGGTAGGCATACTGATTATTTAACCTACTGTAACCATGTAACTCATTGTATTGTATTCTTATTGTAGGATTAGCCTTTAACAGAAGTTGCAGAGTTAACATTGTCATATCTCACTGGAAACTTGCCATGGCAAGGGGGGCTGAAATTTGTTATTATTGTAGAAATAACATAAATAACATACTGCGCATAACTATTTCTGTGAAAGTCTAGACACTTGAACTCACGGCCATCCCCTCACCTCTATTTTGGAAATGTCAAACCACAATCTCCCTATATTTATATTATATTTTGAGGAACAGCTCAGAGCTGACAACATAAACAATATACATGCTGCTCTTCAGACAAACCAGAAATAATATAGAGTCCCACGTCATCTACTGCTAGGCAAACCGTGCAGACATGTCAACGGAAACTCTCAAGTGTGTTAGGAGTTATGATATCGGACACATTCCATGTCTGCCTAGCAACTAAATCTGTAATATGTCCTGCCCCGAAACGGACTTCTGTGGCAGAAATAAACTGAAGACAAACGATCTGGCATTGTGTCGGTTACTTTTTTCTTCCCGAGCTTGTCTCCTGCGGAGGATCCCCCATCCTGCACTGATGGCGCTGGGTTATCCTAGTCCAGGGGTTATCCTAGTCCAGGGAACCTGAAGGGTTTACTTCTGGTGAAGTGGTTGTACCTTAACAATCAGTGTAGTAGATTGCTTCTGTAGCACCAAAGAAAGCTTCTCCAATTCTTCCACTAATGCATCAAAAAGTGAACCCATGTTCAAGACAAATGACGTGTCAATCTTTGAGTCCCTTCTAGGTCGCCTGTTATTTGGTATCTAGGCTAGTGTCTATAGCATTTTCAAAATGCTGTACTAAAGCTGCATAATTTTGCTATACAGCACTAGCACTAGAGGGTACCCAGCGCATTCATAGTATTAATCCCACAGCAATTAATCGTATACTCTGGTTCACTGGTACATTTTTGAAGTTCTGCTAGTTTTTCTTGTGAAGCTTGGTACAAACTATACAGTTTGTCAAACATTCATTTAATCTCATATGCTCCACTTACATCTTCCACGACATCTGCAACTTCTAATTCAAGCCAGCGGTTAACTGCAGTGCCACAGTATGATATCAGGAAACATTTTTTGCAAGTAAATCCATTATCTTATAAAGATTATAGAAATACCATGTAGAATGTATCCAGGATTGTACTGTGGTATCTGCCAATTGGATGAAGTAAAAAATCATCCTACTAGCCTCATTGGATTTTGGATAAACAACTTTCATGCAATGACTTTTTTCCTTACTGTATACTGTCTTGAGGTGTGGCTTCAGCCTCGGCCCCTGTTTCAAGGGGCCCCTTTGACAGATATTTGTGCTGCGGTGCGCTGGGCCTCCACGCACACTTTTATGAAATTTTACAGGCTTGGCTTCCTATTGGAAATCCAGTGCTGGCTTGAGTTGAGAGTTTGGCCCAGAGTCCTCAAACTCTGGGCCAAAGGTATAGTTTTGGCAGATGGTTCTGCTTCCAACACCCTAGTCTGGGACAGCTACAGCAGTTGTGAATGGTGAATAGATCTCTTCACAAATGGGTAGTAACCTGCTTGGTGTCGGCTTCTGGTTTCTGCTGTGCTATGGCTGGTGGATGAGTCCTGGGATTCCCTGACTCCCACTTTGACCTTTTTCTAATTCGATTAGACAACATTTAAAATAATCTAAAACAAATAAATACAATTACAGTCAAGAGATATAGCTGAATTTCACATCCACCCACCAAACAGTAGTGTAAAATGCATACCACAAGCAAAAATATTTTTAATAACACAACTTACCAGGGCAATCCTCATTTGTGCATTCCCACAAGCCATGTCTGCATACACTGAAAATAAAAATAAATATAAAAATAAGCATAATGTTTATTAACAGTGCTACAGACCAATGCCATGATGCCCATTTGCAATATCATGGCCACATTTCTTAACTTGTCAATGTGCACCAAGAGGCCACTGAGAGACACTATATTCAGGAACAAGAACATTCTCAAAAACAGTCCATGCATGACAGAAGGCCTTAACTTGATATATTGTTTGAAAGTAAATAAATTACACTAGTAAGCAAATCTTTTATTTATTTTATAATGAATGTTCCAAAATCCAAATGTTTTTGAGTCTAAAAGATAACATTTTTGCAAATTATTTTGAACATTTTAGTAAATAATAAATAATTAAAGTAATGAAGATAATATTGTTGTAGTTTTATTATTTCAAGACCCACATGCCATGGTTTCTTTGGATGGGAGTACGTTTATTTACTATAAGTTTGGCAACACCAATTTAAATAGATAGTGCTAAGATTAGATACCTACATTATAAAAAGTCAGTGCATTTTTATGAACATAATAAATAAATGAATCTGTTCCAGAATTATTAAAGAATATCTCCTAATGGGATAATATAATTATTTAAATAAGAATGTTTTAAAATATGAAATCATATATTTTATATTTGCAATATACTCTGAACCAAAAATTGCTTATTTTTTACAAAATGTTCTGAAAAATAATCTCCCTTAAAGAATGTCATTATATCAACAACCTTCTTTACATACTACTCAAGTTGAAATGTTGAAGTGATGCAAATCCTGAAGATGAGGTGTAGACGTTTCTTGATTATACCATTTTTTAGATTTAGGTTTCCATTTGGGTCTTGATTCAAATACTTGCAAAATACATTTTAGTTTTTTTATATTAATGTGAAAAGGTGCATTTAAATTGAAGTTGTATACTGTGTATTGGCAGGAAAAATATGAATGAAATTCAAAGAGAAAACTGCCCCTCCCCTTGAATTGAATGGAATTCACAAAATATACATTAATAATAAAAATAAAATGTAATTATAATTTATTCTCAGGTAGATAATGCCTACCCTAACTGGTGGGCCAGCGTGTCAACCCCTAACAGGTTGTGCTAGTTTCCGATGGAGAATCACCATGGGCAATGTGCAGACTGTCATAAAGATGTGCTTCACTACTTGAGGGTGAAAAAAAAGGCGCCACTCTGATGCCAGGGGACTACCCCTGGAGGGAACTGCTGTTTTCACCAATCTCAGAAGGTGAGCTGCTCTGAGCAGCCAAAGCTGCTAAATAATGTTAGATGAAGACGTCGATGTGGAGAGACCTGTTTGGCTTCAGTGTTTCTTGGTTGCGATGTAATATTTCCTATTGTGAACTATTTTCAATAATTGTATTGCTAAATGTCAGCTCCCCATCCCTTGTCAAAAACAAAATTTGAAGCTGCACTAAAACCCTTAATTTAAAAGGTAAATATTCTAGATGGGAATTAAAAACCCTTTACTAGTAATTATATGATGCACGATCTCTGAAGTTATTTCACTACTGCCCTGACTATAATGTTAACCCTAAAATATGTATAGACTGCAGGGATCTGGATGTTCATATGCTTTTGAAGTGTTTTAAAGTGGATGGATCTGGCTTTCAGTACATGAATAGACTCTCACCAGGTATTACAGTCCTGGGCAATGCTTGAACCTGGAGGATACCGTCGGCCAGTGTGGACACAGGAGCACTGAGAGGCATCCACACAGCTGTCTCCATCCAGTACCTTCCCAACTTGGAAATAAATATAAACACTTTGACATACCAGCTCAACACTCTCCTTCTTGCACATTGACTCCCATGATGCCAAATTGCTAAACAAGCCATGGAAATTCAGTGACACATTTAAAGTGATAACATTGCTCTGAGGAATGACAGATATTCTACAGGAATATTTAAATACAACAGCCCGTCCAGTCACAGTACTACATTTACACCTAGTGGACAGGGAGAATGATGCACAATTCTGTTTTCCAATGTACATATAAACTACACTGCTCAAAAAAATTAAGGGAACACTTAAATCACACATCGGATCTCGATGAACGAAATATATTAAAGATCAAAATCTTTACTATAAATTGTGTAATTTGTTGAGAACAAAATGACGTAACAACGGTCAATGGAAATGAAAATCACCAACTGATTGAGGGCTGGATTCAAACTCACACCAAAAATCAAAGTAAACAATTGAAATTACAAGCTGTTCCAACTTGCGTGAATTTCACCACGGCAACTCATAATATGACTCAGTAGTGTGTATGGCCCCCACGTGCCTGTATGCACTCCTGACAACGTCTGGGCATGCTTCTGATGAGACGGCGGATGGTGTCCAGGGGGATCTCCTCCCAGACCTGGATCAGGGCATCAGTGAGCTCCTGGACAGACTGTGGTGCTACTTGGCGGCATCGGATGCACCGATACATAACGTCCCAAAGGTTATCAATTGGATTCAGGTCTGGGAACGTGAGGGCCAGTCAATGGCATCAATGCCTTCGTCATTCAGGAACTGCCTACACACTCTGGCCACATGAGGCCGGGCATTGTCCTGCACCAGGAGGAACCCAGGGCCCACTGCACCAGCATAAGGTCTGGCGATGGGTCTGAGGATTTCATCCCAGTACCTAACAGCAGTCAGGGTACCGTTGGCTGGCATGTGGAGGTCTGTGCGACCCTCCAAGGATATGCCTCCTCAGACCATCACTGACCTACCGCCAAACTGGTCATGCTGGATGATGTTGCAGGCAGCATAACGTTCACCACAGCGTCTCCAGACACTTTCACGTCTGTCACATGTGCTCAGTGTGAACTTGCTCTCATCTGTGAAGAGAACGGGGCGCCAATGGCGGACCTGCCAATTCTGGTGTTCTCTGGCAAATGCCAATCGAGCTGCACGGTGCTAGGCTGTAAGCACAGGTCCCACTAGAGGACGTCGGGCCCTCATGCCACCCTCATGGAGTCTGTTTCTGTCAGTTTGGTCAGAAACATGCACACCAGTAGCGTGCTGGAGGTAAATTTGTAGGGCTCTGGCAGTGCTCCTTCTGTTCCTCCTCGCACAAAGGAGCAGATAGCGGTCCTGCTGCTGGGTTGATGCCCTTCTACGGCCCTGTCCAGCTCTCCTCGTGTAACGGCCCGCCTCTTGGTATCTCCTCCATGCTCTTGAGACTGTACTGGGAGACACAGCAAACCTTCTTGCGATGGCACGTATGGATGTGCTATCCTGGAGGAGCTGGATTACCTGTGCAACCTGAATGGGCTGCAGGTACCGCCTCATGCTACCAGTAGTGACAAGGACACTAGCAAAACACCAAAACTAGAGAAGAATCAGTCAGGAAGGATAAGGAGAGAGCAATTGTCTGTGGCCACCACCTGCAAAACCATTCCCTTTTTGGGGGTTGTCTTGCTGTTGCCTCTCCGGTGCACCTGTTGTCACTTTCATTTGCACCAAAACAGGTGACATTGATTCACAATCGCTTAGGCTTCCTAACTGGACAGATTGATATCCCTGAAGTTTAATTGACTTGGTGTTATACTGTGATGATTACGTGTTCCCTTAATTTTTTTGAGCAGTGTAGTTTAAAAAATGCTATTTCTCCAATGAGATAATATACATAACTGGAAATGATCCTTGGATCGCTAAAACCTCATTCACACTGAAACAAATGCTGGCTTTTTGGTGGCATTTTGTTGCTGGCAAAGTCTGTGTGAAAGGGTTAATGCTTGCACCAGCAATTTTCCACCCTGGGACCTAGTCTAAATGCTAGCATATTTCTGGAAACGGGTCTGTGTCAATGCAGCAGGAAAATGAATGCCGGCATATGACGTGTCACGTCTAGGGTTGGGTATTGTTTCAATTTTATCGATTCCGATTCTGATTCCGATTCTGGTTATCAAATCCGGTTCCAATCATTTTTTGGAGAGAAAAAAAGAGCAAATACTTCAAGAACAAAAATTTGCCTACCTTTTATTCTTGCCACATTTAGGCTATAACCAGTAAACTGCCAATTGACAGTTCCCCTTCATTTATAAAAATAAATATTACACTTTTTTATGAGCAATGATCAACAAAAACAATTACAAACCAAAACATTTAAAATAAATATAACACAAAAAATAGAACATAACAAAATATGTAACAGACAGTTATTGGAACCAGTAACAATGTCAAAGAGAGTCTGTAATGCAAAGTCAGCAATTCTTTTGAAGAAAAATCAGCAAGTCTGCCTTCTTCAGAAGGATGCGTGATCCTTATACACTTATAATGCTACCTACCGAATCATAGTTTACTGTGGAATATAATGTTCTGATAGCTAGCTCTGATTCTGATGTGGTATGAGACTCAGGAGAACATCAAACAAGGCTAAAGTCCATTGATATTGCTGTGAAAAACTGTCACCACCCGTTGACATTCATCCGCTTTCTCCTTGCTCATTTTCCCCTTCATGGCTAAAGTGAATGGAGTATCTGGCTCTACAAATAAAGATTGTATCGAATACATCCTTCCTCTATTGATCTCTATTTTAAACAAAAAAATCTCAAAAAAAAAAAAATTAAACTGATTCTGCTCATCTGTGTTTTGTACCTGAGGGTGAGATGCTGTTACTGCTAATATTAGCTGTATCTGGTGCGGCAAAAATTGTACATTCCTTTAGATTCACGCCGTGTTGAAGTAAATGCTTAATCATATTGGAGGTGCTTCCTCCCTTGCACGAAATCCTTTTGCTGCAGGTGTTGCATTTTGTGGTGGTGTTATCAATTTTAGCATAGCTTAACCAAACTTTGGAGCGTTTGCAGCGGTCAGACTCAGCCATGGTGCCGAATGTAATGTGCTGCGCATGTGCGTAATGAAATTAGGTCCTCGTAGCAGGTCCTGGCAGATCAATATGACTGTAAAATGCTCACTGCCGTTCACCTCGCGAGCATGATTAATAAAGTTAGGAACCGAAGTGAGGAATCGAAATGAGCGTGTCTTATTGAATTCACGGTTCTTGGAAATTTGGAAACGGTTCTAAAATGGAACCAGTTCTCGATACCCAACCCTAGTCACGTCCTTGCATTGTCGACGCAATAAGTTAGTTAACTGGTGTAAACCAATCAGAATAGGGGAGCAAAAATGGCAGAGGTAGAAAATAATGTCGCAGCAATTCTGAATGTTATTGATGAACCAACAGGCCAGTGATGTATAAGTAATGCTAACTTATTGTCACATATATGTAAGAAGTTATAGACATAGCTCACATATTGTTGACAATATCTCACGCATTTGTTAAAAAAAAAATCCTTTAGCACCCCCCCACAGTTCTACAACATACGTGCACATACACACACAGACAACTACTTTAGCTGGTGAGAGCAGTTTCTGTCACCACATTTCTGCAATGTGAAAAGTCTCATGCATTGACATTTTGAAAACTTCAACTTGTTTAGAGTTATTACATTTTATTTAGGGCAGTAATGTCAAACTCAACAATAAAATAAGTTGTTTTGAGCAATCAATCATTTGCAGATGTGGTTACTTAGACTTTGGGTAGATATATACAGTGCATCCGGAAAGTATTCACAGCGCTTCACTATTTCCACATTTTGTTATGTTACAGCCTTATTCCAAAATTAATTAATTATTTTCCTCAAAATTCTACAAACAATACCCCATATAATTACAACGTGAAAGAAGTTTGCACATGTACATAAGTATTCACAGCCTTTGCTCAATACTTTGTTGAAGCACCTTTGGCACCAATTACAGCCTCATGTCTTTTTGAGTATGATGCTACAAGCTTGGCACACCTATTTTTTGGAAACCTATCAGTTTCTCCCATTCTTCTTTGCAGAGCCTCTCAAGCTCCATCAGGTTGGATGGGGAGCGTCGGTGCACAGCCATTTTCAGATCTCTCCAGAGATGTTCAATCAGGTTCAAGTCTGGGCTCTGGCTGGGCCACTCAAGGACATTCACAGAGTTGTCCTGTAGCCACTCCTTTGTTATCTTGACTGTGTACTTAGGGTCGTTGTCCTGTTGGAAGATGAACCTTCACCCCAGTCTGAGGTCCAGAGTGCTCTGGAACAGGTTTTCATCAAGGATGTCTCTGTACAATCCTGCATTCATCTTTCCCTCGATCCTGACTAGTCTCCCAGTTCCTGCCGCTGAAAAACATCCCCACAGCGTGATGCTGCCACCACCATGCTTCACTGTAGGGATGGTATTGGCCAGGTGATGAGCTGTGCCTGGTTTCCTCCAGACATGAGTTCAATCTGTGTTTCATCAGACCAGAGAATTTTGTTTCTCATGGTCTGAGAGTCCTTCAGGTGCCTTTTGGTAAACTCCAGGCGGGCTATCATGTGCCTTTTACTGAGAAGTGGCTTCCGTCTGGCCACTCTACCATACAGGCCTGATTGGTGGAGTGCTGCAGAGATGGTTGTTCTTCTGGAAGGTCCTCCTCTCTCCACAGAGACACGCTGGAGCTCTGTCAGAGTGACCATCGGGTTCTTGGTCACCTCCCTGACTAAGGCCCTTCTCCCCCGATCGCTCAGTTTGGCCGGGCAGCCAGCTCGAGTGCTGGTGGTTCCAAACTTCTTCCATTTATGGATGATGGAGGCCACGGTGCTCATTGGGACCTTCAATGCTGCAGAAATATTTCTGTACCCTTCCCCAGATCTGTGCCTCGATAAGAGAGGTCTACAGACAATTCCTTGGACTTCATGGCTTGGTTTGCGCTCTGACATGCACTGTTAATTGTGGACCTTATATAGACAGGTGTGTGCCTTTCCAAATCATGTCCAATCAACTGAATTTACCACAGGTGGGCTCCAATCAAGTTGTAGAAACATCTCAGGGATGATCAGTGGAAACAGGATGCACCTGAGCTCAATTTTGAGTGTCATGGCAAAGGCTGTGAATACTTATGTACATGTACATTTTTTGTTTTTTATTTTTAATAAATTTGCAAAGATTTCAAACAAACTTCTTTCACGTTGACATTATGGGGTATTGTGTGTAGAATTTTGAGGAAAATAATAAATTTAATCCATTTTGGAATAAGGCTGTAACATAACAAAATGTGGAAAAAATGCAGCGCTGTGAATACTTTCAGGATGCACTGTATACACAAGTTACGTCCAGTCACAGTACCACATTTACACCAAGTGGACAGGGAGAATGCCCCTGGTCCTTACCTAGTACTGGCCTGGAGCCGAGCAGGGCCAAGGGAGGAGTTAACTGATCTCATCATCACGTAGTGTCAGTCTATCCTATTATTGTCATGCTGTCGGCCTGAAATTCCCAAGTTCGACGCCAGATGTCATCCTTTACCTGTTTCATCACAATCTAGTCCTGCATTATTCAATTATCTCCTTCAAGCCAAGCCAAGCCCAAGATCATTGAAAGTCATGTTCCTAAACCTAATCTCCGGTGTGTTTGCTTCTCCTCTTGACCAATGCCTTTTGGATTCTCTGTTTTGCTCTCCAAATACTTGACCTTTTGCCTGTTTGTTTTGACCATGACCTTGGATTCCCTGTATTGCACTGTTTGCCTGTGATTTGACCTTTACTTGTTCTCTTGACTTCGATTATTAGACTGCCTCTGTTACACCTGTCTGATGGTTCTTGACCACCTGCCTCAATTGTGTACGCACCGCACCTGGGTCCTCTTCCACCCAGTCTGTTCACCATGACAGACATTACAATTACTAGGTTTAAATAAATTACAAATTCTTAATACATTATACATACTTAGCCAACTACTATTTAAATACTGGTAAAAAATCTTAGAATTTATCTACATAAAGAGTTTAAATAAAATAAATTGTTACAGGTTGCAAGCCCTTCTTAATCTGTAAGTTAGGTCTTAACGCCAATTTTTTTTTGTTTAACTCATTAACTTGTCTCTCTCAATAGATACTTTTATTTATGTATAACAGTAAAAGTAGATTGCTTTTTAATTACAAATTAAACAATGGTAGTAAGGATAAATCCAAACATTTGCATGTTGCAATACAGCCTTCGAAATAGGTAAGCTTAGAAATTGTATAACCAGTTGGTTAGGCAAGTTTTTAACGGATTCTTCAAACAGAATTATTTGTAACTAATACAGGTCAAATATACCTACAAGGGAAAGATCATAATCATTTGTTATATTGAAATGTCATTGTATAGAAAGACTAGCATTACTCTTGTATTACTCTTAATGTTGACAATCGGCTGGGACTTGGAAATATTTATATATTCTTATTGTGAGATTTTCGTTTAAACGAGATTCAACCTGTATTTTAATTTACAAATTTTAAATCTATTATTTATTTTCGCAATATGGGCTAGCAAATACGCAATACACACTCACCTAAAGGATTATTAGGAACACCATACTAATACTGTGTTTGACCCCCTTTCGCCTACAGAACTGCCTTAATTCTACGTGGCATTGATTCAACAAGGTGCTGAAAGCATTCTTTAGAAATGTTGGCCCATATTGATAGGATAGCATCTTGCAGTTGATGGAGATTTGTGGGATGCACATCCAGGGCACGAAGCTCCCGTTCCATGTTGTGACATGGTGCATTATCCTGCTGGAAGTAGCCATCAGAGGATGGGTACATGGTGGTCATAAAGGGATGGACATGGTCAGAAACAATGCTCAGGTAGGCCGTGGCATTTAAACGATGCCCAATTGGCACTAAGGGGCCTAAAGTGTGCCAAGAAAACATCCCCCACACCATTACACCACCACCACCACCAGCCTGCACAGTGGTAACAAGGCATGATGGATCCATGTTCTCATTCTGTTTACGCCAAATTCTGACTCTACCATCTGAATGTCTCAACAGAAATCGAGACTCATCAGACCAGGCAACATTTTTCCAGTCTTCAACTGTTCATTTTTGGTGAGCTTGTGCAAATTGTAGCCTCTTTTTCCTATTTGTAGTGGAGATGAGTGGTAGCTGGTGGGGTCTTCTGCTGTTGTAGCCCATCCGCCTCAAGGTTGTACGTGTTGTGGCTTCACAAATGCTTTGCTGCATACCTCGGTTGTAACGAGTGGTTATTTCAGTCAAAGTTACTCTTCTATCAGCTTGAATCAGTCGGCCCATTCTCCTCTGACCTCTAGCATCAACAAGGCATTTTCGCCCACAGGACTGCCGCATACTGGATGTTTTTCCCTTTTCACACCATTCTTTGTAAACCCTAGAAATGGTTGTGCGTGAAAATCCCAGTAACTGAGCAGATTGTGAAATACTCAGACCGGCCCGTCTGGCACCAACAACCATGCCGCGCTCAAAATTGCTTAAATCACCTTTCTTTCCCATTCAGACATTCAGTTTGGAGTTCAGGAGATTGTCTTGGCCAGGACCACACCCCTAAATGCATTGAAGCAACTGCCATGTGATTGGTTGGTTAGATAATTGCATTAATGAGAAATTGAACAGGTGTTCCTAATAATCCTTTAGGTGATTGTATATACATAATTATTATATAATTTGACTGTTGCAGTGCATGCTGGAATACTCCATATTATTAGGGTACAATGACTACCTATACGATACCATAACAAATAGTAGCCCAATTAAATCGCTATGGGCTTCCATATGTTTTATTTGTCACATCTTTGCAGCTTCACTATTATAGTTTGGTAGCCAGGCCAAAATTAGGAGAACAACCACATTCACAAGGTCCTCCAATTGCCCCTGGATACAAATTATAATCACAAACTATATACATTTCTTAACATAATAAATGCAGAGGTAATTTCTACAGCAGGTCAAAAATCTTTTTTGGGGAATCTTTTGGGAATTACAATACATTTTACCAGCAATGCGCACATTGTACCTCTTGACAGTGATATTTGGAGAGCTAATGTCCCACAGGTTGTCAAACTCATTGCAACAATCAAACAAAGTCTATCCAAGCCAAACATTCAGTTTTAAACATCTAGTTGATACACAAAATGGTGTACTGCTGAAACCCATGTTTGATACCCCAAAGACATTCATGCAAGTCCAGTGTAGCATATTAAAGCATTTTGAACCCATCAAAAATACTGTAAAAGTATGGTTAAACTTCAGTAAAACCATGTTAAGAATGCAAATGTCCTAAGGCAAATATAAAAAGGTACATTTGTATATCTTAATGTATGAGCATAATTGCCCTTTAAAGCCAAACTAAACAATCTTTTTTTTTCAGTATTGAGAGTCAAATGAAGGAATAGAAGTTTTATGGGATATACTAATTAATAAAAAGGAAACATATAATGTCAGCTAATGTTTTAGTCAAGTCATATAATCTGATATTGCGATGCCTGATTTGTAAGACATGTATGGTAAAGCATGTGTGTTTTGGGGACTGTGGAAAGTGGAACTCACCAGGGCAGCTACAGCCATCCACGCATTCTTCGTCGCACACCTCGTTGATGTTTAGGCTTTGGCAGGTGCGGTGAGTGCAAGGACTAATACAATCACTGTATACCATGCCAGGTGGGCAACTGGGAGCTGAAAGACAAGAGTTGGTACATCGTTTCATTAAACAGCAGCAACAACATTTAACTGCTATACAACATTGAACTTGACTTGCTCAAGTATTTCACACAAGCAAAACATTTTCAAATTCAAAATTCAAATGTTCTATCTCTACCAAGAAGAGGCACTGCAGGGCAAGTGGAGAAGGCACATGTAAAGCTCAGGATGTCAGCTCTGTTTTCCTTTAGTCAGATATATAAATTAGGTGTGTGTGATTTTTGATACAGCACAGGAAAGAAAAACACAGCAGGAGTAACCATGTAGAAACAATCTAAATAGTCTTCTTAGCAAAAATGTATTGGTTTGCTTTAGAATGTAAATGTATACACTATTGAGTGGTAGGTTTCACAAAGATGAAGAGAAGGTTCCTTTACAGTTCAGACATTGCAAGTCTAGTTCAGAGGTGGGCTTGAGATGTGTCTGCACGATGCATATTCATTATACTCACTGCACTGGCTTTCTATTTGCCATCTTTGCAAAGTCACCCCCTTGAAAGCACATGTCCTGCTGTACTCTAGAACTGCTTGACACTGGCATGCCACTTGATTCCCACAGTGGCAGGCATCAGTCTCACAAAGAGAGGCAAAAGACTCAGGATCAACTATGTGGGCACACTTTAGGAAGACTGGAGAGTTCTGCAAGGCACCACATCTCAACACCAGGTCCTAAAACCAAAACAAAACAGGCAGAGTCACAGTGGAAGAACAGAAAGAACAAGAAGAAAAACAGTTATCCTCTTCTTTCCATTTTAATTTGGGCACAGCACTCTACAAATACTTGGGGCTGTGGGAAGGTTCCAGCTACTACAGACTCCCTTAACTTTGTAACTCTGTTTAAGGTGTAAGATAAATCACAAAGAGGTTAAAAAAACGAAACTCATTATAATAGAGTCAGTAACAGAGATAGGACTTGGGTGTGGAACCTCCTAATGACAAATGTTTTAAATTGGCAAACATACTTCCTTACCTGCAAGAAGGTAATGTTTGATAAATCATAACCTGCATCTCTCAAGAGCTTTGGTGGGCAGAGACCCTTCACAATATGGAAGGAAATCTTTATGCAGCTGCAGCCTTCTCGTTTACACCTGGTCATTCTATATTCCATTCATAAACAGTTTTTAAATGTATTGTGCACTTACTGTTGTAGCCTCTGTGGTCACATTGCAAGTCTCACTAGGAGGAGAAACTCTTTTGCAGGGCTCTGCAGCATCATGAAGGACCCAGGAGTTGGCAAAGTCATAGCTGTTTTCTGTTAAAAACCCTGAGAGATAAGATAAACCATATCCTAAATTTGCAATTTTTAGATGGTAATTTTTCCCTCTGATAAACAATTATATCTCATATGCAATAATTTCATTAAATTATTATTTTTGTGTGAATAAGTTATACATATTTTGACACAGTCAGGGGGGTACTTCACAAGGGAAGATATACATTATAAGGTTGAAATGACTCCTCCTGGAGGTTTCAGGTGGTAACCAGCTTAGCTGCATTGGAATGTACACTCATACACCTCACAGTATGGGAAAAGGGGAACACACCTGCAGGCACTAATGAAGTGAGCCCTATAAAACAGCAGCTCTTCAGCTGTGCCCGGATTTTCACAATTTGCCAAAACTTTGGACCATTTATTGTAGTATTTTTTTCAATTGGTATTGACAGGACTGACATTCGGTCAGCTCTTATCTCATTCATAAGGAATTAAAAATAAGGCGTGCATTTACAAAATTACACTCCATGTAAGTCGAATAAAAGCATTTCCTAAGTAGGCTAATAATAATATTGATTTAGCTAGACCTAAAGGCATAATCATAATATATGGCTGCTCATTTTTGGTTATTATTTTGTGCTTTTAAGAATCTTAACTGACATGGCTTTTTCTACAAGTTACAAAGTATAAATTACGTTTGGTATGCACGATATTATCGTTTAACAGATCAACGATGGCTCAAGAGTGTGTAGCACTTCACACTTCAAGGATGATGTTTGCCTGTTATGTACTGTATTATTTTTTTGTTTGGTCTGTATAATGACTGGTGTGTGCTACATACATGTTCTGTATGTCAAATAAAAGGGCATTCAATTCCTATATGCAAAGAACACTGCAATATATTATACATCTATGTAATAATAATGCCTTAAAGTATGACTGTTACAACAAGCCAGATTAAACCAGTCATGGAAGGCTGTGTTATCTCTGACTAAAAATAATACTAAAATATATGCGTGAGTGTTAGCTACCTGTACTCTTTTCATTGATTGAAAATATAGCTCTTCCTCTTTCACTACAACAATTAAAAAACAGTTTATCTTTCAAGTCGGAAGCACTGGGGAGGGGGAGGGGTTTCTGCGCACTTCCATAGGAACTCGATCTAAACGTCACCCTATCAAAGAAGCCATTGACCCCTGCGCATGTCACTCAGAACAGGTCCCTTCCACTTCCTGTTCTATAAAACGTGACGTCAGCACAGGTTCGTCCTGTTTTGCCATTTCGCTGGACTCAAGAACGTAAGCTCTCTGGTCTGTGTTTGTAATAAACATTCAAACTGCGTATTTCAGCTGGATGGCTCACTTCAGTGTTGTTCACCACCGTTTTCGCTACACATCGTCTCTGTCTTGTGTGTGTTTAGTTACTTGTTATTGATAGCTAATCCCGATTCTGTCCCGTCCGCGCACCAGAGGTCCGGCTGCGCTTTCGATTTCACTTTCGTTCACAAGAAGAGTCTTTTAAAAATAATAGTTGTGTTTATATAGTGCTATATATATTCCGACTGCTTGCTGTATTGGTTTTTTGTCCACAGGGCTTTTTCCTCCACAGCAGGAGCGCTAGCAGCGGCAGTAAAATCCGCGGCCCGGCTGCCCGGCCGGAGCCTCAGTGTGTCGTAAGAGATCTTGCCCGCGTGAGGTGCTCCTCCGCCGGCTTGCGCCCGCACTACAGCCCAGAGCTACGGCTGTAGGAGATCTCGCTCTCACGGTTTGCTGAGAACGAGCACTGCTAGCCCTCCCGGACCGTGTGTGTAGGCCTCGGTTTTAGATTTATGCTGGTCTACAACCCTTGGCCCCCTCAGACCCCGGACTCTGCGTCACCCGGTGTCCCAGGAAACCCCGGCACACACGGTGTGGTTAAGCCTACAGGCCTACGCGGCGCTTGTATCCAGCACCTGGTGCTTGGTATACACAGTATGGTGTGGCCATGAGTGAGGGACTCGTTGCAGTGTGTAGCACTTCGCGTCAAGATCGCCGCTCTCCTGGAGCAGCCACTATTCAGTCGGTGAGAGCTCCCTCTACGAGGTTGCAGAACTCCTACCGCTGGCGGACGTTTAGCACCTGGTGCCAAGACGGTGGTCAAGACCCAATTCATTGCCCCATCGCGGTCATATTACAATTTCTACTGGAGCTGTTGGACCAGGGCAAGTCCCCATCCACACTCAAAGTGTATCTGGCGGCCATCTCCGCATGTCATGTCCGGATTGATGGCGTGCCTCCTGGGTCTCATTTCCTGGCTGTGCAGTTTTTAAAGGGAGCTCGACAGCTGCGGCCTCCTCGCACCTCTTCACTGCCTGCATGGCGTCTTGATGTAGTGCTGGACACACTTTCCCAAGCCCCATTCGAGCTCAGCTGAGCTGAAGCTGGTGTCACTTAAGACTGCGTTTTTGCTGGCAATCACCTCTGCAAAACGTGTGAGCGAGTTACACACCCTGTCCGTACACCCATTGTGTGTCCGTTTTGCGGGAGATGGTTCCAGGGTCGCGCTATGGCCTAACCCTGTGTTCCTCCCGAAAGTGCTGTCTCCATTCCATGTCAACAGGCCTACTGAGTTAACGGCGTTTCATCCTCCTCCCTTCGCTTCAGAGCAAGAGAGTTGGCTCTGCCCTGTGCGGGCCCTCAGGTACTCTTTGGAACTCACTAAGGACATTCGGCAGACATTTGTGCGGCTGCAGCTTGGGCCTTGCCGCTTACATTTGCCCGGTTCTACAGGTTGTACGTGACAGGACCAGTCCCTTCCATTGGGAATCCGTTGTTGGCTGCAGTCGAGCCCCAGTAACCTACGGGCTCTGGCTCCTGCCTTTTCCTCTCCCTGTCTGCCCCTGTTAAGTGCATCCTGAGGGATCTAGTGAACCGTGTTTTTCCCTTCCATCGGACTATGCTTTCCAGTTGAGCACCCAAGCCAGCTGCTCCTGGATTTACTGACAGCCTGTCAATGTGTTCTACAGGCACGCTTCCTTACGGGCCCCCCTGTATACAGTTTGTTTATTATACATTGTGTTGCAGTGGTGCATACGTCTGGCCTGTACCCCGCTCTATATATATATATATATATATATACACTCACCTAAAGGATTATTAGGAACACCATACTAATACTGTGTTTGACCCCCTTTCGCCTTCAGAACTGCCTTAATTCTACGTGGCATTGATTCAACAAGGTGCTGAAAGCATTCTTTAGAAATGTTGGCCCATATTGATAGGATAGCATCTTGCAGTTGATGGAGATTTGTGGGATGCACATCCAGGGCACGAAGCTCCCGTTCCACCACATCCCAAAGATGCTCTATTGGGTTGAGATCTGGTGACTGTGGGGGCCAGTTTAGTACAGTGAACTCATTGTCATGTTCAAGAAACCAATTTGAAATGATTCGACCTTTGTGACATGGTGCATTATCCTGCTGGAAGTAGCCATCAGAGGATGGGTACATGGTGGTCATAAAGGGATGGACATGGTCAGAAACAATGCTCAGGTAGGCCGTAGCATTTAAACGATGCCCAATTGGCACTAAGGGGCCTAAAGTGTGCCAAGAAAACATCCCCCACACCATTACACCACCACCACCAGCCTGCACAGTGGTAACAAGGCATGATGGATCCATGTTCTCATTCTGTTTACGCCAAATTCTGACTCTACCATCTGAATGTCTCAACAGAAATCGAGACTCATCAGACCAGGCAACATTTTTCCAGTCTTCAACTGTCCAATTTTGGTGAGCTTGTGCAAATTGCATTGAAGCAACTGCCATGTGATTGGTTGGTTAGATAATTGCATTAATAAGAAATTGAACAGGTGTTCCTAATAATCCTTTAGGTGAGTGTATATATATATATATATATATATATATATATATATATATATATATAATATGTGTTAAACAGCAGAACTGTGGCTCCGTCTGACCTGTGCAGCATGGAGCTCACTGCCGCTGTTCCCAGCTGATGGCACTCGAGTTTCGCTGCCTTGCTGTGTATATAGTTCCTTGGTCAGCAGGTCTGTGGCCCGCTCTGGCTGTGTTACGCCATGGAGCAAGGGGACCGCTGCTGTTGTCCTCCAGCAGAGGGCACTTGAGTTTCTCCAGTGCCTTGCTGTGTACATAGTTAATTTATTCACATGGTAAGAGCTGTAGATGCCCTGTGCTAGCTGCGCTATTCGGCAGGTGTCAACTGCTCCTGTGTTCCACATGTGGCGCAGCCCAGTGATGTATAGAGTTTGTTTGTCTCGACACAGTCAGGCTGGTGTGGCCTTGCTTCTACCTGTGCTAGTGGAGCAAGCGGCCACCGCTCTGATGTCCCACGTGTGGCGCATGAGCAGGCTCCTGTGCCCTGTGGTGTATTTAGTTCGTTTGTACAAAATCTACTTGTCAGCATAGTGGAGCTCTTCCACGCTGTACTATTCAGTTGAGTTGGTTACTCCTGTGCTGTGCGCAGGCAGCATGAATGTTCCTGCTGCTACGCGATATACAGTGAGGGGAAAAAGTATTTGATCCCCTGCTGATTTTGTACATTTGCCTACTGACAAAGAAATGATCAGTCTATAATTTTAATGGTAGGTGTATTTTAACAGTGAGAGACAGAATAACAACAACAAAATCCAGAAAAACGCATTTCAAAAAAGTTATAAATTGATTTGCATGTTAATGAGGGAAATAAGTATTTGATCCCCTATCAATCAGCAAGATTTCTGGCTCCCAGGTGTCTAGTGCTCCTAATCTCAGCTCGTTACCTGTATAAAAGACACCTGTCCACAGAAGCAAATAATCAATCAGATTCCAAACTCTCCACCATGGCCAAAACCAAAGAGCTGTCCAAGGATGTCAGGGACAAGATTGTAGACCTACACAAGGCTGGAATGGGCTTCGCCAAGCAGCTTGGTGAGAAGGTGACAACAGTTGGTGTGGATTATTCGCAAATGGAAGAAACACAAAATAACTGTCACTCTCCCTCGGTCTGGGGCTCCATGCAAGATCTCACCTCGTGGAGTTTCAATGATCATGAGAACGGTGAGGAATCAGCCCAGAACTACACGGGAGGATCTTGTTAATGATCTCAAGGCAGCTGGGACCATAGTCACCAAGAAAACTATTGGTAACACACTACGCCGTGAAGGACTGAAATCCTGCAGCGCCCGCAGAACACCATCCCCACCGTCAAACATGGAGGTGGAAACATTATGCTTTGGGGGTGTTTTTCTGCTAAGGGGACAGGACAACTGCACCGCATCAAAGGGACGATGGACGGTGCCATGTACCGTCAAATCTTGGGTGAGAACCTCCTTCCCTCAGCCAGGGCATTGAAAATGGGTCGTGGATGGGTATTCCAGCATGACAATGACCCAAAACACACAGCCAAGGCAACAAAGGAGTGGCTCAAGAAGAAGCACATTAAGGTCCTGGAGTGGCCTAGCCAGTCTCCAGACCTTAATCCCATAGAAAATCTGTGGAGGGAGCTGAAGGTTTGAGTTGCCAAACGTCAGCCTCGAAACCTTAATGACTTGGAGAGGATCTGCAAAGAGGAGTGGGACAAAATCCCTCCTGAGATGTGTGCAAACCTGGTGGCCAACTACAAGAAACGTCTGACCTCTGTGATTGCCAACAAGGGTTTTGCCACCAAGTACTAAGTTGAAGGGGTCAAATACTTATTTCCCTCATTAACATGCAAATCAATTTATAACTTTTTTGAAATGCGTTTTTCTGGATTTATTTGCTGTTATTCTGTCTCTCACTGTTAAAATACACCTACCATTAAAATTATAGACTGATCATTTCTTTGTCAGTGTGCAAATGTACAAAATCAGCAGGGGATCAAATACTTTTTCCCCCACTGTATATTGTTGTTCTTTTGTACAACATTGTAGAGCTGGTGTGGCCTCGCTCCTAGCTGGGCTAGTGGAGCAAGCGGACAATGTTATGTGAAGAGTGCATGAACGGTTTCCTGCACACCGAAATGTTATGGTTTTATGGTCATGGTAGAGCCTGCTGTTGTCCTGCATTAGCTGCGCTAATAGGTGACAACTGCTCCCGTGTCACGTGATGGTGCATGATTTGCTTCCTGTACCCCGTGATTGTGTTTAGTTGTTATGACAGCACAGTGGAGCTGGATACTCTGTACCGTTCAGTGAGCATGAATGTTCCTGCTGCCACGCTGTGTATACTGTTATGTCCAGCTGTAGCTACTCAGTGACTAGCCAGCTGTATGTTATTCAGTGGGTCTGTGGCCCCGCTCCTGCAGGATCGGGGTTCACTGCCACGTTAATGCGCGGAAGGTGCACAAGTTGCTTGATTGCCCGCGCCATATTTTGTGCAGGTAGATATACGGCCTAGATTCACTAGTACAGCAGCCGGCCTTGCTATTGTAAGCGGAGGGCATAAGAGTTGACCTCTGTAGCCCCACTTTGTATATGCTGATTGCAGACAGTCCCTGGTAGAGTGTGACTATGGTCCTCGTTCCTGGACAGCCCAGTTTGCCCCCAAGAAGCCTCTGTGGCTCTTGTCTGGAGTTGTGTTGCTGAGGCCCCTGGCGGTACACCTCGGGGCAGGCTCCCTTATCAGCTCTCTGCCTCCTCCCTTTGCGACAGCTTGGTTATACAGTAACCCCTCCCCCTTGGGCAGTGCTTCTGACTTGAAAGATAACGATAGGTTGCGTATGCACCCCCGGTTATCTGAAGAAGGAAGCAAACCAAACCTCACACATGCTTTTTAAAATCTGTTTATTCTCCATCTTGCCTGAACAATGCAAACATGGCAAAAACATGCACGTAACCTTCAATCCAATTACTGCACTCCTTCTCCGACTTTGACCTTGAAATTCTCCTTTCTTCAGGTATGGTTTTATTTATTTTTGTTATATGCTTAAATTACGTGGTTTGTTAATAAGCTTCAGGCACAATGGGTGCAGTGCACCTTGACCAGCTATGGAGAGTCCAGGAAATAGGTGTGGTGGGGCTGAGCACCACTATCCAACTTTGGCCCTGCTGAACTAGGACTGTATGTGTGTTCTGCTGCCTTTTTGTATTCCCCTCCCCTACAGCACAGGTACTGATTCGATTGACATAGTGGAGTCAGAAGGAAGCAGTTGAAATGATACAAAAGAAACTGAATGGCAGATGACAGCATCTGAAGAGAGTACTATTAGTTAGATCTTAAATGGAAGTAATGTTTAGCCCTAGATATATGTGAATTTAACTCTTTTGATATTGGTGTGTTATATACATGTAGATCTTATAGTGTGGTATTTATGTGCAATTAATAAAATCCTTTGATTAAATGTGTGTCTGAGTTGGGCATCAAGAGATGCATCCGTGTCTGCCACGGGGACAGGGTGGAATTGACGTTCCCCTTCCTCACAAGTAACACGGGTGACATAGACAAGTTGTGGGAGTCAGTGTTGCGTACCACCTGTGGCACATATAAGAATATAAGAAGAACATAAGAAAGTTTACAGACCATTCAACCCATTGTGTTTTTATTAATAACTAAGTGATCCAAGAATCATATGTCATATGCTAGTGTGAAAGCCAGATCAGGATAAATGAGGAAGAGGTATGAAAGGGACTAGCAGAATTAAAAACAAACAAATCACCTGGGCCAGATGGTATATTTCCAACAGTATAAGAAATTAGGGAAATTATTTATAGGCCGCTAACTCAAATATTCCAAATGACACTTAGAACAGGGGATGTGCCAACTGACTGGAAGATGGCAAATGTCATACCAATCCACAAGAAAGGGGACAAAACTGAGCCAGGAAATTACAGACCAATCAGTCTCACCTGCATTACTTGTAAAATGTTGGAATAAATTATTTGACAGAAAATAGAGGAGCATCTTAATGAAAACCATATTCTTGGAGATAGTCAACATGGGTTTAGATGAGGCAGATCAAGTCTTACTAATTTATTAGAGTTCTTTGAACATGCAACTGCAGCTGTATATCACGTGAAAGCATATGATATGATATGCTTAGATTTTCAGAAAGCTTTTGATAAGGTTCCACACCAAAGACTGATCCTCAAATTGGAAGCTGTAGGCATTCGGGGTAATGTATGTAGATGGATTATGAACTGGTTGATGTATAGGAAACAGAGGGTGTCAATAAGAGGAGTTGCTTCTAACTGGAGTGAGGTTGTTAGAGGAGTGCCACAGCGATTAGCATTCTACGTCTTTGCTTTCTCTAATCTATATTAATGATCTGGTCTCTTGGATAGTAAACAAACTTATCACATTTGGAGATTATACTAAAATAGGTGGCTCAGCAGATACAATTTCGGCAATTAGACTTAGACAATATTCAGTTGTGGGCCGACACCTGGCAGATGAAATTCAATGTCGACAAGTGCAAGGTATTACATGTATGTAATAAAAATGTGTACTATAATTACACTATGGGAGGAATAGAACTGGAAAAAGTAACGCATGAGAAAGACCTAGAAGTTTATGTGGACTCCTCACTTTCTCCATTCAAACAATGTGGGGAATCAATAAAAAAGGCAAACAAAATGCTAGGGTATATTGTCAAAAGTGCAGAATTTAGAACAAGGAAAGTAATATTAAGACTGTACAATGCACTAGCTAGATCAGCAGGGACACACACACCCAGGGACACAAATGGAAATTGGGCTTTAAGGCATTCAAAACGGAAAACAGGAGACACTTCTTCACACAGAGAGTTGTTACAATCTGGAACAAACTCCCCAGTGATGTGGCTGAAGCTGACAATTTGAGAACATTTCAAAACAGACTGGATAGGAACCTTGGATCACTTAGTTATTAATGACCACCTAATAAGCATGATGGGTCAAATGGCCTCCTCTCGTTTGTAAACTTTCTTATGTTCTGATGTTCTTATGATCAGCAATATTAGCCTCCAGATCATGAACTCTGATCTCTAGGACCTCAACATGCATATAAAAGTTCACAGATCAAATCTTCCTGGATGAGTTCAACAAGATTTATGAATGCTAAGACTGTCTGAAAGTAGAAACACAACAAAATATATCTCTCATCTGTCCTGTTTCAGTCTTTGGTTTTGACTGAATACCAATCTTTGTTTATACTGAGAACTTGAGTTGGCTACCAACCCAGATTACATATTACAACCCCTGCTTCAGAACCACAAGTACAAGACTGTATTACTTAACTGTTTAACTACTTAACTTTGATCCCCGGACACACATGGCCAACACCACACGGTGTGTCACAATAAATATAAAGTGATTTATTAAGTTTAGTAATATTGTCCATTAAAATATACTACTCATCAGTAATATGTTTTTGGAATTTGTTGAACACTAATTCAGCCTAGAGATTTATGGAGTTGAAGTACAAAATTTAGACATACCTAGAATGATTACTGAGTATTTGTTTGATACTTTTATGTTTCATCAGTGAGAAAAAATCATAAGATTATTTTGCGTTGTGTATAGCTTCATCAGATTATAATATTTTTACATTATCTGATCAATGTAATATTATTTTGCTGGAATTCCACCATTTCATTAACATGTCTGTTAAGAGATTATGGGAAACACAAATATTCCAATAAAACCAGATACTACCTTCCTGAGCCATATAGTCATCCTCAGGTATGTTGTTGAAGTTCCCACAGAGACCACAGGTCCTGTTAAAACTGTGTTTATAAAGAATCACATTGATGTTGCCAGTATTATCAATCTTCACAGCAAAACCATATTCTTCACTCCATAATTTATAGTACGCCAGCTCCATTTCCACAAATACTCCATTAGCAGCATAAGGTAGTGAAAGCCTGATAAATGAGAAAACAGAGTTATGATCACTACAGCAATTTTGATACCTCAGACAAACCTTTGCTTGGATTGCTGGTTGAACTCTACAATTCAGATGTATTTTTTTTTTCAAATCTGCATTAAGATTTGTCTGAAAAAGTTATGTGCAGGTTACATGGTCTCTCTTTCAAAACTACACACTCCTTACTTATCTGTGAACAAATGAAACCATATTATAGTGCAGGTAAAATCCTTAGCAAAATGCTAATATAGATATCACAAAATTATATACATACAATCTGGAGAACTGAGAACATAGTAGGCTATAGCAGCCATAGCAGTGAGATTGAAAATTGAAAATTACAAATAGTGAGAATATATATGTGTGTGTATAAATTAGTAATTAAATGAATAACATTGTTTTGCATGTAATATAATTTTCAACATTGTTTTTTTGTTAATTTTCATATAATTATATAATAATTTATATAATTCAGTATTTGTTCTCCTTGTATATTAATTATTTAATATAACAAATGCCTTGTAGTAATATACATTAAATAGACATACATAACCATGGAAGTTAACAGCTCGACTTTTTGTGTATTATAAATGTGTCAATCACATTTATTATTATTTATTATTATTTATTTGTTGGAAGATGCCTTTATCCAGGGCAATTTACAGAATACAAGAACAATATGTATATAAGAGAAATTTGCTGTACTGTACAATTAAACCCACCTTGCTATGCAATGTATAAAAACTTTTAAAATATGATTTTGTTTTTGTTTTACGTATTGTGATGCAGTACACCATATGTTTTGAAAGATGTAATATTACATTTTAAGATTTTAATATTACATTAAGATTTTACATTAAATCATACACATACAGCATACAGTACAGTCACGATCAATCAAACTAATTTGGTCAGACCCTTAAAATCTAGTGATTTTTTAGATCTAAAGTGAGATCCTTTTCACTTCTCTTTGGTCAGTTATTATAGAAAGGACAAATCAGCAAAAGTATTACAAATGCTACCTTGTATCCCCTTGGGTAACAGTTCCATCCATAGTCAAATGAAGTTCAAAGAATTCTCCAAGGTAAACTGTCACACCTTTTCTTTTTCCATTTTGAAAGTCACCTGCAAGGAAATAAACAGGAGGTTATATGACATATCCTAGGACATTCCCCAAAGTATCTAATTATTATTTTCTTTCAGCAGACCTTTCTTTGCTGTATCTATGCTGAATGTTGTTCTACTGTATAATTTCTTCATTGTGTTGTATTATTTTATGTGGTTCATTATATGACTGTACAAGGTGTAACCTTTGCAGTATGTAAAAAATGTTAAGAATCACCATGCTCAATGTCATCAAGCAACCATCCATTTTCAATAACTGCTTCATCCACTACATGTCCCAATGAGACAGAATCTAAACCAATTGACATATGGCTCTAGGCAGGGTATACCCTTGACAGGACACCAGTCCATCACAAGGAAGCACACACACACGACACTAATACAACTACAGGCCAATGTAGAGTGGCCAATCAAACTAAGAAACGTGTCTTTGGGATGTTTGAGGAAGCCAGAGTACCCATCGAAAACTGCCACAGACACAGGAAGAACATGTAAACTCCACACAGGCAGACACCCAAGACTGCAATCTATCCTGCATCACAGAAGCTGTGAGGGAGCAGCACCTACCACTGTGCCACTGTACTGCCCTCAATGTCAGCATCTTAATAATAATAATAATAATAATAATAATAATAATAATAATAATAATAATAATAATAATAAACACATGCAAATGTTTTTCTTTTTTATTGGACATCTTACTAATATGTTATAATTTGGGATTAACGTTTTCCCATAAAATATCCCTCTGGCAGTCCATATGGAAAATACAATATTGTGACTCACTTTCCATAGTATATTTAAAAAGTACATTTAAGGAAACAAGTATTTATCTAACATACAAATACAAATACAAATATACATTATTTTAAAATAAATTTAAATAAATTTGATTTTTTATTTCAGACATTTAAACATTCTTAGTCACAGAACTTAAAGGACATACCTTAAGTATTTTTAAAGCTTATTACATAGATTTGAGAAAACAGACTCTCACCAATGTTATTGTTTTATTTAGCATTCTCTCCATTACATTGCAATGTTTGGCCAATATAATAAGTGATTAGACCTCTCTATTCTGGGTTGTAGTAACAGTTACATTGTTAATGGCATCTATAAAATAAGGAAAAATTTGCTGCATCAATGGTCTGCAAAAAAGGCCATTGCTAAACAAAATGGACTGCATTGCGAATGTGAATAGCACAAGCACATGAAAATACTAGATGGGACCAACTACAACCAAAACAATGTGCAAAGATCACTTTAAAAAATGGTACCAATAACCTTTTTTCCATGCAAGGAGCTGGGAAGTGTTGTCTTATCTCTCCAAAATGTATTTCTAAACTCCACTTATGAATTTAATTCACATAAAATTCTGTTTAGATATAGTTAATTCTCTAAAAATGTACCCCACTTATTTAAACTTTACCTAATAACGAGAAGGTTCGTTTCTGACAGTCCCCGGCCAGCATGTAGCTGCAGTCTCCTGGAAACTCATACAAATTTCCATCAAATGTCTGTACATGGTCCCTGCCAAAGAGGCTGCATCGACCAGACACTGCCTTCTCACCTTTCGCTGACACTAATGATAAGAAGGGCCAGCCTGTGTTTTAAAAGGAGGAAAAAAAAAAGATAATTTGTTATATCTTTATTATATACAGTGAGGGAAAAAAAATTTGATCCCCTGCTGATTTTGTACGTTTGCCCACTGACAAAGAAATGGTCAGTCTATAATTTTAATTGTAGGTGTATTTTAACAGTGAGAGACAGAATAACAACAAAAACATCCAGAAAAACGCATTTCAAAAAAGTTATAAATTGATTTGCATGTTAATGAGGGAAATAAGTACTTGATCCCCTATCAATCATCAAGATTTCTGGCTCCCAGGTGTCTTTTATACAGATAACGAGCTGAGATTAGGACCACTCTCTTAAAGGGAGTGCTCCTAATCTCAACTCATTACCTGTATAAAAGACACCTGTCCACAGAAGCAATCAATCAATCAGATTCCAAACTCTCCACCATGGCCAAGACCAAAGAGCTGTCCAAGGATGTCAGGGACAAGATTGTAGACCTACATAAGGCTGGAATGGGTTACAAAGACCATCACCAAGCAGCTTGGTGAGAAGGTGACAACAGTTGGTGCGATTATTCGCAAATGGAAGAAACACAAAATAACTGTCAGTCTCCCTTGGTCTGGGGCTCCATGCAAGATCTCACCTCGTGGAGTTTCAATGATCATGAGAACGGTGAGGAATCAGCTCAGAACTACACGGGAGGATCTTGTTAATGATCTCAAGGCAGCTGGGACCATAGTCACCAAGAAAACAATTGGTAACACACTACGCCGTGAAGGACTGAAATCCTGCAGCGCCCACAAGATCCCCCTGCTCAAGACTGCACATGTAGAGGCCTGTCTGAAGTTTGCCAATGAACATCTGAATGATTCAGAGGAGAACTGGGTGAAAGTGTTGTGGTCAGATGAGACCAAAATCGAGCTCTTTGGCATCAACTCAACTCGCCGTGTTTGGAGGAGGAGGAATGCTGCCTATGACCCCAAGAACACCATCCCCACCGTCAAACATGGAGGTGGAAACATTATGCTTTGGGGGTGTTTTTCTGCTAAGTTGACAAGACAACTGCACCGCATCAAAGGGACGATAGACGGGGCCATGTACCGTCAAATCTTGGGCGAGAACCTCCTTCCCTCAGCCAGGGCATTGAAAATGGGTCGTGGATGGGTATTCCAGCATGAAAATGACCCAAAACACACAGCCAAGGCAACAAAGGAGTGGCTCAAGAAGAAGCACATTAAGGTTCTGGAGTGGCCTAGCCAGTCTCCAGACCTTAATCCCATAGAAAATCTGTGGAGGGAGCTGAAGGTTGGACTTGCCAAACGTCAGCCTCGGATCTGCAAAGAGGAGTGGGACAAAATCCCTCCTGAGATGTGTGCAAACCTGGTGGCCAACTACAAGAAACGTCTGACCTCTGTGATTGCCAACAAGGGTTTTGCCACCAAGTACTAAGTCGAAGGGGTCAAATACTTATTTCCCTCATTAACATGCAAATCAATTTATAACTTTTTTGAAATGTGTTTTTCTGGATGTTTTTGTTGTTATTCTGTCTCTCACTGTTAAAATACACCTACCATTAAAATTATAGACTGATCATTTCTTTGTCAGTAGGCAAATGTACAAAATCAGCAGGGGATCAAATACTTTTTTCCCTCACTGTATTTATAAATACAATTATTCAAATTGTGTTTTCCCAAAGGTGTAGCATGACACTGGCTGGGGTGAATGGCACATAAAAGTAAAGAACAGCTGCAAGAGTTTATATTGATCAATCAGCATTAAGGTAGAAAATAATGGAAACAGTTTCACCTGGAAAGAGAGGAATTGTTCAATTGACCACATTTTAAAATCAATATTTTAAAATAATTGTTTTGTGAAGTATTATATGCAGTTCAGAGTTATATTATGCAGATAACATAGTTGCATGAATTTTAAGAAATTATCAAAATTTTAGCATTTTAACTTTGAAAAGTGCATGTCTGTAGATTGATTTAATACTCATTATCAAGCTATGAGGAATGTAGTAAAGATTTGTACCTACCAATTATCAGGAACAGTAGACTGCATGTGAATATCCCCAGATTACTGAACTCCATCTGTTGTATGGTAAATATTTAAATAAGAAAATTGCACATTGGAATATGATGTACTTCTTTGGTTCACTTACGTGTATATTTTTATATGAATTGGCCTAGTACATACAGTGCACTATCAACCACGAACTCCAGCATGTGCAATCTGACATCCAACATGCCAAAACAATATATATAATAGAAACCTATATAGAAACCTAAAGTACAGCTGACATAATTTGTTTAATACACATAATACAATACAGGGTTTAATTAGGGCATTGCATTTCACTGCCACCTGGGGTATACTAATTATTAATAATTAGGAAAACAACATAGAGACTAATTATGCTGTTTTTAATTATTGTACAAGCAGAAAACTAAACTTATCTTTCAAGTCGGAAGCACTGCCCAAGGGGGAAGGGTTTCTGCTCACTGCCGTAGGAAGCTGATCGAAACATCACTCTATCAAAGCTGCCATTGGCCCCTGCGCTCGTCACTCAGAACAGGTCCCTTCCCACTTCCTGTTCCATAAAACGTGACATCGGCACAGGTTCATCCTCTTTTTCCACTTCATCTTGACGCCAGAATGTGAGCACTCTGTGTCTTGTCCATGCATTAGACATTATTATTGTTTTATACAATAATTATAATTATTATTCAGTTGGTTGGCTTCACGACTGTGCTGTCACCACCATTTACTTCCGTGTCTATTTGTATTGTTTTGTTATTATTGATAGCTAACCCGACTCTGTTCCGTCTGTGCTCCAGGGCTCCGGTGCGCTTCGGTTTCAGTTTCGGTTACGGCTACAAATAGTACACTTTAAAAATAATAGTCATGTTTATATAGTGCCGTATATATTCTGACTGCTTGCTGTGTTGGTTTCTTGTCCACAGGGCTTTTCCCTCCACAGCAGGAGCGGTTTGTCGTAAGAGATCTTGCCCATGTGAGGTGCTCCTCCGCAGGTTTGCGCCCGCACTTTTGCCCGCGACTGCGGCTGTAGGAGATCTCACTCTCTCAGTTCGCTGAGAACGAGCTCTGCTAGCCCTCCCGGTCCGTGCGTGTAGGCCTCAGTTTTAGATCCCGGCTGGTGGTCTACTACCTTTTGCCCCCTCGGACCCTGGACTCCGCTTCACCCTGTGTCCCCGGAAACCCCGGCATACATGGTGTGGTTAAGCCTACGGGCCTACGGGCCTACGCGGCGCTTGTATCCAGCACCTGGTGCTTGGTATACACAGTGTTCAGTCCGGCAACAGCAAGGTTGTTCTTCCTACCTCCGCTGTCCGCGGAGCCACGCAACCTGACCTGCCCCAACGGGCAGTGTCGCGTCACAGAGACGCTGCTCCAGAGGGCTTATGAGGCTGGAGCCCAAGCGGCTCGACTCAGGAACACTGAGAGCCTGCTGGCCATGTACGTGGCCCAGTGGGTGGAACCCTCAGAACAACATGGTGCATCACCAACCCCACCATCTATCTCTGAGATAGCAGTGGCGGTGGACCAGCTCGTCACTGTGATGCGCAGGGGGCAAGGGCGACAGGGTGATCCCTGGCAGCCATTGTGGCAGTGCGCCGCCAGCTCTGACTGTCCCAGGCATGGGGGGTCCCTGAAGCGGACAGGACTCGCCTCATGGACATCCCTATTTCACCGGGCTTCACTTTTGGCCCCTCTGTGGAGGCAATGCTGACACGCACCCTCCAGGAGAGGGAGCAGTCCCTGCAGCTGGCCCGGGTGTACCCCGTTGCACCTCAGGCCCAGCAGCGCAGGCCATCTGCGGCAGCTCACCGGCGGGGAGGCCCCCCGACCACGGCCACAGCCCAGGCCACAGGCCGGACCACAGCCCGGGTCACAGCCCAGGTCACAGCCCCGCCCACCCGCTGATCTGCACCAGCGTCTCACTGGCATACAGGCCCCCCCCAGGCTCACCGCCCTGGCCCCCTTGGCAGGCCATGGCAGCTCGTGGTAGGAGGAGACCTGGCCCTGTCTGTATTCAGATATAAAGCGGCCATTAATTGTGCTATTAGCAGTCCTGCGTGGGAGGGAGGGCCATCCTGACCAGCCTTGTGTAATTCAAAGCAATGCAGGTCTGCGCTGTCCTAAGTTGTTACGGGTGAAGTATTTAACATCCCCCTGCTCCCCTGCGCCAGCAGTCAGCGCCAGCAGCCTTCAGTGCCCCCCTTCTGAATGGCCCCGTCTCCAAAGGGCAGGGACTCTAGCTGTGGGACTCCAGCGAGGAGAGAACTGCGAGGAGACGCTGCACAGCAACAACAGGCAACCATGACGATCTCTCCGATTCCCGTCCTGCTCTCTCCGTCTTCTCGGCGTGCACCTGCATGCCATTGCTTCCCTAATCCCTCTAACTTCATCTCTCTGCCTCTCCCCTCCTCCTCCCTCCCCTCTACTCCACTCTCTGGGGGCCTGTGGAACTGCCACTCAGCTTCCAACAAGGCCGACTTCATCTCCACCTTCGCCTTCCAGCAGTCTCTGGATTTCGTTGCTCTCACTGAGACATGGATCTCCCCGGACAACTCTACCACCCCTGCTGTCTTATCCTCTCTGTTCGTACTGTCCCACTCCCCTCGTCTTACCGGGCGGGGAGGAGGAACAGGGCTCCTGCTCTCCCCTTCTCTCCTCATCTCTGTCCCCCCCTCTCTCTCCTCACAACCCACAGCTTTGAATTCCATGCAGTGAAACTCACCTCTCCCTCTCACCTCTTCCTTCTAGTTCTCTACCGTCCACCTGGTCCACTCACCTCCTTTCTGGATTAATTTGACTTTCTTCTCTCCTCCCTCCCCTTGCTGTCCTCACCTACCATCCTCCTGGGAGACTTCAACATCCACCTCTTCAATCCTTCCCACTGTGCCGGACTTCTTCCTCTCCTTCACTCCTTTAACTTCTCTCTCTCCCCGTCTCCCCCCACTCACAGGACAGGCCGCCAGCTAGACCTCATCTTCTCTAGAGGCTGCTCCCCTTCAACACTCTCCGTGACACCCATGGACATCTCAGACCACCACTTCATCTCCTTCTCCCTTTCCCTTCCCTCCCTCCCCACTCCACCCACTCCCTCTGTCACCTTCTGCCGTAATCTCCGCTCTGCCTCCCCCTCCACCATTGCTTCCACTCTCTTACCTTCCAGACTGTTTTTCCCATCTATCTGTCAACTGTGCTACCTCCTCTTTGTTCTCCTCCTTCACATCCTCCCTTGACTCTCTCTTTCCTCTCATGTCTCATCCTGCCCGTCCCTCCCCTCCTCAGCCTTGGCTCTCTGCTGTTCTCCACTCAACCCGAACTAGTCTGTGTGCCGCCGAACGGAAGTGGAAAAAGACCAACCTCCCAGCTGCCCTCAAAGTCTACCGCTCTCTACTGTCTACATTTTCCTCCTCACTCACCTCAGCCAAGAAGTCTTATTTCCAATCACTCTTCGAATCCACTATCAACAACCCCCGCAAACTCTTCTCCACCTTCTCCTCCCTCCTTGCCCCTCCTCCCCCTCCTCCTCCCTCATCTCTCACTGCTGATGATTTCGCCTCCTTCTTCTCCTCCAAGACCGCAGACATCCGCAGGCTCTTCAACAGTCCCCCCTCTTCTCCCATCACACCCAAACCTCCCACCGATCAAGCTTCTTTTTCTTCATTCTCCCCTCTCTCAGATGCTGAAGTTTCTGCTCTCCTCCTACATCATAAACCTACAACATGTGCCCTGGACCCTCTCCCTTCTCGCTTCCTCCAAGCGACTGCTCCTGATCTTCTCCCCTTCATCTCCTCCCTCCTCAACTCCTCACGCCTCTCTGGCTATTCCCCCTCTGCATTTAAACAAGCTGCTGTCATCCCACTCCTCAAGAAACCAACCCTTGACGCCACCTCTCCTCAGAACTACCGCCCTGTCTCCCTACTCCCCTTCCTCTCAAAGACTCGCGAGCAGGCGGTCCACCGTCAGCTCTATGACTTTCTGTCACTCACTCTTGATCCTCTGCAATCCGGCTTCCGCACAGCTCACTCCACTGAGATGGCTCTCCTGGCAGTCACTGACTCCCTCAGCTGTGCTCGAGCAGCCTCCCTCTCCTCAGTCCTCATCCTCCTTGACCTCTACGCAGCATTTGACACCGTCGATCACTCCATCCTCCTCTCCTGCCTCACTGACCTTGGAATCTCTTGGACTGCTCTCACCTGATTCTCCTCCTACCTCAGCAACTGGACCTACCAAGTGACATGGCGAGGTTCCTCATCCACCCCCCAACCTCTCCTCACAGGCGTACCCCAAGGCTCCGTCCTGGGCCCCCTCCTGTTCTCTCTCTACACTGGCTCCCTGCGCCCCCTCATCGCATCCCATGGTTTCTCCTACCACTTCTATGCTGAAGATGCCCAGATCTTCCTGTCTTTTCCCTCTTCCGAACCTCTCATCTCCTCTCATATTTCTTCCTGCTTGTCTGCCATCTCCAGATGTCGCACCACCTCAAGCTCAACCTCTCCAAATTGGATCTCCTGTTCTTCCCACACACTTCCTCATCTGCTGACCTCTCCATCTCAATCCCCTTGGAATCCACCTCACTCTCTCCTAATCTAGGAGTGACCCTCAATCCTGCGCTCTCCTACACCCAGCACCCATCACCACGCTGACATGCACCTGCAGATTCTTCCTGAGCAACATACGCCGAAACCGTCCCTTCCTCACCGACTACTCGACTCAGCTGCTCGACCAGTTACTGGTCCTCTCCTGCCTCGACTACTGCAACTCCCTCCTGGCTGGCCTGCCTGCAACTACTACCCGCCCTCTCCAGCTCATCCAGAACTCTGTGGCTCATCTGATATTCTCTCTGCCCCGATTCGCAAACACTACTCCACTGCTCCGCTCCCTCCACTGGCTCCCGATACTGGCACGCATTCAGTTCAAGACATTGACCCTCACCTACCGCTGTCTCGACCACACTGCACCAAGCTACCTTCAGACACTCGTCTCTCCATACATCCCCTCCAGACCACTGCGGTCTTCCGGTGCCAGAAGACTAACTCTGCCTCCTCTCCACTCTCCTTCCTCCAGAGCTGCTCCTTCTCATCCCTGGCCCCTAAATGGTGGAACGACCTTCCCACCGAAGTCAAAACAGCAGAGTCCTTGACCACGGTGGATCTGAAAGATGCTTACATTCACATCCCCATTGTGCAGGCACACAGGAAGTTTCTCTGCTTTGCCTTCGAGGACCAAGCGTTCAAGTTTGCTGTTCTCCCTTTCAGCCTGTCGCTAGCGCCACAAACTTTTTCCAAGTTAGCCCCCTTGCCTTTGTCAGGCAGTCCACATCCTCATCTATCTAGACAACTGGCTGGTTTGCTCTCACTCGAGGGAGCAGGTTCAGAAGCACACAAACCTGATTTTAGGCCGCCTCTCCGAATTTGGCCTTCGGGTCAATTGAGAGAAGAGCCGCCTAACGCCAACTCAGCACACACAGTTCCTTGGACTGCACCTCGATTCCGTTGCCATGCTCGCCACGCTGGCGCCAGAGAGAGTTGCCTCCACACGCAAGTGTCTCTCCCTCTTCTGACTGAGAGCTCGTGTCAGGGTATCCCTTTGCCAGAGGCTGCTGGGCCTTCTAGCGGCTGCGTCCCAAACCCTCCCCCTCAGCCAACTCCAATCCAGGATGCATTCTCGCCGCGATCAAGCACATGTGGCACATGAGCCGGCTCCTGCGCCCCGTGATGTATAGACTTTGTTTGTCACAATATGGTCAAGCTAGTGTGGCCTTGCTACTAGCTGTGCTAGTGGAGCAAGCGGCCACTACTCTGATGTCCCACCTGTGGCGCATGAGCAAGCCCCTGCGCCCCGTGGTGTATATAGTTAATTTGTACGAGATCTAATTCTCAGCACATAGAGCTCTTCCACTCTGTACTATTTAGTTGAGTTGGATGCTCCTGTACTGCTCGCTAACAGCAAGAAGGCTTGCTGTCACGCGATATGTACATATTGTATATTGTTGTTCAGCTCGGCTACTCTGTGACTAGCCAGCTATGTATTCTGTTGTTTATTCATTGGGTCTGTGGCCCCGCTCCTATTGGATCAGGGGTCCACTGCCTTGATAATGCGTGGAGGCTGCACAAGTTGCTCGATTGCCCGCGCCAGATATTGTGCAAGTAGATTCGGCCTCACTCCTAGCTGCACTAGTAGAGCAGCCGGCCTTGCAATTGTGAGCGGAGGGCCTAAGAGTTGACCTCTGTAACCCTGCCTTGTATATGCTGATTCTAGTTCCTGGTTAGAGCGTGACTACAGTCCTCGCTCCTGGGAGGCTCAGGTGTGGCCCTACAGGGCCCCTGAGATTACTGTCTGGAGTTGTGTTGCCGAGGCCCCTAGCGGTTCACCTTGGGGCAGGCTCCCTTATCAGCTCGCTGCCTCCTCCCTTGCAACGGTTTTGTTATACAGTAACCTCTCCACCTTGGGCAATGCTTCCAACTTGAAAAATAACGATAGGTTGCGTATGCAACCCCGATTATCTGAAAAACGATGCACTGCCCAAGTGTTGCAAGGTCGTGCGGGAGTCCTGGCTCCTGGCAAAAGAGGACGAGCCTGCGCTGTCATCACATTGTATGGAACAGGAAGTGGGAAGGGACCTGTTCTGAGTGACGAGCGCAGGGGCCAATGCCAGCTTTGATAGAGTGACATTTCGATCAGGTTCCTACAGCAGTGCGAAGAAACCCCTCCCCCTTGGGCAGTGCTTCCTTTTTCAGATAACCAGGGCTGCATACGCAACCTATCATTTTAAAGACCATCTGGAATATACAACTGAACAGAAAAAAATTACTGCAGAATTATACATACCAAGCACTGACTGAAGAGGTGCACAGCACAGTGGAGTTATATAAAATATTATTATTATTATTATTATTATTATTATTATTATTATTATTACATTGGCAGAAAATTATCTGATGGAAAAATAAACCATGCTTTGTTCAACCAACTCCCAACAAGAAATGTATAGTAACTGCTGACTGTATATAATGCATATAATGCGTTCAATGTTTCTTTTCTTTCCTGAAACTAAATGATGCTCCTTGCAAAGACCTCTTATTTTCTCCATTTTATTTATATACTGTACAATTGAAATATGTTACTACATTGATTTTCTGATTTCAGTATTTTTAATCTCTTAAAAAAACAACTCTACATTATATATGAATTCCTGGTAATAATTTGAATTTATTCAAGCATTGTCTGTAACACCATTGAATTAATGACATGGAATAAAATATAAAAAAGATTCAGTAGACATCACATCGCTCTGTTAACTCATGTGCTAGTATAATTTGTAGTAATAAATTGCCTAATTGAGATTATACCGCAATGGTATGATTGTAAATGATTGCTCAATAAGTCTTATTGAGATCTTGGTGCTGAAGGACTGAAATACAGGTTAAAAAGCCAAGTTGCAAAAACCTAAATATAATGCAGGATCTTAGATATCTTCTTATATGCTGCACAAAACACAATTACAGAATGAAGGTCCTCAACCAATATTTTTTTAAGATTAAAATTAAACATATCAACTGAAGTATGTTATGGAAGTTTTAAGGTCTGCCCCTTATAACTGTACAACATAGTTTTGATTTGTATTAACTAGCTGGTTGGTTGCTTTATAGCAAATGTAATGCTATAATTTAAATTCTGGACTTCTTACATAACTTCTGGGGACATGCTTAAACTGGTTGAAGACAAAAAACAATTTGGACATTTCCACCTATACTGGAAATAACTTGTTGAATCTCCATTACATGACTATTTATTTTAAATAAGACTCTCAAACACTTGTGAACTAGTACCTTTAGTATTTTTGATTGCATAATAATAATAATTATTATAATAATAATTTATTGTGTTTTTTTAATGCTCATTTATACTGATGTTTGGCTCATGGTTAATTCTTAAATAGCAATGTTTTTTCTTCTTGTTGTTTCTGTTGTGTGCATTTAAATTAATGATTAATAAACTGAAACATTGTAAATGTAAACTAATAAATTAACATCACAAGTGAGTGAGATTGGAAAGGCTACTAATAAGTCACTGGGATATGTGTCTAATTTGTGTCTGCAGTATTAAAATAATACATGTGTAAAAAGATTCCTTACATTTTCAGGAAACCTTGGAGAGGTGATAAGGAGATGTAGGTGTCAACCCTTAAGCTTCAAAGAGCACATTTTGCAGAGAAGTTGCATTTACACAGGCGAAGTCTGGCCTTTTGTTAACTTTATTCTGTTTTCTTTGGGTTTCTGCCAATTTTCTTTTCTTTTTTCTTTTTTGTTGTTGGTTGTGTTATTTCTTTAATGAGACTAACAGAGAACACATTTTACTGCAGCTAGGCAGTTTTTTTGCAATGGAAAACCAAGAATATGAAGATAACACTGAATTGAAATCTATATCTAGGGTTATCATCTTTCTCCATAAATCTTCAGGACACTTTAAAACAACAATTTAACCCTCCATATGGAGGAAGTTGGATATAAACTGGCTAATAGGTTGGGAGAATTCTTCACAATTTGGCAACCTTTTCTTGAGTATTTGAAGAGGAGTAATACAGAAGGGGGGATGATTCTCCATCTTGATCTGACACTTGATTAGCAACATAGTAACACACTGTTAAACTGTTGATATTAATTAATAAAGTGACCCAGCAGGCTCTAAAATTGTTCATGTTATTTAGCAGTAACACTGTATTTATTTGTTGTTCCATTTATGAAACATTGTAAATAAAAATATGTAAATGATTGCTCAATATGTCTCAATTATGTTGATGAGCAGTGATATGGATGATGGTCATATAGGTGGGCAGATACACTGTAAAGTACTGTACAGACCCTTATAATGTTTAACCTGACGTTATTGCTGTTTCTCTGCCCAAAAGTGTACCACTAGTAAACAAAAAAAGGTGATAAACTACATAAATATTTTTTTTTCTAAAAGAATAGTAATTTAGTTTTCTCTTATATTAAAAAATAACATTATTATATGTTTGCAAAGATGATCTGCAAAAGAAAAATCAAATTAATGTGTGCAGATTGTACTGGAATATTAAAGTTACAATCTACCTTGCAAACACACACACACTATAACATAGATTACTGTGCATTAGCCAGTTCATACAAACCAGTTTAGGTGATCAAAGTGATATTTTTAAATATGTGATTGATTACTTGCAGTCTCCGCTGCAGATTAATCCCCTACATTGTTGGAGGTAAAAATAATTCACTGGATTTACTTGATAATACTAATTGCCATGAGAAAGACAATTCTGGTGATTCATAGGTCTTCTGCTATTCAGAATGTTATGACAGGACACATTCGGACCAATTTGAAAGATCTTACATGCTGAAGATTGACATCTGCCATTATTAGGTACATTTTAAATGTAAGTTCCTTATATGATGGATTCATCAGTGTTATGTATCTTACTTATACCTATAACAACATATAAAGATGTATAAAACTGATTATCAGTGAGACCTTTCTTTTAAAAAGCACAGGTTTCTACTGAGACTAGGGATTAAATAAAAGAGGGCCCATTCACCAAGTCCCGTTTCAAGTCCCATTCACCATTGTATAGCGCACCCTGCACCAGATACAAAAACATCATTATAAGAGTTCCATTGGAGGTTATGGTTAACAGTTTACAATGTACAATGATCTTACTGTTGCTGCTGTATAAAACATGTCACTTCTTTTTGAAAGCTCTTTCCTGCTAATTATTTCACACAATACACAAAAAATACATATACACGCACACACACACACACACAGACACAGATATATATATATATAGTGACACTGCATGAGGCATGGGATGGGGTTGTCCCTGAATTCTGGTTGCAAGCCACTCACCTGAAGCTGTGGAGAAGACTGATCAGCGGTGCTTGATAAATTAAAACCGCCTTCACTAATACAAAAATTAAGGTTAGCCCAGGTTGGGGCACTTGCTAACACTGGTTTGACATTCCTATCTATGATTAGGCCACTAAATGGTTTTCCAAACAAAACCTTGAGCAACCTGCTTCAATCGGTGGGCATCGGTCTGATCATCATTACACAGAAAAATAGGTCTTTACCCATGAATGGCCTGGAAGATTTTTTCTCCATGTTAGTCTGTCTCCAGACAGTCTGCAGTTTAAACATCCATCCATAAATAGTATGAACTCATCCAAATGGATGACGTACAGTACATTCTTGGCCCATGGCATGGTATAGATATAATCTGAGGTCATGGTATAGAGGTGTCCACATATGATTGGTCAGTTAAAGAAAAGAAGCAGAATAAGGAGAGATAGAGAAGAACAGAAAAGAGACTGCTAATGACACACCCGGCTGCCCGCCACCAACCGAGACTGACCTCACCTTACTATCAATATTGCATTGTACAGCATATCTGTAGCTTTATATAATAATAATAATAATAATAATAATAATAATAATAATAATAATCCTTACACTTCTATAGAGCTTTATCTAGACATCCAAAGTACTTTACATGTTAGGGGGTCCCACCTCCACTACCAACAATGTATAGCACCCACCTGGATGATGTTTATAGGGAAAATGTTTAGGACTTAATTGAATATATTTTGGGATCCTTATCTCCCTCAGTTCTAAAAAGTGCAAAAAGACGTTAAAGTCTGAATAGCTTGTTTTTGAGCTATGGCACAGCATTCACAAACGACTGCTGTTTTGCAGTCATTTTCTTTCTTTCTTATTTTAAGGCAGTCTTATAAAGTCTTGTATAGTTTGTGGTGCACAAAGTTGAACATGTTTGTGAAAATCAAGTAGTTTTCTGGTATCTTCCTTTCTGAATGTAATGTATTTAAGAAAAAGACTGCACACCATATGAAAAACTGCAATTGACATTACTAAACTGTTGCTGTTTTTGTAACAAGGAACGAGTGTAAAATTATTGAAGCATAAATTAAATAAACATATACATCTTAAACATCAAATATATTATTGTTTTAATAAACAATACAGTATAAACCACCCCAAGGTCCTGTACAGTTCTAATTGAAAGCCTTTATCAATAGACACATTATTAAATGTGATCTGTACACCAGAAGGTTAGATCCATCTAAGAGAAGTGTATGGCAACCCAGCCACCTAAAAGTAGAGGCCTACCTCTGTCTCTGTCTTCAGTAGAGTTTTGAATGTAGTTGTAGTGCTGTAGTAATCCAATGTAGCAGCTTCAGGTACAAGACACCATGGCTCTGCATCCACCAGACTCTGGGAGAAAATGGAACTCAAAATGGTTTATATATACCAAGAAACTTTCCCTGATGTTTGGAGAATGTTAATTTATGTGTGTTATATCCGTTTTTCATGGTGTCAGTACACTGAAGTGCTTGACTGGAGACTCAAGTCTAGATAATTGCCAAGAAGAAACAATGGAAGGAAACTGGACAAAAAGCAAATTGACAGATTTCTGCTCAGAGAGACCTACGTCCTGATTTGCCAAGATAAACTGTTTTACAAAATAGCATAACAGGGTGGTTACAATAAAGAAAACAATTTCATTTCAAGAAACAATCAGTTGTTTGCAGTTATGGCCGGAAAAGACTCAGTGATTTCTCTCATCAGTATATCTAACGTGCTCATAGTAAAGAAACCCATGCTAAAACTCTATACTGTTGCAAAATGATCTGTACTGTATATCTGTCCACAAAACCGCCTTGTTCTCAAGGAAAGGAAAGATGTTCAATTGATTTGCATGTATTGTGTATTTGATTTTCTAGGCAATTGTTTAATGGATAGATTTATTATTATATATTAAAATAATGAAATTTTAATATATAATAATAATGAAAAGAAAGTCCTTTGTTACAACGTATACCATGCAAACAGATCATGTTCAATGTCCTGTAATTCATGGCAAATATTATTTTTATAACTGTCCAGAAGAAATCTGTAATGAATTATAAGAGGGTATATTTGTGCAGAACAAAATGTATCATAATTCATTTGAATTGTTATAATTGTTCATTTTTGTATTGCTAAACTGATTTGGCATACCTAATATTTGTTAACTAACTAACTGTTGAATGATTGTTGCATGACAATAACAAATATACTAGCTTTTTCTGGTTTGGAAAATTATTCTACATCTTTCTGTGGTTTTGTAGCACTGAAACAATTTTAGATTCTGAATTTAGTATTTAGATGACCCACCACTAATAGCAAACTACAAACCTGTATATCATTTATGAGTAAACGAAAGTGGCATCTTAAAAAAAAGTAAGCTGATACTGAGTATATGTGTGTAGTTTTTATTTAATCCCAGCCTAAATTAATCAAAAGAAGAATATTTTAAGAGCTCAGTATAAAGCAAAAAATATATGACATATATTAAAACATAATGACAGATTCCATTAAGGACACCATTAAAAAAATAATACCTTGATATCTTGAATTCAGAGAACTGGTAATACAACCAGAAAACACACAGTTGATGAATCCTATGGAAAACTAAAGGGTCTCATATAATATTTTAGCAATCTGGGACTGTTATCTGGATTGGAGGGACTGCAGTATGTTGTGTCTCTATCTGTTAGTTCTGTATGTTTGGGGATGGGGCAGATCATATGGGTATCTGATTTAGTGAGGTGGAACCTGGGTTCCGGGGTCTAAGGTTAACCCTGTACAGGAACAAGGGGGGAACCATGATTGGGAGAGCTGGTCAGGGGGGCAAAGAGATAAATTGGGGTGCCTCTGTCCCCACAATCTGTTCTCAGAAGAAATAATCTAGAGAGAAAATGAGCTCAGTGTGCCTTTGAAAACTGTTATGTTCTGAGAAATGAATCTGTTGCAGGAACCCAGACTTTCTTTTCTTATTTGGAGTTGAATCCAGTAGCAAAAAGCCTGAAATGCTACAATGTTTCCATAAGACAGCAAACTGTTGTGGATAATGTAAAGTGTTGTTTGCATTTAAAATTTTAGAAATCAATCAAGAATTAATACTTTATTTTTAACTAACTTAATGTTTAACAGAATGTGGTATTACCTACCAAGTGAAGAGCTCTGGTAAATACACCTTGTAATAACAGTCCCTTTACAAACATGGGTTTCCAAAGACAGCGAATCAAGGCTAATATTCAAAATATCTCATACTGGATATGTGACTCACATGTGCAAGGATATTTGTTTGCATTCAAAATGTCAAAGGAGGCCCTTGTTGTTAGTCAGGGGAAAGGCATTTTAGAAGTACCTCCCACACAGACATACACACCACCCAGTTAAAATGTTTTTGCAATAAATGAATGTCATTGGAAAAAGGAAAAAAAAAAAACAGAGGAGCTTCAACTTAAAAGGGTAGCTTTGTGAAGGGCACTCAGTTTGCCAAGAAGTTTTTAAAGCTGTGTTGTTTTGGGAAGGAGCGCATAAAGGCCTTAATAGTAGTTGCACAATGAGCATTATGTGGAGCTCTCCAAAATACATTTAAGCTTCTCATTCCTTTTCATTTCAGATAATTTCACCAAGACATTAGTTATGCCATATAGCAGATTAAATTCAATGTGGACAAGTGCAAGGTATTACATGCAGGTAGTAAAAATGTCCACTATAATTACACTGTGGGAGGAATAGAACTGGAAGAAGTAAAGCATGAGAAAGACCTAGGAGTTTATGTGGACTCCTTACTCTCCCAATCTAAACAATGTGGGGAAGCAATAAAAAAGGACAACACAATGCTAGGGTATATTGTCAAAAGTGTAGAATTAAAAACAAGGGCAGTAATGTTCAGACTGTACAATGCACTAGTTAGACCTCATCTGGAATACTGTGTACAGTTCTGCGCTCCACACTTCAAGAAGGATATCGCTGCTCTGGAGGCAGTTCAGAGGAGAGCAACCAGACTTATTCCAGGTCTGAAGGGAAAGTCCTACTCGGAGAGACTGAGGAACTGAACCTTTTCACCCTAGAACAGAGGAGACTATGTGGGGACTTGATCCAAGTCTTCAAAATCATGAAGGGCATTGACCACATCAAACCAGAGGAGCTTTTCCAGATCAGCAGGGACGCACGCACCCGGGGACACAAATGAAAATTGGGCTTCAAGGCATTCAAGACAGAAAACAGGAGACACTTCTTCACACAGAGAGTTGTTACAAGTTGTTGTTACGAGTTGTTATCTGGAACAAACTCCCCAGCGATGTGGTTGAAGCTGAAAATTTGGGAACATTTAAAAACAGATTAGATAGTATCTTTGGATCACTTAGTTATTAATGAACACCAAACAAGCATGATGGGTCAAATGGCCTCCTCTCGTTTGTAATCTTTCTTATGTTCTTATGATATAACCAGTACCACAGAAGCCACCACTAATCCATGCAGTTAGCCTATAGCAGGTGAGCCCAAGAATTTTTGACATCGAAACTACTTTTTGAATTGCCAGCCCGATGAGATCTACCAGTCTCATGCATTGTGAACAAATATCTCCATTAGCACCCCCCCGGGAGCGATTTCTGTCACTGTCGCATTATTGTCACTGTCACGAGTGGCATGTGACGGCACTAATCACTAATTGGGTTGATTTATCACTGATTTATATTATTAATTACTTTATTTTACTGTACTGCTGTCGCACTTAATTCACTTAATTATTGTGTTGCTTTATTATTTGTTTCAATTGGTTGTTGTTTGGTGGTTTGATTGTGTGTATATTGTTTCATTATATTATTATTTGGGGTGATGGGTTTATTGGTAAAATGCTGGGCACAGTCCACCGGTGGACATTCCCATGTGGATTCCCCCTGTCATCAAATCAATTGCTTTCACCTGTCCCCCCCAACCCAGGGAATCGGCTATAAAAGACTGGGAGTCCCCTTTCACAGCAGGGAGGAAATGGATTGTTGCAGGCAGTAAGTGGCAGTGCAGCGAGTAGAAGAGTCATCACAAACCTCAAAGACCAGTGCAGGAGGGAAAAGGCGGAGGAAGACTGTGGAGAATGGGCTCGTGTGAACAGTAACTTATTTTATGGATTACAAATCTTTGAAGAGGAATTGGACGGGACCGGAGGACCCAGTGCGGAAGTAAACGGCAGAGCAAGCAGATGGCGAGAGGCTCCTGTAAAGGCTGGGACTGGAAACCAAGGTTATGTGTTCATTGTGGGATTTAACGAACAAAGAGTGAACACCTTTGCAAGAAATGGCTTTATTGAAGGAACGATTAACCCGTCTCATTGCCCTTGACCAGAATTAAGGTTTCATATATATGACGGCGGTTTGCACTCACCTGCGGAGGCTGTGCGTGGCGCCATCTGTGGGAAGAAATCGAAAGAGTTAGTGAGATTAGGATTAGTAGTGAATTTTTACCTATATATTTTATTCCTATTTTTTCTATTCCTTTATTATTGTTGATTAGACTTTTAGGTGCCCAGATATATTAAAGGCATTTTAGCTAGTTTTAGTATTCGTATTATATCCACTATTGTATAATCCTGTGTGCAATTAACTGTAATATTCTGTTTGTGTGTTACTGAACAGACTTCATGCCCTGTATTAGTTATTGATAGTGTAACAATAAAACTATTACTTACCTTACTCATCTGTGTGGTGGTGACTTGGGGTCCGTCGAGCCTGCTCAGGGAGAGAAATCTAATTGGGTGTGACAAGCTCTTCCCTTCATAAAAAGGAAGTGGCATAGTCTGGTTTGGCGTGTTTACCCCTAGCACCCATTGGCGGTGATGGTCACAATCCTCACAAAATTTGTCTGATGCTTTTGAATAAAATAATTTAATAATCTCCTCTCATCCCAAATGTTTTAGATAACCCACCAAATTAGCACAAATTACCATACATGAGATATACAGTAATATAACCCAGATCTTGCAAAAGGAAGTCCATCATATTTTAATCTTGCTGATAGTAAGCACCAGTTTGTAATTTATGGTTCAATTACCATTAAAGCTAGCATTTGCTGTGAATTTGCTTTATTTCTATGAAATGCCAGCAAACTGGATTTACCAGTCAAAACAATCTTCATGTACTTTATTGCAATTCAGTTTAGCACAGGCACATTAATCTGTAACTGTGACACCAGTCTTCATTCTAACATTTATAATAAGAAATAAGGAAAACTAGTAATAGTGGCAACTCCTGACATCTTATCATATTATGTTGTTGTTTCATTTTTTCAACAGCTTGTTAGGTTTAATCAATGAGTGACATCTTACATAACCCACCTTACATAATCCACCAGTCCTTACACTGATTTCCATGTAAGGGCACATATCTAGACAAAATTACCTACCAACATGCATATTACACAATTTGGATGTAACTACCTTTAATATTAAAGTCTACACTTAAAGCACATCTTGATTGCTTCCTTTCAAATCTATTGTGGTGGTGTACAAAGCCACAATGATGACAATTGTGTCACTGTCCAAATATTTATGGACCTAACTGTATGTAAAAATAAATGTGGTTGATAAAGTATGATGTTCTAACTGACTTTTTTTTTAATATAAAATAATGCATCAAAGGAATAATTCATAATTATTTACCTCAGTGTTCCATGCATTTTCAACCAGTGCTGCATCACATGTGACTACATTGAACCAAGACCAATCTCTCAATACAACACAGACTGAAAGTGTTTTTAAATAAATAAATACATAACGGTTCTTGTAATGTGCAAGTAATTTTCTGCCAAGTATCGTATAGAGCAGAAAATATAATTTATAACAGAAACACCGGAAAAAATAAAATAAAGAAAAATAAAGTGCTAGTAAGAGACATATTTTTGCAACCAACAGTTAATTTTTGAATCTGTAAAGCGAGCACATCAAGGGAGAATCAGGCCATTCTGTCACTCACCCAACTTCCAACAACACCCTCACAGAGACACAAACTGCTAAACACTGCATTCTATTAACAATTCATAATGTTCATCTGTTCTATTCAGAATGGGACAACTGTTTGGTTGTAGTTGCCAGTTGATTTCAGATGGCAGGAGACCTTTCACCCTTTGAAGGCAGCTCTTGTGATTGATGGTGGGGTAGGCGATGAGTTTTGGCTATGGATTTCTTTCTGTTTTCTCTCTAAACAGAGTCAGAATTGTGATCAAACCACAGCAATTCAGTTAGATTAATGTAGCACCTTTTGTTAATAATAGTTATGCAAGAATAAGCACAGATAAAAAGAGCAGAAGTAGGGAGTACCAAGGCATGGAGCTGGTAAGTGCAATTTGAAAAAATGCATTAAACAGGATGGAAATAATATGAGTTCAGACTTACAGAGGTTTAGTTACAGAGGTTTACATTTTACAGAGGTTTGGAAAATGCATTCAGGAGGAGATAGCAGATAAACCATTAGAAATACAAGTGGGCATGTGAGATTCAGAGAAAAAAGATCTGAGTGTCATCTGCATACAAAAAGTATGAGAATCATTGGACACAATCAATTGGCCAAGGGAGTGGATCAAGATGGAGTACAGGTGGGAACCCAGGACTGATCTTTGGGGTACCCCTGTCAAAAGACTGCGAGAGGTAGAAGATGAGCCACATTTCCTGGTAGTTGGAGTTGGAGAAAAAGGGGGAACATGAGACCAGAGCAGTGCCAGATATCCTGAGATCATTGAAGTAGGAAAATAATGGAGAGTGGAATGGTCAAAGACAGCAGAGAGACCGAGTACAATTAGGATAGATGAAAGAGAGAAAGGATGAGCAGACTAGTGAGTAACAGAGAGATAAGAGCTGTTTCAGAGGAGTTAGAAATGTGAAAAAACAGATTGAATGGTGTAGTTAGAAATATAGAGAGCTGGCCGTGTTGAGCATTTTAGAAAGGAAGGGGAGTAAAGTGATACGACAGTGGTTTTCAAGGTGGGGTCAAGAATGTTTTATTTGAGTAAGGAAGTATAAGTGGCTTGCTTGAAGGCTGCATGCAGTCAGAGAGGAGAGAAGTGTTGAGAAGGAAGGAAGTGATGGGGGGAAACAGGAGCAGCAGGCTGAAAGCGGTGAGTGGGAAGGGGCCCCAGGGCACATTTGGTACTCTGGGATACTCTGTGCCACTGAAGCTCAGAGTCAGAAAAGTGGTAGAAACAGAAGGAACCTAAGTGAGAAAGGGACATAGACAGTGTTGATGTTTGAACAGGATTAGGTGGGGGTGCTTCCATATTTTAGAGGTGAAGAAGGGGGCAAAGTCATCAGAGGCGATAAAGAAGTTTGCAAGGGTTGTTATTGGAGGAAAAGGAGACCCTTTCATGGCAGGGATCTAGCTGGAATTTGGGGACTCAATCAGGATCTGTGGACTTTGATATCTTAAGCAGGGGAGCTTTTTGCTTACACATCCTTGAAAGTGGAAGTTCCAAGTTGAATGGCAAAAACAGGCTGAGTCAATGTGTGTCATACTAGTTAAAGCAGGCAGTCTGCCTGAGTGATAATGCACACAAAATGTTGCATTCATAAGTTTCCATGGTAACAACAATATCCAATACATATACAATATATTTGTCTATCAAAGCTGCCTATAGGTCAGTCCACGGATCATACAAACAGCCCCTTCCTGTTTCCTGTGTGTTTATATTGTACTGCATGGAATGATTCTTCCTCTTTGCTGGAAGTCAGAGCTGCTGGGCAAACGTTGCCTTTGGGTAGCATTCTATTTTTTTATTTTAAGATAAGGGGTTGGATTCGCAACATATCGTTATCTTTCAAGTCGAGAATGCTACCTAAAAAGGGAGAGGTTAATGTATAACCAACCGGCAAAAAGGAGGAGGGCAGCAGACTGGTAAGGAAACCTGCCCTGAGGCCACTGCCTGCTAAGGGGAAAATAAGAACATAAGAAAGTTTACAAATGAGAGGAGGCCATTTGACCCATCGTGCTCATTTGGTGTTCACGTCCAGTCTATTTTTGAAAGTTATCAAATTGTTGGCTTTAACCACATCGCTGGTGAGTTTGTTTCACATTGTAACAACTGTCTGTTTGAAGACGTGTCTCCTGTTTTCTGTCTTGAATGCCTTTAAGCCCAATTTAATTTGTGTACCCGGGTCCGTGTGTCCCTGCTGATCTGGAAAAGCTCCTGTGGTTTGACGTAGTCGATGCCTTTCATGATTTTGAAGTCTTGAATCAAGTCCCCATGTAGTCTCCTCTGTTCCAAGGGTGAAAAGATTCAGTTCCCTCTGTCTCTCCGAGTAGGACATTCCTTTGCTCTCCTCTGAACTGCCTCTAGAGCAGCGATTTCTTTCTTGAAGTGTGGTGCCCAGAACTGTACACAAGGAGGTCTCAACTCAACCAGAACAAGTTTATAAAAAGACATACCCCAGGAGCAGGACAACAGTCAGATGCTGTTAAAACAAATAATACTGACTGGGGCAGAGCACAGCTCATGCATGCTGCCATCAGACACTACCAGAAAGGCACCATGTCCTTTAGAATAGAATAAATATATGTAATTAACAACTTCCGGATGACAGGGCAACAGCTTGACAACAGAAGCAGGCACATGCCTACTGGCTCTCAAGCAGGAGCAGCACCAGTGTGCCTCACCAACTGAGGCTAGTGGACATATCGTCACAACTTCAGAAAAGTTACTGTGTATCTGAGTTCACAAGCAAACTATACATAAAGCAGGGTAAACAGGGCAACAGCTGTACACATCCGCTTGACAACAGGAGCAGACACATGCCTGCTCTATCAGCCAACATGGCCAGGAGTGGCACCACAGCATGTCCCAAAACACATTAGTATTGACATTAGTCAAACAAACTATATACAGAGTGGGATTCACAGGGCACCAGCACCTGCATGACCGCATGAACAGACCCAGGAGCAAAATACAACTAGCTCTACTGGCTGGAAGCAGGGACAAAAGTCACACTCTACTGGCAGACAAACCACAACAGGAGGAAACACCATAGGTCGCACTCAACTGACCAGGGGACCAAAGCTTCCTGGGAAGCTGGCCCTGTCAAATCTGTAGAACTGAGTGTGTGTTTATGGAAGCCCACCTCACAGCCACACAGATGTCAATCAAATGGGCACCTTGGCAAAGCTACACCTCTAGTTGTGTGCACCACCAAGTGTCCAGTGACTGGTACACCAGCTGACTCATAGGCCATGACCATAGTGTTCACAATCCAATGCGACAGGCTCTGTTTTGACAGGACACGTACAACACAAACAACTGGTCCGAGTGCCTACACTCTCCAGTACAATCCATGTAGCACCTGAGCACCTGCACCGGGCACAACAAGTGCAGCCAACTCTCCTCCGAAGAGAAGGGAGAAGGATGGAAAGACATCAACTCTACTGGACTATTGACATAAATAAATGCGAGATAGTGGCTACCACTGCAATAGACGAGTCAGACCCAACGTGCCCTGAGCTTGAGACAGCAGATCTGCCTGAAAGGGAAGCCGCCATGGCTGCCCACATAGGAAGGAGACCAAGCCTGAGAACCACAGTCTGCAAGGCCACATGGAGGCAATCAGCAGCACTCTTACTCATTCTCACCTGCTATTTTTAGGAGCACTGGGAGAAGGGGGAATGAGGGGATTGCATAGAGGAGACTACCATACGTGGGACTGTGCAGTCAATCGTGAGCACTCCAGACTAATCTCAGATGGATAGTTATTTTTAATATATTAATATATGAAGCTCCATCTCACATGTTGTCGCTAAAATCTCATGCATTTTCCCAAACATTTTCTGTATGCAGTCCCCTCCCCCTCACTAAGCAGGCACTGAGCATGTTCTTTTCACTACTGTTGCAAAATGTTTCACATTCTTGAATCTCAGATTCTGTGCAGCATGTGACTAATGTCACCAATGATCTTCTCAGAAAGATTTATTTGTACGCATGGCCCATTGGTTTGCTTCTACGCAGAATGATCCACAAGAGTGCAGCGTGTGATTAAAATCTATTGTGTACAAGACCTACCTGTGCGCTATAAATATAATTTAGCAAGTCTGTACACTTTTTGCAAATTATAGGGACTACTGATTTTACTTATTTATTACTTATTTTTAATAGAATTACGGGTAAATGGTTTCAATACAAAAATATTTACATGAATGAATGGTAGAGTGGGTTTATTTATTTATGTAAATGTAGAATGTAATATGTAAAATTCGTCCAGCAGTGCACCCCCTTCTCTCTGCCGGGTGTGCGGGAGCGAAGGACTCAGTGACAGGTGGAACCCTGATGCTGCTGTGGATGGCCGGGGGTTGCTCAACGAAGATGCCAGCCTGGCGACGCGTGCCATGTGTCAGAGCCTGGAGTGAAAGAGTGCATAGGTTCCAAATTGGGTGAACAGTGTAGGAATTACACCCATTTTTATATGTGGTCCCCACAATTTTAGGGGCTCGAAAGTATTTGGACCAACTAACATAATCATGAATTAAATTGTGAGTTTCAATACTTGGTTGCAAATCCTTTGCAATCAATGGCTGCCTGAAGTCTGGAACCCATAGACATCACCAGATGCTGGGTTTTTCCCTGGTGATGCTCTGCCAGGCCTGTACTGCAGCTGTCTTTAGCTCCTGCTTGTTCTTTGTCCAAATACTTTTGAGACCCTAAAATTGGGTGGACCACATATAAAAATGGGTGTAATTCCTACATCGTTCACCCAATTTGGATGTAATTACCCTCAAATTAAAGATGAAAGTCTACACTTTAAGCACATCTTGTTTCCTTTCAAATCCATTGTGGTGGCTTACAGAGCCAAAATGATGACAATTGTGTCACTGTCCAAATATTTATGGACCTAACTGTATATGTAAATAATAATATATATGTATAGTATATATATATAATAATATTAATATTTCGCTGAAGCGAAGGTGAAACTAAAAAGTGTAACTGGAGCCCCAGAGTAAACACAGTGAGTAACAGTATTGCAAAAAGTATATTTAATGTTTGAAGTCTAAGATGAACAGTGAAGAGGATGAATAAATCCGTGCAGTACAATATATAAAAACAGGAAACAGGAAGGGGCTGTTTGTATGACACCCGGACTGCCTATAGCCAGCTTTCACATACAAATGTGTTAACCTGAGGTTTCCATCATAACAGGCTTAACCCCTCCCCCCTTCCTGACTTGAAAGATAACCATGATTTTAGTAATCATGCTACTTATACGTTAAGCTTTACTTTTAAATGCAGTTATTTCCTCACATGCTGAATGTTCTGAAAACTTAAACAAAATTGGCAAGTGACAACCACCTTTATATCCCATAATCCATGGTTTTCATGTTTGGGTTAGGGAGAGTTTTTGCTGCCCTAGCTCATGAAGGTATGTCTTGTGTGATACATTCTTGTCCTACAAAAGTCCAAAAGGAGAGGCGTCTAACTTGGTCACAGTAAATGCCCTGTTTTGTCCTTAGTTCATGCAGTTCAGTGAGTGAGAGTGGAAAAAATGTTGGATACATCCATTACTGATCTGGAAATGCAGATCTAATCATTTAAAAGAAGAATAATGTTACCCAAACATCAGTCCATCCTTATTGCATTTTTAAATAGCATTTTGTTTATTTTCACATTCATCATTATTTATGTGTTTTTAAATGTATTTTAAATTAAAAAACAATTTGTAAAATGTCCTTACAGTTGGACCAGTTTGGGTAATAAATTATAGCATCATGCCATAGTGTTATGAAGCCATTCTTCTGTGAATGGAGCCTGTGCACTAAGTGATAAATCCTTCAGGTGTTAACCCTTTGTTATGATAAGTTTATGTAAAGAAGGTGAGAGCTTGTCCTGAACACAAATGGTACCAGAACATTTAGTCAATTTTGTAATGACTAGTTTATGTATATGTTTAGTTTATGTAGGCCTACAGTGAGGGAAAAAAGTATTTGATCCCCTGCTGATTTTGTACATTTGCCCACTGACAAAAAAATGATCAGTCTATAATTTTAATGGTAGGTGTATTTTAACAGTGAGAGACAGAATAACAACAAAAAAATCCAGAAAAACACATTTCAAAAAAGTTATAAATTGATTTGTTAATGAGGGAAATAAGTATTTGATCCCCTATCTATCAGCAAGATTTCTGGCTCCCAGGTGTCTTTTATACAGGTAACGAGCTGAGATTAGGAGCACTCTCTTAAAGGGAGTGCTCCTAATCTCAGCTTGTTACCTGTATAAAAGACACCTGTCAACAGAAGCAATCAATCTATCAGATTCCAAACTCTCCATCATGGTCAAGACCAAAGAGCTCTCCAAGGATGTCAGGGACAAGATTGTAGACCTACACAAGGCTGGAATGGGCTACAAGACCATCGCCAAGCAGCTTGGTGAGAAGGTGACAACAGTTAGTGCGATTATTCGCAAATGGAAGAAACACAAAATAACTGTCAGTCTCCCTCGGTCTGGGGCTCCATGCAAGATCTCACCCTGTGGAGTTTCAATGATCATGAGAACGGTGAGGAATCAGCCCAGAACTCCACGGAGGATCTTGTTAATGATCTCAAGGCAGCTGGGACCATAGTCACCAAGAAAACAATTGGTAATACACTACGCCATAAAGGACTGAACTCCTGCAGCACCCGCAAGGTCCCCCTGCTCAAGAAAGCACATGTACAGGCCCATCTGAAGTTTGCCAATGAACATCTGAATGATTCAGAGGAGAACTCGGTGAAACTGTTGTGGTCAGATGAGACCAAAATCGAGCTCTTTGGCATCAACTCTACTCTCCGTGTTTGGAGGAGGAGGAATGCTGCCTATGACCCTAAGAACACCATCCCCACCATCAAACATGGAGGTGGAAACATTATGCTTTGGGGGTGTTTTTCTGCTAAGGGGACAGGACAACTGCACCGCATCAAAGGGACGATGGACGGGGCCATGTACCGTCAAATCTTGGGTGAGAACCTCCTTCCCTCAGCCAGGGCATTGAAAATGGGTCGTGGATGGGTATTCCAGCATGACAATGACCCAAAACACACAGCCAAGGCAACAAAGGAGTGGCTTAAGAAGAAGCACATTAAGGTCCTGGAGTGGCCTAGCCAGTCTCCAGACCTTAATCCCATAGAAAATCTGTGGAGGGAGCTTAAGGTTCGAGTTGCCAAACGTCAGCCTCGAAACCTTAATGACTTGGAGAGGATCTGCAAAGAGGAGTGGGACAAAATCCGTCCTGAGATGTGTGCAAACCTGGTGGCCAACTACAAGAAACGTCTGACCTCTGTGATTGCCAACAAGGGTTTTGCCACCAAGTACTAAGTCGAAGGGGTCAAATACTTATTTCCCTCATTAACATGCAAATCAATTTATAACTTTTTTGAAATGTGTTTTTCTGGATTTTTTTGTTGTTATTCTGTCTCTCACTGTTAAAATACACCTACCATTAAAATGATGGACTGATCATTTCTTTGTCAGTGGGCAAACGTACAAAATCAGCAGGGGATCAAATACTTTTTTCCCCCACTGTATTGTGGTGGAAGAAAGATTTGGAGTTGGGAGTTCTAGTCAGAATTTATTACGTGCACGGGAGGAACAGTGCAACACAGAACTCAAAGGATTTTAGGCTTGCATGACACTGTTTCCCAAACATTTTGAGACAGAACTAAGCTTTTATACCCCCTCTGGGACATAACATTTTACAGTGTCTGAATGGTAATTTCTAATAACTAGCAGTGATTTCATTGGCATTCTAAACTACGCCTTCCCATCTTATCAATATTATGATTATTAATAATCATTAACCTCTACATTGCCAATTGCATTAGAAGGTACTTTGCAGTTAATACGTTGCAAGAAAGGAATGTGAGCTGCTGATAACCAAGTGAGGAGTAACAGCACACCAAGGACAAAGGAAGAATAGGATTTCTATATTTTTTCCTCACAATATATACAGTTTTAAATAACTTGAGAGTTGCACTGATTATTTATTTTACTGTATTAAATCAATATATTCCTCAGTACTTTAACAGCCTGTACAACAAATAAACAAATGAACAATGCAAATTCACTATTGCACTTTTCAACTTTGCCACTCTAAAATAATCAACATACAGTATATACATAGAAGATTGGAAAGGGGTGGGTTGCTGCACAGCTCTCTTGTGGGAAGCGCCTGCTGATACAATAAACACAAAAGGCTTTTTGTTCTTTAAAAGTCAGCAAAGTATGTGAACATTTGAGGCTAGTCCTTTCATTTTACTTTCCTATTTTTATATTGAGGTTGTAAACCCTTACTTCCTTTCAATACTGGTGTATTGTCAATTTGTACCATCTTAATAGCTATTGGTGCCAGCAGAATATGTATAAATGGCATAGGTATATTATGTATCTTACAGATGTGTTACCTGTACCAATATGCTCTGTATCCATAAATATATATATATATATATATATATATATATATATTTTATCTACTTAATACAAGCAATCAATTAATAATAGTCGGTTAACGAAGAATATCATGAGGCTGTCCTCAAAAACTGAGCATCTGGGCGAGAAGGGAACTACTCAGGGAGGCCACCAAGGAGTTACAGTCTTCCACAGCTGAGGTGGGAGACACTGTGCATACTACAATAGCCCAGGTGCTTCACAAAAATGGCCTTTATGAAAAACTGTAAGCCATTGTTGAAAAAAACACACAACACATCTTGGTTAGAGTTTGCCAGAAGGAGACTCTGAGACCAAGTGGAGGAAGATTCTATGGTCTGATGAGACCAAAATAGATATTTTTGGCCTCATTGCTAAGTGCTTTGTTTTGTGCACCATCCCTACCAGTAGCATGGTGGTGGCATTGAAGTTGCTGCTCCTCGCTTTTCAACCCTTGTCTTCCGTAATGGGCATGGTCCTTAATGGAAATTTTTGGAGGGCACGGTTATTGGAAGAAGATTACCCTGTTTCTTGAAAACTTCTATGGGGAGAATAAACTCTTATTCCAGGTTTGAAGACTGAGGGAACTGAACCTTTGTACCCTGAAACAGAGAAGTCTACGTGGGGACTTGATTCAAGCTTTTCCAGATCTGCAGGGACACACACCCATGGACATAAATGGAAATTGGGCTTAAAGGCATTCAAGACAGAAAACAGAATGGATTTAATCTTTACAGAGAGTTGTTACATTCTGGAACAAACTCCTCAGCGATGTGGTTGAAGCCGACAATTTGGTAACATTCAAAAATAGATTGAATGTGATCCTTGGATCACTTAGTTATTAATGGACACCAAACGAGCACGATGGGTTGAATGCGCACATCTCATTTGTAAACTTTCTTATGTATTTATGTTCTTAAATCTGTATGGATCCTCCTGCATTAGGTATTCCATAGCAGATTGTCCATTGGCTCCTAGTCCCCAATGTAGTTCGCTCAACCAGCTGAAACCCCTGCTTCCTCCAGATACGCACAGCAAGTTTTGCCTGCTGGTCAGCTGGTCCAAACTCTGCTGGTGTGTCTTCTCCTTTGTTAATCATAGATCTTGCTTTTAAACCCTCGTGGCCATTATAGGATAAGAGGAACAGGTGCAGAACATACTTGGGAAATCAGGGCTCAAATAAACCGACACATAATTTATCCAATTACACGATAAAATGATAAAAATCCAATACAATGAAAAGCCCATAATGATAATACACCCAATTATAAATAAGATAATTAATAATAACAGAATTAAACAATAATCAAGCCTTGTTACATTCTGTGACATACTCCTTTGCAGATCTTTAACTTGTCCATGTCTTGGTGGAGTTGGATTGTTGATGTATGATTATTTAGATATATAGTGTTAAATAGGTTTCCTCAATGTTTTGATTTCCTGTAGCCCTGATGACTGAATTGTAATATGTTAAATCCAATGCTTTCTTGTAGTCAATAAAGCCCATGCATACAGGAAGTTCGTATTCACTGCATGTTTCCAATACTTCTCAGACAACATGTATATGATCCATCATGCTATATCCATTTCTGAATCCTGCTTGTTCTTTTGGTTAGGTGAAGCTCAAGGTGTCTTGAAGGGATGTGTTGTCTTTGTAAAAACTTTATATAAGATGGAAAGAAGACTAATAGGATTATACTTCTTCAGATCTTCTTTGTCTCCTTTCTTGTGAAGAGGAATAATGGTTCCATTGTTCCATTGATCTGGTATTTGTTGTACTTGTTTTCACTGAGACCTCTTCTTCTTTACTGCTGTCATCAATACTATATCTTTTTTTGTAAAATTCTTGTAATTTTTTCATGATTTTTCAGGCAATGATCTTTGATTAATTATTTTTTACTATTCAGGAGACATGTTGCATTTTTGATGTCCCTCTTATTTTCAGTGGGTTTTTGTTGAACTTAAATCTTCAGTAAAACGTTTTTCACAGCTCAATGTAATTAACTTTTTATTTGGGGTATTGACTATATTTAATTTTTCTGGCTTCTTGAGAGATCTTTTTATCAGGATAAATTGCATCCTTCAAATTCTCTTGCAATTTCATTATTTTTTCACACAAGTACACAAAATTAATTATGATCTTCAATTAGAACTTCAATTCTTAATTTGTACTCCACTTGACAATTTATTGGGTTCTTGTTTGGTATATATATGCTTACTTACAGTGGTACGATATCTACTTTAACCCTTTGGAATGTACAGCTGTACAGGTATGGCTGGTGCTGCCTGGGCTCAAATGGATACGGCCGTACAGGTATGTCCTGTACATTTAACTTAAATTAGAAAGCCTGTACAGTTCCAGGAGAAACTATAGGATTACCATTGGATATAAACACTGCATTAGTATCTGCTGTCATCTGCTGTTTTTCTAAGGATTTACACATTCTAAGCATTGCGAAACACACTTAAAACATGACGAATACTGGCATAGATGCATAAGAAAAGGAAAGGAAAGGAAATTGAGGTAAGTGAGCATTTAGACGAGGATAATTTTCATTCCTTTTTTGTTTTGCCTTGTTTAGTGGTTAGGACTCTGAAGCTAAGGGTCATGGGTTGAATCCCAGGTTGGAGACACAGTGGGAATGGTGGAGCATTTAGAACTCAAGAGCAAATAGGTTAACAGGGTTTTGGTTCTTGTTTTGAATTATGCCCATCTTACACATTCACTCATTTACACATATCAGGGCTTTAATTTCACCCCTGTATCCCCCAATTACGTAGTAAATGGGTCTGATTCCAGACTTTTAGGGAGGAGTTATAAAAATAGTATTTCGCAGAAATAAACTACAAAGCTCTAATGGTTACTAATGCAAACAGAAACTCAGAAGACCCTCGAAGGGGGCCTTGGAAAGTGCATCCAGCACTACATCAAAGCACCACACAAGGAGGGAAAGAGAACTGGGAAGACACACTCCTTTCAGGATCTGGGAGGCCTGAAAATTGGCTCCAGGTGACTCATCAAGTGGAAATAACCGCCAAGTAAACTTTAAACATGGATTGGGACTTGCCCACATCCAACAACTCCTGCTGGAAGTGCAGAATCACTGTCATACGACAAGTGATCAGGTCATGTCCTCTGTCCAGTCATCATTAGACATTTGCAACCTATCATTTCATTTAGTATTGCACACAGTATTATGTCAAATTAGCTCATGTTTCGCCAGGTAATCATACAAGTAAGTCTACTGCTGAGTTTATAGTCATATTTAAACAAAGGGAGATAATTGCTTAGTCTGACGGGAGTCCTGGATGAATGGCAAGAATAGGCTGAATTGCTCTGTGCTGTACTAGTTAAAGAAGGCAGAGGCAGGGTCTGCCTGAATGCCAGCACACAGAACCCTGTAGGCAGCTTTTTTAGAAAAATCGTTCATGGATCCCCATGGTAATGTGCGATTTCCCAACCCCCTCTGGATAGTATTTTTGACTTGAAACATAACCATGTTTTATTCAACCAGCACACTAACAAGGTTTCTAATAATTATTTACATACACAACCCAAAATAATTGGCTATACATTAATTTTGGCTAACAAATAATGAACAACATTAGTAAAAAATGCAGGTTACACATGTAGTTCATCTCAGATGTTCTCTCCCTAATTAAATAATATCATTTTTTCTATTGTTAAATGTGATCTGCTTAACACCAGCACAATTACAAACAGAAAAGTATATATTTCATGGTGATATATTTAATATATTATGGTGCCCCCTTTGTTCCTACGTGGGGTTAACCTTCGACCCCATAACCCAGTTTCCCGCTCACTAAACCAGATCCCTAAATTATCTGCACCACCCCCAACACACAGAACTGACAGACGCACAACATATACACAACATGCTGCAGTCCCTTGTGGAAGAAACATTTTGAAATACTGGTGTGCAAGGCTTAAATGGCTGTTTAAGAAGATGACCAAGAAAAGTCAACTGGATACATGCTGTGTTTTGGTACCTGGACTCCTGCCATATTATAAAAAGCACACCATATGAAATATATATTTTGCAAACTCATGTTGTTGTTTAAGTTTCAACATCCCCTAATCTATTCATAAACAAATGTGCACCCGGTATTGGGAACTATCTTCTGCTAGCACACGTATAAAGATGATGTATGAATAATGAATGTATAACCTTGTTGTTTACTTTTGGGTATGAACGTCTCTGGCTTTTTGTAATGAGACAGAGTTCCTCAATATGCAAATACTGTATAAAGGCACTGCAACAAACATATAACCTGAATAAAGAACTGAGTTTTTCTTCCACACCCTCCACATAACAGTTCCAGATCACTACAGTATAATTAAGATTTATTCGAGAGAGACTTTGATCTTGGCATCTGAAGTACGATTTGGATTATGGACTTGGTTAGTTGTCTGCACCGTGTGTTTGTGTTTATGATTAATTCTATGTGTAGATAGGGGGACCTGTGATCACATTGAGACTCAAAAGAAACTCAAAGGAGTGTAAGGTTTTTGTTTCCACACTTAAATTACATTGCTTTTAATTTCATTGCTATCAAGACAAATTGGAAATGTGATACATTACAATCATTGAGCATAATTTGTCTTCATATTCTCCCTATTCTCCCTGGACAAGGGCGTCTGCAAATAAATAATAATAATAATAATAATAATAATAATAATAATTTAGCATAATTTGCAGGATTGATTGAAATTAGTGATAAATCTATATGAAGGTGATGGGGGTGCCAAACAGTATAGGATGCCAGCTGGGGTGGGAAACCTGTTAAAAAGAATTAAGTAATGTAATAATTTCATAAGAGAAAGTGTGTGTTAAAAACATACTGATAGGTTGCGAATGCAACCCCAGTTATTGGAAAAAGGAAGCACTGCCCAAGGAGGAGGAGTTTCTGTGCACTTGCGTTGGAACCCGATCGAAACTTAACTCTATCAAAGCTGCCATTGGCCCCTGTGTCAGTCACTCAGACAGCTCCCTTCCTACTTCCTGTTTGTATAATAGGTGGCACAAAGGAACTTCCTCCCTTGGGCAGTGCTTCCTTTTTCAGATAACCAGGGTTGCTATTGCAACCTATCGTTATCTTTCAAGTCGGAAGCACTGCCCAAGCGGGAGGAGTTACTGTATAACCAAACCATCGCAAGGGAGGAGGCAGCAAGCTGGTAAGGTAGCCTGCCCTGAGGCGTACCTGCTAGGCGTGCCTCACTGACACCACTCCAGACAGGGGTCCCTTAGGGCCACCATCTGGGCTGCCCAGGAGCAAGGACCGCAGTCACACTCTACTGGGAACTGTCAACAACTAGTATGTACAAAACGGAGCAACATAAGTAAACTCTTATGCCCTCCACTTACACAGTAGCAAAGGCTAACTGCTATACTAGCACAGCTAGGAGCAAGGCTGAAAATCTTCTTGTACAATACACTGCATAGGGCAATAACATAAACTCTTGTGCCCTCCACACTACACCATGTCAGTAGACCCCTGCTCCCGTAGGAGCAGGGCCACAGACCCATTGTATGACTCAAATACATATACACGCACCCTGGGTTCTGGCATAGGCCTCTCCCACCTGAGCCTGGGCGGGTGCCGTCACCGGGTGGTCCCAGGTGACTCGCAGTTTGTCCAGGATGTCAGGTAGCAGCGGGAGGCCCCTTTCGAACTTGGAGCGTGGGGGGGTGGGGACAGAGGGCCAAGGGACCTGCAGGCAGTCCACGGCTCTCTGGATCATCGCCCAAAACTCTCGATCCTGTTGCCGCTCGGTGGAGTCAGAGGGGGGAGGGGCCGGTTCCGACTCCTGCGTGCGGAATGAATGATAGGTGGTCCTCCTTCCAGGCAGAGAGGCTCCCCTCAGATTCTAGCAGTGTGGTGTGGGCCGGCGTTGGAGTCTCGTGACATGGGGGGACAGGGCCAGGGCTGCTGCTTGGGCTGCCTGCACAGACAGGAAGGTGCAGAAGTGGCAGTGAGGAAGAGGAGGAGAGGGCCTGGGGGCACCGCTCTGATGTTCTCCCTCGGCGCATAGCTGCCTGCAGTGGGCACGGCTGCTTCCGAAGCTGCAGGCCTTAAGGAGGAGGCAGAGGGGGGATCTCTGGATGTGGCAGCGGTGGTGGTGATGGCGACAGTGTCCTGTACGGGAATGGGCCTCCGGGCGTGCCGTAACGGGTCGGGCTCAGCAGCCAGTTGTCAGTGCCCAGACACATGGGGCAAAGGACCTCCCCACTCCATGGGGGCAAAGACAGGTGGCCACTAGAAACACAGCTGCGGGGAAGAGAAGAGGAGCAGGGTACCTCCATCTCATGTACCACATGGCGGTGGTGCTGGTCAGTGTGGGTACAGGCAGGCACACAGCAACTGGGACAACACCACAGCAAATGGAGCACCTAGCGCAGGGGTTCCCAAACTTTTATACTCTATGACACAATTTTGAGACTTAAAAATATACGTGACCGCAGACAGTAACAAAACAACAAAGCAACCAAAATTACAACTAACATATGAATATGTTACCTATGTACTCACCAAGTCTATTGGGGTGTGTGGGCTTGAATGTTGTCACACAGCTTGTCAAAATCCGGCGGTGTTGTTGAGATCGCACATCTGATTTCTGATGTTACATCCAAGGTGGATCGATACAGAGATTTGATGCACACAAGTGTGCTGAATCCAGCTTCACACAAATACTTGGTCGCAAATGGCAATAACAGTGAACCAGAACTCTGAGAGAGTAAGTTGCACGTATGTTCCTTGCAGCTGTCTATCGCAGGAAATTTCAATGAACTATTCGATTTCAGCTGCTGGCAAATCCACAGTATCAGGGTTGCATTGGAAGGGGGTTTGCAGCCAATCATACTTGGACATATCTAAGTCGGGGAAAAAGGATGCAAACTGTCCATTCAGTCTGCTAAGATGCTCAGCAATCACCTGTGTGGGAGGCTGGACATTGTCATTGTCGGCCAGGAACTTGCAAAGGTGCGGGAACGATTCATAGTTTGACTGCAACTAGCGTGTCTTCCAGAAAGTAATCTTTTTCATGAACGCTGTGATTCGATCGCTCAGCTGAAATATGTTAGTGTTCTTTCCTTGCATACCTGTATTCAGTTTGTTCAGTTTCCTAAATATGTCCGTTACATAGGCAAGATGGGCACATCTCTGTTTGTTCAGAGAGAAAATTTGAGAATTGTTTTTTTTGCACACGATCGCATAAGCAAGCAGCTCTACTTTCAGTTTAAAAAATCGTTCCAGTATCCTTTCTCTCGAGAGCCAGCGGACTTCAGTGTGAAATAGCACCAGGTTATGATCGGATCCCATGTCTTCACACAGGTTTGCAAATAGACAAGCACGAAGTGGGTGAGCCTTGATGTAGTTCACAGTGCATGTGACCTGCTGCAGGACTTCACCAAGCTCTGTGCTCAAATCTTTGGTGGCCAGTTGCTCTTTGTGTATCATGCAGTGAGTCCATGCAGCAGATGGAGCAGTTCTCTTAACTAGGGCGCGCAGCCCTGCTCTTTGATCTGCCGCAGACGGTGCTCCATCTGTGCAAAAACCCACCATGCGATCGAACTGAATATAGTAGCCATGTAGCACGTTAAATATTTCTTGTGCAGTCTCGTGTCTGGGCAGAGGGAGACAGAAAAGAATGTGTTCCAGAATTGCACCCTCCCAAATGTACCACACGAAACACAAGAAATGTGCGTTGCACCCCTCTGTGCTCATATCAACCTGGAGTGCATATGCATCAGTGGTTTGCTGCTATCGCCTCAGTCCTTTGCTTAACGGTGTTATTGGAGAGTGGTATGGGTTTGAGCTTGTTTGCTTCAGCTTCCCCACACATTATCCTCACCATATCAACTGCAGCAGGCAAAACCAAATTATGTGAGGCTTCTTAGCCTGTGCAATGGTGTAGCTTACTTCAAATGATGCCCTTTGAGCTCGACCAGGGACGGACAAGGCCCTCTTGAATGTCACTTGTTGACGTGAACGTTCTTCTTTTCGGCCCTTGATAAATGACACTGGTTTTCCCACATGTTCCTTGTGAAGGGTTTCCAAATGTCACCATAGATATAATACAGTGTTGCTGCAGCTACGTAGTGTACAGTATGTTGGCAGTGTGGACTGGACAACATGCGAAATAATAATAATAATAATAAAAAACAAAATGACAATATGCCGAGGTGGCCTCTCACGACCCCATCCTCTGATCTGGCAACCCCATTTGGGGTCGCGAACCACTGACCTAGCGGAACTGGCTGCTGTAAGCGCTCAACAATGCTACACTGGACAAACAGCCAACTGAAAAACACAATGCTTTTGTCAATACAACAAATGATCTTAAGTCTCGGGTCACCTTTTTTACAAACAGAAAGTAGGAAGGGACCTGTTTGTATGACTGACACAGGGGTCAATAGCATCTTTGATAGAGTTAAGTTTCGATCGGGTTCCAACGGAAGTGTGTAGAAACCCCTCCCCCTTGAGCAGTGCTTCCGATTTGAAAGATAACACAAGATGCATGACATCCCCTTTTATCTGAATGCAGACACAGATTTCAGTAATTTTAAGTACTGATATACTTTCTTTAAACCTAAAGTTTAGATCTTCTACATAAATGTATGCTTATTTAGACTTCATTTTATTTGAAAGATATCTGAGGGTATATGTATCAAGCAACTGTAACCAGTGCGGTCAGAGCTCCCAGCTTGGGATTTGAACCATGCACCACAGCACTTCCACACAGTAGAGTGAAAAGTCTGCTACACTAAAAGACCAGGTCTCCCAACGCTCTACTGATTTTACTGAGAGGTTACGTCACCTGTAACATGCTCATGTATACTATGAGCCCCGTTACACAACTTTTTTTATAGTAAACTTTAAATCAATTACATTTGTCTTTAAATTCACCAGATTGTTTAAGACCAACAGTCACCTGTTTCAAATTACTAGGCACAGAAAATTCAACATAGTTTAATTAGCTAAGCGCTAATCAATTACATTTTGTACTTTTTATGGGGCATTGTTTCCATCGAGTGACATCTGTCCATTTATAAATGTGTTGTTAATGGTCACAGACTGCCTACGATTGATTTACATCTATATCTATATTTATACACTTTAAAAATAAACTTTGCATTCCAGCTGGCCACAAAAAAGGTTGAAGAAATGTATTTCTAGAGTAAAACATTTTGGGTGTTGTCCTGTTATTTTTACTTTTGACAATGTTGCAAAATCCTAAATTAACTTTATGGAAGGCAGACAGCTTCCCTGCCCTAAAAGTCCAGGGGCGGACTGGGACCAACCGGCCCTGGACTTTTACCCAGGGGGGCAACCCTGTGCCAACAAAGTGCGGTCCGGTGGGGGGGGCGTTGGAGTTGGGTTGGAAGAGTGCGGTTCTGGGTGTTGATGAAGCACGACCCGGGAATCCATATGTGTTGACCAGCACACATGGGAATCAACCGGCACACCAAAATAAAAAATGTACTGGTCCTTCTGGCATTTAAATCAACTCTTGTGAGTAAAATAAAATAAAAAAGGGACTATTAATGCAAACAAATAGGGCTGTCTTAATAGTAATAACATTTAAAAAAAGATAAATTGAAATAACTACAGTCACTGGCCTTTCTGCTACACAATATTATGATATTTAATCAATGAGACTAAATAAACAACAACATAAACACTAGCTATAAAGAAAACTCCCCACAAAATACATCACAAAATGGCTGATCTCAATGCACAATCAATTAGCAAATCAAGCCATTAAGAATGTACAGCTAAGAACTATGTTTTCTTAAATTTGACTTTTTAAATTGTGTAACTGATAAGAAGTTGGTTCCTTAATAGGACAAGTTCCTTATACAATTTTAAGTCCTACTGTTTAAAATTACTGTTCAATTAAGTAATGGAAAGCTCGGTTGGAACAAAAACCAGCAGGGTAGGGGGTCCTACAGGACCACGGGTGGGAACACCTGATATATTGCACATTTCTAATAATCATTATCTGGCTTCATCTAAAGAAATACTGGGAGTTCCCATTCTCTATATAGCCTTGGATACCTTGAAGTCTGTTGTTTAATTATAATAATATTACATATAATTATGAGCTTTAATTATAAGGGTCTTACTGGCCTGCAGGCTTGGAGCAGATTAGATGGTATGCAGTGTTATATATATATATATATATATATAATTATAAGCATATGGACTCTAGTGGGAAAATAAAACAATTCAGCTGCTGGGGGTGGAGGGATGTGTGGAATATCCTCGTGCTACAGATATAGAAAGTGCTTGTGGGTTGTTTTTGTAAATGCCTCTGCTGGTAGTTACAAGTAATAGATTCTTCTACAAAGTGTATAAACCAGGAGTTTGCAGAAATTTTAGTATAACAAGATTGAAGCTTCCATAAAAGGAACTAATAGATAGGTTGGAGTACTTGAAGCAATACAAAGCTAAAATAACTGACACAACTGCCACCGTTTAACCAATATTGGGTGTTAACATCCAGAGAAATGAACCTTCAAACATTAAAATGTATTCAAAATGCTGTTTGATATCACAATAAAGTGAGAAATAAATTCTCCCAATGGGATTTTCAAATGTTTGATTGAGTCAACATGTCCTATACATTTGGTGAAAGTAACTATGAACACATGAAGGTGCAACACTACTAAGAAACAAATTGAGTTTTTGTCTAGTCAGGCCCTAGGCCCTGTTCCTCGTAGCCAAACAACATTCAGTATAACTTGAGAGTTATCAGGCTTTTTCCACTCCTCAAAGCAAGCTTAGAGTCCAGTTGAGTAAATTACTGGAGTAAATTATAGGAAATCATTTAAGTCAGGATATCAAATTAACTGAATCTGGCTGGTTAGTTCAACCAGTACGAGGAGCAGGGCCCTGGAGACAGATCCTCCGAATGTAAACAAAAACAACAACAACAAACACGAAGCAGAAGAAAAAGATTAACCTTTACCTTTGCTCTACTTCACAGCAGGTACTTCATTTCACAACTAGATGACAATATATTCTGAGCAACAAAATTACATAATGTAACAAACTTTGACATTCTTTATTCATAACAATATTACTACCATGTACAAGATGCAGGTAGATTTGTATGTAACCATTTTACAGTTTTCAATTAAATTGGGAACTAGAGATGTTTCCTCAGGCTATTGCAACACACACCTACAAATTAAATAGACACACTGTAAAAGAGAGACATAATCCCACACATATCAGCATATTAAAATACTAATTTTCTATTAACCCGAACCTCCCCGATAACCCTTATTTATAACTAATAATCATTCAACATATTTTGATATAAATCATACTATCTTCTTAAACATATTTTTCACTAATGAAACCTTCCAGGAAAAATACTCTATGGCTATTAAAATAAAGGTAAGGTTAACAATTTTGTTGTTGTTGCTGTTTTTACTATTTTATATATTTGATATTAGTGTAATTTCATGGCATATTAGTCCTGAAGTAATACAAATTGTGACAAGCTATTTCTCAGGGAAGGGGTCAAACAATGTCTGAAATGAATGAAAAATAATGCTTTTTAAATCTCACAAAAATACATAGCATTCTTTTTACAAAAACTAAATATATGGTCCCCAACTTAAAGCTGAGGTCAACAGTAAAGTACTAATATAAAAAAGCTTAATATATGTATTTAAAGGAGAGTGAAAATAAGTAAAAGACAAAATATAGACAAAAGGAAGCAAAAGAGGGAGAAGTTCAAAACTTTCTGGAACTTAGGAAGTATACAACTTCAGTCCAGCTACTGGAAAAACAAAGCAGGCATTAAACAGACAAAGGGGTGAGGTGAGGTTGCTAATTATATTCTGTCACCACAAGCAGCCGTGTGTAATGATGCAGGTGGGTGCTACACATTGGTGGTGGTGGAGGTGTGACCCCCTAACATGTAAAGCGCTTTGGTGTCTAAGATACAAAAAAAACTATATAAGTGTAACAATGAGAATGATGATGATGATGATTATTATAGCTGTCATAAGTTTAAGATACTCCATCCTGCATCCTCACAGCAGCTGAGATGGGACAAATGGTTCTCTGTCACAATAATATCACTATTCTCTATAACATTTTGAACTGGAAATAAGGAAGATGAATAATTTTTCCTGCTACTGGATATAATTTATTACAATTTATTCATGTTCCATGAAATAAACAATTGCAATTAAACAATTACAGTAAAAAATAAATAATAATAATATCATAATACGTGTGAAGAAAAATTTGTAGATAACTAGATTTAACTTTATTTTTCAACAAGACCATGGTTTAAACATCATACATTTGGTTAGGGAAGTATAATTTGCCTACACTTCTAAAGGTTTGTTGACAGTTGCTAATAACATGTTATATATATTTCAAAAGGCTGTATCCCCAAAATGGCTAAACCATAAATACAAGCTATTTTACTGCACAATGTTATTAGTACAGTGACCAACTTTTTTTCTGGAAAATGGTGCTTTTTAATTTATGTTGCTTCTCAGGAAACAGATAAGCATTTTATTCAAAAATGTATGTTTCCAGCTGGGTGAAAATATGTGTTGGTTGTAGGTTACTTAACATTTTATTTTGATTTGATTTTGAATTAAAGAGTTCATGTTTTTATAAACATCCATTTCATAGTTTCTTAAAATACTGAAATGCTGAAATTTCACAGAGCACATGTGTATCTCTAGTTTGAGTTTTGTTTATGATTCATGGCCTTTGCCAATTATTATTATTTTTTAGTTGGTGGTGGTGATCCTGATCTGGTTGAGTTCCAGTTCCAGTAGAAGGAAAGGCACACAGTCATCACAATTTGAGCAAAACAGTCAAAGATGGAGCCCACTCTTGGATCCAGGAGGAACCAGGAGCTGAAAGAACCTGCTGCAATCTGTTACTAGGAGTACTTTTTCCATCAACCAGATCAGTAGGGGAAGTAGTCTAACATATCATAGGTACTTCCCTTTGTTCTATAAAATAATTAAATAAATATGTACATAAATACATACATGCATACATAAATACTCTGTAGGTGTAGATTTCCAGCTATTCAGACATTCATAAGGTTGGTTTTATCATTTCAAATCTAAGAAAAATGTGTGACTCTAGATTGTGCATGTTCTGGGGAAACCACCACTTAGTGTGTTCAGAATAATTATCTTAACAAATATAGAACACAAAGTAGTGGTTCTTCAACACATTGTTTAAGAAAGATACTTAAACTGTTGTAGAGTGAAGAGTCAAAATAATCGAGAGATGTATTTTCAATCAAGAGAAATTTATTACAAGCGGCCAAGAGGAAGAGGTGTGTCGAGAGGCAATCTCAAGAACAGTCTTAGAGAAGTTACAAAGTAAAGGCATTTTTATGCAGACCAGACAGGAGAGAAAGATAACAGGCACACATGTCTGTCCCGTGATCAGTGGAAGCTCAGTTTCTGCCTGAAAACTGCTCAGGAAGACCCATATATGGCAAAATTAGGGAAAAAAGAAGGTATACGTAATGTTTAATATAACTGGGGCTTGTATGATATATCAAGCCCAAATCCCTGGTGAAAACTGGTTCTTATCAGACCCTGTCCTACTAGGTACAGTATATAATAGTACAGGACCGTGAAACAGTGACATTGTTTACACAGACACACAGGGAGAGAAATGCAGTTATTCATAGAGACATAGTGAACACATAGTAAAAGAGTGAACACCTTGACGTCTCTGGAACGACTAATTGAGATGAGTGAGGTCCTTTGCAGATGGTAGATATCCTCCAACCTTCTCCTTGTAACTTAGGTAAGTGGAGTCCCCTCTCCCTTTCCTGCTCCCAGAGCTTAAGTTACAGCAGTAGGAATACCTAGCTCCATTACAGACAGTCACTCTCATCCGAGAAGTTAAATTTAACCTATTCTATCCCCTGTCTACTGCTCACTGTCTCACTGAATGTAACTGGCACCCACTAAGATAGTCCCCCCAGCGACTAAATTACATCAGCCTATGGTCTGTGAAAATAATAAGATTGGTCGACTTGTAAATGGTTGTGTGGTTGTTATTACCTGTCTGTTGTCCTGTGAGTCCCTTACCCCTATGGTGTGCACTTTGTATGTCTCACGCTGGATGCATCAGAAGGACCCAGGCATAGCTCCCCCCACCCCCCTCCCCTACCTTTCCCCTCTATCTGTGTCTTTCTCAATGTATAGTTCTACATGTTCTTGTAAGAGCAAGTTGAGCAGACACTGCAATAAATAAGTCAGAGTGTTCTTTGGCTTTGAACCTGTTGTGCACAGTAAGTGCTACAATATGTATAAATGTTTTCACTCATCATCACTTTGACTGAATTTCATTAATGAAAATCAAATATTTATGAAAACAATAGACTGTATTTGTCATCCTCAAATTGGGTACAATACAGATCTGAATTTCTTCTGTATGTCCTTAATTCTGCATCTCATCTCAGTAGTTGTTATGAGTTAAAGCTTATAATGTTGTATATACAATAATAATAATAATAATAATAATAATAATAATAATAATAATAATAATAATGGTAACAAGAACAAGAAAAAGTTATTAAAAGTGAGGTAAAATTAAACTAATGTATTTTATAATGCAGCTTTTAAGGGTGAAAAGGGTGTTTCACAAATAGCACCATACTTGGCTCAATTTTGAATCATTTGGTTGTATGATTTGGAACCTCTAGGGTTCCTACCACAGAGCTTCAGAAAATGGTTCAACATAGAACCTTTTTGAGGGCCATAAGCGAGCCACAGAACACTTTTTGGTTCTATTTTACACCATTTATTGTAAGAGTGTAGGAGAGGGAAAGGTACCAGGACAATATCAGCAGCATGGTTGGATACCTCAGGACTGAGTAAGGGGGAAATAAGCAACAAAATAAAGAATAAAAACAAATAAAGGAGGGATATACTAATTCCATTTAAAAACACAATTGTTTACAAAAACAACACAGGATATTAATCACAATTTTCTTTTACATTTTTTATAGGCTTACTGTGTTTAAAAGTTTAACATTGTCATGTGTTTTTATTATTATTGACAGAAATAATATTTTCAGATTTGTATTATTATTATTATTATTATTATTATTATTATTATTATTATTATTATTATTATTATTATTATTCATTGTGATGAACCTACAGTGTTTAGGTGGTGGTTATCACAATTTTATTGGTGTTCTAGGTTCTGTTTTCCTTGGTGTATGCTCCTTTGAAAATGTTTTGTTTGAGCACTGTCTTCAGCCTTCAACTGAAAAAATAACACTATTGTTCTGTTACTTGAAAGAGCCTTTGTTTGGTGTTTTATTGTTACAGAAAACTCATAAAATGTTGCTAATGCACAAAATGAAAAAAATCACACTAAAGAGGAAATGAAACAAGGAGCAATAGATTATTTTCTTAGAAATTGACACACTGAAGAGGACAATATAAAGAAACACATTACAATGCTAAAATCAATTATCAGGACTCTTGAAGACAGTTAACCAAGGGGGAAAACGTTATACTGGTAACGAAAGTAGTTTTAAGGGATCTATGCCTTTACTACTGGGAAATGTACTAAACAATACACTATAAATATGGTAGCAATCATTAAACCATATCCAAAGACACTAAACAGTATTTGTTGATCTAGGTGTGTTGATCAAACAGATTAAGAGAATAGTATGTACTAAACACATTTACAATAGAATAGACAGGATTACAGTAATATTTCTGACTGTATCAGTTGTTGGTCATTACATCAATATCAATAGCATACCCTTTATTTAAAAATCTTTTTGTAAGGCTTAATTATTGACAACCAAAACCATACTGAAGTATTCTCATATTTGATTTTAAGACTTCACAGATTCACAGATCGTTCTTTACTTAGGGCAGGATTAAATCAAAACTTTGACCCACCTGCTAATAGAAAACCACATAACTGTACTCAGCTGCGGCTTAATTATTAGTAAGATGACACTTTCTTCTAATCAGAAATGTAACCATGATGTACAGGTTTGTAGTTTGCTATTAGCTGGTGGGTCAAAGTTTTGATTTAATCCGACCCTTAATCTTACTTCACTTACACTAAAACCAGATCCTATATAAACACTTCACATGATTGCAAGATTGTTACCCGCTAGTAACAATCTTTTAGAAAATGTAAAAATATTTAATGATAAGCAACTGGCTGAGCTATGCTGTAGGACTATGAAGTGATGCAGTTTTGTGGCAATAGAACAAAAGCAGTTAAAGCCTGCACCTTAAAAGATGCAGTGCTTTTTGCAGAGCTAAATCTGCCACAGAACTATGGGGTCAATTATTTCTTCCCTTTACTGTGATGTCTTTATTACTTTCTTTTTGGCACTGGAAACTGGTTGGTATACTACTAGGCTATTTGACAACCCGATCAAACCTCTTCTTCCAATAAGCAAGCAGAGACAGGAGTCTACATATAAATCTATAGGATACCAGTGTCACTGGAAGAAACTGACATTAATCTTGTTTAAAACTGTAGAAAATGATAGTGAATCCCTTAAATCCTTGTAATATGCTTTTTGTATCCAAACAAATCCACTTATGAAATATAAACATAGTATAGTATTTTGGTTATATTGTATACCTTGGATAATGGCTTCTTCCAATGTAATATATAATACAACAATAAAATCAGATAACATAATTAATACAATTTCTCAAAATGTTCCTTCCACTACCTGCCAAATGACTGCACCACATGAATAAACTGTACTAGTTTCAGCCCACATTAAAAAGACCCTGATCTCAGGTAATACTGTTATTACTATACAGTACTAAGGTAGTGTATTGCATAGCTTTCGATTCTAACTCTCAAAAAAGTCTGAATATATAGTTTTAAAATGTTTGGTTTATGGTGTTAAATATATCTTATAAAAGATATATCTTCCAGATGTTTTTAGATATAACTCCCCTAAAAAAATCCCCAGAACTAGTATCAAATCATGTGGTTACTGTCTGGAGTGGGAGTGTCTCATATTTAATACAGATCAGACAGTGAGCAGCGCAACAGGCTAAAGCACAGCGGCAGAACAAATCAGGAAAATAAGGCGTCTAACGGTTCACTATTTTTTAATAGGAAAAAAACTTTAAAATACGGGGAAATGCCAGTAACAGGCGGAGCTAAGTGTATCAAATATTTATTATTCATCTTTAATTTCATTTTCTGGGTAAGTTCCTGATCTTTTGCATTACATCTCGTACAATAATTGTATATATGCTTTTAAAGTTACTTTCAGCAAATCATACTTGTAAAAAACAAGTACATAGGACGTGTACTAAGTTTAGAACTAATGCTAATTGTTTATTGCATTTATTTTGATACTGTGACTAACTAAGGATGAATCATCATTAACAATAACACCAACAAACAGAATTCTGTTTGGCAAGAATGAAGGAACATTTTCCAACATATTCCATATTATTATTTGTTGTAATGTGTGCTTTGGTTTGTGCATAATGGTCAAATTGATGTACATTGAATGCCAAATTAGTTTGACTTTGATTTAAGTCTAGAAAAACGTGTAATGTACTTAAGTTGTGGTCAAGAAAAAAGCTGCCGTGTTAATCAGATGGGCTTTTCTCAGCAGTGACTAATACCCCGATAGTCACAATTCAGATGACCTAATTCCAACGTTAGTAGAAAATCTGTATTAAACACAATAGAGTTATGGTAATGTGAAGCAACTTTAGACAATCAGTCTTACTGTTTTGCCTGTGCACATCAGATAGTTTTTAAAAATTAAATTCACTGTGATTAGAACGTTCAGTTTTAGGATAGTCGTATAATTATGTTAATATGCTGTTGCAGTATTTGTTTCACTAATTAAATCCATGCGTTGATCTTTTTGTGTAACCAAATTGTATGTGAGGGGGACCAGACGGCTGCCATATGATGGCTTTTAATCAGTGGATCTATAAATAGAAGCAGCTAATCCTTTCAATACATTACATAGGATTACATTGCTTGTCTTACTGTGGGCCATAGGGGAACATTACCAGTAAGTTAAAAAGTTCGACATGTTAGACATGTCCTAATGAAAAATAATTATAGTTCAGTAGAGAATATGTGACATGTGCTAAAGTATAATTATAGCATACTTAACTGTAGGTTAAATATGTTTAATATAATTATATATTGTATATATTGTTGTAAACACGCATTGTTCATACAGTCATTAATCTGATGATTTGACATGATGCTGAAGAAGGGAAACTAATGAGTTTCTGCAATAAAAAATACATTCTTGTAACTTTGTAATATACATCTTCAACTAAAATCTTTAAAACATTAATTCAATAGATATTTTCAATTAAGAGTTTAATAAAGTAAGAACTCAACTGGTGTAAAAACCCAGTACAGATAGTGTCTTGAGGTCTTGGTTTGTCCTAATGAACATATGTGATTTAACATTTCACAGGAAAATTACTAGAAATATAATGGAACACTCTTTTCATTTGAAATATGGGCATCAAATGTGAAATAATCTGTTAGATTATGTGGTCACTTAGCTTGCCTTCTTTGTTATTGCTCCTAGAAAGTAAAATACTTGAATGCATTTCTTTAATGATTTCAATTAAATATATTTGCCAACATATTTCTGTAGGTTGTAATGACAATATTCTTCCCAGTTACCTTCAAGTGCAAGCCATAAAGGCATTGCTGCTATGCCAGTAGTAGTGTCCTGCATCTTGGCGATAGAGATGTTTTAAGAAAAGTAAAGTTTTGCTGAAATTGATGTGCTGAGATATTTTCACGAGCTTCCTCCTCCAGATACTTCAGTGGAACTTGCATTACAAATGGCCACTCTGCTGACCTGATAGGACACATTGGTTGTATTTGAAACCGCATACTACCATACTACATGCTACATACTGATTTTCTGACTTGTAAGTAGTACAGTACTCAGTATGAAGAAGATTGATTCAGTGTACTACGTATGTCATGTGACCTCACGTGACATGGGACATCAGCTGAACGTGAAGCATGATGGGATGCAGTATTCATTGTAGTGAGCTTTGGTTGTATACTGCATATTTTGGCGAATGTATCAAGCCATCCAGGTACTTTTACCATACTATAATTTAATATACTATGTCCATACTATTTAAATGTTAGAATGTAGTATGTGTAGTATGGTAGAATGTGGTTTCAAATACAGCCTTTGAAATAGGTCCACAAAACTGACATTTGCACATAACCAGGCACATGCAATGCACATATAAACAACAAAGTAGCATGGCACTTAATTACTGCCTCACAGTTTGTGCATGTAAATCATATTTTGTTAAAACATGAGTAGAGCAAATGGTACGCATATTTAGACTCAGTAAAAGCAGCAACATCAGTCAGAAATATCAACCACTTTAACGCAATGCTTTTTAAAACCCATTGCTTTAAAATGGTTGATATTTCTGACTGATGTTACTACTCTTACTGGGTCTAAATAAGCGTCCCATTTTCTCTACTCATATGTCTTAACAAAATATGATAAATGTGCACAAACAGTGATAGCCCATAGTGTAAATTTATGCCAATATTGGCTGATACTGATAGCTGGATGATCTATTGGTGCATCCCTACCCTGGATTCGGCAAAGGTTCTGATAACTGAGGAAAATATGTGTGATTACTTAGGCTATAGGTTGAGACCTATCCAAGACAGAACAAAGAAAAAGTTAATATATGGGATACATTTAAATACTTTATATATATTCATTAAATGCAGATTAATTTGCAAATCTAATGGATTATATTAGCTAATGAACAATCAACAAATATAGATCATGAGTAAATATGATGCCCCATTGACTTGCCCTTCTAGAAACAACAGGAAGTTTTGATATCAATTTAACCAACATCATCCCCTGAAAGTGTCATGGAAAGGACCTTTAAATGTTATGGGAACTGAGTGTCTGTCTGCTATAGTCATCTCAAGACACAGAAAGAATGACAGTTTTTAATTATTGGATTAATGGATAAGTTCAATATAGTTGCTGATCAATACTAGCAATTATAACAGGGTGTGTAATGTAAAGGATAAATAACAAAAAGGTTTTCAACAATTCAACAATTTTGGCCTCTTTAAGGATGTCTTCCTTACTGTTATGACTATAATCACTTGCTTTTAAGTTTAGCAATTTAATTAGGGTGGCACTTCTTTGTTACACTTAGTCATAATTAACATTGTATATCTATGTAATTCATAGGGATTTACTTAGTGATGTTAAAATTCATGTTTTGGAACCTGAACAGAAAAAGTATGAAGCAAAAATGTGACGTTTTTGTGTAAAGCAAAAATGTAACATTGTTAATGTGTAATCATGTTGGATTTGTTCAATTTGTAATGAGAGTTATGTCTGAAATGTGTAACATTATAATAAACTATTATTAAAATAATTGTAGCATATTAAAATGCAATTTGAATTGTTGAATGCAATGTTGAATTGCTCTGTTTGCAGATTTGAATCCCCTTTATTTGCTTTTTGTGAATAAATGTACAACATGTGTGTACTTGTATGCATAGTCACAGTTGTTTATTGTTTCATTGAAATATCCAAAGTCTTTTTAGCACTAAAGCCCTAGCACTAAAGGGTAGGTTTTTTTTTTCCATTTAGGTTTCTGAAAGATCAGAGCTTACTTTATCTTCACAGATATGTTTTACTATGAAATACACACATTGGGTGTGTTGTGTAGCATGAATGCCTTTATCCAAGACAAATTGCATGGAAATATGCTAATAGCACTGTGGGAGTATTATTCTTATAGTGGAATCTTTACAAAGCTACAGGCTATTTTTAATAAGGCATTTGTTTAATTTAAATGTATGGAATTATATTTTTGTCAAGAACCAACATGATGCAATAACAATACAATAAGACTTGTATTTCAACTCCATTAGGTTATCATGAGACACTTTCACAGTATGATGTCAAATGGAAAAATTACCAGAATAAGAATTTGACAATATGTTAATATATATCACATTCATACATTACTTTGCATTAATTCACTATGTACGTGACATATTCTGGAAGGTCCTAACTTTTTTAAGAATGTACCTTTATTGTGGGACAGAGATTATGTGTGCTTGTTGCATTCAGTAACAGAGTTTACATCCTGCTGAAGATTATAGGCATAGGAGGTTAGAGCAAGATGCAATTTTGTTTTGTACATAGTGGGAGAAGGTCAGCAGATCAAAGACATCTTCGGGTGGATGTATAGGAATGCTTGCTAAATTGAAAGTATCTTTGATGTGGTTTGGACCCAGATGGGTAACCAATGTACATAAGCAGGGAGGGGAATGATATAGCCTTGCTGTGCTGGGTCTCACCAATTAGATGGCTACCTTTTGCCTCAATTTGGGTCTGCTGAAGGGGTGTGATGGGTATTTGCTCTGAAGTTGTGCTGAGGAGGAGAACAAGGAAGGATGGAGAATATAGGCATTTGCACAATAAATTGAGCTTTTTTGAAGGACAATACTTTTTAAAAGTTGTTTGAAATGGGTACTTATGTATTACTTATTTGGAGTATTTGGGACCTCTTTGGTCTGTTTCAGCTTACTGGTTTTGCCTTAACATCAGTGAAACCCAAATAATGTAATTAATAAATGTTATTTCTTCTCTGTAATCCCAAGAAATTTACAAGTGAATACTCAATGGAAGACCCAAGTGAATGTTCAGGAAAAAAACATCATGCATTGGTCATTTTATAGTATGAAGCTTGATGATTGCTGTAATAAATAATAAAAGCTCCTCGTAATGTCAGAAAGAAGATGTGTCACAAGATCATAGAGCAGGACAGTTTCACCAGATATATTGCTCAACTTTGTAATTTGTGGGATTCAAAACAAGGCTTTCAGTAAGTTAAAAATACTATATTGAGAATATTTTTACAGCTGTACTTTGGGAACACCCTACTTTTAAGTGAACCCATACTTCTGCTTTGCTTATGCTGAGGTTAGTCAGGATTGTGGGGAGGACCCTGTGTTAAACGTGGCAAGAAATGTGTGTCTATAGAGTACCTCAGCATTTAGATCCTCCTTCACTATACTTATTCTGTCATGGAACTGGAAAACTTACTTTTAACACACAAAGTATTTCTTGTTCTGACTAAGAATGGCATTTCTGTTTTTGTACATTTCTGTAAACTATCATTATCAAGTCACCCTGGCTAAGCATCTGCTAGGATGTATAACAATAACATTATTATTATTATTATTATTATTATTATTATTATTATTATTAATAATAATAATAATTGTTCATGATGTGGACTATTACGTTTTCGCTTCATTTATTTGATCCGGGATTCCCCTGTGCTGGGGTGTGGCGATTCTACATAGATTTCTGCGCGCATCTCTGAATTTCTGTGCAGAACTGTGACCTATATGCCATGTGACCTCACGTGACATGGAACATCAGCCGATCGTGAAGCATGACGGGATACAGTATTAATTTTAGTCAGTTTTGGTTTTGTACTGCATATTTTGGTGAATTTAGCAAACCACCATACTACAAATTCATAAACTACATTCAATATGCATACTACTGAAATGTTGGAATGTAGTATGTGTAGTATGTGGTTTCGAATACAGTCTTAGTCTTACCCCTGCTATGGACTAACATATATTTTTGCATATAAAATACATTTATGTTTTTGTTTTTGACATTGACAACATATTTGTAATAAGTTATGAACAGTGGCAAATGGTCTGGTATACATGGATAAAATGAACACCACAGTTAGCAATAACAAAACTTAACATAATTCAGTTGAAAGGTTTACTATGAAAGAAAATAATATATTGAAAGCTGTACAATAATTATTACCCAGCTGGAATTGTAATGCAGTATTATATGAATAATATATTTGAAGTTATATATAATATTGGGCATTATGTAGCCTATAGCTGACTTGTGCCAACATAGTATTCATGTAACGTGCATTCAGCGTGATTCAGCGTTTATGGGTCCAACTTGGGACTGCAGTTTTTGTGCAGAGGAGTGGTGTCTGGTTGCAGTGTTGGAGGTGCCAGGTCCGAATATAATTTATATAATTTATAATATAAGAAAAAAAAATTCTGAAGAAAAAAATATAAACTGAAATAAATGTACTTTAAAAATATAATACGCTGAAAACTATTGCTATTACTTCGTGTTTGGTAGCATAACAACAAATGTAATCATTAGTACTGTAATAAAGTCTCCAACTTTTTCCACTATTTTTTTCACTGCAAAAATATGCAGCTGGGGATGATCTCAAGATAGTACTGTGTTATGTAGTATGCAATTTAGTACACAGTAACTCTGCAAGTTCATTGCAATTGTTATATTAGTCCTCTATCCCTGCTAGATAGCACTTCACAGTTGTTATTATGCTTCTCGCGTTCTGGATTGTTTCCTCCTTGCTCCCTTTCCCGTAGCCCTTGACTGTGACCCTACATCTTGACAGCACTTAGCTTTCACCGTCCAGGATGTAGGACCTCACTTACTGTACTTGTGTAAATTGTAAATTGGAATTTGTAAAATGTATTATTTTGAATTGCTATGTTTTAGTTAAATTGAATTTGTAATGATTGATGCCTTGTACGTAACTGTATTTTTGCACTTTGTTTGCACTTATGTTGTAAGTCGCCCTGGATAAGGGTGTCTGCCAAGAAATAAAAATAAGAATAAGAATAATAATTGACCCATTGAGGTAAGCTGTCACAATAATTCCCCACTGCTATACTTCAGTCACTGCTTATTTCTCCTTTATTGTAACACTTCATGGGTGTTTAAATTTGTATTTTAATATAAAGCCTCAGATGTGTATTAGATACGGAATTATTATGATTATTATTATAGTCTGTAGTACTATGCCATTATGTTACTTAAACTGAAAAGTTGACCATTATGCATTAATGTGTTCATAGTAAACACAGGTTTATATTTATGTCTGTGTTCTCCCGCAGAGACCTCTTGCTCTACCATACTCTGTTTTAGCTGAATAACAATTGATGTAATTGGCTAACAGTGGCTTTCTTGCTGCTTTGCATTTTGGAAGCCACACCAGCAACCTTGTCTCCTCCCTGTTCGCAGATCCTGATATTTTAGAATTAATACAATATTTCAGTGGCACTGAACTATTCAGAGCTGTGATCCTCCAGCAACTTTTTATGTTAGAGGCAAGCCATGTTTTTTAAATTCAACCTGGCCCACCTGAGGGCCTGACTGAATAGCACTACATCCCTCAGAAACCCTGGGGGATGACTCACTTCAGGAATAGCACCTGCCAGACAAAGATTCCTTGATTTACCTGGCTCCTGCATATAAATAGGAATCCCAGGTTGAGTAGACCCGGCCTTGAGGTGACTCACCACAGAATTTAGCCTTGCTTGCATTCACATTGGCCTTGCGCTACAATACACAGGTTATGATTCACACGAATGGTTTCCAACCCGTGATGAGCGCTTCGTCCCAGGTTGGAAATCTTAACCCTGGTCTCTAGCTTCAGAGTTTCATCTTGGGTTGAAAATTACAATGTGAAAGTGCTTGATGGGATCGCCCTGGGTTAAACTGTCTAGTGTGAAAGCAGCTTTTATTGGTTGGGAAGGCAGGAGGAGAGCATGGGATTGAAAAAAAGAGACAAAGACAGAGTGAGGATGTCAAAACATTAACAGTACTTTGTTTACAGACTTGATCGATTGCCAGAGTTCTTGTTGTGTTTATGATTAGTTCAGCCCCTACAAGCCTCTCGCTATTTCGAACATTAGAAGCCAAGATTCACTGTTTCACCAATAACTTTTTCAGCACAGGTAGGTTCATTGCAGATCATCCTTAGATCACTCCTATCAGACTGGAAATGTTTCCTTAGCCACTCAACTGACCACTCCTCAGCCAATGAACCTCAAAAGATATTCATACAAGTTATACATCAAGATTGGTATATCTTATGTAGTGGATTTATTCTCTGTTATCCACAGAGACTCAGGACTCAGGTTGATTCTCAGCTCCGGATATTTTATTCAAGGGAAGAGCACCCCATCACCCAGGAAGCGAGGAAGCAACTCTTAAAGCATTTGTGAGAAATACTTTCATATTTGTCGGGAGGGCACACAGTGTACTTTGTGGGACCAATCATGATATTGGTGTAACGTGAGACAGAGAAATGGACTAGAGTTGTGTTTACTTGACTGACCACTTTCGCATGCAGAAACCCCATTCCTACTATAGCAGGATGTCGCATACCTTTTGTGTCAGGGTTCCTTTGTTATATATGCAGTCAATCAAACAGTTATACCTGACTCCTGAGTGTCTGCAACCTTGACTGGCAAAACCTGTTTCTGGACAAGAGCTATACCCAGCTGTTGTCCAGCTGTTGTCCTTATGCAAAGATTGACCCCAGCCCATCTGCAAGAGAGTATATAGCAGGGATGGCGATCCTGTGGCACGCATACCCGTATAGATTGGCGTGACAAGTGAGCGACTATCTGCGTTTTTTTTTTTTTTTTTCAGCCCGGCCCTCAATTGTCAAAACTGATTGGCACGTTAGAACACCAGTCAGTATATTTGGCAGTGACGTCACCGGCCCCAAGTAATTGAGCAGCGCTCACGTTATATTCCGAATATTCATGTTTTAGGTCGGGTGTTTGTACGCAGTTATGCGCAGAACTGCGGAATCCTCCGCTCCCATTGGTGGAACTGCGCAGATCCGTGCAGATCTGTGAAAATCTGCACTTCACGAACAAGATGTTAATGTTATGATGACTTTGTGCTGCGGTGCGGCGCTGGCAGCAGGACCAAGATAACAACAGTAAGTCTGTCCTGTTGTGATTCATGTTGTCAACAATGAAGGGGTTTGTTAAACACACGGGGGGAAAGCAGTTTGTTTACCGTTGTTATCCTGTATCAAATGGAGAAATGGCCACAATCATTCATGTTTAACACTCCGACAATTTAAAAACTTAATAAATTTGGCAAAAGAAAAATAAATTCTCAAAAATAATCAAATAATGCCTTTGATTTGTAGAGTACATTTGTGCACATTCGTAATCACGGTAGATTGATAACTGCATTTGTGTCTTAAAACACAAGTGCCATACAATGTATATTAATCTACCAGTTTTAGTTATTTTACAAAATGTAAAAGCACTAGATATTAAGGAAATATGGGTTGAAAAAAACGAAGGTTCATTGGTTATCATTGAGTGCAAGTGCAAACAAAACAAAACAAAATGGAAGGGTTACAAATGCAGCCAAATGAACAAACTTCTACTTCTTGCAATGGGAGAATCTGTGGGACTTTGTTTTGGGGGTTGATTGAGATTTTAATGGGGGTTTTAAATGTACTTTAGCATTATAATCCTCAAACTTAATATGTGATGAAATATGATTCATGCATTTTACTGCACTGTAGCAATACTGCAACATCTAAATGATGTATTAATTGTATGATGCACTTATTCTTTAATGTTGTGACATGCTTTAGCATGATGTTCCACTATATACAATTAAGATTGATTGTATTAATTTGAATGAGGGTTAAAGATTCTCATTGTTCAAAATAAAAAGGGACATATTCCAAAAATGATCACGCTAGTGAAGTGCTATTACTATTGCTTTTTATATGTGTAAATTGACAATAATCTGTGAGCAGAAATGGAACCTACATATTTGGGGAAGAATATGTGCCTCACTTCATTCAGCTTCATATTCTGCAGCAGACTCCCATTTGCAGTCTGGAGCTACACTTGACTAGACTGTACTAACAGATTAAATGGTACCTTGATTAGTTGCAGTTTGTGAAAACTTCTTATTTGAATGTGCTTTCAATTATTGGTAGGCCCAGTTGTGACCTCAATTGAATTGTTCAATGGTACTGGCAGTGTGAAACTGAAGGCTGGTAAGGTGTCTTCTGCAACTAATCAAGGTACCATTTAATCTGTTAGTACAGTCTAGTCAATTATAATGGAAGATTTAAAAAAGAGTAGTTACACTAATTCAGTAGCTTTTTTTCTATTTATGTGAAATTACATTTTAGTTTAATTTTAATATTTGTTTTTAAACGTAGTCACTGTACAGTCTATATGTATTAGTATTACAAAGGTCAGCAATATTAATTAATGCAAACTAACACAACATTACTAATGATTAAATGTAAAAATGAAGATTACAGTAAAATAATAATATAATATTGTATACAAAGGATGTAAGTATAAGATACCTATCTGTAGAATCAGAAAATCTATTGCTTGTTTTTCAGAAAGGTTGAAGGAGAAGATAGTTGTTAGCAAGAAGAGTGGTGTAAAACCTACAATACCAGCTGGCAAGTGTAAGGAATAATGTAATTGCTGAAGCTGGGGAAATTCCACCCTGGTAATATTACACAGCTTAAAGTCTTCTCCTCAAATATTCTTGGGTATTGTCCTCATTCACAGGAGGTAAATGAAGATGTCTGAGCAAGGGGGGGTCCCTGGTATCAATAAGAACAAAATGTTGATGAGGAGACAGTTTGCTTACCAGTCTTGTATCAATAGCATATCAAAAGCTATTAATGAAGATGAGTAAGGAGACAGGCTGTCTCTGTTGGGAGGGATGAGGGGTGAGCCATTACCCTGGAATGTGGGAGAGGGGGTGAGGGCTCCATTGTCACTTGGTATGTTAATAGGCAGTTGCCATGGGATACTCTGGTGGGTGGGGTCGTCACTCTGGAAGGTGGAGTTGGACAGGGGCTCAACTCATAAAAGCTGACTTGTCCATAAAGTATTTGTATCAGTTTTGCCTTGCTGTACCCGGTGTACTTGTATACTGTGATCTATATTCTGGACTCTGTAATAAATCACATTGAACCTGAACTGTCTTAGTTCCAGTCACTGCTACAGGAGGTTCCATTTTCCTCCACAAGCCAGACAACAGGTTCTGTAGAATACAGCGCAGCCTAGAAAATCCCATACTGAAGCTAACCTGTCTGTTTCTCCAGGCCTCCTTACCATGTTTTGAGGGCTTAAATGCACTTCTGCAGAGAGAAGGGCCATTTATTCAGGTTCTAAAACGAGAATTGGATTCCTTGCATTTACTCCTTCTCAGCAAATTCATTAAGCCTGTAGTAATCACTAGTGTGAGGTCTACAATCACAATTAAAGTAAGTGATAGAAAGAATCAGAGGGACAGAGAAGATCTAGTGATTGGCACCAAAACCAGACAGTACTTAGAAGAATGCAAGAAGGGAGGGAAGCTGACATCAGTCAAAGGGCAAATGTCAAATTTGAATCTGTGATGTATTTTATCAGAAGATTTGATTTGGTCTCAGTTGATAGGCTCGATTATTTGGACAATGAGTTTGTTTGCATACCAAGTAGAGAACATTCCTGAAGATATTCTTCAGTCAGACAGGGCAGATGTTTCCTGGTACAAGATAGGGAGGATCTTCAATCCTGTAACAAGCCAACCAAAGTTTATATTGTTGGCCATGGTGATTCTAACTATATTGATAATACCCCACAGCAATGCAGACACAGAGAGAATATTCAGCATTGTGCGTAAAGTTCAGAGTTCCACCCAAGTCTATCTAGGAAAACCCTAGAAGCTATTTGTGTACAGAAGCTGAAGCTCTTGTCTGTAGAAAAGAAATGCTATGAAGCTGTGTACAATAAGTCTGTACTGATGAAGTGCAAGAGCGCCACTTATACTAAGCTACATATGTGAATAAGACATAACATTGACCAGCCATCACCGACACTGAATTGTGTATTTTAGTTTACATTTTTGTATCCTTACCATGATAATCTGTAGTGGTAAAAAGCTTTTATTTTTTTGGCTGAAATGTAAGGCCTTTTTTGCTTAGTTTCTAGATTGAGAATTGCCAAGACTAGCTTATATGCCTATATTTTAGTTCAACTTTAAGTTATAGTATTAGGTACAGTTTTGTGATTTAACTATATATGCAGTAGTAAGACATTTATTTATTGGTTCAGAGATGCTAATGCATATACTTCCTTGTACATAAACAATAAATACTCTGTACTGTGAAAAATGTAGGCTGAATCTCCTTGTCTCCTGTTTTTTGAAAAGCTGTAATGTCATGGTCAAGAAAGAGGTCTTACTCGGGCACAGACATAAAACTATGATTAATAAAACCTGTATTTTTATGACAGTTAAATAATTAATTAAAATGTTGGCATCTCTGGTGTAGACGAATATTATAAACTGCCGTTTTAGACAAAAGTAAAATCACTAGCATGATTACACACACACACCAATACACTTTGTATGTTATCATTCATTAAACTACATTGAATATTACTGCTTTAAAATAACCTACATAAATAAACAGCGATTAGCTATCATCTGGGGAACATAACATCCAGTTTCTCTGATTAATTATATTTTTGACTTGCTTCGGATTGAAGCTTTCAACCAGAGCTTTTATCAATAAATAAAAACTTGCAGTTTGCAATATTTTCTGCAGGTCTTTTGGAAAGTAACTGATACCTAATGTTGTACAGTTTATTCCGTGTGTTTATCATGGCTTGTAAATGTCTGGCCTCTCGTTTGTAAACTGTCTTATGTTTCTAATTTTAACTTTACTCTGACTTTAGATGTCACATGGGTTTTTAAAATTAATTTTACATTCAGTATTAAAAGCAGTAATATTCGATGTAGTTTAATGAAGGATAAATATACAAAGTGTATTTTGGTGTGTGTAATCATGCTAGTGATGTTAGCATGATTACAAATGTGTATAATTAACTACTTTTGTCTAAAACGGCAGTTCGTCTACCCTTAGCAGTCTAATGATGTAGCAGAATCACCAAAAACATTTAAAAGTAGGTGATTCCAGCAGCAAATAGCAGGCGGCAATTCCTCCTGGCCAATCAGAATTAACGTTTGTTTGAGTCCCGGCTCTCCTGCGAGCAGCACGCATCTATTACACACCTTCCACAATCAAATCACTTCCCCGTTTACCTGCGCGTTTTATATTTGGACAGTGCGCTGCAGGAAGTGGACTTTATTTTAGCAAATCTCTAGGAGGAAGTCCAGACTGAAGAGCTTTTCTTTAGGAAGAAAACAATTAAATATTTGAGAAAAATCCCAAGTAACCATGCAAGGCGGTGTAAAATGCGTGAAAATCCTGATGTTTGTTTTCAACTTTGTTTTCTGGGTATGTGCTCCTTTATGTGGCTATTCGAAATGGATGCAACTTCTAGAAAACTCATAGGAAAGCTTGTTCAAACTCTTCATTTACATGTGTTGCAGACTAAATGTTTGGTATTAAGGTTAATTAAAGTTATCGTGTAGGACTAATTTTAGAAGCAATGTAATATGTTTATATATATATATAATCGCTTAGTGCTGTACTGTTAAATTTACTAACTCACTAAGTTAAGAAAATCGTACAATCCTTGTGTAAAGTACATTTGAAATTAGATTGTTCAGAAAGCATTGAAAAGAGTATGGGATAAGGAGTGCCAGGAACTGCATCATTACTTTGCCTGTGGGTTTTATTTTATTTATTACAATACAATAATGTATAATCCTTTACACAAAATCTTTACTACTAAAGAACAAGTTGAACAAGTTATTTCGTAGTTGTGAAACGTCACTGTAGTTTCAGTGTTTACTGTAAGGCCTAGGTTTTTGTCTAGTTCTGATTACACTTTAACTGATCAATTGAGCATTTGTTTAGTTTGCGTTTTGTACAGGAAAATATGCAGACCATTTCTGGCTCTAAATTTAGGCGTCCAAAATTATTGTACATTTCTAAAACATTTTAACAATATAGATAAGGAGGTGGCAGTTTTTAGTAAAATTATGCATGTCACGAGCGAAGTATAGTCTAACCATCACACCCTTGTTATTTGCTTTGGAAACGAGAACTAGCAATGTGTCAGTGAATCACTGCATAAGCTTAATTTAGGCCTCATGACTGATAATTCGAGTGGATAATGGCTAACTCCACGTAGGTTTTAAATGCGTCTTAAATTATTTACCGTATACTATATGCCTCTTAAGTGAATGCATAAACATAATGTGAGCTATAAATCTAATTTTGTAATTTACATGTTAAGATTACCAAATCTACTTAATTGCTTAACATTTTTAATGTATGCTTTATTTTTTGTTTCCAACTACCAACAATGTTATAACTATAAATATGGTAGAAGTTAAATGTTCTTGTATGTGTAGGGTCCTCTGTATCCAATACCTTTCAGTCTGTGTAGCCTATTTTGACCAGATTTAAGGTGTTACGAAACATCCATAGGGAATGCACAGAAAAGAGCAGAGTGGTAGTATTTTCATTAGGGATCAGACAATGACAGTTTCTTACAAAGAAATTGCTATATGGTGATGTGATTATTACACTATTATAAATATGTAGGGGAAGTGACCCAATTAAGCCCACCACAGTTTTACATGTTTTCTTAGATATTAATTTCTTCCCAAATAAAGTGGAAATTAAATCAAATATTAATCTCTCATCTAAACACTTGTGGAATATTTTGTCATGCATTGACTAAATTAAATTAACTTATTTAATTGCAAAAGTGAAAGGTCCAGAGTGGGTTTATAAGGTACATATGTACCCTTTAAGCCCACATGTGTCCCAAATAATCCCACAAGGGTTTTAACAGTAAGTACTTCAAATTGTATTAATTAACTTAAGCCCTTAATATTTCTGAGATTATTGAATTCAGACCTCAAATATC